>NW_024412388.1:96140133-96213842 GCF_014898765.1 Herpailurus yagouaroundi
AAAAAAAAAAAAAAAAAAAAGAATTGCAGTCAAGGTGACTGCTCCATAATCTGTTAGGAACCATAGGTAGTTTTCAGGTGAATTCACACGAGAGTGCTATTGTGTAGTGGAAAGAGCATTTGTCGGGGCAGAGATGGTTGCTGCCTCCTTTTTCACCTTGTACCTGTTAGATGACCTCTTACGGTCCAGTTTTCTCATCAATTAAATGAGGGGGTTAGACTAGAAGATTTTTAGGTTCCCTTCCAGTTCCAAGATTTAATTAAAATATGACTAAGAAAATACTTTTTAGCTCTGGAAGAGAAAAATCAGTTTATGAATATAGAGAGCCTTGATAGATTCAGGTGATTTGGATGAAGGCTAGTGTGAATTGGCTTAATGTCTGAATTCTAGAATACTAAACAATATACTAAATACCACTATTCTAGTTAAGCTTTAATTTAAATTAGGTTAGTAGTATTAACATGTAGAGAAATCTCTAGGAAACCTGCAGCTGTAGATAATTCTGACTTAGAAGACAAACTATTTGGGTAATAAAAACAACATTTTCTAAAGTAGATTAAGTATTGTAGCATCACTTACCTTTTAATAATATGATTTAGGGGTGCCTGGGTGGCTCAGTCGGTTGAGTATCCAGCTCTGGCTCAGGTCATGATCTCGTGGTCTGTGAGTTCAAGCCCCGCGTTGGGCTCTGTGCTGACAACTCAGAGCCTGGAGCCTGCTTTGGATTCTGTGTCTCCCTCCCTCTCTGCCCCTCCCCCGCTCAAGCTCTGTCTCTTTCATTCTCAAAAATAAATGTTAAAAAAATATTAAAAGAAAAAAAGTGTGGTTTAAAGGTAAACTTTGGCCCCTGAGTGCTAAAAATAATTGAATAGGAATTATAGTACTTGCAGATCAAATCATATGAGACGAGGAGTAGTTTTGAAGTTTTCGGTTTTTTCCCCTTCCCCTAAATGTAAATGAACCTGTTAATCTTTAAGAAAACATAATTTTGATAGTCATAGGTGACCTTGGAACTGGATCCTTCACAAGGGTATTCTATTGTTTTGGCAGAATATTGTTTTGTGCCTCTGTCAACAAACACCTATGTCCCAGTTAACACAGTGGTTTTTTTTTAGCAAAAAGGAACATGTATTGCTCCATGCACATCTGGTTTCCAGTTTCTGGTCTCTGGATGATGTGAGCTGTGGATCCGTAGTGACACCTAGTGGGTGATAAGGATATGAGCGTCTGAATTTCATGGCCAACTTGAAAGGCCTCCTTGAAAGGATGTAGTCATGGGGAAATTAAAAGGATTTCCATTGTTGCTGGGAATGTGTGTTGTTCACATTATGGTGGAGTATGAAAATGCCTCTTCTCATTAACCTAAATCAGAATTACTAAGGTGAGAGCAAATCTTCAAGATATTTAATCCAGTACCCCCACTTTTAAGAAGAGGAAACACAGTGCCTGATGGGAAGTCGTGCAAGTAAGCAATAGAACCTAAATGTAAGCCTCCATCACCTAATTCCCAAGCTTCCTGCCATACCCTACACATCATTTAATTTTGGGTTTTCTCTTTAGTTTTAAGACCCTGGTTTAGATGAAGGAGTAAATATATTCTCAGCAGAACCAGTACTGCTATGTAAAGGCAGATTTTCTCTTAGTAATACGGGGCTGGTCTCAAAATAGGGCTGTTGACAAACGCAATCCAGTGCTTGTGGACATCCATGACTAAAGCATGGGAGCAGGCAAGATCTGTGATCCAGGTCGTCAAGAGGTTGCTTGCGTTGAGGGAGGGTGGAGGAGGGAAGATGAGACGAGACCCTTACACACACTTCGGAGATTCTGTGGCTTTTCTTTGACAAGATAGAACGCCTCTCTGTTCAAATTACCCGTATTTTCTAGTGTATAGCAGGAGAATTGGTATTAAAACAAACATTCCTAATCACATTAGGGTTTGTGGCACATAGTTTGTTTAATCCAGATTGGATACATCAGGTACAGCAGTGGCACATGACTCAATACTGTAAATGATAATACGTTTTAACATATGCACTACAGTTTCAAAAGAAGACGACAGGAAACTCGAGTTGTTTTTTTTTTTTTCATACAAAGTTTTCACATGTTTTATCTTCCTGCAGTTTTGTACAGTATTTCTTTGCCATTGTGATGTTGGTAAGCAAAGCCCATTTATTATATGAAAATAGAAAAGAACACACTTGATGTTTTTCACGATAACATTAATGGGTAGGTGACCTCTAAGGAAAACATTACATTGGAATGTCTGATTATCAAAAATATACCATCCCTCCCACCTCCCAGGTTTGTAAAATAGTCTATTGGTCCAAGGAGCCCCCCAGGATTTGGGTCAGTGCCCTACACTGGTTTAGAGTGACATCATCCAGTGTAGTTAAGTAACCTGCTAAGATAAATGTCATTCCCACACTTGATGAGAAAAACATAGAACATTCTGAATAGAAAACAAGACTCAAAAGGAACCCCTTTAAAGCTATTTCTTTTTCTGATAGCCACTTTCTCTTCATGATCCTGTTTGGGCTCCAAGGGTCATGGATCATAAAAATGGTTTTCCTTCATCCAGTCAGTTTAAAGCTTTGCAAATGAGACTTCATAAGGAAATCAGAAAGGGAAAATAAAAGTCTTCCAGGTTCTTGTTATGGTTACCATGCCAACTAGTTTAGAAGGGAAACTACTATTGCCTTAGGTTAACAGCATTGGGATCTTTCTGCCTTGTAGCTACCTGATAATCGAAGTGAGGGAGCCTGGACCACTGGACTTCGTTGATAATCTTAGAATCTAGATTTAGCTCAATTACAACCACTACCTCTGCAAAGTTAAAAAGTCAAGGAAAAAAATCTACATACGCGTTTCAATGTACACTTCTGCCTATATTCTGGCCAATAAGTGACACGATCCTGAACTGCAGGAATGGTAATTTGAAAACTAGGTAAAAGTCCTTAGCACATTCACAAGGTGACTCTTGTTAACCATGGATCAGCATTAACTGTCCACTTTAATTTCTGTTCAAATTCTTTGTTCCCCTTAGTTTTACTTTTCTACTTGCTGGCCTTAAACTCCCATGTGATTGTAGACTATGTCCAACTGTCACTGAGAATATCTGGTCTTTCAGTCGGAAGTTAGTCCTGAATTTGACACGTTCTAAGAATGGGGGATGAAGGCGAAATCGTACAGAGTTTGCTTCTGGAGGTCCCGGTTCCCGGTGCTCCTGAATGGAATGCTTCCTCCCCCTAATCACCACCCTTGAAATCCAAGTATTAAAAATATAAGCAAGCCCCAGAGTAATGCAACATGATGTGGAAGAAAAATCTCAGGGCGAGAAGTCTAAGCCCTGGATCACAATCACGGTTCTGCCACTCACTTGCCATGCCGTGTCACTCAGTTTCTCTCCACCTGTTTTCCCTCTCTGTGAATCAAGGACTTAGTCACTTGACCTACTACCATCAGAGATAGTAGTAAGGATCAAAAGGACCCCGGAAGGGATGCTTTGAAATGTTTTAGCCCTCTCTTCATTGAGAAGAAGTAGCATTCGATGGAAGGAAAACTGTTCAGTTGTTCACCTTTTGTTTGTTTGTTTGTTTGTGTTTGTTTCGGACAGAATTGATAGTCCATAGCTGGTTCCACCCAGAGAATGGTGGCTTCAAAAGATGGTTTGTATTAGCACAGTCAAATGGTTTCCAAGGGCTGTGTCCAAGTAGTATTGACATTTACATAAGACTATGTCTCTAATTACAGCATGTATTCTTTGATGGGTCTTCTCCGAAGCATCACTGCTCCTAGAGGCAGCGAATGTAGTGGAAAAAGCATTAGACTAATAGCCAAGGGCCTTGTGTTCTGGTCCCAGCTAGGACATTAAATGATTGCATGACCTTGAGCAAGTCACTTAATTTCTCTGGGCCTCAGCTTTCTATGCTGGAAAATCAATTAGATATTCTTAATGCCTTTTAGTTCTAATACATTCTTAATACGATGTTTTCTAAGTTTCCATTCATTTGAACATAGCCTATTACTATCATTATTATTTTTAACCCTCTCTGATGCTTAGTGGGACTGAATGGGGCAAGGTGTTTCGGGAATCTTCTATTATGCTGAAGTGGTTCAAGAAACTCAGGAATCATTGCCCCAGAAAGCCATTGCCTCCAGAAAACCCTGATATCCCGGTTCTTCGGTCACTGGCCAATGAGTTAGTCCAATGACCGACCCAGCACACTTAGGTCTTTTTGTTTACTCACAAAAGTCTTCTAGCAGTGTAGTCTTGCTGTTCTCTCTTGTGTAGAGGAGTCCTTTTCCTGGGTTGACATCTCTTGGACCATTGGTGAGCTGGGTCTCTTATCCCTGGCTGCAGCTACGTTGGGGGATGGAGATGAAGGGGACAGTCTGAAGTCTCTTAGGAACTGGCTTAATGTGAGATTTATAAATGAAATTGAAGGAATACAAAATAGTTAATTAGGGTCAAAAAATGAGAAATTATGTGGGACATGATTTTAAAAATTTGTTCATTAATTTTTGTGGGAAGCACTAACACGCTCAGTCATAATGATCAGTCATTATTCTAACCCTGTGATGACCGGTTCTTAAACACAGGCAGTTTGTATGTGTATGCAACCATGTTCCTATTTACCTCTTTATTCCTTACTCCACACTCAGTTTTTATTCTTTTTTAGTAGGCTCCACGCCCATCGTGGGGGTTGAACTCATGACCCTGAGATCAAAAGTCGTGTGCTCTACTGACTGAGGCAGCCAGGCACCCTGTGACTCGGTTTTTATGATGTAAACTTAGATACTTAGATATGCTTAATTTTGTTCCATTACCATTCTTTCAAAGGAAATAATCCGTTTCTAGTCCTTTGCCTGCCTTCTGCATGGAGTCCAGCCCAGTCTTTCCCCTTCCCTAATGGGATATGTGTATGAAGTGAATGGATTTAAGTACTGATTCTCAGGTGTGTTTAGGTTGTTGTTATTGTGTGTGTGTGTGTGTGTGTGTGTGTGTGTGTATTCCTGTGTATATATTCCTGTGTATATATTCATCTGTAGTTGCAAAGCTTTTCTGTCTACTTAGACCACAGGCTCAGAAGGTCAAAACCACCCCATTCTCATATTAGGGGGAGATCTTGGAGGCTGGACCGAAAGGACTCAGTCAGTGGTCAGTGAGGATAGTATAATGAGATAAAGGTCGAAGGCTCCCTCTCCTCTGCCCTTTTGCACACCTTCTGGTTAGGAGCCATCTCAGAACCCACTGGCCTTCCCCTTCCACAGGCTCAACAGAGCTGGAGACATAGGGAAGCCCACTGAAGGTGTTCTTAGGTTCCTGACTAGTGCAACTTGTCTAGATGGCTGTGGCGGGCAGAGAGGCTCTTGGCCTACAATTGAACTGCTAACCACTAAACTGTAGAATGGATGAGGAGCTTCTGAATCTCAGAGGCCAAGCCAGAGAGACTGCAACTGGGGAGGGCGGGAAGGGGCCTGTCTCTCATCCTGAGGCCCACCTGCTCTGCTCTAAGCAGTGAAAATGGTGGGAGGCCTCCAGAAATGCTTTTCCCAGTCCCACCAGGGTGTAAACCACTTGAACAGGTTCTCCAGAAGTTAACAGTCACTCCCTCACTTGCACGGAGGTGATCAGGCTTCGCCCCCATTTCAGTTACCTTCAGGGACATCAGGCCTGAGGACTCTTCAGACCTCAAGTCATTTTTCAGACCATGTAAGACTCATCTAGAATCTCTCACTTGCTTTTGCACTCTGGAGCATCCTTCACTGAAGCACACAGTCTCCATCTCCTGCAGCCTCCGGATGGGAGTTGCCTTAATTGTAAGGTAAGCCAGAACCTTGCCCTTTCTGCATGAAACTGTTAATGGGGCCTCTTGGCAGAGTTCCGATGGGCTTTATGGTGGGTCCTGTAAGAAGGGTACATAACAAGATGCCCCCGGGGCCGACTACAGCTGTGAGCCCTGGGCTCTTCTCTCTTCACTGGCACACACCAGACTCGACCACGCCTCTCAGGTATTGGCTATTTCCTTTGTCAAGATCCCAGCGTGAAATTTCTGGTCAGTCCCTTTTTTCCCCAAACACCAGTGGTTCCAACCACAAGGGAGTGGACTTCCCTCATCCCTAAACTCTCCCTTTTTGGCTTTATTCTTTTCTCTTCCACAGCTGCATTCACACAGATACAACTTGCAGGCACGAGTCTGCAGGTGCTTGGCAGTAGGAGAAGGCTTTACTAACACGTCTCAGGATCACCGGGGTCCATGTAGAGACAGATGGCTGGACACAGAGAAGAACAGCCAGGGGGTGAAGCAGAGAGGGACAGAGACAGAGGACATACAGAGGGTAAGTGTTGCTGTGTGGTCAGTTGGCAGCTCTGTGCAGGTCAGCTGGGCAGTGGGGGCCCAGGCTCAGTTGACCTCACCCACCTGGGGGAATGGAGAGAGAACTCAGCAATAACGGACTTCTTAGCCTAAAAGCTTCTGCTATAAAAGAAGAAAAAAAAAAAAACCCTCACAAAATGCATTGTTTTGGTTCAAAGGTATTGGGTCCATGGAGAAAAATATGTCACAAAAATCCGTTGGTGTTTTGTTTTCCACCTTTTCCCATGAATAAATATTATCCATTAAGAGCCTTGAAAAAGGTGCTTAAATACACAGTGTTATATTTTCTTCCTGTTTTGCATGTGACAACTCGGCCTCTGTGCTGCTCTTGGTCTTGTATTTTCCTCACTGGGGGCTCCAGAAACAACTGTTATTTGGTCTGAGGGTCCCCCCCTTCCAGGCCCCGTCCTGGCACACAGCCTCTATACCACCCTCCCACCCCCGTCACCCCATCCCCCATCTCCCCCCACCCCACTTCCTCTGGCCCCAGATGCAGGACCACAGGGCCACAGCCACAGCCACGTCCGTCCGTGCTAGCAGCAGTGAACCTCGGGTGCCCCTTTGCTGCCTCCTTTTCCTTCCAGGCACAAGTTTCAGTGCGAGGGGTGCAACAGGGCAGGCAGAGATAGCGAGGATGGGGAGGGAGTGGTCCCACTGGCCACTCACCAACATGCCAGCCCCTTCCACTCCCACTCCCCGCGCCGGCCCTCTGTCCAGTGGGTTTACAAGGCGGAGACCTTGACGACATTGCTGGCTATGGAAGGAATGTTCGTGTTGGGGCCGGGGCTGGCAGGGGGCGGCCGGCTCTCCCCCTCTGGGGTTAGCGCTGGTGGGGTGGGGATGCTGATGATGGCTGTGGTGATCTGGGATGTTTTGCAGTTCGGTCTCAGTCCGTCGTCTGCTTTCAAGTTAAGGCTGGAGCGACTGGGATAAAAAAAAAAAAAGAAGAAGAAGAAGAAGAAGAAAATAAAGAGTTGGTGATGGTTCCTCTTGCTGGTGTCCCAAAGAGTCCTTGACTCCGACATGTCTAGCTCATGGTAACTAGGAGGAAGCTCCAGTGTCCCTCTGTCTCCGTTTTTGGTAGTTAGCCTGTCCTACCCATTCTAATGGTCATTTCTAACAATTGCAAAGTCACGTATGCTAGGCTTTGGAATTCAGGGGATACGTTAGACTGTACCCCCTCCCACGACTGTTTACCTATCATTTGTGGCATTTTTTGCTTTCCCTGAATTCCTTGCCACTCACTGGAGATAGTGGGAAGTGGCCTAAAGTGTAAGCAGAGAAAGGAAGAAAAAGGTCAGTCTGTGGTTCAACAGCAGCCTGAGATGAGCCATGTCTAACACAACTGTGACACTTGTTTCCTTGAGAAAACAGTCCATTCTTTGCACTGGGGTACATCCCCCTCCTCCCGCCCCCCCCCCCCCCCCCCCACCATGGCCAGTTACTGTTTCTGGTATCTTCCGGTATCTAACCCCACATCGGGCCTAAACCTGCTATGGTATCCTCCCAAGCATCTGAAGAGCCTTTGGGTTAACCTGCAAGGATGATGCATTAGATAAGGGGGAGGGAGGGCTGGAGGGTCTCCTAACGCGGAGACTGTTTCCTTCTGTGACTGGCGCGACTCAAGCCTTGGGGACTGGCAGGGATGGAAGCCACCCACCTGGTAGTGAGCGAGGGCTGCTCGCTGCCCTGGATGTGGATCGTGCTGAGCTCTTGCATGCTGCGCAGGCGAGTGGCCGGCAGGTTGGAATTGGGCAGGTGTGTGGTTTTCTTACTGCGGCGGGAGCAGCAGGTGGTGGTGAGGCCCGGGTGGCTGGACAGCGAGGGACTTCTTGTGGACGGGTAGTTCTGCATCGAGCTCTCCATGCAGTTCTGCTCAAACATCTGCTCATCTATAAACTCGTGGTTCTGCGGGAAGCAGGAGGAGAAGTAGGAAGAGGAGACGGGAAGGAGGGGGATGAGCCCCCCATGCCCCGTGGGGCCGCCTGTCTCTGTCTGGGCCTTGAGAGGAAGGCTCCCAGCTGCGCGGAGCACCGATAAGCATCCCAGAGGGGCGATGTCCCACAGGCACCAAATGAAGAAGGAAAAAGATTCCTATTGGCAGCCCTGGCCACGAGACAGAAGGGCGGGGCTTGCATGTTAAATCCTGCTGTGACAATAACTCCACCTGCAACTCTGAGCTGAAGGGATACAGAGGGCCTGAAGGGGTGTAGTGGTGTCCTTAGAGCTAGAAGCAGACTTTCCTTGCTTGGCAGGGCTTGCACACGACCTCCTGGAAGCGGCAGACAAGGAGTCACTGGCCTTGGGTAGCCAGTATGCTAGGCAGTCTTTAACGCTAGGTTGGATCTAATGGGTGAGATCCGTACGGATCTCGGGTTAGTGTGAGACATCAGCTTTTAAAAGCCCTGGATTATTCACGGAATTGAGAGGGCTTTATTTACTCTTGGAGGCCCGTGGGGTCAAAATGTCAGGGTTATGATTTCTTTTAACTACGGTGCTTCCCCCTGTCCCCCCCCCCACCTGATTACGGGATACGGACCCCTAATATATCCGGAGGCACAGGATTCCCTAAGTCGTTAATGTAAGCATGGGAAGGGATGCTAACAACAGCCTTCCGGTGCTGAACCCAGGATAACTTAAAAAACGGCTGTTTCGCCAAGGTGACTAAAACTCTATGGCATGAGCGGTCTGGCCGAGGCCGCCAGTGTGAGGAGAAAGTCTGGGGAGAGGGAGCATGAGAACAGCGTACAGAGAGAGACCAGCCCCGGCAGCCAGTACCAGGAGTCCCTGCGGGGCCGGAACGTGGCACACGGATGCCCAGGGGATAGCAACATGGGTGCCACGTTCCGCCACCCCCTCCGCGCCCTCAGGGAGGTCCAAAGAGGGAATCAGAAAGGCAGTCGGGTTGTCGGGCACAAAAAAAGCCTGAGCTGGTACTGGGTATGGCAGTAGAGGTCGGAATAAGCCCCAGAAGAACCAATGGCACATGCAGAGAACCAGACCGGGGGGTGAAGGGAGGAAAATCCACAGACTCAGAAGAATCAGAGAGAAAAACACATCAATTGAATTTTTAAAAAGTTATACCTTGATGGTGGAGGTTCGTACAGATAACAGGGGATCATCCACAAGATAGGACAACCCCTACAGGACAACATGCCAACAGAAGATAAAAACACCATTGATTGTACATTCCAGCATTCCCAAGCTCAGTACCGACATTCAGTCCCTCCATCCCAACATTCCCCGCCCCCCCACCCCGAAATCCAGCATTCCGTCTCTTTCACCCCAGCCCCCCACCCCCACAGTCCGACATTCAATCCCTCAAATCCAGCATTCCACTCCTTCAATGCCAGCATTCTGTCCCTCCGGCCCCAAAGCCTCATTTCTTCAATGCCAACATTCCAGCCCTTCAAACCCAAATCTTTTTACCCACATCCTTTCAGTTGACACATTCCACCCAGCACATGCAACTCGGAAAGGGCAGTTGGATCCGGGCCTATCCCGTTGGCAAGCTCCGAGTCTTTGAGAGAAATTCTAGTTGCACCTGTACAGTTCTTGACCGTCAGACATAGTTGATAAATCCGGGAAACTAGGGTTTTCAGAGTACTTTCCCATTTTGGAAGCCCTCTTTGGGTTCAACTGCCATCCATAGTGTCCACATTTGGCTCATACTTGGAGGTATCTAACATCTATTCCCCCTGCATCTAGAGGCCAGGATATGGAACATTCGGAAAGTAGAAAGGTCCTTCCTTAGGGTGCTGAGCCCTGATCATGGGCTCTCTGGGGAGGGAGGGCCTACAAAGGAACGGGGAAGGATTTCACCGTGTCTCTCTTTGGTTGTCCACCCTGACTTCTCCTCTTCCCTGCTATTCCTAACACTTGTTGCCAAGGGTCCAGGCTTGGTCCCACTGCCCTTCCTTTCAGTCTGTTTGTGAGGCACAAGCATCATGCCACATTCCAGCTACGGCATCCTAAACCACGGCTCTATTTTAACAATAAGCCCTGTGGAGTCTGAACTCCCTGGGAGCCACAGGGTGATGAAGAAGCGGTTGTACTGATAACATCCTTGGCCACAGAAATGTAGGCACTGCCTCCTTCATTCACTGTCTTCTGTCCTAAGAGCTATGTAGGGAGCAAAGGAAGGACTCACAAATTGCAGCAACCTAGCCCGAGGGATAGGACAAAAACTGACGCCCTTCTCCACTCTTCTGTAACAATCTAGGATAAATTCAGCCTTAGTTTTGAAGAGTGATGGCCTTTGGAACTGAGAAACGGAGAGGCGGAGCCCTTAGCTCTCAGTGATCACAAAGTGGGCTATGGGGACTATGTAGGGGTCTGCAGAAAGGCTGGGGGTGGGGGGACCGACCTCCTGCGCTGCTGCAGGACAGAGCTGGCCTTCTACCCGGGTGACTGTGCCCCACTCACTGGGGTTTTCCCCCTGAGGGTTAACAGAGAACCCATTGCTACTTTTTGGATCTAAAGGCGACTCCGACTTCTGAAGCCTGGGCCCAGGGTGAGGCCATTCGCATAGAGTTCTCTGTGAGTTCTGGCCCTCAGAAAAGAGTCGGGGGTAGGGGTGAGAAGAAGCGCATTGGGCTGGGACTCACAGTGGTTTTCTCCAGGCAGTGCAGCAGGTGGTGGTGCTGGCTCTCGATGAGTGAAGTGGTCTTGCCCATGTGCTCCTCCTCTGGGGTGCCCTAGGAAGAAAAAAAAAAAAAGGCTAAGGATGAAGCTGGTGACTCTTCCCGTCTCCATCACTTCACTTCTCCACAGGAGGTGGGAGAGCACCAGAAAAATCGGGATGGACCAAATTTCAGGGTCATCATAGAACATGCTAGCTTTCGGGCTGGCGGCCCTTGGTCTACAGCTGGGTTAGGGGTAGTGGTGATAATCCTATGGGAGAGGTCTGTGGACGGGGCTGCTCCCTGGAGAGTCTGGAAACATGTCTTCCTTAGGGTTCGTGTTGGGGCTTTGGGGTGGCGGTGCCCCTGGGAAGAGAGAGCAAGCCCACCTCCCCAGCCCGGGTCCCGCCGGTGCCTACCATCAGCTCCAGTGCCTCATTGAGGAGTCCGTTGCGCTTGCTGTGCAGGTAGGCATTGGAGCTGCCCGTTTTGGCCACGCGGATCCTGGCCAGGCGAGCCTTCTGCAATCGGCAGAGAAAAAAGAGTGAGCGAGACTGAGAAATGAGACAACAAGCCTGGGAGGAAAAGCCAGAGGCAGCGGGCTGCCCCTGCACGGCTGAGATCCCAGATGAGGTCTGATGAAGGGGAGGAAGTGGCTTCTTCCCGGCCGCACGGATCTCTGTTTATAGATCCTGGGACCGGGTCTGAGACTCTGTGTACCCACTTAGTGCAGCTTGGTCCTAGTCAGAGTTCCTGGGGGTTTCCACTCGTCTCTCTGGTGGAGAGCCCTGGTGGAATCCCGGCAGGAGAAATACCACTCATCAAAGTCCTCCCTCCTTCCAAAAGCTTTATGACCTTTATCTACTCAGTATCACATTAGAGTATGTCTCATCTCTAACTAGACTGCCAGAGGTATAAAGGAGCATACGTTACAGCTCTCCCGATTGTCCCCTAGGGTCCAGTGCGGTTCCCCCCATCCAGCAGGTGCCCAAGGATCAGTTAATTATGAGGAAAGCAAGGTGTGTGCATATGTGCCCTTCACCACTTCTTAACATCTTCCCTTCTTTCTATTTTTTCCCTTAGCACTTATTACTAAGGTAGTAATTGGTTTCTATGTTTATTTTGCAACTGTCCCCCCAGAATGTAAACTCCTTGAGGACAGGAGTTCTTGTTTTGTTCACTGATATGTACCCAATGCCTAGGAATTTTTAAATTAATAAGTGTACTTAAAGTTGCATTTCGGTTTTGGGGAGTGGATTCATGCATGGATGTGCCAATACATGTATATTTTTGTCACGTGTGTCTGGGGGAATGAGAGCAGGTGCATGTGACATGGGGGTCGGTGTGTGTATGACGGGGGGGTGGGGTGGGGCACATTTTCATATGCCACTCTGGCTTTAACTAGGACAACTAGGGCCGGTATCTCAATGCAAGTGCATCTGTCTTGCTTGCAGAGGCCCGGGAGGCTGGACACACTGAACATGCTGCTGTTCTTTTCCTTCCTAATGACCATAATCAGTGTCACCATGACTGCAGCACAACCACAGAGGGAGGCTGAAAGGGAAGAGTCTTTGGGAGAAGAGGGAGAAAGGAAGGGTAGAGGGCTTCCTGCTGGTTTAAGAAAATGCAGCGAGAGTCCGGGTTCCTGGAGATCCAGGGCCGGCTCCAGGTCCTTGCCGCTGGGAGCAGAGCCCACGGACTCACAGACCCATCCTGGGGCAGAGGGGTCCCTCCTCCTGCCTCTGCGGAAGTCCCCTGTAACTTCGGCATGGACACTGGGCAGGACCAGCGCCCTTGGAAAATCGTGGCAATTTCCATTTCTCGTCACTCTCTCCCCAGCACGGGGGAGTGTCCCTTCCAAGTGTCCTGCTTGGCTGGTTCACGTGCTCAAAAGATGCTAGGGAGTCAGATCCAGGCTGTCAATAGAAGCACAAAGGACACACTGTATCTCTTGTTTCCTGTGGCCTACGTGTCCCTGTGGGGACAGCTCAACTCCCTTTCCTGGCTTCTAAATATGGGCACGAGACCAGGACCTGGGCCCGGAAGATCTACCTGGGAATCTGAGGAAGAGGGCTTCTCTGGATGGAGAGAATGGAAAGGGGAATCCAGCCAAGAAAGGATGGTGAGTAAGCCCTGTCAGTCCTCTTCTTCTGAGGAAAGAACTTTCATCCCAGCTCCAGGTCTCCTCCCTGGGGAGCCCGCGCCAGCCCTCCCCTCGGCCAAGATGTCTACGTTCAAGCATGTTGCCCACCATTTGAGGATGCGGCTGCTATTGCCTTGGGTGAGGACTGGGTATTGAGAGCTGCATATGGAAATCCGCTTGTGTCAAGCTCATTATTGCCTTCTATAATTTGATTGCACCACTTAGAGCCAGACCTTTCCCGGATCCGGGGTCTGTCTTCATTACTTTCAAGAGATGAAAGATTCTCCTGTTCTCCTTTGTGGCACTTCTTTTAATCTTATCTTACCCTGGGCTCTATTAGAGCAACAGATTGTCATATCAAATGCACAACGCTGTTTAATCATTTCCCACACAGGATAAAGAGGTCTGCAATGTATTTGCAGAACCATACCCAGCACATGAAATTTGGTGAGGATTTCTCATTTGACTTTGAGCTCCTGAGAGCCCGAGTCTGGCCTATGGGTATTTTTATCTTCAGCGTCTAACACAGAGCTGTGAGCTGAGCAGGAGCTCAAGCAAGGCTGGTGAAGACCCAGGAAGGAAGAAGATCCCTCACAGCTGGTCAGAAATCCATCAGTAAGGCCCTTGTGGTGGGCTCATCCTTGTGCGGACTGGTCAGCTTCTCTCTCCTCCCCTGGTCATAAGCACAACGTGAGAGGTTAAAAGAGAATGTGGGCATCACCTAGGCTACGTTAAAGACAAGAAAATTGAGGGTATGAGGGGAAGTAACTTCTCCAGGGCCAGGCAGTGGGGCTGGAGGGTCTTCCAACCTTCAGGTCAAATGCTGCCTCCATAACATCCCCCTCCTCCTTCCCTCAATTTCAACTCCTGCCAGCAAGTTTCTAAACCAGATTAGCAAAGCCCAGGAAGTTGCAATTTCAACAGGGATGGAGATTCCAGGGTTGAAGGAGAGGTCTGGAAGGAAGATGCTGTCCCTCTGGGTATGGTTCCAGATGCATCTGTGCTCAAGAATCTGTCAGGCCCCAGGAAGCACTTCCTAGCTGGCTGGCAGATGCTACTGGGCCATGAGTATGGACATCTCTTGCCCTGGGAGAGGCAGAAGAAGGAAAAAGAGGAAGGCACGGAAAAGCCACACAAAAACACGGCCAACTGTACTCCCAAGCACTCATGCCAGAGAAATTAAAGCTTACGTCCACACAAAAACCTGTTCGTGAACGTTCGCAGTACTTTATAATAGCTAAAAACGTGGTTCTTATAATCCCGTGGCGTGGGATACATCCATGCCATGGCATACTGCCCAACAAGAAAAAGGAATGGACTATTGACACACACAACTTGGATGAGTCTCCAGGAATTACGTGAGGTGAAAAGAAAGCCGATCTCCCAACGGTTACCAATCTCCCAAATGGTTACCTCCATTTATGTAACGTTTTTGAAAGGAAAACATGTAGATGGAGGACAGATAAATGGTTGCCAGGGGTTAGGGACAGGGTAGAGGTAGGCTGAGAGGAGCCCTTATGGATTGGAGCCGTTCAGCACCTTGACTGAGGTGACAGGTGCATGAACCTGCATGGGTGATGAAACTGTATCAGACTTCACACACACACAAACACACACACACACACACACACTTACATACTCACAATGAGTACAAGTAAAACTGGGCAAGTCTGAATAGGATTGGTGGATTGTATCAACATCCATACCCTGATTGTGATAATCTTATAACTACATGTGAATCTATAATTATCTCAATAAAAATCTCCACTGAAAAAAACCCTCCCACTCCACATGCTCCCCTCTCTCTGTCCGCTGCTAGACCTCCTTACTTGGTCTCCAATTCACGCGGCTTCGAGAACCTAGTCTCTGAAGCAAATGGTCACGGAGCCATTTTAGTAACAATCCCAAGCAAACCAGTTGTGACAGGAAAGGATGATAACTTTTTAAGCATTTCCTTTACACCTGAGGCAAGTGGACTGGAGCTAACCCTCAGGGCTGTCTAGCTCCTGAGTATGTGGTCTGGGCTGAGAATTCTCAGCTTCCATGACCTCCTGCCTGTCCCATTTCTCCACCGTCACTACATCCTCTGTACCTGCCTTCCTTGCCTCATGGTGACAGGCTTAGTGCTGGAAGCAGGCGGTATTCTTGTATTCTTTTTTTTTTTTTTGCCTCTCAGAAGAAGCCCAAGGTGAAAGAGACAGTTGAGCAACCTTGAGGAGAGACAGTATCCAGGCAAGGTGAAAACACTGTAACTATTTACTCTGATTTCAGAGGGAGAGAGAAGAGGGTGGGGAAGGAGGCAGAAGGGAGGGAGGATCATCTTTAGCAGCCAGAGGGAGGGATAGGCCAAGGCTGATCCCTTCTGTATGGGGTGGGCTTTTTAAAGTTCCACGGGAAAGGACCACTGTTCTGTTCTTGGCAGGGGCAGAATGGCAGGGGATGTGATGCTCTGAGGGACAGAGGGCACAGAGGGCACAGAGGGCAAGGGAGCCACAGGAGCGGCCTAAAGCCCAGTCTGAGTGGACACAGCAGGAGGCTAGTGTGTGAGCTGGGGATTCCTTGGACCCTCACCCACTAGACCAAACACCTGTTTCAGCTTAGCTCCTGGGTGGGTGGGGGGGGGGGGTTGCTATAGGACCCCCGGCTCTTCAAGGCCTCAGGCTCCTTGGTTTAGAAGGCAGATCCTAGTTTTCCTGTAGCCCTTTCTTTAGGACAGCATAATGAATTTAGATATTGTTCACATTTGCCAGCTGACTTGAACAGGGAACAAGATAAGACTTCTATTTCTGGGATGGCTTACAGGGGGTGGGGGTGGGAAAGCTTGGACCCTGGGCAAAAAGGTAGGAAATGGGTGCTGGAGAGGATGGAGAGGACAGCACGGAGCAAGAAGATGAACCTAAGGCAGGCTGGCAACATTACAGACCCAGGTCAAGATAAGTCAAAAGGCACCTCAGCACAGGCGGAGGGGGTGACCACAAGGGCACACACAAGGGGATCTGTTAGAAGTGGGAGCCAACTGGATTCATGATATAGTTGCATAATATATATTATTAAGTATTTTTATACGTAAATTACCATACATTTCAGAACTTTCATGAACTCTGTGACTTCGTTTCAGTCAGCATACACAGATATGTTCTGAAATTCTGGATTTTTCTGATATGTCAAGGAAGTCCTGCTTGCTGGAAGGCCAGTAGCAGGGATCAGGGGGTGAGAAAACTACCCAGCTGCATGCAGCATAGGGCCTGACACACAGTAGGTGTGAAAATGTTTGTGGAAAGAGAGAAAGGAAGAAGGAAGGAAGGAAGGAAGGAAGGAAGGAAGGAAGGAGGAAGGGAGGGAGGAAGGAAAAGGAAGGAAGGGAGGGAGGGAGGGAGGAAGGAAGGGGGAAGGAAGGAAGGAAGGAAGGAAGGAAGGAGAAAGGAGAAGGAAGAGTAAAATAAGGACACGAAATCTCAGGCCTCCATAAGTGACTCTTTCTTTTTTTTATTTTTAAATTTTTTTTTCAATGTTTATTTATTTTTGGGACAGAGAGAGACAGAGCATGAACGGGGGAGGGGCAGAGAGAGAGGGAGACACAGAATCGGAAACAGGCTCCAGGCTCTGAGCCATCAGCCCAGAGCCCGACGCGGGGCTCGAACTCACGGACCGCGAGATCGTGACCTGGCTGAAGTCGGACGCTTAACCGACTGCGCCACCCAGGCGCCCCATAAGTGACTCTTTCAACAAGGTCTCCCCTGTCCACTGTACCCAGAAAGGCTCTGACCGTACGCCCTGGAGGTTAAGGGGTACCCTATTTCAGCCCAGGTCAGAAGAGAAATGAACAACCCCCCCCTCCCCCCCCTTGGTCCTCCCTTTTCCTGATAGGAATCTGGCAATTCACTAGCCGGATGCCCTAAAAGTGCACTAAAGCTATCAGAGCTTTCCCTTCCTCTGTGAGTGAAGGAGGGCACCCACCTGCCCTGCCTTCTCACACCTGCCTTCTGGACACCGCCAACACTTTTCTCAGGGCAGTGGTCCTCCCGGTCTTCAGCTGCACCTCTGCGCCTTAACCCTAAACACCCTGAGGTGACCCACGTCCGTCGTGCCGTTTGTTCTGGAGCTCAGTGGCTTCAGGATGTTCCCCTTCCTGAGTATTCATTCTCTTCTCAGCACATTTACGTTTTGTCCGGATGTTTTGTATAGGCCGTCATAGGGTATTGGAAAGCAATGACGTTCCCCAGTAAGCTCCTGGCAGGGAGAGGGAGGGGCCCAGGCACTGCTGAGTGTTGGTGGCTGAGGTCTTGAAGGGGAAACCTGGGCTCAAGGAAACTGCGTGGAACATCCAGGAGGGAGATCATCAGCTTATGGATAAATGAGGGTCTGTTGCACTTGGCAGCTGGAACGCAGGACACTGGTAGGGAGGGAGGGACACAAAGCTGCCTTACCTTCCAAAGCCAGGGGCTGTCTGTGCTGGGATCCACCCGGGCAGTCCAGGCCTGGCGACCTGACTGTGATAGCGGCACAAAGCAGAGAGCCAGGCCCTTGTCTGGTGCTGTCTCCCAGCCTCCCAGGGCTGAGGCTTACCTTTTGTGCCCTGCGTTTATCGGCTCTCTGATTCTGGTGGTAAATCCGGCTGAAGTTGGAAACAATCACAGGAACCGGCAGGGCAATGACCAGAACACCACTCAGGGAGCAGATGGAACCAAAAATCTTCCCTGCAATTGTCTTGGGCACCATATCTCCATATCTGAGAGAGAGAGAGAGACAGAGACAGAGACACAGAGAGAGAGAGAGAGAGAAACAGCTGTGAGGAAGAGGGGTCACTTGGGAAACAAGCCAGATATCCCTGCCCATCACTCACCTATCCATCCATCCATCCATCCATCCACCCACCCATCCATTCATTCAACAATTGTTTAAAGTGCCTACTATGTGCCTGCTATGACCTGGCACTGAACAAAAACAGACGAGATCCCTGTGTTCCCAGAGCCAACAACCTACAAGCAGAAGACCATGAACAAGTGAGTGAACACATAAAAACACTGACTTGTCTTTATTTCTAGGAGGAGAATAGAGACAGGTGCTGTTCCAGGTGTGAGGAGCGTGGTCAGGACAGGCCTCTCTGAGGAGCTGACATTTCAGCTGAGATCTGAAGGTAAAGGATCCCGGTCAGGGGACACACTTGGGGAAGAGTGTGCCAGGCAGAGGGAACAGAAAGTCAGAGGCCCTGAGGCAAGAGGGAGCGTGGCCTGCTGCGGGAATGATTACAGACCCGCGGGTGGTGGGGCGGGCGGGGAGGGTGGTTGTACAAAAGGAGGTGGAGGTCACCACACGGAGTATGGATTTTGTCCCAAATGCAGCGAGCAGCCATGGGTGAGTATTAGGAAGGAAAGCAGCACCATCTCACGTATGTCTATCAAAATAACACGTAAGAAAACCGCCCTCTCCTCGTGGAGATTCACCACGCACAAAGCACTCCTGCACACTTACCTCACATGAGCTCCGCGAACCCTGTGAGCTTGGAGTCCTTGGCCCCATTGTGCAGATACAGGAAGTCGGGCTCACCGGCAGATGGACTGCCCACGCTGGGGGACGGCTGGCATTAAAACCCACTCCTATGGCTTTCGTCTCTTTCCCACCAACCACACTGTCTTGGAGGGCAACCGTGAGCTCCAAAACCCAGCCCCGGAAGCCGCGGAGCCACTTTGGGACAGTGCTGGTGCCTCTCAGAGCTCAGAGGACCTCTCATAAGTACTTCACACCCTGGTGGCTGCCCCCGGGGACCGGCTTGGCCTGGCTCCCGCGCATCCCTGGGCAGGCAGGCCAGAGCCTCTCTCCTCCAATCAATAAGGTACTCTCCACAGTGGTTAAGTGTGTAGCCTCTTCTTTATTGAGATAAATTAAAGGCCTTATTAAGTGAAGAGCTCTGATGTCTCCTTTGGCCAAAGCCAACGACACCATCTCCCCGCTCCCCTGCCCTCTCCGTGTTTGGAGGGTGACCAGAATTGATGCCACTGAAATTGTGGGGCTCAAAGTCACCTGTCCTGAGGGGACCCAGGTGTCCGGAGGATGCAGAGAGGATGTGGAAGGGGATAGGGTGAACAGTTTCAGAAGTGTGAGGTCCTCATCTCCTGAGCACCCAGGGGCTTTTGGGAGGCAATGCCAGCCATTGACAGACATTTGGTGAGTGAATACGTGACCTCACGGAAGCCCCTCAACACCCTCTGAATTAGGTTCCTCTTTGGAGAAGGCACTTCCTTCTCCTTCCTTCCTTCTCCTTCAGCGTCTCGCCCTTTGCCCTGCCTCAAGCTGCCTCTGTGGTCTCTGTTGCTGCGAAACTCTAAAAGCACAGCTGATTGTCTCAAGTTCAAATAATCCCAACGATGAAGAAAAGGGGGTTGCCCGTAGAGGCCAATCATGTTACTGGGGCTTTCCGGCCTGTGACGGAGAGGTGCACATCGAGCTCATGACCATGGGTGGAAATGAAGCATGGCAGGAGTATGGAAGCACAGCGTCAGAAAGGCTACATTTTCGGGTGACTGAGGTGGTGAAAAATGCTCAGGACACAGAAAGGTGGTTTTATCCACTGGAAGAGAGAACAAGGAGCAGAGCTTTCTGCCTGCTGCTGGCGCAGATGGTCCACTGGTAACAGATGACAGAACCAAGCTCCCCATGCGCTCTCTGCCTTTCCCACCCAGGAGACCAGGCTTCCTCTGAGAAAGGCCGGGACAAATGTGGGGAAGAAGGATGAGGAGCTTGAGGCAGGGGAGGGGAGAGCAGGCGAGGGCCCAGCTGTCTTCAGTGGAGGCACATCACAGGCGCACCTGGATCGCACCCCAGGAGACAGGAGGGATGTTTAGATGGAGTTGCAGAACACGGCCCATGACGGTCGAGAAACCATGGCGCCGCACAGAAATACCAAGAGACTGGAGGCCAAAAACAGCTGTATTGATATTTCTGAAGAGGAGGCAAGGAAGTCCGAGAAACCACAGACCAACAGGCTTGGCATCCATCAATTCTGCCACGAAACTGCTGGCAGAATTTGAGAGCAGATATTAAGTGGACAGCTTGCGAACGCTTGGAAAATTAGCTGTATTGCTCACTAAGCACGCAACTTGCCAAATTAACCTTATTTCTTGTTTCGAGAGGGTTAACTGGCTGGCGAATCAGGAGGCCGCCGGGTCGTGATTTTAGCAAGGTGTGCTCTCGTCCCAGTTCTTCGTACCCTTGACAAGCTGGAGGAACGGGTGTGGATAGCAGTGTGGTCGGTAGGGGTTGAACAAACACCTCCAGTCTTCTGACCCTTCCCAAAGATTGTCCTATGCCAGCAAGGGAAGTTCACGGCTTTCGTGTTACAAGCGTCTCCTTTAGTGAAAGGGTAAATAAGTCAATGAAATAAAGAATGAATCTAAAGCCAGGTCTCCAGTGGTGTGTTCCAGAATGTTTCAACAACTTATATAAAGCCAGAGGGAGGCAGCATGGCCTAATGATTGAGAGAGGAGACCGGAGACAGGTCCCAGGTTGATCCCCAGCCCCGCATTACTTACTGGTTAAGTGACCTTGGGAAAGTTATTTAAGCGGAGCCTCTACCAATATAAAAGAGGTTTTATATATCTAACTTACAGGCTTGTTGTAATAATTAATCAGATGATTCAGGAGAAGCACTTAATGTTGTCTCTGGGTAAATGTAAATTCTCTATAAATAGCCAGTGCGCTGGGCACCTATTGTTTTGTCTGTTAATAGCCTACCCATTTAGGAACTGTGGCCCCCCCCCCCCATTGTTATGACAGAACCTCCGTCCAGAGGAGCTGCCGTACTCTTACAAACCTTCCCCTACACCCCTGCTGCCACTAGGTGCAGTTAACAAGTTTGGAAGGAGGCATCTGACTCAAGCTGGGCCAATGAGCTCCTTTCCTGGATTCATTTTTTTTAATAGCCTTATTAACATATAACTTATATATCATATGATTCATCCATTTAAATCATACAATTCAGGGGCGCCTGGGTGGCTCAGTTGGTTGAGCGTCCGACTTCAGCTCGGGTCTTGATCTCATGGTTCATGGGTTTGAACCCCGCGTCGGGGTCTGTGCTGACAGCTCGGAGTCTGGAGCCTGCTTCAGATTCTGTGTCTCCCTCTCTCTCTGCCCCTCCCCTGCTCATGCTCTCTCTCTCTCAAAGATAAATAAACATTAAAAAAAATTTTTAAAATCATACGATTCAATATGCTTTAGTGTATGTATGGAGTTGTGCTGCCATCCCAGAGTCTAATTTTAGAACATTTTCATCACCCCCGTCCCAAACCTCACACCCATAGGAGTAGGTGACCATTCCACACCTCTCCCCCCTCAGCCCTAGGCAACCCCTAAACTACTTTAGACACTTACTGTGTCTACGGGTTTCCTTATTTTGGACATTTCATATAGATGGAATCATACAATACATGGCCTTTCTCGTCTGCCTTCCTTCACTTAGCGTGATGTGCTAAGGTTTCACAGTTTATCCTTGCTGTAGCAGGTGTCACTTCTTTATCCCTTTTTATTGTCGAGAAACATCCTCTTGTACGGATGTCCCACATTTTGCTTTTTCGTTCATCAGTGGGTAGACCTTTGGGTTGTTTCCACTTCTAGGCTACGATGAATAAATGAATAAATTCTGTTCTGCAGGTTCGCACACAAGTTTTGAGGAGTCACGTGGTAACTCCACGTTTAACAGTGAGGGGGCCTGCCAAACTGTTCTCTGAAGTGGCCGCACCCTTGCATTCCCAGCAGCACTAAACTGGGGCTCCCCTTTCTCCACATGTTCACCACCACTTGTAACTGTCTTTTGCGGCTCGCCGTCCCAGTGGGTGTGAAGTGTATTCCCCCGGCTGGCTAATGATACCGGCGACTTTCTCCCTTCCCCGGATATTTGCCTTTGAGATGAGGCCAATCTCTTCAAGGAGGTTGACGCTGCAACAAGTAAAACCTTGGAGCCGCTTTCTGCCACGGGAAGAAGCCAGGCTGTAGTCAGAGAGGGAGCAGGCTGACGCATAGGTAGAGGCGAGAGGAGGAAAGGGGAGGGTGATGGAGACTGAGTTCCTGCCCTAATTCTGGGGACCGGCTTCACTCTCACCATTCCTATGGCTTCACTGTTCAATCCTTTGGACTCTGCACACCAACAAATCAGCATTTTTGTTTTAACCTTCTTCCACTTGGATCCCATGATAATGATGATGATGATGGTGGTGTTGATAAGGGTACTGCTGATTATTCTTATTAAAAAACATTTTTTTTACATTTATTTATTTTTGAGAAACAGAGTGAGACAAAGCATGAGCAGGGGAGGGGCAGAGAGAGAAGGAGAAATAGAATCTGAAGCAGGCTCCAGGCTCTGAGCGAGCAGTCAGCACAGAACCCGATGTGGGGCTCGAACCCACAAACTGTGAGATCATCACCTGAGCCGAAGTCGGACGCTCAACCAACTGAGCCACCCAGGTGCCCCTGGTTATTATTATTTTTAAATTAATTTTCTTTATTGAAGTAGGGCTGACGTACAATATCCTATTCACTTCAGGCATGCATCATAGAGATTCAATATTTTTATACATCACGCAATGATGCCCATGATAAATGTAGTTACCATCTGTCACCGTACAAAGTTATTACAACCTTATTGACTATTCTCTATGCTGTGCATTACATCCCGTGACTTATTTATTCCATAGATGGAAGTTTGTGCTTCTTCTTTTTTTTAAGTTTATTTATTTTGAGAGAGAGAGAGAGAGGTAGCACAAATGGGTTAAGAGCAGAGAGAGAGGGAGAGAGAATTCCAAGCAGGCTCTGTGCTGTCAGCGCAGAGCCCCACACGGGGCTCGAACTCATGAACCGTGAGATCATGACCTCAGCTGAGATCAAGAGTCAGATGCTTAACCGACAGAGCCACCCACGAGCCCCAGAAGTTCGTACTTCTTAATCCCCTTCATCTACCCCACGTATTTCATCCATTAGATACTCTGGTAATCAGCAGTTTGTTTCCTTTATCTATGAGGCTGTTTCTATTGTGTTTTGGTTGTTCGTTTGGTTTCTTTTTTAGATTCCACGCTTAAGCGAAATCACAGAGTATCTGCCTTTCTCTGTCTACTGCTGGTTATTTTAAAGCAAGCTCTTCACATTTCTAAATGACAGCGCTACTATGAATTGAGGTCTTTTGGAGTCAAAAGGATTTTAACAGGTTGTAATCATGGGTGAAACCAGCCAGATTAAATCTAACAAAGATGAATGACAACACTGGCATTTTGATTCAAATAATCAATGACTTGTATAGCTGATGGGAAAAACCAGCTTGAAAGCCATCCGTGTTAAAAATCACCAGGGAAATTTAACTTTGACACAGCCACCAGCATAATGCAGCTGCTAAACAGCTAATGTCCAGAAAGAGGGAGTAGGTGTTCAGACTTGCCCCTTGGGGCCAACCACTTCTAGGCCGCTGTGTGGAGTTCTGGGCACTATATATTCTACAGGACATTGATTAACTAGATCACATCCAGAGTTAGGATGGTCAATTGTCTGGAACTCTTCTCATAGGGAAAACGATCAAGGGGCCAGGAACGTTTGGCCTGAAGAAGAAGGGATGGAGAACGGAAGGATGGATGGGAATCGTGTACTGGAGCCTACCCTGGGAACTTTACCTGCACCCGTGGGTCTCTCAGTAACCCCATCAGGTAGGGCTAACCCTCCATAGGAACGTGGAGCCCATGTCCAGGGAGGACAGTGACGTGTGTAAGTTCCTCAAGTGGCCGAACCGTCTGGGTTAAACCCTAGGTTGGTCTGTTTCCATTGCCCTGCTCTGTCCTCCACTTCCTGCTCCTCCGGGGAGTAGGCAGGTGGACGAGGATGGTGGTGGGGAGGGTTCTGGGGAGTCAGCTGGAGCTCACCCCTTCCTCTGTCTCTACTGCCTCAGTGGTCCTGTGCAGCGGTTAAACGTGTGGAATCCTGGCTCTGCCACTTGCCAGCTGGGTGACTTTGAGCAAACCACTTAGCGTCTTTGACCACAGCTCCTGGGACTGCTAACACAGTGGTACCTACACTTCACGGGGTTGTTGCAGGGGATTAGCGAGGTCCTATGTGGAAAATGCTCAATGGCACATAGTAAGAACTTTATTGGTGTTTATTAAACAAATCCAGGGCCTAGACCGCCGCTGCTTCTAGACTGGACGTCAGCATAGCCTCCTAACCAGCCTTCTCACTTGCCCTTTTGTTCCCTTTTAAATTCACAAAGAGCCACATTTTTAAAATGCAGATCCAAGCATGCTCCTTCCCCAGCTCACACTTTAATAAATGTTGGTGGAATGTGTGAGTTAATGAATAAAACATACCTGGCAATGTTGTTGCAAAGACTACATGCTTGCTACACAGTAAACACTTGTTAAATAGCAGCTAATCACGACTGCAAGGATCGTCCTGGGCAGTGACCTTTGTCCCGGCCTCCCGGGGGCCCACCTGGGCAGGAGCACTGAGGTGCAGGAGCGGACAGTGATTCTCTAAGTGCTATTGGCATCTATGGCCTATTTTCTTTGTGGAATTTTGAGGAAAGAAAGGGGTGAGGAAAGAAAAAGAGAAAATGTCATGGCCTAGAAAAAAAAATTTAAGGCCTTAGCCTTATTTCCTTTTGTCTTCCTTCTTCATGCAAATAAGGACTCCCTTCCCCCACTCCCCAGCCTGGCTCTGAGAGTGGAGGAGAGGAAGGGAAGAGAAAGTCCCTCCTGGAGTGACTCCCAGGTACGATGAACTATGGTGCTCACCCAGGACCTCACCTGTGGCACGTGAGGTGGCCGTCCGCCCGGGAGCAGGAGGGGCTCAGGTCCTCAGCGCCTCTCTGTCCACCTCTCTTTCCTGTCACATCCTCGGTAATCTGCAGTGATGTCTGGGCTGTGGTAAGAGCAGGGACGCTTACCCTCCTAATATGGAAGGCTAATTAATTTGTATTAGGGTTTAGGGATAATTAAACTTTTTATCTGAACTTAAGCTGCACAAACCACCCGCCTTGTACAATTAATTGCTGCCTTCACTTCCTCCTTCAGGTGCTGAGAGATAAGTGTGAGCTGAGCAACCTCATCTGATTCTGCCTGCGTCTCGGGCAGGGGCAAGGCTGCGCATCTGGCTGGGCGTCCGTTCTTTACTGGAAGCCAGGCAGTGCCCATTCAGGACCCAGCTGCTGGGAGCTCCGTCAGGGAGACACGTCCTTGAGTTTCTGCAAGGGGGCTGTCTCCCCCTCACTGCCACACTTACTTCTGCACCCACCTTCTCCACCGGGAGGCCCCTGAACTTGGTTCCTTCCTCTGCTCCTGGACCCCTGGTATTGGGGATGCAGATGGGGGTTGGAGGTTGTCCCGGTGGGTGGGGTCAGGGTGGGGAGAGGCCTTCTCTGGGCAGGCTGGGCACCATGGCGAGTTCTAGGGACCTCAGACCCCTGTGGTCACCTCCTTGTCCAGGGCAAAGGACAATGGTAGTCTATCCTGGAGGACCCTAAAACACCAGCCTGGCCAGTTAGAGAGCAACAGGGAGCTTCAGAGGTGACTGCCTCCAGGGCAACAGCCTAGCCATACCCTTGCAAACGACTTTAGCCCTGTGCTGTTGATTGTCAAGGAGTGGGACTTGGGAAATCAAATGAAAGCCTTATATCACTTTTCCTTCCTACAGCGTGCCTCTCCCCCCACCCGCGATCTCCCCTAAACAACCAACCCACTTTAGTTGTGTCCCTGCAGGGAAGTACTCTCCTGGGTTCACCTGCAAAATGGCCCCCGTGGTGAGCCAGGAGCCAAAAGGATGGGTTGGCATTTTGGAACCTTGAGGTGCCTCTGAAGATGCCATCTGAGGGGGCAGCTGAGGCTCAGGGCAGGAGGACCTAATAACAGTCACTGTAAAATTCAGTAACGATCTATTTTTATTTAGCATCAATATGCACCGTTTGATCTTCCTAACAGCCATACGAGGTATTATTAGCTCCGTTTTTGAGGAAACTAAAGCTGAGGGAGGCTGAGTACCACGTGCAGGGTCATCTGCGTGGCCAAGCCAGTGTTCCAAGCCAGCCTCCCATGGCTTCAGAGCACCCCTCTTTCTCTGTGTCCTACTGCAGGAAAGGAGAGAAGTGCGAAGGGAGATGTTTCTGGGTTCGGCCAGCACAGACTCCTGGGAAAAGGGGATGCCTGATCCTTCCAGGCCACTGGTGTGGTTGGCCTGTGGTGCAGGGTCGCAGCCAGTCACAGCAGCGGGTTCTTGGCCACTGGGAGTCTGTGGCAATAGTCTCCATGCCTCGCCCCCCCCCCCCCCGCCCCCCGTCCACGGCAATTGTGCCAGGTGACGGAGCTGTTCTAAACCACTGTTTCTCAAACTTTCATGTGCATTGGAATGACCCGCAAGGTTTGTTAAAACAGATTGCCGGGCTCCGACCTCACTCAGATTTCTGATTCTGCAGGTCTGGAGTGTGCCCTGAGAATATGCATTCTAACCACGTTCCTAAGTGACACTGCTGTTGGTCATCTGGGGAACAGGCTTTGAGAACCACTGCTCCAAAGCATCCTCTTTCCACAGGTCACACATCTGCAGACTCACAGAATGTCAGAGCGGCAGAGAGCTGCCGGCAACCAGCCTCAGGCCGGCCATTGCACCTATGAGGAAACCAAGACCCCACGATCAGAAATCAGGTGGCGGAGCCTTTCTCATGGCCCAGAGAAATGCCCTGCCTGTTTTGTTTACTCCACACACACCCAAAGCTGCATGAGCCCACACGTTTCCACCCCTGACCCTCCGGGCGGATCGATTCATCAAACACCTGCTGGGTGTTTACCCTGTGTTCCTCACTTTGCTAGGTGCCCAAGGGTGCAAAGCTAAATAGACAGCCTCTGCCCACATGTCCCCTGAGCTTACGATCTCAGGGAGGGCAGACAGGCGATCACGATGATGATTCAATGGCATGATGCTACAAGAAGAATGTGCACAGGGTCCTGTGTGAGCATGAAGGAGGGGGCTCTGAATCAGGCTGGGGGTGGGGGTGGTCAGAAAACCTCCCAGAGGTGGCGGCACGGGCTGGTTTCTTGAGCTGCGAAGCAGTAGGGCTGGCCCAAGGGATATAAGAAATTATTGGCTGGAGGAAGGGGCAGATGGGAGACGAGGCTGGAGAACTGGCCACATGAAGGCCCTTCTGGGTTAATCCAAGAACTCTGAACTTTCTCCGGCTCCAGCCGGCTAAGGATTGCGAGTGGGGGGGGGGGGGTGATGTGACCAAATATTCCTCTTTGAAAGAGGACCCTGAAAGCAGAGTGGAAGACGACTGGAAGGGGATGAAGGCAGAGGCAGGACAACCAGTTAAGAGGCTGCTGTACCGGTGCAGGCAGGAAATGGCGAGGCCTGAACGAAAGCAGTGGGCAGAGATGGGAAGGAGCGGATAGAGACTTGCAAAGTCCAAGCAGAAGCTGCTGGACTTGGTCACTGACCCGGTGTGAGGCTGGAAGGAAGGGAACCCAGGGTGGCACCCGGGCTTGGGAGCCGGGCAAACTCTGTGTACATCTCCAGCCAAGCTCCCACATGCGTCAGGCTCCTCCATGACTGCAAGGCTTTAACCAGACCCTTCCCTCTGCTAGAAATGATCTTCTCTCTGTCTCTGTCTCTGTCTCTTTCTCCTTCCCAGGCAACAACTACTCATCTTCCCGGATGCTGTTCAAATGTCACCTCCTTCAGCAAATCTCTACCCCCCCCCCCCGCCCCGCCAACCCCCAAGCAGAGTGTCACTCATTCACCTGTCTTTCCATCTCCATCAGAACACATACTCCTCTATGTGGTGATATAACCCCCTGAAATGGTTCTTTTCCCTTTCCCCCCGTCCGAGTTTTGATAAGTGCCGTCCAAGCACAGGGCTGTCTATCTCTGGACCGCGGGTGCCTGGCCTGTTGCATGATGCCCAGTAGGGACGAAATAGTTCAGAGTGAATGGGAGATAAAGTGGCCGCTCTGGTGTGTGTTCCATGGACTGGAGTGGACCCCTGAGGCTGGCTCCTTCTGGAATCAGACCGCAAGCTCCAGGAGGGGAGAGGCTGTATCCTTGGTACCTAGAACCATGCCTGGCACATGGTGTGTACTCGGGATATTTGTTGAGTGAACTATCAACTATTTGTTGATATTTGTGAGTGAACTATAAACAGATTAGCAATGGAACTGCTGACTCTAGCAGACCAGATTGTCAGGGAGCCCTTCTGCTGCAACACATCTAAATCCTGAATCAAACACACTTTTGGATGCATTGCTGGGTTCACTTGAAGTAGGGGAAATCCACTTTACCCCCAGTAAAAAGGAACCAACCACAGCGGGGAAGCCCAGCTGGGAGGAGGGAGTAGTAAGCAGAGGGAGGAACACCATTACTCCGAGGGCATGGGCCAACATGACCTGTGACCTGTGACCTGTCACTGGAAACTGAACTTTGGGCCAACAGCAAAAAGGAACTCTCTCAGTCTTCAAGTAAAGCCAGGCCCCATAGGTGAGCAAAAGTGCTCCCAAGAATGGTCACATTACCTGGCTTCTGGGAAAATCAGATTTAAATCCTATCCAGTGGAAAAATCCTTAACCCAGGCCTTCGGGATTCCTACAGATTAAGATCATGTAAATATGGGTTTGCTTAAAAAACAGCAAATCGTAAAGAAGCAAGCAACCATGAATGACGGTCAACAGAAGGAAACCAACAATAGATTTATGTGCCCCGCCCCCACGCACTTCAGATACTGAAATCAATAGCCACAAAGAGTTACGCATGAAATGTTTTTCCAAAATAAAGGATGGAATTGCAAAGATGAGCTAGCAACAGAACACCATCAGAAATCATGAGGCACATCTGAAAAAGAACCAAATGGAGTTTCCAGACATGAAAAAATTAAATGCTAAAATTAATTAGGACTTAAATCAACAGGTTAACCTTCATGGGTTCAGCCTCTGGAGCAGACCTCTACTTCCCAGTCTAATCCTTGAGGACCCTCATGTGGTCACTTGGTCCCAAAGCCCTTGTACCTGAGTGTATTTGGGTCATGACAGGTAGGAAGGCAGTGAAGGCCATGTTGCTGTCTGCAAACAGCCATGTCACCAAAAGAGGCCATCACGTCACAGTGCTGAACGAAGCTGGCTTCCTACCCAGACACAACCTTTTTTGCTCTCACAGCTCCCAGGAAAGACACACTGGCATGCGAGAGTACACAGAAGACAAGAAGACAGCAAAATCAAGACAGTGAGGCAATGTTATAACTAGACAGGAACAGTGCCGGCTGGCTGGCTGGCCAGCCACCTTCGTGTAAAAACCAGGAGAGGAGATGTAACCATATTCACTATTGGTCTCCCGTCAATGGCAAAATATTCACATGATTATTGGGATTTGGTTATTTCTGGTGACACTTCCCAAACACCCACTCAGTTGTTCTGAGTGCGCTCTGAACGGGCCTTGCTCCAAGGGTGGTCTGCAAGGACATGTGGCCTTCAGAAGGCAGACGCCGAAGGGCTGGCGCCCCAGAGACTGCAAGACCATCCAGTCCTGACTAGACCCAGCCCTGGACCCGGAGACGGCAGTTGTGCCCTTGTCTGGGGCATCCACGGGCCGGGAGTCACACTGGCATGTCCCAAGTCCCCGCCCCAGTCTCCACAGGCACGTTCTTCCGGAAACTGGGCCTCGCTCAGTCGTTCTCCCCGACCTCAGCCCCCGGGAGACCTGTCCCCATTTGTCCCCTCCACACTCTCGGGAGTAGAGATTGACAAGAAAGAGCCATGAGGAACAGCACACGCGTCTGGTCAGACCCCGGTGGTCCCTCAGAGGCCTTGTCCCGCAGGCCTGCACCATCTGTTTCTCTTTCTCCATATGTTCATCACAACAGCCCTTCTCCCCAGGGCGGTCCTCGGCCTTCTGCCGCCCTGGGCTGGCACGCATTTCTCAGACAGGGATGAGCTGCCTCCACTATGAAGTGGAGCAAGACAAGCCATGACAAGCCTTTGGCCTGTGCCAGAGTGAGCACCTGTTGCAGAAGGCGTGGGCTGGATTTGGGGAGAAAGAGGGAAGGGCCCACAAAGCCTGTAGAGCAGAAGTAGGGGTGTGGCCAGAGTCAGACAGCAGACGGCACAACTAAAGGGGACAGAGCAGTGAGGGGACCGTCCACGGAGGGACAGGCAGCTGGGGCAGAGGCTGGAGTGAGTAGGTGGAAAAGCACACAAATTCTTGTGGACCGAGTACTTGTGGATGTGGACTTTCTCTGAAGGTCTGGTCTTGCCTCTGTTAGCACATCACTTTCTTGTGTGGCTCCAGCGAGACGGTGGTGGAGGTGACAGGCAGGACGGGAGTGGGCAGGACGCAAGGGTGCGGGGCTGAGAGGAGTCTTACTGTATTTCACTTATTTTTTAAAAGATTTTTTTTTAAGTTTATTTGAGAGAGAGAGAGAGAGGAAGCACAAATGGGGGAGAGGCAGCAAAAGAGGAAGAGAGAGAATCCCAAGCAGGCTCCACACTGCCAGCTCAGAGATTGACACCGGGCTCGAACCCACGAGCTTAACTAACTGAGCCACCCAGGTGTCCCTATTTTATTTTATTTTATTTTATTTTTTTGAGAGACAGCACGCGCGCCGGGGGGCGGCGCGGGGGGGGGGGCAGGTGGGACAGAGGATCAGAGAAGCAGGCTCTGTGCTGACAGCAGAGAGCCTGATATGGGGCTAGAACTGAACAACTCCAAGATCATGACCTGAGCCGAAGTTGGACGCTCAGCCGACTGAGCCACCCAGGTGCCCCAGGACTGAGAAGAGTCTTAGCCCCAGGCCACAACAGCTAAAGGGGCTAAGCGATGTGGCCACTGGACCCTATATATGGCCACCAGGTGTCCCCACTCATTATATAACTCGGCTCTGCTGACCAGACAGAGGCCCCCTCCCTTCTACTCTGCACTAATACCTCCCTCCCTCGTCGTGGGTGTTCTCCCTCCTCTTCCTCCCACCTTACACCCTAGGAACCAGGAGCTGTTCTCCCTCTTCCTTTAGGCCTTATCAGAACTGCTCTTCGTCCCCATTGTCTCAGAGTCTCAAGGTGGCATGGGATCCTCTCCGGTGGCCTATCAACCTTTTTCCCACCCTCCAGGGACCTCTCTTGCACTGGCTTTGGGGTCAGACGGACCTTTGCTTAAGTCCTTGCTCTTCCTACTCAGCTAAGACCTCCGGCAATCAGGAGCTTCCTCAGTTTGCTCATCTGAAAAATGGCATCGCAGTGAACTACCTCACAGGGTTGTTACGAACCTCACGTCTGTAAAAGCTCTTTATAAACTGTGAGGTGACCTTAGTTATAACTAGTTCTATATATAGTTTATAGTTACCATCTATATGTAAACTCTAGTTATCCATATATATAACTAGTTACAATTATGTAACTATTATAACGAGTCATAACTCAGCTCTAACTGAGAGCTTAGTCATTCTTCTGCACGAAACAATCTGGGTCATGGATGGGAGCCTCACATTGTCAGTTTACCTGCAACTTGCACCTGTAAGTCCTAGTCCTGCCGTGGGAGTCACAGAGTGTGTCTGTCCCTCTGCCAGCTGGACAGCCCTCCTTGGAGCTGCTCAGTCATGCCGTGGCTGCCCATTGCATTTGGCCTATGCCGGAGGCCACTGTTTCACACCTACCTGTCCTCCCTTCCTTGGCAGGCCCCAGGCGTGGGAGAACGCAGTGGCACGCCAAGAACATGGGCTTCGCGTTGGAAACTTGCTTCTCTCTCTGTGCAACTCTGGGCTGGTGACTTAGCCCTGTGAGCGATCCCTCGGTTGTAAAACCAGGAACAACGTCTCCTTGCAGGGGATGGTCCCTACGCACTCACAGCACCTGCAGCACGGCATTTACACGACTGTGGATTAATGCCATGCTCCCCGCTAGGTGAGCAGTGGCATGAGAGCAGGCCTGGTGCAGCGCGAGGCACATAGTAGGTGCCTCATGAACCTGACGTCATGGTAGCGAAGAGGGGGGCTCTCACTTGTGTGTTACTCCAGCACAGGCACTGTTGCGGTGCTAGATGAAATTCAGCCTTGAGCCCGTAGTGGAATTAAATTCCTGGGTCCCCCAAGACACTTAACTATTACCTCTAACCTCATCTCAGGCACTTAAAATCCTGCTCCGGGGCTTGCGGCCAAGTTAAGGTTTCTGCCGAGCTGTGGGAAAACCCAGAAGGATCCTTCGGCATCTTGCACGCGGCTAGCCCCGGGCTCAGCGCTTCCGGGTCTGGTCTGATTTAGCTCCCTACATTCACTGAGCCTTTATCACTCCCCTGAAGTGTTTCTCTGGCTCTGGAAGGTGGACATGAGCTGTGGGCTGGACTCTGTCTTGCCTGACCCCACTGGAGGCGGCTGGAGGAGGAAAGGGTGAGGGGGCCGCTCCCAGGGCTCTCAGTAGATGTCCGGGCCCTCCCACACCTGCCTGGAAGGGCCAGCAGCCTGGTCTCTTCCCTCTATCATTAGTCTCTGGGTCTCAGAGCCACTCTCTCTCTCTCTCTCTCTCTCTCTCTCTCTCTCACTCGCTGTCTTACCCTCTGCTTCTGGTGAGCTGCTTCTTGATGTGACACCGCAGACACTCCCTGTGAGTACCAGGCTGTCTGCTCTCTGCCCTCACCCCCTTCCCTGTCTCCCCATGTCGCCGGTGACAGCAGGGGCCCTGCCTGCCTGGGTCACCTCTGCTCCCTCAGTGCTAACCACAATGCCTGTTAGGTAGGTAGTGGGGTCATCACATGGTTGCTGAAGAAATGGATGTTTAGCCACTTCTTTTCGACTCTCTTTTGGATCCTTATGTCCAAGCTGTTCCAGCCAGAATTCTCTGGGCTGAGGTCTGCTAGGAACAGTAAAGATAATCTTGGGCTGGTTAGAGGTGGTTCTTGGGGCTGCTGGTTGAATGTGCCTGTGTGCGTGCCCGTGTGTGCATAAAATAGCGTTCCCCACGTCCATCAAACCCTAGATGGACATGTCACTTCCTCCTCACCCCTCCAGAGAAATACTCTGCCATTCACCCCCGCACCTGCACTCACACCAGATCAGAGCTGGAAGAAACCTAAAATATCCTATGCTCCACGCATACTGGAGAATTATGGGGCAAATGATACATCTCTGGAATTTGCTTTAAAATACTCCAGGAATGAAAGGCACACGAGGAGAAACAAGATGCAGTCAGGTAGGTAGGTATGTGGGGCTTCACTGACCACTCTCCCTACTTTGGTATATGCTTGAGATCTTCCGTAATAAGAGGCTAAAAAGTTAAACTTAGTTCAAAGAAGAACCATCTACTCCAACCCCCTCATTTTCAGAGATGGCTGAAGCCACTGCTCATTTTTCATGTATGACACACAGTCCTGCAAAATCCCTTGTTGCTTATTTAATGTTGGGGGAGAGGGGCTTGTGTTGCCAACCAGATTCTTGCTTCTTGAGGGCAGGGCTGTGTCCTTTGCTATTTTGTATTCTCCTATACAGCGAAAACACAGGGCTGGGCGAATTAGAAAGCACTCAATCAACAACCGAGGGCGGGAGCTGCCCAACTTTTTGCCCCTCGGACCAAGACCTCCTTCATATCCCCCTGTCCTCGGCATGTTACTCCTCCACATTCACCCCTTCCCAGCTCCTCTCTGGCTCTTGCCAAGGTGACCGAGGATGCTTCGGTCAAGGGCTCCCCTGTTTCCGTGCCTTCCGTCATCCCTGCCAGTATGTTCTCCATGTTGTCAATATTTCATTTAATTAGATCTGAATGGAGGGAGGCTCATGGGCTTGGGCCCTGCATCTCTCAGACTCCCCAAACCTCGATGCGACTGCACACACACACTGCATTGTCACGGAGCCTCTGCACTCTGGACCCTTCCTTTATAACATTTTGCCCCGCACCCTTCAAGTCACCTTCAGAGATGTGGGCTTCATGGGGCTGCAGCTGCAGGGAAGGGAACATGCTGGCCAGTCCCATGGCTCTGCATGGCTCTACATGGCGCCCCCGGTTGGTAACCTCTGTGGGAAACAGCCAGCCCCAAGTGAAGGCCAGGAGCACGTGAGCAAAGTACCAGGCCCTGGCCCAAGGACTCCATGCGCATTCACTTACTGAATCCCCCAACGCCCCAGGACACGGTCTGTGACGATCCCCACTTTGCACATTAGGAAACTGAGGCTCAGCAAGGAGAAGTAACAATCCCCAAATCCCACAGGTAATAGACAGCAGAACTGGAATTGGTGCCCATGCTCTTGACCACTGCCTTGCCGTGAGGGAAGGATGCTGGACCCAGAACACACGGCTCCGACAAGGCTGCACAGCTCCCCCCCCCCGCCCCGCCCGCCTCCCTGCGCGGCGCTTCTCCTGCGGCCCCTGGAGGGCCTGTGCACGCAACTGTTGGGACGGGCAAGCCGCTGCAGGGTGATGGTGTATCGAATAAAGGGCAGAGGGCTTCTGGGCTGCAAAGCAGAACCAGGTGGCATGAGGAAAGGGCGGCCTAAGTGACGGGCAGAGTTTATTTATGTGCTTCCTCTTCATCAAAAGGCCCCTTTACAAATGACTCAATCGACTATTAATCTTGATGAAACAGCAACCCCGATGGGGAAAAAGCGAGTTAGAAAATCTGCAAGAGGAAAACGCATGCATCTCAGCCTCAGTCCACTGGGGAGGGGACACGTGGGGACAGTGCAGGGAGGAAATCTTCCAGGGCCTGGCAAAGAGCCATGGCCGCAACCTGGGCATGTACCCAGAACCCCCTGGCCCCCTACCCCGCTTGGCTTCCCAGTCCACACCCCTGTCTCCTGGCTGATAGGGCCCCCACTGAGCCCCACACAGTCAGACTGAGACACACACCCTCTGTGTGTTAATGAGCTCCTGTGTGGACGGGGTGAAAATTAATCTTAGAAATATTACCAAGTGCAAAAGGAAAGTCCTCTAGGGCCATAAATCCACTGCCTTTAAAGAGCTTGGCTCAGCAGAGGCCTTCAACTTTAGGGAGAAAGCAAACTTTTACTTGAGAGCAAGATTACTGCTGGGAGGGGAGGGACGCAGAGGGTCCAGTCTGCTGTTGGCTGTGGGCTTAGAGCAAGCGCTGAAGCGAATTCCCGCTGTTGCTGCAGGACAAAAATGCAGCCTCCGGCTTGTGGCAAAGGGGAGAAGTAATTACTGAATGTGTTAACAGTTTCATAAACTCAGAGGCCTTGGGACCGAAGTGTTCTGGAGGGGCTGTTGGGTGACTTCCAGGAAGCAGGGGGACAAGGAGGCAGGAAGAGGAGAGAGGAAGGTGGGGAGCAGGCTCTGTGTGGTTCCCATTAGGCCTCATCGGAACCCCGCTCTGGCCTCCCTCCCAGGCCCTGCTGCCATGTGAGCCCAGAGCCCCACCCCCCATGGGGCACTCTCTCCAGGGGAGCACATCTGTCCCGACCTGGATGTTCACCTGCCTCCTGTACACTCAGCTCTGCAAGGAGCAGCTGTTTCCCCAGGAACAGGGTCACTCGAGGGGGCACTGGGATTCCTGCCCCCCAGTGGAGAGCACCTGCTCAGCTGGCCTGCCATTTCCACTCGGGGATTTTTCTTTTGACGAGGAAGCTCTGTTCTGTGGACGCAGCTGTGCATGGTGCTCCCTGCCCAGCTCCCCCAGCTCCCTCTGAGCCCTTCATGGACACTTCAAATACCTTTCCTGCTCCTCTTTTCTATTCCCAAGCATGGAAGAGTGGGAAAACTGCGGGCTTCGGGCTCAGAACAGTCTTGATTCAACTCTTGTATCCTCCACCGGGGGGACCGCTTGACTCGGTCAGTTTCCGCCCCTCATTTTCTCATCTGTAAAATGGGAATATTCCTATATGCTCACCTCACCCGATCACTGTAAGGGAAAATGAGAGACACGGCATCTGCTTCCAGGAATGGAAAGTTAAGTGATTTGAATAAACCCTTCCTGCTGAGGACAAATAAAAAGCTGGATGAAATGCAACAAACATCTTAGATCATCAGTGGGGAATCATCGGATCATAGTCTCTGAGGAGGTGAGAGCTCAGAGAGGTGAGCCCAGTACTTGACCCCACCCTTGCCTTTGAAAAATAAATTAATTCAGAAGTCACAGTGACAAAAATGAACTGTGGATTTTGCAGTATCTCCTCTCCCCTCCAGGTGGGAAGCCTGAATAAATACTCTCCACTTCTTTCAAAGTTAGGGTCCTGAAGGGCTTCACTTTCAGGGTAAAGATGAACTGAAAATATTCCCTTCCATGGACACAGCCTTGAATTTGGGTACAGATATTCAGATTTAAGGTAGTCCTGGACTGGTAGAATTCCCAAGTGCCTTACAGAAGCAAACTAGAATCCTCTCTGAAGAAAGGATACTCTCATCCTATGCTACAGATTATTCCTCTAAGCAATGTTGAGGGGCACCTGAGTAGCTCAGTCAGATAAGTGTCCAAATTTGGCAAAGGTCATGATCTCACAGCTCATGGGTTGGAGCCCCTCGTTGGGCTCTGTGCTGACAGCTCAGAGCCTGGGGCTTGCTTCAGATTCTGGGTTTCTGTCTCTCTCTGCCCCTTCCCTGCTCATTCTCTCTCTCTCTCTCTCTCAAAAATAAGTAAATATTAAAAAAAAAAAAAAAGAAATGTATTGTCCAGCACAGAGTCAAAAAACACAGGGAGAGAAGACACTATGAGAGAGAACCAGAAGAAATAACAGATAACAAAGAGAGGCACATACACTTGAAATGTTGGAATTATCACCCAGAGACAGCTATGTTTACAATTCAAAGGAATAAACAGCAAGCTTGAAAATTTTGTCAGGGCAGGGAAACTAAAAAGCAGATCTAGCGATTTTGAAGAAATCCAAACAGAGATTCTAGAACTAAAAAACCAACACAACCCAAACTAAGCACTTGACGGATGGAGTTGAGTGTAGATTAGGCACAGCTGAAGACAAAATCATTGCACTCAAAGTTGGAAGGAACTATCCAGAACGTAGCACACAGGAACAAATGAGAAAGTACTTGTGCCTTGTTCAAAGCCAGACATGCAGATGTAGAAACTCAATACGCGTTAGTTTCATTCTGTTTCCTCTTTCGAGTACTAAAAAGTGTTTCTTATTTCAGGAAATCTTTCCTGATTCATCTGGCTTGACATCCATCACTCCATTATTCTGGATTTTCTCAGCATCTTTGTGCTTGTTTATTCATATCGCCAAGAACTCATTTACTTCTTGAGATCAATGAATTCAAGAACTAAAGTCACATCCAAAACTATGCCCCTGGGTCAAAAGTTTCCTGGTCCACAAGCTCATTCCTCCTCTTTGCCACGATTACATACGAATGCAAGGGCTTTCTTATTGGAGGCATTGCTCTGAGGAAAAGAGTGTTGAATTCCAGAATATGGTCTGCTTCTGGATCCTGTGCCCCTGTCGATGACTGGCAGTGGAAGCAACCAGTGACCAAGAGCTGTTGTAAATGCTTCCGGGTTCAGGGTCAACAGGGAACACACATGGGCTCTCCTAGGCCCTGCTGTCCTCTTCCTGCACAGCTTCTGGTCATTCTGGAAATTCTGATGAGCCAAGCTGGTGAGTGGGAGTGGCTACAGATGGCCATTAGTGAGACCAATGAAATCACCACCATCCTCGTGCCGTCAACTCAGCAGGCAGTACTTCTGTTCCACAGCCCCCTTCCCACCGCAGTGCCCTGCCCTCCCCCCCCTGCATCTGGCTGTCCAGGGCCTTTGAAATTCACAAGTGGGCCCTGCCAGAGATGAGAGGTCCAGAGATGCACTTGACTTCCTGTGTGCCCTTCGTTTCCAAGTGCTGGAGCAAGAGGGATAGGGATGCCCTGAACCCTACCCCTGATCTGGGTCATCTCAGACTCCTGGCCTCAAGGACACAACCAGAGAGAACTGAGGCAGAACCAGGGCCAATGGCTGTGTCCTCTGCCATAAGCCTGATGTGAGATCCCGTAGGGCTGGGATTGGCTCTGGGAGAGAAAGAGAAGGATGCTGGGCTGAGCTGAGTTTGAGGAAGGCAGGGGTGGGGTGGTGGGGAGTTGTGAGGGGCTTTGGGGTGGGTGCTGGGCTGCCCCAGCAGGTCAGGGTGGGAGTCTAGGGAGGTGCTTTGTGTAGGCGACAGAGAAATGTTGCCTTTTGATGAGTAAGAGCCTGAGGGAACTATAGAATCCAATGCCCTGGCCTCATCTGTTCTGTTTTAATAGCTGACAATTATTTTTCTGGCCTTAGAAAAAAATTGCGTCCCTTTTCCTCTGTGTGGTGTGTGTATGTAGTTGTGCACACACGCACGTGCATTCACCGACTCATTTGATCAAGGGTTCTCCAAGAACAAGGACAGGTGTCTCAGTTTAAACAATGCTGGTTAATGGCCTTTGTGTGTCAGGCACCAGGCCGAGAGCCGGGGACTCCCAGACGATCAGGACAGGGCCCCCGCACTCACTGGAGATGCGGCAGCCCCGATGGCACCTTGTTGTGCCTGGCCTGCTCTAGGGCCCTCTTCATTCACTACTGATATCTAGTCTGGCCAAAATGGTTTTTCACAGCCTCTCCTGGGCTCCAAAGGCAGCACCGGAAATTTCAAGTAAGAAGCCGCTTCCTGGTCCAGCATTGCCACTGTGGACAGGAAATTACTGAGACCAAGGATGGATGAGCTGCCTGGACTCCTGTCTGCCCCTTCTGCCCCTGATCATGGAGCAGATAACCAAGGGGTCAGTGTGGGAGAGGCTTCTGGATCGATTTGTGGCTCTATCTCAAATAAACTGGGGGGAGGGTGCTGTGTCTCTTGCTAAGCCCCCTTTCCCCCAGCTTTTATTTCCTTCTTCTGATTTGGGACTGGATTAGTTCCTGGACCCAGCGACTATTTAATCTCTCCTTATAGAATGGGCCTTTACCTTGCTGGAGGAGGGCAGGTCCCTCATGCTGAGACTGACTACCTTGAGGAGTGGTTCCTGGTTGCCCTGGGACCCATGGCAGAGGAAGGAGCCTCGCTCTGGGCTCCATTCACCCACTTTTGCCCAAAGGCTATAGCCAATGGTCCACGCTGGGCACAGGCTGTCAGGCCTTGAATTTCTCCCCAAGCATCCATCTCGGCTGGAGAGACAGCAGGTCTCTGGGAACCATCCCTCCTCTTCTCGGTGATGATCTACAGCCAATTAGCTGAGCCCAGGAAGGTGGCAAATGCCTTTCTCCAGCCCTGGAGCTAACAGCAAATGCAGTGTTTCTTACAGACATCTCTGCAAAGGGGGAGGACAGAGTAGCCTCCCAGGACCTCAGGAGTTGGTTTGCGGCCGTCAGCCCAAGGCTTTAATAACAGAAAAGGCAAAGGCACATTCCACTGAGTAGCTTAAAATAAGAGTAAAAGTTGGCTATATCTTTTCTAGACTGTGCCTGGGGTTTTGTGTGTGTGTGTGTGTGTGTGTGTGTGTGTGTGCGCGCGCGCGCGCACACACACACACACAGAAAGCTGGGACTCTCCCTGGGGTCTAACAAATTGGGGTCTTCGCTGTGAAGGGTTGTGGCAGCTGTGAGAGGAGGCGAGCTAATAACTGGGGGCTGAAATAATTGGTCTCATATGTATGCTCCCTCCAGCCCTTGCCTATCACCCCCTCCAGCTGCTTAGGCCTCCGTCAGGCTGACTCACCCGCCCGGCTGGGCTGGGACGCCTTCCTCACACCACAATCAATAGTCAATTTAAGCAGATTTTATCTGTGTAAAACAGTTGGGTGAGGGAGCGGAGATCGAAGGAGTGCCGTTCGAGGGAGGCCCTGGTTCTGCTGCTATCCCTCGATGGCAATTCCTGCTTTACTTCCCTCATCGGCTCCAGAGGTGGGGTGACCCCTGTGTCACTTGTACACAGGAAGAAAAGAGGATTCATGCTCACCGAGTGGGGCAACAATATACCAGATCGAGGCCGGGTGTTTATCACATACATTGTTCCACTGACCGTATAATGGGACAAAAGATGTCAAGGAATGTGGACAAAACCGGAAAACGCTATATAAACCCAGAAGCTGGTACCTTTTCTATTTGCTGCTCAAACCCAGGCAACCCCGACAGTGGCTGGCATATAGTAGGTGCTCAAGAAACACACTCGATGAGTTAACCCTGCGTTATCTGTGCCGGGTCACCCTCCCCTTACCTGGGTATTGGGCTCAGTGAAGGGTGGGGAATGAAAGGGTGACGGTGGGCCAGTCCACGGGGTTAGAGTATGTGTTTCCGGGTCCTGGGTGAATGCCGTCATGGAACCCCTGAGCCAAATGTGCTCTTCACCATCCTGCTGGGGATGGACAGTCTGTGCCTCTGCCCTCTCCGTCAGCGCCCAGCAGTCTCGGCTGCAGAGGACCAGGGCTTGGTTGTTTTTAGAAATCAATCAGCTTCATTAAGGTATGACTAAAGTTCTATTTTAAACTTCCCCTGGAGAGGTATTACTCACGGGGAATAGGTGAGCAACACTGGCATTTCTCTTGGAGAGTTTGGGGCCGAGAGAATTCAGACTCGAACATCTCCTTTCCTTCTCCCCACCCCTGTCTCCTGGCCCGGCACCAAGTGATTCCAGCAGACTGGGGAGCAGTGGGATGTGATGTGGGGCTTAAGAACCAGCAGGGGCGAGTCTGGCTACGCTACCTGTAGTGAACCGCGGGACCAGTCTCTCGGAGTTTCTTTCCTGAAAACTGATGCTAATTCCTGGGCGGGGTGATGCTCCCATGGGGCTGGTGCCTAGTAAATCCCAGGGGAGCAGTGGTTGTGCTGGGCCAGGAAGGGCCTGCCCGCTGGCTTTCGGCAACAGCAGGGGTAAGGAGGCAAGGGGATGTCAGGATCGTCTCCCTGGATCCGCTGGGCACGCTGGAGGAGCTGGCATTCGCACCCCTAAGGTCAGCCACTCAGTTGGTTCTGCCCCTACGCTAAGTGGTCCCGTGTGCCACCCCTCACTAGCAAGGACCGTGGAGTCCCTGTGCACCCACCGCTGCCCAAGATGGAGCTGTCGAAGGGCTTTGGTGCTGAGGGTCAGTGTTAAGGAGCAATCAGACTGCAACGTGGCTTTCCTCCAGGGCCGGCCAGGGCAGGATCCCTGCCCAACGTAGGCAATCAGTAAAAATAAGGGCACTGCACATGTACTGAGTGCTTGCTGTAAGCCGTGCACTGTGCTAGCACTTTTCTTCATCCGGACCGTTGACATCTTAACCTCTACAAGGGCTCAACCAAGTAGGTTCTCTTACCACCCTCATTTCGTAGATGGTAACCATAGGGCTCATTTGTTTAATAACTTCACTGAGGTCACCGGCTTGTGAGCAGTAGAACCAGGCCTCAAACCCAGTCCTGCTTCACCCAGCACCAAAGCCCCACCGCAACTGGCTGCTGGGCATAGGCTGACACACATAGGCTTGGATTTCTCTTGCTCGGCCCCCGGGAACACTCAGAAGGGTGTTCTTCCGGCATCCTGGGAGAACCTCACCCCCGCCAGGCCAGGGCCAGCCGCCTGGAACGTGCTGGCAGGCACAGCTGGTTCAGGGTCCTGGGTGAAGGAGCGGATGCCCGCCACAGGGCTGAAGTAACCCCAGGCTCTGGGAAGCCAGCTGGAGAAGAGCAGGGGGAGCTCAGCTGAAGGCCCCGCCGGGTGGGAACGCCCTGTGTGGGGTGGGGGTGGGGAAGAGTTCACCCAGGGGCTGCAGGAGGCCCCCAGACCGCCCTCTGACCCCTAGCGAGGATTAGAAGCCAGCAGTTCTGGTCAGCCACTCAGACTATAGTCCCTCAAATGAATGCACAATCCAATTTAATTTCCCTTTAGGAAATTACGTATTTTTAAAAAATACATGAAGAGTCACAAAGGAGCCATGGCAACGAGGAGGCTGAACATCCGAGCCCAGGCCAAGCCTTCTCTCCCTCAGCTGGGGCATCTGGTTTTCCGGGTCAGACCTCCCGACCGTCTTCACATCGTCGCGCATGTGCAAAATGTCATCTGCGTCCAGGACACCGGGGTCAGCAGGGGCAGCCGTCTGTAGCTAGGGGCCAGCAGCCCGAGGCTCTAGTTGGCCTAGGCCTGCTCAGCCACAGAGGCCCATGCCTCTCACACCTGTTCCAGGTGAGGGGGCTCTGCTCTGGGTGCCCCCTGCCCTGCCCTGCCCCCAGCTCTCTCCTTGGGTCAAAGGCTGCTGGATGGGTTCAGCTGACACTAACTGGGCTGTGTCAGGAGCCAAGCAGGCTTCACCCCCAAGAATCCCGTGGCAGCTGGGATTCCTCTCCCATTTTATAGACGAAGAAACTGAGGCTCCGAGGCATTCAGTGGCTTGCTCAAGGTAACAATAATAGTACTCAGTGAGTGCTTATCCTTTGTCAGGCTGAATGCTTTGCACACAGTACCTCCCTCTACTGCGGGGTCCCACCCCTCCCCCCCACGCTGGTGCTGTTTCTGAGCTTTCACAGATCTGCTGAATGCCCCAGTCACTCATCAGATGGACATCGCTTATGATGCGCCGGGCCCTAGGGTACAGGGATAAACAAAGGAAAGGGGCCTGCCCTCAGGGAGCCCACCATCGGAGCCAGATACGCAGGTGTCCACTCCCCTGCTCCATGTGCCAGGATTTGTCTGGACACGGGGCACGGGAAGGTGGGACAGGCCTAGGAAGGTGCGGACCAGTGGAGGAGCCCAACATATAAACAGATGAATACAGCTCAGGAAGCAACACACACAGCAGAGGCAGCAACACGCTCGAGTGGGGTCTCCAGGGGGCACCCCCAGGAGGCCTGGGAAAGCGCTGCAGATCCCTCCCCGTAATGAGAGAAAACATTCGCGGGGCAGACACCTCTGGGGATAAGGCCTGGGTGGGTCTCGAGAACCCGAGCCGTGTCTGACTTTCTCCAGCGGGAGTCCTTCATACAGTGGGTGCCGCGTGAGCGACTGGCTGAGTGACGAGTAACTGAGGTACCTCGGTCATCTTCTTATTCTCTTTTTTTTTTTTTTTTTACGTTTATTTATTTTTGAGACAGAGAGAGACAGAGCATGAACAGGGGAGGGGCAGAGAGAGAGGGAGACACAGAATCAGAAACAGGCTCCAGGCTCTGAGCCGTCAGCACAGAGCCCGACGCGGGGCTCGAACTCACGGACGGCGAGATCATGACCTGAGCCGAAGTCGGACGCTTAACCGACCGAGCCACCCAGGCGCCCCTTCTTATTCTCTTATCTCTCAGATGAATCTGGCTCTAACAAGTACTTCAAGCAGAGGACTGATTACTTCAGAAACGCCTCCTGCTGGGCTAAAGAGCCGCTTTGGGGGCCTGGAGGTTATTGCCAGAGAACCCACGCTCACACACAGCCCCTACATAGGTCCTGCAGGCGTCCTGTGGTGTAGGGCACATGGGCCCAGGTGCCAAGATGGCGGCCGGCTTTCTCCTCAGGGTTATCTGTCTCTCCAGCCTGCAGCTTTGCTGGCTGAGGCACGTGCTGCTTTATCTTCTCTGCCTGCGTCCCTAGGATGTGTCTGCTCAGCTATATTAGGAAGGCCCAGTGCCCTAATATTTTTATCAAATAGTAGAATACCTGGCTATATTTACCCTGACTCATGTGGTGCCTTTAGACCAAAGAACACAACACAGCGGGCAGGCTTTTGCTCAGCGTAGCTTCCTCCTGCCTCGGAGAGGAACACTTAATTGTCTGTCTTTGGCAGAAGGGATGGCTGAGGCCCAAGGATGTGTCTGAACCTCCTGCTCAGAGGGGTGGGCTAGGATGTGAACCAAGCAGCCTGGCCCCAGACTCCCCACGCCAGCAACCATGCTGCCTCCCTGGGAAGGGCATGAGCCCCGGCGTCCCAGCCTTTCTCCCTGAGGATGCCTGGTGGCAGCTCCCCACGCACCCTTCCATTGCCACTCAGCCTCCTCCTTCTTTCCTCTCAGGCCTTTGAGTCTTATTCATGAAAGGAGCTGAACATATCAGGTCGAAAAAGGTCACCCCCAGACTGGCATGCCCTCAAGTACCCGAGGAAGAGAGGATGGTTGGAGTAGAATTAACTCAGACCTGTTGTTTCTTCTAGTAAAGGCCACATGCATCATACAGAGGTCCACTCATTCCACGGACATTTGCAGAACCTGAAGACTGAGCCAGGCTCTCTACTGGTGACTGGAGGGCAGAGAAGGGGTTGGCATGGCTCCCAGGAGGTCACCACCTATGGGTCTTCATCAGCGCCCAAACATGCCCACCGGTACACCCCAAACTGGGGGAAGCCAAGGGGAGACTCTTCTGGAGGGGGCTTCTGCTGAGTCTTTGTTGGTTCATGTAATGTTCTCCACAATTCTATGTCACAGATATTATCCCCATTTCACAGATGAGGAAACCAGGATTAAACAAGTCATACCATAACCTGACTCTGAGCCTGAAAGTTTCCAAAGCTTACTTTCTTCCTTCTTCACCTCCCTGTCTCCCACAAGAACATGAAAATAACCACACGTCACCACCACACACACCCACACCTATAAAAGTACAAAATGGAAGCGTTTGATCTCTTGTACAGGCTGCAAAGGCTCTCCTCTCTCTCTCTCTCAAAAATACATAAACTTAAAAAAAGAAAAAAGAAAAAAGTAAACTTGATGAAAAAGGGAGGGCGCAATCACTACATGAGTGATAGAAAGCCAAGTGTGTGGACACAGGGTTTTGTGTTGTCGTCAAGCGACACCTACGACAGAAATGATCTATCACGTCACCGACAAGCAAAAGAGCCACTGTGCACATGTGATTGGACATAAATAGTAAAGCGCGCTCACAAAGAGCTGTGATTAGTCTGGCTCTTACACCACAAAGCCAGTGTTTAGTTTTTCTCTTTGTAGTTCTTTCTTTAGCGTCTGTTAACTGCACGGGGGCTGGTCGTTTAGCGCAATACCAGGTGTGAGCTGTTCCTACAGGCGGTGCATATGTGTGTGTGTGTGTGTGTGTGTGTGCATGTATGTGTGTGCATGTGCACATGTGCACACACATATGCACACACAGTATTATCAACTCTCTTGCCAGCCAGTGCCCGGGGCTGGGCTTTGTGAGCCTTTCTCCCGGGCTGGTGAGTCCCAGGCAGCGGAAGCTGCGGAAGAAACAATTGGGGTGGGGAGATTTGGTGGAAGGTGGTCTCTGGATGGAGGCGGGAGAGGACCAGGGCTGGGAGGACCCGCCTGTGCCCAGACCTGAGGCCCTGGTCCTTCCTTCCCAGCAGGAGGAGAACAAATCCCCACTGGCTTCGGCCACACGTACCCTGAAGTGCGACATGACTAATGTCAGATCCCAGGCTAAAAGCAGATGGGAGTCAGGCAGGGAGAGCTGGAGAGTCCGCAGTAGTGGAAAGGCTGAAGGAAGGCCAGGGAAAAGCAACGTGACATTTTACCGGGGTGGGATTTTCACCTTTCCGAGAGCCTCCTCTGCTTTTTTCCTATCAATCTATCAATTACGCAATCACCAGGCCTTGTCATATCACTCGGAGATGGCCTGAGACACCAGAGGAACAGGTGTGAGTGAGGGACCACAATGTTGTCTGAACTCCCTGGGTGCAGGTGAGAATGTATACTGCCCCCCACATTTGCCTTCCTGCTCCCCACCGTGGGCTGGCTGTTGCACGTACCTCTCACCTTCTCTTCCAGGTCGGCAGGGCAGGTCTGGGCTCGCTCTCTGCACAGCCTTCCCAGGCTCCCAAGGGCAGGGACGCAAGCCTCAGGCCCTGTCCCATTGTCAGGAGATCCTGAAGACGCCCTTGAGACCCAAGGCCCAAGGGGCCCAGTCCCACCCCACAGTCCTGCCTTACTTTCTCTTTCATCCCTGAGAGGCCCAACTCAAGACAAGAAACAACTTCCAGTTCGCCTTGAACCCGGACAGACCTTCTTTGCTTTCAGGAGAGCTCACACATGTGTGCACACACAGCCTCTCACCCGCACGTGCTCACACGTGTGCACACGCAAGTACACACATGCCCCTCTCTACCTTTGTTTCCGTGCTGCCTCGCGGCTGCCGCGTGAATAACATGTATAAAGGGTACAGAGGGTCTTCTCATCTCTGAGGAAGCAGGAGGGAAAAAGGTACGGCGTGGCTGGAATTCAGATCACAGACAGGAAACAAACAAAAAAAAATCCCCAAGCTCAACGGGGGAAGAAAAGCTCATTAATGTCTCTGTTCCCCTCTTCATTAAGCAAGAGTTCGCTCATAAATATTCACAGGGTTTTAAAGTAAGGTCAGGTGACAGTTCAGTTAATGTACAACAATTAAGACAGCTCTAGCTCTTGAGCAGCCCCTGGCCCTGCCTCCCAGAGGGGCAGCAGAGGGGAGCAGGGGTGAGGCAAAGCTGCGGGTAGAGACTCACACGTCCACACCCCCAGGGGCCCTTGAGAAAGCAGCTCATAGGCCCTGCTGCTGTCTTGTGACACCGAGAATACCCTCCTCATGGGAAGGGCTTGAAGTTCCCCCACTGCCCATTACTGGCCCCTAGCTTTTTAAAAAAATTTTTTTAATTTCAGCTTTATCGAGGTTGTGTGTGTGTGTGTGTGTGTGTGTGTGTGTGTATACATACATATATACATATATAATATATATGTAATATATATATATATAATATACATATATATAATGTTTATTTGTTCTTTTGAGAGAGAGAGAGAGAGGGTGATCAGGGGGGTGCAGAGAGAGGGAGTCACAATCCCAAGCAGGCTCCATGCTGCCAGTGCAGAGCCTGATGTGGGGCTCAAACTCACAGACTATGAGATCATGACCAGAACGGAAATCAAGAGTCAGATGCTTAACCGATGGAATCACCCAGGCGCCCCTATCGAGGTAAACTGACAAATAAAATTGTTGATATATTTAAAGTGTATACCGTGGTGATTTGATGTATGTGTCCATCCTTGTGAAAGGATTCCCTCATCTAGTTAATTAACACATCCATCACCTCATTCATTCATTCATTCATTCGTGAGAACACTTAAGTTCTCTCAGCAAATTTCAATCGTGCAATGCAGCGATATTAACTACTTAAGGTCCCCGATTTATGATGGTTCAACTTCGCGATATTTTGACTTTGGGATAGTGCGAAAGCAATAACGATTTAGTAGAAACCATACTTCCAGCTTCGAATGTGGATCTTTTCCCCACCTAGTGATATGGGGTATGATCCTCTCTCTGGTGCTGGGCGTTGGCAGCTCCTAGGCAGTCTTACCATCATGAGGGTGAACAGCCGATAGACTGACAACCATTCTGTACCCGCACAGCCACAGCCACTGTGTTTGTCACTTCCAGTACAGCATTCAACTAACTACGTGAGGTACGCACCCCTTCACGGTAAAAGAGGCTGTGTTAGATGCTTTTGCCCAAGTGGAGGCTAATGCAAGTGTTCAAACACATTTAAGACGGGCCAGGCTAAGCTGTGACCTCCTGTAGCTTAGATGTATTAAGTGCATTTTCGACTTCTAATATTTTCAACTTAATAATGGGTTTATTGGGATGTAACCCCATCATAAGGCAAGGAAGATCTGTAATCATATTTGACATTAGATCCTCAGACCTTATTCACCTCATAACTGAAAGTTTATATCCTTTTACCAACCACTCTCTATTACCTTCACCCGCCCCAGCCCCTGGCAATCACTTTCCTATTGCCTGTTTCTAGAAGTTTGACTTAGAAAAAAATAGATTCCATGTGTAAGTGATACCATGCAGTATTTGCCTTTCTCTCTCTGCCTCATTTCACTTGAGGTAACTGTAATGTAAAGGGGCATGATTTGTCCCCCATGGCCACCCCAAGCCATGACTGGGGCCAGGGCACTTTCCATAAGCCACCTCCAGCCGTTAGTAGGAACCAGGGAAGCTCTCACCTCCCACGGGGATCTCTGCTGGTTCCTCCCTGCTCCAGAGCTCTCTGATCCTGCACACTGCAGCCAGATTAATTTTCTTAAATGCTGGTTTAATTGTGTCACTCCTTCCAAAAAACATTCATTGGCTCCCCATTGACTATGAATTAAGGGCAAACTCCTCATGTTCTGTGGTCCAAACGCTCCTTAACAACCTTAATGACCATTACTCTTTATTCACTTCCCAATGTTGCAGCCAAATGGAACTTGGAGCTCTTCTCCAAAATGCTTTATACTTTCCTGCCTCCACGGCTTGTTTCTGTAGCTCACACTTTCTGGAATTCCCTCCCCTGCAGGTTCTGTCAAGATCCTATCCATCTTGCCCAGGCCCATTTCAAATGTCATCGCTTCCACGAAACTGACCCCGTTTCCCACAATCTGATGTAATCTCCCTCCAGAGTATTTTGCTCGAACCTCTCCTATGCTACAGTTACCTACATCTATGCAGCTCAACTAACGATAGTATAATGATAATACTAGTTTTAACAATATTAGTTGCTACTTCTGAGTGCCCACTATGTGTTAGTTGCCTTGCATATATCATTCCCTGCAAGTTAGATATTATCATCCCATTTTACAGTTGAGAAAATCGGGTCCCAAGAGGCCAAGACCAACTCGAACCGGTTCTACAATTTTGCTACATCGTCTCACTCTCACATTTGAAAGTTCCCTGGGTTGAATCGTGTCCCCCCCAAAGTCCCCCAAACCTGTGGATGTGACTTTATTTTGGAATAGGGTCTTTGTGGATGTAATTAAGTTAAGATGGCGACACTGCATTAGGGTGGCTTCTTTTTTTATTTTTTATTTTTTTTTAAATTTTTTCAACGTTTTTTATTTTATTTTTGGGACAGAGAGAGACAGAGCATGAACGGGGGAGGGGCAGAGAGAGAGGGAGACACAGAATCGGAAACAGGCTCCAGGCTCCGAGCCATCAGCCCAGAGCCCGACGCGGGGCTCGAACTCACGGACCGCGAGATCGTGACCTGGCTGAAGTCGGACGCTTAACCGACTGCGCCACCCAGGCGCCCCATGGGTGGCTTCTAATCCAAGACTGGCATCTTTATAAGAAGGGGGAAACGTGGACACGGACACACAGAGGAAAAGTGGTGGAGATTGGAATAACGTGTCTACGAGTCTGGGACTGATGGCAACCACCAGAAGCTGGGGGAGAGCCAGGGAATGGGTTCTCCCTCAGAACCTCTGAAAAAGGACCCCGTCTTACAACACCTTGATTTCTAACTTCCAGCCTCCAGAACGGTGACAGGATGAATTCCCGTGGTTCTAAGCCACCCAGTTGGTGGTGCTTTATTCCAGCAGGCTTAGGAAACCAATACAGTCCTCAAGGGCAGCATCCGGTTTTGCCCTTCTCGTTACGCTTCTCAGACTGGAGCAGTCTTCACCTGGCGGGTACCCAGGAAAGGCCTGCAGATGGAGTGGAGATTTTTGCTCCCTGCCTGTGGAGGTCCCAGGAGCCAGGAACGGATTTAGCATCTTACTGATGGGTGTTAGAGGCCCAGAGAGGTCAGTTACCTGACGGCTATAGCTGGCAGTGGAGTCGGTTCCGGGCCTGGGCAGCCAGGCCTGCTCGGGTGCCCTCCACAAATGTCCTGGGGCTGTAGTGCTGGAGGGAGGACTCCGGAGATTTGCCTGGTTACCTCCCTGCTCAGGAAGCCCGGGGTGTGGCCAGCTCTGGTCCTGGGCCTCAGGGTTGCTCTGGGTTTCGGGTTGTCCAGAAGGCAGCTGGAAGGATGAGGGGCTCAGGGCACTTTCTGGAAGCACCCAGTGGTGGGTCTTCCCTGTCCCACTGATGAGTGGAGGTCAGGCCAGCATCCTCCACTGCAGCACCAGCAGCTGGGTACCCGCTCACACTGGGCTCCTGCTCTGTCTGCAGGCAGTGGGTTCCTGCTGCTCCTAGAGGAGGGGCTGGGGAGAGGTCCCTGGGGCCCGGGCTATCCTGAACACTGCTGCTGTCTGGAAGGAGGATGGTGAGACCGGCTAGCTCTCAGGGGCGGGCGTGTGTGCTGATGTTAGACAAGTCAGGAAGCGGGGCTCACTTCCTGTGCTGTTTATCCCACCCCCCACCCCCCAGAACTGAGAGGTGGGACTTCTTTTCAGGAACTATAAGCAACCCTCTGTCTGAGACTTCCCCCTAAAGCCTACTGGATCTCTCTCTGCCCTCGACATTGAGCTGTGATGGATTATATATGGACATATTTTGTTACGTAAGCAATTTTTCTTATTGTGGTAAAATATACGTAACATAGAAACGCACCAGTTCAGTCATTTTCAGGTATACAGTTCAATGGCACGAAGCACATTCACAGTGTTGGGCAACCATCCGCCTCCAGGACTGCTTCCTCTTCCCCGACTCAGACTCTACCTATAAAACAGCAGCTCCCCATTTCCCGCTCACCTGTGCTTAGCAACCACGATTGCACTTTCTGCCTCCAGGGCGACGACACTAGGTGCCTCGTGTAAGTGGGATCATACATCATCTGTCCTTTGGTGTCTGATGAATTTCACTTCACACAATGGCTTCCCGATCCATCCAGGTTGGGCCACGTGCCAGAAATCCCTTCCCTTCTATGGTTGAGTAACATCCCACGGATATGAATAATATCCCAATATTGCAGGTTACACGGTATTTTACCTGCACGTTCGTCTGTTGACGGACAGATGACGGACAGTGGGCTGCTTTCACCTTTTGGCTGCTGGACATAATGCCGCTATGAATGTTGGTATATGAGCATCTGTTTGAGTCCCTGCTTTCCATTCTTTTGAGTATCCACCCAGAGATGGTACTGTTGGACACAGGAATCTCTAATTTTCGTGGAAGCAATCCTCTTTTTAGAATCAGAAATAGGCACAGGAGAAGCGAAGAAGGAGAAGCACTAGCGTCACTTGAACACACACTTTGTGCTCGGAATTGTATGTCATCTGATCTAAAGGGTACAGCAAGCCTGTGGGGGAGCTATCATTTCCGTCGCAGAGCTGGGAAAGCCAAGACCCAGCCTTGAACATGGTTTGTCAGTTGGGGCCGCACCTTGAACCCAGACAGACAGCGGTGGGGCCCAGGCAGGTGGCTGAGCTTAGGATGGAACCATAGAAGTGCGGGGGCGGGGGGGGGGGCGGGGTGCTCACGGCTGAATTGTCCCTCCACTGGGGAGATGGTGAACTCCCCTCAAAGATCCCGAGGAATGGGGCGGCTGGGTGGCTCAGTCGGTTAAGCGGCCGACTTCGGCTCAGGTCATGATCTCGCGGTCCGTGGGTTCGAGCCCGGCATCGGGCTCTGTGCTGACAGCTCAGAGCCTGGAGCCTGTTTCAGATTCTGTCTCTCCCTCTCTCTGACCCTCCCCCATTCATGCTCTGTCTCTCTCTGTCTCAAAAATAAATAAATGTTAAAAAAAAAAAAAAAAAAAGATCCCGAGGAGTATCCTGCGGCAGCTGGGCAGGGTGGGGAGTGGGGTGGAGAGATGTGCTCTGCAGGCTGTGAGGCTTGGTGGGCAGGGGTCTGTATGCCATCTTCAAGGTCTTTTCCTATCTAAACTTCCCAGGTTCCTTCAACAGTTTCTCAAGCGTGACAGCGGCCAGAGCCCCGCTGTGCCTCCTGCTCTCCCTCTGCCAGACCCGCTCTGGCCCCTAACACAGCAGAACCTGACACATCGCATCACAGCCTGCGAATCAGGCCTGACGATTCCAAGGCACCAGGGGACTGAGCTCATCTAAAGAGAGTGAACTCCTCTCTCTCTTCTCCCCTATTTTGAGCTTCGGTTCCCTTTTCAATAGTGCCGGTTTTACGCTTTCCAATCTGAAGAACATTTGCCTTGATGGGAAAAGCAAAGGAAAAATAGGAGCCGAATAATGCATTTCATTGTGGGGCGTATTACGCCCTGCAAAGCGCTTTGTGACTACCAGCTCATTTGGTCCTCGTTGTGACCCGGGGGCTAAGTAGGGCAGTGTCATTACCCGTTGAGCAGGGTTGAACGACTTGCATAGGGTCCCTCAGCTAGTTAGCGGCCCCGGCAAGACTGTTAGGGGAAATTCTGACTACACAAGCACAAATCATCCCAATCAGGAGGCATCCACAGACACTAATGTGGCCACGCCGGGGACTCTCAGATAAACACTCATTTGAAAACCAAAACTAAACACAAAAGAAAAAGGCTGCTTTAGCTGTAAACAGGCAAAGCCCAGCGCCAGAGAGCAGCGTGGCCCCCAGAGAAGGATGGGGAAGAGGCCAGCTTTTTAGGAAAAGTGCGGACACAAACTAAAAACATTTTCAGGTGTGCTGATAGCACGATCCCATGCCCTCCCCAATGCAGCGAACAAGCAAGCAAGCAAACAAAAAAGTCCAACAACAAACACAACAAAACCATATGAAAAACAACACTCACAGCAAAGAACAAGACAGGGTGAGTCTGCTGCTTAGAGAAAAGCGGAAGAACACTGATGTAGAGGAGACAGCTCCTCGGGTGGCAGGAGGGCATGGGGGACAGAGCCCAGGCGGATGGGGGGAGAGGCCAGGCTCGGACAGCCCGGTTCCTCATTGTGAGACACTCCCCGTCCTGCCCCTCTCATGTTCCAGACGCCCAGGGTCCTGGACTCCGTGTTTATCACACTTTGTCAGAAAGGGAGATCAGCACGGCTCACCCCAGCGTTACAGAGACTCTAAGAGCCAAACTAAGACTTCCTCCTTAGTATAATCGGAAAGATCGAATAAACTGAAAAATAAGGAACTAAAAAAAGTTCTGGTTCCGTACACTATCTCAGCTGCCTCAGGCTTCACTCAGCATCATTCTGAGGGTCACCAGTGATCCAGAGACCACAGTTGGGGGAGGAGTGGGCCACACTGTGGGTCACTGATGTCTCAACCCTGTGGTCTGAGGTTTCTCCTCACTTTGCAGTGTACAATGTGGCCCACCGCACACAGGGGTTCCTGTCCACTCTGCGCATGCTTCCCAGGCAGCACACCTGTCTTGTGGACGTGAACACGAACCCCTGAACCTCCTGTTGAGCACAGCACTGCCCACAGCCAGACCCCCAGGAAGCTTTAAGGGTCCCTGACGTTGGGCCACATGATCGTACTTGTCTGTCAGATTTGTCTTCAATTATGGGAGCTTTCTTCCAGGTCTTTTCCTATCTCCAGTATTTTCACATCACATTTATTTTTTCCATAATAAAAGTAATGCCTGCTCATTGCAGAAAATCTGATTACTAAGCAGAAAAGCAGAAAGAACTAGAATTGTCCATCGTTCCATTACCCAAAGATATCACCGTTTGTATTTTGTACTCTACCAGTTTTTATTATTAGTTTTAAAAAACATAGCTTTTGGGGGCACCTGGGTGGCTCAGTTGGTTAAGCGTCTGACTTCGGCTCATGTCATGATCTCACGGCTCCTGAGTTCGAGCCCCGCATCAGGCTCTGTGCTGACAGCTCGGAGCCTGGAGCCTGCTTCGGATTCTGTGTCTGCCTCTCTGTCTGTCCCTATCTGCACCCTCTCTCAAAAAAAATAAACATTAAAAACATTTTTTAAAAAAATCATAGTTGTTAACATACTATCCATGTGATTTTTATCTCTTGTTTCTTCCTATACTGTGATGAATTCATCACAAACATCATGCTGCATGTTGATTATTTCTTTTGCTTGTACAACGAACATTATTAATAACAGCTCTGTCTCCTGAGGATAGATCTAAGAAGTGCCTCTCCTGGGTACCATGTCCTACTTGCAAGGTTTGAATGGGACTATATGTTGCACCCTTACCAGATTTATTCAGATTCATTAAAAATCAAAATGGAAAGTAATTTTTATGAATTTGCTAATTGACAAGGCAAGAGTAGCTCTCTAGTTGTTTGAATTTTTGTTTTGATCACTAATAAAACTGAAAATTTTTCATCTTTTGGAAAACTGACTTTATTATTTTTTTTAGTGAATTGTTTATATCATCTCTTCGGCTCCCTTTCCCATTATGCCTCAGGGGCTTTATTATTGATTTATACCAGCTCTTTATATGTTAAAGATATTAACCATTTATCCAATATTTGCTGCAAATATATTTTTCCCAGTGTGACTTTTAAAATCTGGGTTCATTATACATTTCCCATATAGCCACATTGATTTCTTTAGCTGCTCCATTTTCTTCCTCATTGGAATTATATGTGATTTTTATTGCTATAATTTCATTTTTAAAGTCACCCACACCTTGTGAGCTATGTTTTCTTCTGGAGTTTGCAGCCATGGGACCATAATAACTTCACTTCTAACTTTAAAGCCTAGGATATATATCTGCTGTCATGCATCATGGTCTCCGTTGAGTGCACCTGAGTGCACTGCCCCCCTACCCCACCCCATCCCTTATCATGAACACATAGAGATGTTCAGGCCTTACACCCTCAGGTGTGGTTCAGGGCTTTTTACTCTCTCTTGTGAATGCTTATTCAGGGCAGAAGGTCACTCACAGGTGGTTTATTATGTTGATGAATTCATGATACCTGAAAGATTCCTAAGGATGAAGAATTCATTCAGGGTTTCAGAGGACAGTGGCACCCTAGAGCAAATCCCTACTCATAGGAGACACGGGCCTTCTGTCATAATAACACCTAACACTGAAAAATCACTTAAAATATGCCAGTCATTGTTCTAAGTGCTGCACATGAATCACCTGGCTTAATCTCCAACAACCCTGTGAGGCTGGCGCGGTTATTACTGCCAGTTTTCGGATGAAAAAAACGAAGGCACAGGGTGGGTAAGTAATTTGCCCAAGTGTGTCGCAGAGCTGGGAGACATAGGCTGTGCCACTAAGAGAACAGATGTGCATGCAGGTGAGCAGGAGTTTCCTGGAGTGAGGCGGGGAGGCAGCAAACGGGAAATGCCCAGGCGAGAGGGGGAGGCAACAGGTGCTGGTTGGAGGGGGAGACTGAGTGAGCGCCCACTGCATCCCGTGATCCTGCTTGGCTATGTGACCCGCAGTGGGTTCGTACTACAGGAGCCCATCTTGCACAGGAATCAGGGTTTTCCCCAGCGATCTCCCCCCCGCCCCCCGCCCCAGACACTGAGCAGACAGCATTTTGATATCTGCCTATATTGTAAGTTAGGTATAGGGATTCCCGGGCCTAAGGAGGGCAGGGACAGATAATCACAGTGGCAATAGCTAACCTGTGGGGAGCACTGAGTATATGCCGAGCACCAGGCTAAGAATTTCGTGTGCATTACCTTATGCACTCGTTGCAATGTTCCTGTGAAGCCAGTACGTTATCATACCCGTTTTGTCTATGAGGAAACTGAGGCTCAGAGAGATTTATAACTTTAATGAGCAGAGCCTACTTGACTCCCAAGTCTATATACATTGTCTTCACTTCCCTCTGCTGCCCCCTCCCTCAGGTGCGTGGTGTTGGTAATTATCTAGCTCCTCTCTCCCTTCTGCTCTGGGACATGGTGATGGTGAGCCGGGGCTGAGCAGAGGAAGAAGAAATGGGGCTCCAAGGGACCCAGGAGGGGACCCTGCCATTCTTTCTCTAGAGCCTTGGGACAGAGAAAAGTAAGAAGATGGACAGTTTCCGGGTTGTTCTATTCCATTTCCTTTTCACTACTGAGCACTGGTGTTTGGAGGTGGTGGGGAGCACCTGCCTTCTGCACAGGGGCTACTGGGAGCGGCTCCTCCAAAGGAGCAATGTGGGGTCCCAAGCTCGCCCCTCCACAGCAAGCAGCGTGTCCCAACCAGGCACATTTGGGCATGGGAAGCAACGCCCCCAGTGATCCCGGTTCCCGCCATGTTTGCTGGGCTCAGGGCTGTGTCTGGTGCAGGCAGCAAGATCTGACAAAGGCTTTTTCCTTCCCTCACAGAGCTTGGCATTCATACAATGTCCTTGGGGCTTTGTGAACAAAGATGGGACCCAGCTTTCGCTTCCGTCTACCTGTGGCTGTCTCATAGTAATTGTCTCGCTTTATGGGTTTCTGTCTCGGCTTTTAGCTTGTTATGGTTCTTGTTTGAATAGAAAAAGAGTGCATTTATACTACGGATCTTCATCTCCCATTAGTGACAGCGCGAACCCGCTGCCCTGGCTGGGCTGGCTCCCTTACCGTCACCCCAGGCAGTGACGCCACGGATGCGATCTGTGTGCTTCAGATGCTGTCGGTGCTGTCTGGACCACACTTCCGGTTGGAGGGCTCTGAGGTATCTGTTCTACGTCACCCAAGAAGATTTGCCAATCCCCAGTCCCTAGGTCCACCCTGAGAGGACAGGTCTTCACTGTGGCCTGAGGGGACCTCTGTGAGCCGTCACATGCCACAGCCCGGTATGCTAGCGGATGGAGTGAGCCCTGAAGCTCTGCTCAGCTTTCTGTCCTCTCGTCTGGACACTTGACTTTCCTCATTGCTGTGGACACCCCCTTTTGCCACCCAGCTTAAGCTGTGGACTTTTTTTTTTTAACTTTTTTCATGTTTATTTATTTATTTTGAGAGAGAGGGAGAGAGCACGTGTGAGAGCAGAGGGGAGGGGCAGAGAGAGAGAGAGAGAGAGGGAGAGAGAGAGAATCCCAAGCAGGCTCCACGCTGTTAGCACAGAGCCTGATTTGGGGCTCAGTCTCATGACTGTGAGATCATGACCTGAGCCGAAATCAAGAGTCAGATGCTCAAGTTAAGCAGGCCACCCAGACGCGGCAGCTAGGGACTGTCTTTGAACAAATGGGGCGCTTGGAACCAAGGCACTGCCTCCCCCGTCTTTGAATTCTGCGATGCTTACAGCCTTGCTCACACCCCATCCTGGATCCCCTCTGGCCTTGAGGCAGCTAGAGCCACTTGAAGACAAATGAACATACCCCTTGCGGTTGCACGGCAAAGCCCCACAGCACCACGGGCGTTAGAATGCAGTCCTGGCGAGGCCGAATGGGAAGTGAGGGGGAAGATGATCAAATATGTCTGATGGCATGTGGTTGTGTGTGGCTGGAGGTGGAGGGGTGAAGACCTAAAATGAAAGGGGGTGCTCGAGCAGGTCTTGAAGAATGAGTAGGGATTATCTAGGTAGATGAGCTTCTGGTGAGAATGTTAGGGGTAATGCAAGTGGGCTTTGTGGAACAGAATGCAAGAGTGCAGACAGTCTAGGGCTACAGAGGGCAAGGCAGGGAGAGCTGGGTGGATCATGGAGCCATGCTCGTTGAGCGCTAGGAGAGCATCTCTAGGGGGTGGGGGCGGGGGGATGGTGACATGGTTATTGGCTTCGTTAGCTAAGAAGAAGGACAGTCTTCAGGGGTAGGTGGCGACAACACGGCTGACTTTAGACATGCTGCACTCAAGGCAGGTAGCAGGAACAGGTGGATAGGTAGCCGTGTCCCTTGGGGGTGCTCTCTCCTCACTTTGAGCACTGTTCTTCAGTGATGTTATCCGCTCAGCACCCGAATAAGTGATGACTTTTACATATCAGTCCCCAGCCCAGCCCTCCGCCCTGGGAGGTGGACCCACACAATCCAACAACTTACTGGACATCTCCATCTGAATGGCCCCACTCTCCAGGCACCTCAAGCCCAACAGGTTGCTGACTGAGCGGACTGTCCTTCTCTGCCAAATGCTTCTCCCTGTGGGGGCACTGTATCAGAGGACAGTGCACCCAACTGCCTGTCTGAGGTGGTAAACTGGGCACCATCCCAGACTCCCGCATGGCAACATGGCTCACGGCACCTTTAACGCTGCTTCTGCCCTTCTCATGTTCCCTCCCAGGTCACTCCCCTGCCCCTCGCCTGGTCACCGTCATCCCTTGGACATCGTTATGACAGTCTGCACCCTTCTTCCCTCAGTCTAAATCTCTGCCAGCCCATCCCCCACTGCCAGCAGGGTGGATCTATATGTCTATATATTTTTTAATTTTCTGATTCCCACTAAAATTGATGCTCCATGTGGGCTCCATTTCTACAAAGGCAGAAATCTCTGTTCATTATCATCACCAGTGCCTGGGACGCAGCAGGAGCTCAATAAATATCAGTTGAACAAAGAATGAATCTAAAGATATAAATCTGGTCCCATCTCACCCTTGCTTAAGACTCTTGCACAGCTTCCTATAGCTTTCCAGATCCAGGCCAGTTTCTTAGCGTAGCATATAAGGTCTGGTCCCAGCTCAGTTCTCAAGCCTCCTGTATCTACTCATCACTTTCTGTACCTCTGTCTCTGTTCCAGCTACGGGAACTTCCTTGCAGTTCCTAGAGCATCTCTTAACCCAGCAATTGTCCAAGTGATGGTCTGTGCAGTCCCAAGAGTCTTGAGACCCTTTCAAAGTGGTCAGTGAATATGCAAGAATGACTAATAGATTTTAAGTTCGACAGGACATAAAAAGTACATCGGTATGGTTCAGATTCCACAATGCAACTACGTGCGCAATGCTTGCTGAGTTTTGGTGTGGCGTCAAAGAAGAATGCCCACCCTTACCTGACAAGGCCATTTCAGTACTAGTATCTGTGTGCCAGGCTCCCGGAGCACACAAGCTGAGAAGTCCCTCCCTCGCTCTCAGGGCCGACCCTGCATTGGGCCGACCCTCAGAGAGGTGCCTCCTTTGACTGTGTTTCCTAGGTGCTCTGCTGATCCCACCTTGGTCCTGGCCTTTCTATGTGGGTCTGGGGTTTCTTCATCTGCCTCAGCTAAAACCACACATAACCACAGACTGAATGCAGATGTAGGTATGAGAATCCACCTGCCTCCTGTTAAGTCAGACCTCTCTCCCCACCGCGCCCCCCCCCCCACCAAGAGACTTGCAACAATGTAAAACAATGCCACTCTTCCCGCTGGTTTTATTTTGGAGAATATAGCTATTTTTCATAAAATTTATGTTAACACCCAATGGATTTATTATTTTCAAATGAATTAATGGACACACGCTGTTAAATACTTTAAAAATTCCAGTTTTTTTTTTTTAACATTTACTTATTTTTGAGAGAGACACAGAGCGCGAGTGGGGGAGGGGCAGAGAGAGAAGGAGACAGAATCCGAAGCAAGCTCCAGGCCCTGAGCTGTCAGCACAGAGCCTCATGTGGGGCTCAAACCCACGAACTATGAGATCATGACCTGAGCCAAAGTTGGATGCTTAACCGACTGAGCCCCCCCAGGCGCCCCTAAAAATTCCAGTTTTGATTTCTAATACTGCATATACCCCACATAAATAAAAGCACTTTGGGGTCCTTGATGATTTTTCTGAGACCAGAAAGGTTGAAAACCAGTCTGTTAAACTAGAAGATGTGGGAAAATGTTCTTTTTTATATCAAAATAAGCATGGTTTGCATGAATTTTATAATCAAATAGGACATCAGAGAAATTTGTGGTGGATGGATTCAGGCAGCATCCCTGCTGGCCTCAAAGGTTTGCGATACTCACTCTGCTTTAATGGTGGTTGTGCTAACTCCCTCTTTCGTCCTCAGAGAAGAAGGAAAGTAACGGATGGACGGATGGACGCCAGTTTCTCTCTTTGGGCAGTCTCAAATCTCTTGCCCTGAAGGCCCCACCTCACTCTTACTTCCTCCTTCTTGCTCCTCCTGAACTTTGCCTGCCCGCCCATTATATTTTTCTCTTCAGGGAAGAGATTATATTTTTCTCTTCAGTCTCACCTCCTCCAGGAAGGCACCAACTGTCCCAGTCCCTGTGCTCCCAAATGTAGATCCATGGATCTGTGCTGGGCAGGCTCTGTGAGCATTACCTGGGGGAACATTTAAAACACACAAGCTCTCTGGGTCCAGCCCACAGCCAGAGATTCTGATTCACAGGCTCCAGGCATATACATTTAAAAAAAAAAAAACAACTCTCTCTAGGAGACCCCTTGCAGCCAGGGGTGGGAAGTGCTGGGTAAGTGGCACTACCTTGAAGTTTTTTCTTCAGCAAGGCTGTAATCTCCTGGAGCACAGGGGTTAGAATCTCTCTCCTTTATATACCAGAACCAAGAGCATAGGGCTGTGTGCGGGGCTGGTAGTTCACTTCTAGAACCCCACTGAACCGGGCGACCGAAGTCACAGACTCAGGAAGCCCCACCTTCATTTGCACTGGCCCTGGACCTCCCTGGCTGATGATCAGGAAGCCAACAACAGGCGTCTTTCAAAGGCAGGTGTATGCAGTCCCAAGTATGTGTATGTGCAAAGCACAGAGACATAAAGGGGCTTTTAACTCTGCCACTAGCCTGGGATGTTGAGTGACAACATGGATCAGATCTGCTGATTCTCTCTCTCTCTCTTTTTTTTTTTTTGGTTCTCTTTCTGGAGGCTTTCTAACTTCCAGAAGAATTTCCAGGATGATTTTGTCAATCCAAGTTAACTTTAAAAAACACTAATGCAATTCTCCCATTATCTCTTCTATAATTTTATATTTCTGCAGTGTCCGAATCCTTTAACTCTTTTCTGAAGATGTGCCCAACCTCACCCCCTTCCCCAAGTGTGGGACAGCTAAAACTATTTCTAGGACCGGCACCGAGAAAGGTGGCTATGGAGGGCGTCCCAGGTCCTGCTTTTTACTTAGACCTGTAACTGCTCCATCTAAAAACTCAAGCTTCAATTCAGATAGAGCCCCCACCCCCACCCCACCCGAATCCCCCTGGAATGCAGTGGCAGAATGACAAATGTGGTACTGGAGATAACTAGGCCGAAGGGAGGTGTACTTCTAATGGTATAAATACATCTTTGGTAAATCTTCCCACCAAGATGTCTTTATAACTAAAAACAGCCACTCTGTTCCCCATGGCTGCTGTGAAGGCTGACGGGCTTTTGTATGTCAAGGGGAGCCATCTCTCCTCCCTCTTCCAGCTCACCACCAGCAAGCAGACATCACACTGGGTCCAGGAGGTAATTAAAGTTTCAGGGGCAGGTGGGAGGCAAGAGGGGAGAGAGCCAGGAAAACAGTAGGACCACACATCAGCAGTGTTGCCAAACTGGCCTTGGTCCCTGGTTCTTGGTGACAGCCAAGCATCTACATTCACTCGTTTTTATGGAGATTGAGAAGAAATGGAGGCTTTGCTTTTTGCCAGTTTCGACACCTCTCTGCTTTGCACATTAACAGGCTCGCCGTTTGACACCACTTCTAATCCATCCACTACTCTGTGGAGGTGTCAGGAAAACTTGCTAGAGATACTAGGGCCCAATTATGGCGCCTAGTTTACACTTGAATCTTGACAGATGCTGGAAGCCTTTTAGACTCTGGGATGATTAGTGTAGACCTTTCCCTTTCTTGCGAGCAGCTCGAAGTTCTGCAACTGTTTTGTCGCCATCCAATGGATCCTTAATGAGCGGCCCTTCCTAATGTGGCCCACAGGGGCATCAACGGCTCAATGGCAAAGAGCCTGAGGCCAAGAAGGAGAGGCGTCTTGCCTGAAATTATGCTTCAAGCCTGTAACAAGTCCTCAGTTCCTTAGAAATCATGCTCAAAATAAGAAATTCAGACAGGTCAAGGTAAGAGCAGAAAGCCAGCCAGAATTTTTTTGGATGAAGAAAAGAGAACAAATTAAGGGGAACACTGTCCAAATGGTGGCGGTGCTGATTTCTGGCACAAGCACTGTGCCTTCTGCTGTCCATACACGAAGGCCAGGGCGTCTAAAATAGAGCCTCTCGATACCATTTTCTTTATCAATTTCTTTAAAAAAATTTTTTTTACGTTTTTATTTATTTTTGAGACAGAGAGAGACAGAGCATGAGCAGGGGAGGTACAGAGAGAGAGGGAGACACAGAATCGGAAGCAGGCCTCGGGCTCTGAACTGTCAGCACAGAGCCTGATGCAGGGCTCGAACTCATGGACTGTGAGATCATGACCTGAGCTGAAGTCGGACACTTAACCGACTGAGCCACCGAGGAGCCCCTCTTTATCAATTTCTTAATTCAGAGGGGCATCTCTCTGGATGTACAGCTGATAATTGGTGTGTAGGTAGGCCTTCAGGGAAGACGGAGGTGGGCAGCAGTGACTGAAAACCTTTACAAACGAACAAACTAATCTGATTTAAAAAGCTGAAAAAGGCTGAAGAAAACCCAAGAAGACGTAGCCCTGAACAGAGCTTATTACAGGAGGGAAATGAACTGTCCAGGTTATGGGTCGAGGGCCCAGGGCTCACAGGCTAAGAGTAGGAGGAAGATTGGTTACCCACAGGCAAGGATGCCTCTTTGATAAAGGGGGAAGTAGGGCTCTAAGTCATTTGAGATGGCCCCTTGGGTGGGCCTAATTCCATTTATCTATTCTGCCATTTCACACGGGGCAAGATCAAGGCTTTGACCCATGGAAGGGGTTAGATATATTCATCCAGCTCTCTCCTTGTTCCTGTGACCACCTTAAAGTTGGATGCGAGGATAAGGCCCAGGGAATGAAAGTAGTCACTGATGTCCACTGGTCCACTGGAATTTGGAGAGAACTTTCCTATAAAGAGCAGGTGTCTTTAAACATTCAAATAGGAGCCAAATCTGGTCCTGTGGCTCAGACTCAGATTTACTGCTCCTTCTGTTAAAAAGAGCTTGGAAAACAAAACAAGAGCTTAAAACCAAAACTCAAGACTTACTAACTTGAGGAATTTATCTCAGTTCTACATACCAATCTCAGTTCTTTCCAGCTAAACCATGATCCTCAGTTTCTGCTCTACTTACTGAGAACACACAAACACATCGTCTGAAGCTTGGAAAGGAATTTAGAGATCTTCTCAACCGATCTTTCATCCAAAGTGGAACCCCGCAACAGCAACCTTGACAGGTGATAATCCAGTCTTTGAACCCTTGCCATAACGAAGAATGAATTACTTCTCCATGTAATCAGATTATCAGAGGCACCAATGGGGAGAAAGTCTTCATCAGGATCCAGCCAAAATCTGCCTCTCCCCAGCTTGGGTTCTAACTCTGCCTTCTGAGGATACACAGAGGAAGTTTATCCCATCTTTTATATGACAACTGTGCAGGTATTTGAGACAAGGAGCAGGCTGCTTCCCCAGCAGGACATGATCCAGGTGCCCAACCTCAGACCTGCTTCGGTCTGTCAATATCCTTCCTCAAATGTGGGGCCCTGTTCTGGGTACAGGTAAGCCAACTCATTTGCAACCAGTGGGGTCGCGTTGACCCAGAGGGACAGGCAGCAGCTTGGACCCTGGTGGCTGGGAGGGTGCTTGGCCCATCTAAGGGGGAAGCTAAGAGCTGTTTCTCGGATTCTAGGCTCATCCAAAGCAGCCTGCCGAGATGGAAACAGTGCTGGGGGGGGGGCTGTGGGAGGGAGTCAGCCAAACCCAATGAGACTTTAACTCCTGAGCTTTGTGAACCAGGCACTCACAGAGTGCTGGCTCTCCTGTTTGGCAGTGGTTGGGTGGTGGTGGGGGTGATCCATTCTAGCTGTTGTTGATTTTAGCAAAAATATTCAGAAAATCAGCGTCTGTGTCATTTTATGTAAATCCAGATCCATCTGTCACCGTCTATTGTACCTCCAGGCTCTGTAAAAAATTGTTAATACAATTGTTGTTGTTTTTCTCCAAAGGCATGTGGTAACATCTTTAGAAATCTCTGGCGTAAGATGTGGGCAGAATGCGTGGCTTCATGCCCTGAATGATGCTGACATTTACATGGGCGGATGCTGGACGGGAGACTCTTGGGCGTCTGAGATAGGAGACAAGTGACCGTGAATCCCAAAGGACAAAGTCACGGTACTCCCTCTGCTGTGTCCCCGTCACAGCGCTGCCTCCGGGACTGGGCGCTGCCAGTTCGGGCTGCTTGTCTTCTCCCCATGGTTCCTTCCATGCCACAATCACCGCCGGGGCGTTTTGCAATGGCCCCCTCACCTTTCTCACCAACCCAATTCCCCTCCTTCCCAGTAATCTGGTTCCTTCTGGGCTCTGATTTTTACTCAGAACCTCATTGACTGTTGACAGCTCCATAAAAGGTGGTTTTGAAATATCCAGGATGGATTCTTCTTCTTAGTCTGCACCCCGTTGACGCAGACCCTGTACCTTGTTCTCTGCGATGTTTCTCTGGGCCTTGTGGTTGGTCTCCGCGGGAGTGGGCTCTCCCGTACTGACCCCGGAGCCCCAGGGATGGCGACCCCTCCACCTGACAGGCCAGAGTGATGGGGGGTGTCGGAACCCCACCAATGCCACAGACCTGCAGTGGCGCCAAATTACAACAGCAACCACGACCTACTACTACGCGCCGACGGTGGGCTGGCCCACGCATGCGCGCCACTGCGCAGCAGCCACGTGACGTTGACGCCATCCTCTCAATCCTCCAGGGGAGGACATGAGTTTCCCAGAAGTTGGATCAGCTCCCAAAGCCTATGCATGGCCTCCAGTGCAGCCCTCACTTCTGCGTGAGCTCGCAACGCGAGACTCCGTCCCTGAAGAGAAGCCTGTGTTCTTGACATGCCCCTGATGGCTTTGCAGTTAGGAAAGTAAGCATTTCAAAAAGCATAGTCTTGGCCTCTTGCCCAACCTCTGTAAGCCGAGCCGGCACCACAAGAAATATACATTTAAGGTAGTTTTCATAAAACATGTACTTACTAACAACAGTTGCTTCTCATTCAGTGCTCTTCCATATTTATTAACACATTTTATCCTCTCAGTTACCCTGCAAAATTGACCAAAATGTGTCCTTATCTGTACGTGGAGGATAAAGAAGCACAGATCCAGAAAGGCTTAGGGAGGTACTTAGGGTTTCAGTAAATTAATCACGAAGACTGTCACTTCCCTTTGCTGGCTTTCACTTTGCATTGAAGCAATAGCTCCTCTGGTCTGGTGGTTTCTCCAAGGTCAGTATCACGAGTTCCCCATCGCTCCCCTCATCTAATGCTATTCTCTGAGATACAGAACACCCTTCTGAAAGAAGGTTTACCCTCAAAAAATAAGGCAGAGATCCTGCCTTGCCCCAGTCAGACCTCTGTTGCCCACAGAATTGCACCTCCTGAGCAGTTGGCATGGGCCAGGGGGGCTTTGCTCCGCCAATGGCTCTATGAAGCATTCATCATTGTTTGCCCGCTTTGCAAATGAGGAAACTGAGGATCCGAGAGATTAAGTGAGTTGGCCAGGTTCTTACAGCTAGAATGGGGTAGAGCCTGGGCTTGAACCCAGGAAGCTTGGGCTGCAGAGTTGAGAGTCCTCCTGTGGTCTGAGTAGTAGAGAGCCGCCAAGCTGTCTGGAGGTAGTGCTGGAGGAGCAGTGGGCTTCGCGGCCTCTTACAGCCGTGCTGCCCAGCACCAGACACTGAGATGTGGTCGACAGAAAGCCTGGGATGCCTTTCTCATAAGCTGTATTTAATCTGGATGTTCCCCAAGATACACTTACATTATAAGTCGTTTTTTATGTTAAAAGCAGGAGTTTACACTTACATCCATTGCGTTTTTAAAATAAGCATTTTTGATTTCAGAATAGTTTTAGATTTACAGAAAAACTGTGAATATAGTGCAGAGAGTTCCACACCCCTTCTCCTCTGTTACTAACATCTTACATGTTAATGTGCTACATTTCCCCACAATTATTATTACGCACAGACCATACTGTATTCAGGTTTCCTGAGTTTTTACCTAAGGTTCCATCTAGGACGTCACCTTATACTTAGTTGTCATTATCTCCTCAGGCTCCTCTAGAGGGTGAAAGTGTCCTAGCATTTCTTTTTGATGATCTTGACAGTTTTGAAGAGCGCTGGCCAGGCATTTTGTAGAACGTCCTCAATTAGAAATTGCCTAATATTTTTCTCTAATAAGATGGGGGTTACAGGTTTTGGGGAGGGGGACCACAGAGATAAAGCATCACTGTTATCACATCATACCGAGGTATGCAATCATGCCCTCAACATGACTTGTCCCTATTGATGTCCACCTTGAGCACCTGGCTGAGGTGGTGTTTGTCAGGTTTCTCTGCCATGAGGTTACAGTGATCATCCCTGCCCCTCGCTACACTGTCCTTCTTGGAAGGAAGTCACAAGGTACAGTCTGCACTTTGGGAGTGGGAAGTTACGCTCTGTCTCCTCGAGGGTGGGTTATCTACAGAAATCACTTGCATGTCTGCCTTACATTTTGTTCGGAGTAAGCCCATCACTTCAGGTGCTGGGGACCTGTTTGCATCCTGACACTGTGACCATCTGGTAATTGAACTTTCCTGGCTGGGTGGTGTCTATGCATCTATGAGCATGAGTTCTGTGTCACTTACACAGCCATTGGACAGACCACCTTTAAAGAGATTCTCCTGAAATCTTGGGGGGCACTTGGGGGGCACAACTGGCATTCTAGGGGACATTTCTGAAGTCACATCGTTGTACCAGTGCCCAGACCACAGTTCTCCATCTTATCCACAATGTGAGAAGGAATGACCTCATTAAATGTTTTACTGAAATCAACCATATGCCAATCATATTCCTCTAATATCCTCGAAAAATATACCTAGTAAAAAACCATGTTAATTTTGGATGATTTCTTTTTAGTGACCCTCTGCTAGCTCCTGGGTATCTATATATTTTCTACGTGCACACAAACGAGCAATCTACCACTCTATCTGTTTAGAGTTTCATCAGTTTGATCCTAGACTGCTCAATCCAGAGCTTCTGGATTCTTGTTTTTGGAAAAGCGAGCTGTTTCCAGTCTTTGCCCATCTCCTCTGTTTTGTGTTGTTTCTCAACAATCACAAGCAATGCTTCTGCCTCGTATCTGCAAATTCCTTAAATCCCGGGACATCAAACATCTGGGTTGAGAGTCCTGACCGCATTTAAGGATGATAGATATATTCTTCCTGACACGTCAGATCGAAAATTGTTCCCAAAACAAGAGGCGGGTGGCCCTACTTTTCTCTGTCTCTTCCGGGGGCACGGTTTTCCACGCAGGCTCATGTGCTGTATTTCTCGCCTGCCCTTCAGTGCTACCCGGACTCCCTTTTGTTAGCTATTTCTTTTGAACAAAGTTAATATTACATCATCTTCCCCAAGGAGCAGTCCTTTATCATGTTCATTTTCCTGCTTCAGGCATTACTTAAAAATAACAAAAACCACTAAAAGCTAACCTTTATTGAAGGGTTTGATAGAACAGGAGACAAGGGCATTACAAGCAGAGAATAATGATAATAATAATGATGATGAATATGTATTAGACCAAATGTGCCAAGCACTAAGCCAAGCACTTGACAGGCATTATCAAGCATATTATTTACAATAACCCTTCCGGATTAGATATCACTCCCGTTTTACAGGTAAGGAAACCGAGGCTTGGTGAGGTTAAAGAGCTTGTCCGCTATCACAAAGCTGAGATTCAAACCAGGTGGGTCTGATTCCTGAATCCTTGCAGCAATAACTACAGAAATACCCCAAGTGCCTTTTTGCTGTCTGGGTTTTTAAAAACATGTTTATTCCAGGCTTGGACTTTCAGACATAGTTCTTGCAGGGTGTGGTGACCCCTGGCACCCCTCCTCGTTATAATGCCTTCCGTCCTCTGAGGTGTCCCCGATCCCTTCCGAGCAGGAAACCCTCAGAAGCATTCTCCGGACCTTCATTGGTCCCTTTATGTTAGGTCTCCGTAACACGAAGTCTCCAACCCCTCCCCAGATTATGCACAAAATTTTGTATTGACGTGCATTTTTTTTTTCCCCTGGGAGAAATGGGCTATAGTTTCATCACGTCCTCAAAGTGATTTGTTATCCACCCTTCATTCAAACACGTATGAGTCATTGTTTGTGATGCCTCCCTTTTTCTCTCAGAGATGGTTTGTGACTGTAGCACAGACATTTCATCTTTATAATTCCCCGACCCTCTAAATTGTGTTCCCCTTTGGCCCTGGAACTAAACTTACTGTTCCACTGAGCTTTTTAGATTCTCTGTTTATAAAACCGCAAATTTCTGTCTGCAAATGCCAGCGTTCCCTTCCCTGGCTATCAGTCGCGCTAAGATGATGTGGCTCTCTCTTCCAGGTTCCCATCCCTGTTCTTTTTGATACACCGAGTAAATATTTGCACAATTCCAATGTGCGAGGCACTGTCCTAGGCAGAGGGGGAACCACAGTGAACAAAATGCAAAGTCTTTGCCCCTGGGGGACGCAGCATTCGCCAGATAACAAATAATTCTTTTCTGTGGATCACGGTTCAATCTAGACTCCGTCCCCCTATTTTCCCATTCTATCTTTTTAAATTTTTTATTAATTTTTGAGAGAGAGAGAGACAGCACGAATGGGGGAGGGGCAGAGAGAAGGGGAGACACAGAATCCAAAGCAGGCTCCGGGCTCTGAGCTGTCAGCACAGAGCCCCACGTGGGGCTCAAACTCACAAACTGTGAAGTCACGAACTGTGAGATCATGACCTGAGCCGAAGTCGGACGCCTAACTGACTGAGCCACCCAGGTATCCCACCCATTCTACCTTTTAAGGAATAAAATTATTAGTGGGTCAAATAAAAAAAAAAGACGTCAGCTCTCCTGCTTTTAGCAGAGCGATACTGCAGGTGTTTAATTAGGGGGCGATCCTATCACCATTTCCTTCTGTCCTGTGCTGCTGGGGCATCACTCCTGGGCTCGTCTGGCAGGCAGCTCGTCGTGGCACATCCCCACTCAGATCTCTCACCTGGTCTACCCCCTCTGGCTCACAGATCTCAGACATGCAGGCACCTCCCTGGCATGTGGCATTCCCCTCTCCCTATGCAGCTAGAACCTTCCTTGCTGTACCCTCTGGGCATGAGCGTCATCAGGCAGGCAGGAGGGCCCAGGAGATGACAAGCAATACTGTCGTCTACTCTCTGTGCTAGTGGGGAGACGGCGGAGAACCTAACTCTCCTCTGGAACTGCTGCTTCTCAGCTTTCTCTAGAATCAGTGTGCTTAACCGACTCTCCACGTGACTGCGCGCAAGTTAAGTTCCCTGAGGTTCCTTCCTTTCTCTAACAAGGATAATGATACTCATTTCGTGGGGCCGATGGGAGGAGTAAATGAGACAATGGTGTGTCGCTAAAGTGCCACTTGCCAAATAAGCCCCCCAAAAAAGGGCAGAACCCAGGTTGGCTCGCTTGCCTTTCCCGCGCTGTCACATGGGTCTTCCTCCAGCCTCCCTGGCCTTTCCACTTGAGTGTCTTATTTTAGTCTCTGCCTATTCGGGGCTGTTGAGGAGAGAAGAAAGAATGGAGAAGTATGTCCTCATATGCTGAGGGTGGCACAGGGCTAGGCCCAATGTGCCCCGGGGCCGGGGGGATAACTCTTCACCCAGATAATGCCATTTTCAACAATTCCTGATTCTCTGTGGATTCTCTGTGCCGGGGCACACCGGGGCTTTGCTGCATGGAAATACACTCTGGAGAGAAGAAGGGCATCTGGGAAGCGGAGCGCCTGAAGAGGCCATCCAGGCATCAATCTGGGTCCCAAATGCCAGCCAGCAAGGGGCCCAGGTGTCCTGGATTCAGGACTGCTCTTGCTAAGCTGGGCATTCACAGGGGATGTGGGGCTCAACAGAACTCCTGGCAGGAGTGCCATGGTGATGGGGAGTCAGTGTGGACCTCCAAGTCGGCATCAGCGGTCCAGACCCTCCACCCGCCCTAAGTGGCTCCCCTGGCCAGACCACTGTCCTTTAGTTCAATTGCTCCATTTGAATGTCCCTCTGAGGATCAGCCTTGGGAGCAGCAAGGACCTCCTACAGGTACCAGAGCCCAAGAGTGAGAAAGGGGATACCACTATCCATGGGGAGACCTACCAAGGCTCTGACTGGGGAGCAAATGCCATTGAGAGATATCTGGGCTGCCAAAGACCCAGCTGGGTCTGGAAGGACTTGGAAAAATATTTCAGCCTAGGCGCGGGTAACTGGAGATCAGGGCAGAGAATGATTCCAAGGAGGGTCCTCACCCTGATGGACAGAGACCATCAGGGGCTCCATGGAGCAGCCAGTTAATGCCAAGAAACTCTGCCAAGGTGAGTGACACCCACTGTCAGCCATCTGTACGACTGTCTGTATGACAGGTGCTCTCCCAGTTCCGCTGTGCATACGGGCCGAGAACGCGTGGCGGAGAGGATGAACCAAGGGGCCATTGCCAGAGAATAGAAGTGGGGAGAAACTATAACCCTGAGGATTCAGCTCAGGAAGTAGAAACACCAGCTTTCCCAGCCCCACCCCCCACCCCCTCCGCTCTGCTCCTTGGATCCCAGGAGTCCTGGTTGGGGGACAGAGAACAACAGCGGTGCATCTTGAGGGCAAAGATGATGTTTTAAGTTCATTTCTGGCATCTTTAGCATGTTTCTAGGCCTGAGTTCCACCCTTTGCTGAATGAATGAATAAATGATGCTGTTTATTACCTTGTCTGGGATGAGCTCAGTTGGGATCCTCTTTGATTACTTTCACTGTCCTTTGCTCTCTGAGTCATTGATTTGTTTCCAGTCCTACGGGAAGCTCAAGCTAAACTCAGAAAAATGGTAGTTGGGGTCTGGGGAGGAGACTGCATAGTCAGAATAGTCGCTGGAGCTTGGGGTTCCCATAGCAAGGCCCTTGAAGGTCCTGCTAGAGGCAGAGCCCCAGGCATGGGACTGATCCTATGGTTCCAGTAGACTCCAGTCCCACTGGAGTCTCCAATACGTAGATTTCCTGGGCTGGACAATGTGGACGAGGAGAGGGCTGCGTTCCCCTGGTGTTTCATTGTGAGCAGCAGGAGAAGATAAGGTTCGCCCAGTCTCTCCATTATGGCCAGATGGTGAGGGCCCCAAGCTCTCTGTTCCCAGAAATTGGGGCAGGGCTCAGGGGCTCACGGGGGAGCTAAAAATAAAGCCAGTCTGTTTCCGCTCTCTTGGTGGGAGTCTGGGTGGTCTCTGGGGATAGGAGGGCTGTGGTCTTCCCTGCCTGGATGGACATCTTGCTTCATTTTGCCCCATTGGGAGCAGCGAGGCACCTTCTTCCCTGTAGCTCAGGGTTCTCTGATCAAGGCATCAGTGCCAGGCTAGGGAGTAAGGTAGAAGGTAGTGACAGGCACAAAATAAATCCAGTTGAGAAACTAGATCTACGGTTGCAAAAAGCCTACACCCCTCCAATTGACCCCGTGTTTCCCCTTATGCTACATTACCTCTGCTCCTTTGGCTATGCACTGAAATGTTACTTAGAGTTACTGAACACCCAAGTGCTGGTGGACCGTGGTGCGGTCGTTCTATGTTGGCGTTAAAATGGGGTACAGGAGTGGAGCTGGGTGGGCAGGCAGGTCTCACGATCCCTGGGACTTTGGTTCTCTCCAAGAGTGACAGCAAACACCCCTTCTGCCCCTTTCTTCCAGCTCCCCATATGGCCCCAGAGAAGAGAGGCGGCCCCCACGCTGAGGCTCAGCTGGCACTTCTCAGGGACAGGAAAGAGGCAAGGTCCACAGCAAGAAACACGGGTACAGGTGGAAGTATCTCTCCGAATGGGAGCAAGGCATTCATTCGTTCGCTGGTTCGCTCGCTCACTCACTCTCAACCAGCCAACATTTTATTTATTTATTTATTTATTTTATTTTTATTTTTTTTTAACGTTTATTTATTTTTTTTGGGACAGAGAGAGACAGAGCATGAACGGGGGAGGGGCAGAGAGAGAGGGAGACACAGAATCGGAAACAGGCTCCAGGCTCTGAGCCATCAGCCCAGAGCCCGACGCGGGGCTCGAACTCACGGACCGCGAGATCGTGACCTGGCAACCAGCCGACATTTTAAAACAGCTTATCAAATATGCCAGATGGGCAGGAAAACGAGGCAAAGGCAAACTGGGCCCAGATTCCACCTTCGAGTTCACCGTGTCCCTGCAGACCTCTCTGGGAGGAAAAGCTCATTTTTCTAGGAGGCAGGGAGGCCCCTCCTTGATAACCAATGCCGCTTCAAAATGATTCCTCTGTTGTCAAATTTTACAAAAGCCTCCTGCTTCTCTGATGCTTAGATATACACTTCTTCTATCCTTTTGTTGGTCCGTCATTTACCAACTTTCTGCTCACTGAGAACCAGGGCATTTCATCTCCTGCCAGCCCCAGCACGGCTGTCATCCCAGGTGACTGCAGGGTCCATGTGGACCACCCTGGCAACAGCAATCCTCCCGGCCCCCCCGGGAAACACTGTTTTCATTCCCCACATGGCTCTTTAACAGATGCACCCTTCCCTCAAGCCCCCTTACCCCTCCCCAGCCCTTCCCTTCCTTGGAAGTCTTGCCTCCAAGGTTCCGGGGAAAAGGGTGCCAGCTGCGTGCTCAGCACGCCCCCCCCCCACAAAGTTACCTGCATCCCCACTTGTCCTTATCTCTCCCCCTCCATCTCACTACAGAAGGCTGCCTTCCTCCCGTCAGCTAATCCTGCCAGCACGCCAGCACCTCATCGGCTCCTGCCTCCTCCAGGACTGTGTGCCATCAATTATGCCTTTATCTGGCATCTTCAACCTCTCCGGCTCCACTGCTCTCTCCCCAGCTCAAGGTTCTGCTCGTTAAAGACGAACACACCTCTCCTGACCCTGCACGCTATTGTGGCCACTGTCCCTTTCCTTCCTAGCTGAGCTTCTGAAAACGGGTCCATGCTCATTCCCTCTCCTTCCTTGTCTTCCATTCCTACTGTAATCCCTGCCATCTACAGTGCAACGTGCCCACCAAGGCCATGATGGTCTCCATGGATTAACCGGAAGGTGGCTCTTCGTCTCTGAACTGGCTGGCCTTGCTGCGGGATATGCCTCTGTTGAAAACGCCCTCCTTGCTGAAATTCAACCCTCCCTTGGCTTCTGGGAAATCATTCTCTCCTGGTTTCTCTCCTGCCTTTCTGATCGTGCCTCAGATCCCTTCGTGGGCCCCTCCCTTCCATAGGCAACTTAAAGTCTAGTGCTCCCAGGGGGTTCCAGGTACTTCTCCCCTGCTCCATCCAGTAGGGGATGGTGCCAAGGTCAGAGTCTTCAGCCTGGACCTTCCCTGCATGCCAGACTCGGCACATCCAGCTACCCATCTGGTATTTCCTCTTACCTCTGACACCTCAAATCCAGCATATCCCGAAAGGATCTTCCCATCCCCACGTCCTTCCTCCTCATGTCTCCTCTTGTTCTTAAGGACTGCTTCCATTCCAGTGACCTAAGCCAGAGACCGGGACATCCCTGACCTGTCACTGCTTACAACTGCCTTATAGGTTAACTCAGTCACGCTGTGAGCTGCTGCTATTATTATACCTTATTCAGAGACAAAGAAAGTGAGATACAGAGACATGAAATAATTTACCCAACGCAAGGTCATCTAGTTAACAAGTGGCCACCTGGGATCTGACCCCAGAGAGCCTGGCACCAGAGTCCATGCCCTTAGCCATGAACCCCACGACCTCTCTGTAGCCAAAGCCTGTGGATTCTGCTTCCTTAATAATTCGTCATCACTGTCCCCCTGGACCACTGCCTCCTAAAGGTCTGGTTGGCCTCAGCCTTGCTCCCTATAATTCATCCTTCGGTGGGTCTCCATGTCCTTCAGAGTAAAATCAGAGTCTCTGGGTGGGTTAGCAAAGCTCTGTTTCTACGTCTCCAGCCCAACACACTGGAAGTATGGCAACCATATAATTTATTGTCCTAACCGGGATTGTCTGAGAGTGAACACGATACTATTTATAATTAGGCTGGGCCAATAGTATAAACCAGGACAGTCCCAGGCAAACTGGGATATATGGTCACCCTAACTCTCATCCACTTAGATTGAAATATTTGCTGTTCTCCGAATACACTGTGTTCTTTTACCTCTGGGCCTCTGAACACACAGTTCCCTCTACCGGAAAAAGGCCATTTATCCTCTTTCCGGAACTCTTCCCTGATGTCATCCCCCCCTCCCCCCGACAGGTTATGTAAGGCACCCTTCCTCTGT
>NW_024412388.1:96213852-96324379 GCF_014898765.1 Herpailurus yagouaroundi
AGGTGGGGGCATATCAGTCTCTATTCCTGAGGCTAAGCAGCAGCAAATTAACAAAAAATATTCCTACCAGGCCTCAAAGTGCTGAAGAGTAAATATAATTATCCTTAATCAATACAGGCCCTTCAGTGCTAGCTAATGGCTGTCCTGGGCTTAATTGTTCTCAGCAGTGGGGAAGGGAGGACGGAGGGAACAGTCCTCCAGCTCCTAACCGGGCAGGATCCCCGGGACGAGTGGAGGGGAAAGTTGGAGGTGAAGATAGTCAAGGAGAAGCTCGCAGGATGTGCCCCAGGCTGACTGAGCCGCTGCCCTGGCATGGCCTCCACAAGCCCTCACTGTGTCTCTGAGAAAGCCCTTGTGGGGCCCTCCTCCCACCACGAACCCCTCCCCGGGCCCGTGGAGTGGGGGCCACAGCTCCCTCTGCTGTCTGACACCCTTCAAACGCAGCATGTGATCCCCTACTGGCTCTCAGAGGACGGAGCAAGGCACACCTGGCTTCAAGCAGCTGGTATGTGGCTCACTCCTCTGTGACTCGATCTCCTGGCCAGGGGGACACTGCCAGGTGCATGGCAGGGCCCCGTGCCCTGCAGGTCCTGAGCAGACAGTGACTGAGTCTCAGACAGAGCTCTGTAGATTTCTGTGGTTCCTGACCCAAGGTCCCCAGGTGTCCTCGGAGGGGTATAGCTGTGGGTGGGAGTGGTGGTGGCGGTGGCGGTGACACCTTCTATATTCCAGGAAGTTCAGTGGAAACTTCCCATAGTAAGAGCTGGGAGCCTTGTTTCTTGCCACCTGCCTGAATCCCTTCCTTCCCCCCTCTCCCTGGACGTGGCTTTGCCCTGAGGTGACTCTCAGGTGTCTCTTGGTACAGCTGCAGAAGATAGGCTCTCCTACACGCTCTTACCAAACCCAGAGGCCCCAGAAACCCTGGATTCCACACCCTGGAGCTTGGCATGAGCCCAGGAGGGCTGCACCCAAACTGCTGTATGAGCCAGGCCAGCAGGTGTGGCCTCTGGGGCCGGCCTGCCCCCCAACAAATTCTGGCTCCTTTTAGTGCTGAGCACTTGGGAGAATCCCTGTGCCTCTCCGTGCCTCAGTTCCTGGCTATAAGCCATGGCTAAGGAGAGTCCCTCATAGTGGAGATGGGTGAGGAGGGGTGGGGATGGGTGAGGTGAGCACAGGTAAGTGAGGAAGGATGCCGGTAACACCAGAAGGAAGTGCTGGCTACTCCCAACTGCAGAGGCTGCCAGCGGGTTTTCTGTTCTCCTGCTCCTTTCCTCTGGGTCCCAGCCTCCAGTTCCGGTCTCCACCCCACCCTGCCCTCCTCTCCACCTCCTCCCTCCTCCCCACTTCCGCTCCTTTCTCTAAGCCTCTCCTCAAGACAGGGGCCATCAGAAGGATGGCAGGCACACCTGTGGTGGACCACGTGTCTATTCCTGGCCAGGTGCAGGCGGCCCTCGGAGCCCAGTGTCCTGTCGATTGGGCCTCAACACTGTCTAGACGGGGCTAACCTCCTGAAGTGGGCGCTTGCTGTAGAATCACCAAAAACACCTTCGATGACTCTCGGCACTTATTTCCCCTCCCCCTGGCAGGCTGAGCCTCCCGACCTCCTTCTGAGGCTGCCATCTGGCAAGTCGCCAGCTGTGCTGCTGTCCCCAGAAACAGTGCCCAGCCTCCAGCAACGGGTGGGGAAGAGCCGGCCCCCAGGACCTGGCTCTCCTCCTCCCCTCCCATCGGACGTGGGTCTCCTGCCCCCTGAGGACTCATGGAGCCCCACTCATGGCAGCAGCACCTGTGGCTTCAGGCCTGGCCCAGTGCCCCGAGAGCCTCTCCTCCTGTGGGTGGTGGCATTAAGGGCGGCCTGGGGCCAGGCTCTGGGAGTGACCCTGTTTCTAGGCAGGGGACGTGGGGGAGTACAAGGTCAACCATGTACGAGTTCGGCCTCAAGACCATGTGCTCCACTTGCAGTCCTGGTTGAGGGGCTGTAATCTGTGGGCTGCGTCTGTGGGGAGGGGTGCCTTCTCTAATGCACATGAAGATGCCATTTAGCCTGACTGGGCCCTGCTCACCTACAGTCTCTCTCTGGGCTCTCCTTAGAACGTGGTGGCCCGGTTCCCTCCTTGGACTCATTTCCTCTGTGACTAGGCTCCTCCCTTGGTCCCTCTGGGCTTTCTTTCAGGGGCCAGGTTTCCTATCTGCTGCTCCAGCCTCCTTGTTACAGGATCCCTAATTCGAGCCCCAGTCTCCTCGCCCTGCACCCTCCATGCCTTCCATCAGACCTGCCTCGCAGTAGCCACGGGACCATGCAGCCTGACTCAGCTCTTGCCTTTCTGAAGGCAAAGGAGAGTCCACCTTCTCTTCTAGGGAACCATCCAGGGAACTCATAGACCATGTTGCCATGTTCTGCCCTGCTCAACCTTAGCAACTTTTCCTCTTGTTCCTTCGTCTGTGGGGCTGGAAAATATCTGATTCTCCTCCAACTAACCCTGCCTGAGAATGTCATCTTTCCTGGTCCAGTCCTAACAGGCTCTGCATAGAATTTCAAATCTCCTGGCACCCTCAGTTGGCCTGTTCCCTGCTCCCTGATTAGAGGAGCCCAAATTGCCTGAGTGCTAAGAATAGTATCTTCATCAGTGCCTAAACAACCTGACAAACAGCAACCCCCACTCCCCTTGCCCAGTGTGCCTGGAGACATGTCTCCCGGGCCTCTGCTTCCTCAGGAATCCCTGGAGGCTGAAGCACTATCTGGGGACCCCTTACAAGCCTCACTTCCCCTTGCAACATACCCCTCTTTGTGAAAAGAAGAATAACCAAGGGAGGGACACATGATCAATGGGCCTTATCATAATCCCTCTGGGGAACTTAGAGTACACAGACCCTGGCCCACTGAGTGGGAATGTCCAGGAGAACAGCAAGGAACCGTGTGCTATCAAGGCCCTCAGGGGACTCTGGGGTGACTGGTTCAGTCCCTGATCCCTGGGTGCTACTATACCAGGTGACTTTCCCATGTTTGCCTTCAACTAAGAGGAAGCCCAGGGACTGGGAAAGTGAGCAGTGTTCAAATGCCAGCTCTGTGTTCAAATGCCCCCATGATATATCCCCAGAGGGCTTGAGCCACGTCACTAAGACTGAACCAAGTACGTTTCTCACATGCAGAGAAACCTGAATAGGTTTGCTTTCAGTGATAGTCATTTGGCACTTAGGAGGTTAGTCCAGCGTTGGAATGCATTACATATTTCTCATTTGTATTCCTGATGAGCTCCCATATTAGCTGTTTATGTCCTTATAATCATCTGCGCTGACCTTATAGCCAGCCACTTTTGACCTGGAAACTCCTTTTTAAAGAAATTTCTTTAATGTTCATTTATTTTTGAGACAGAGCACACGAGCCGGGGAGGGACAGAGAGAAAGGGAGACACAGAAGCCGAAGCAGGCTCCAGGCTCTGAGCTGTTGGTACAGAGCCCGACAAGGGGCTTGGACTCACAAACCATGAGATCATGACCTGAGCTGAAGTCGCACTCTTAACCGACTGAGTCACCCAGGTGCGCCTGACCTGGAAACTCCTAATCATCCTTCAAAACCCAACATGGACATAACTGTCCCTAGGAAGTCTTCCCTGAGCTGCTATTGTCTCTAGTCAAATAACTGTTTCTTCTCCTCATATCCTAAAAGGGCTCTTCTTGTGATGGATATATTCCCTTAACTTGTAATGTATTTTGTTCATCTCTCTGTCTCCCCTCTAGATCAGGGCAGTGATCCTGTCTAATCATCTTTGTATCTCCTGAGTCTAGCACAGCCTCTGGTATATAGTAGGTGCTCAGAAAATGCTTGTTGAATAAATGAGTGCAGTATGAGTCTTCCCACCTAGAGAGCAGACTCCTTGAGTCTAGGAACCATACATCTTCTACAAGCCAGAAGAATGCTTAGCACGGAAATGTGTCCATACCTCTGTGGAATAAAGGAAATGCTGCTGCTCTAGTTCTGCCCCCAAACTCATCTGTACTCAGTGAAAATCTCAACAATCTCACTACCAACTCGTGGCAAATTTAGTCACTCTCTTCTCTGTGTTCGAACCTCTGTAAACATGCCTGTATTACGGTATTTATCCCACTGGATTGCAACCATTTGTTTACATATCTGTCTTTCCCACTCATTGTGAGTTCCTTGGGGACTGAGTGTGTTTCTCATCTTCTTTGTATTCCCCATCCCAGCACCTAGCAGGGTGTCTGTATGATGTGTGTGCTCAGAGCCTGCATATGGGGTGAATCACCACCGTGAGGGAGGCTGTGGCTATGGGACAAAGAGTGGCTTACAGCTCAATGGAAACCCTGGCATGAGACTGATATAGCTCTGGATCCTCATAGAACAGCCTTGCTAGGAGCCACTGGCCACTTGCAGAGGGCAGTAAAGTGCTAGGGCAGTTTAGACAGATGGCCAGTCCTTGATTTGGCTCCCCATAGCTTCCTCCTGTCCCTGTCCCTAAGCTCCCAAGAGTACCTGACCTATCAATCTTTATAGTGGCCACCACCTGGACAGGTGACCATTTGTGGAGGTCATGGAACATGTGGGTCACAGGCTCAGGTTTCTATCCCAGACGAGTAATGGAGCATCCCTTTGTCCTCCTTCCATCTGAACCAAGTCTTGCTCAGTGTTAATCAGGTGCCCACTATGTCTAAGTCCCTGTCCCAGGTGCTGAAAGCACTTTTCTGGAAAGAGAGCTAGTGTGGCCCATGGCTATTATAGTTGCAGGAAACTTGGCAGGGAGAAGACAGGGTCAGGGCTGGACCCGCACAGCAAGTCCAGGAACAAGAAACTGTAGAGGCCAGGAAAACAGCTTCAGCACCTCAAGGCAGCCCAAAGCTCTTTGTGGACCTGCTCCCCAACACGTGGGTGGGCAAGGAGCCCTTTCTGGGAGCTGGCAAGGATGGAGCCCCATGCTCTGTACTGGACATCGCTAGCGTGAGCTGGCCCAGACGGCTCTGGCCTGGCACTGGGCTCTGTCCTCGGCACCTTGCTTTAGGGTAATCATTTGAATAAATATGAATTGCGGGACTGTTGCCTGCGAATGAAACCGAAGCTGAATCCCTAATCCAGCCAGAGGGGAGTGCAGCTGAACTGGGTTAATTACGCGCACGCCAAGCATATGGCGGCGCACCTCCAGACCAGCAGGCTGAGAGCACTCTCTGGGACGCAATTAGCTCCTGTGCATGCATAAAAAATGAGCCAGTGCCTCCAAAAGAAAAACAAAATAGCTGAAGTCATAACCTCAAACCAACGTAATTACAATCACAGAGACGCGCCACTTAGGTTCACACAACGTTTACTCATCTGCTCACATGCAGGTGGGCTTGCCTGTGGTGGTCCCCTTCCCACCTTTGCCCTGATAGCGTTTGCTCCAGTTCCATCTTTTCCTCCCCCAGGGACTGGGCAACACACTGCTTAACCCACGTCGTCCAGCGGGGCTCGACGGGTAGAACGCTATTCTTAGAATAATAGTAATGGTGTGAATGTGCTGAGTCTGGGACTTGACATGTATTATTGGCTCATCTGGCAGGAATGCTATGAGGTGAGTAATAACATTAACCCTGCTTCCCAGGTGGGGAAATTGAGGCTTAAGAAGTGAAATAGGTTGTGCCAGACCAGCCAGCTAGGCTGACCCGAGTGCTTCCCATTATGCGTGGTGAACTTGGAAATGGAAGAGCCAGGGCTTGAAGCCCAGGATTGGCATCTTACGCTCAACATTTCATCTTTTTGAGTCATTTTATCTTTCTTCTCTGGAAAAGTGCAATAATAAAACTTACCTTTAGCATTGTTCTGATGTGGAGATTAAAAGAAATCTTATGTGTGTGAAAGGGTCAGGCAGGGAGCAGATCCTCAATCAAACGTCTGGTGGGCAGAAATGCAGAGGGATCAGGAATCTGACTGCTAAAATCGGAACCATTCAAAGTCGAAGCTCCTTTCCACTTCTCGCCATCCTACCTTTGCTTCCTCCACATCTTTGCTCAAATGTCACCTTCTCAGAGGCTCTCCCTGGACCACCCTCTTTTGAATTACACCTTCTGCCACCGGCACTCCACAGCCTGATTCTCTGTCCTCTTTTTCTCAGAATAACACTTATCTCCTTTTCATACACTATGCCTTATACTTTGTCTATGCCCGCCCCCCCCAACCCTTGCTCCCCATTAGAGTGGAAGCTCCATGAGGGCAGGGATGCTTATCTGTCTTGTTCACTGTTGCATTCCCAGCATCAAGAACAGTGCCTGGCACCTATCAGGTGCTCAATAAACACTTGGTAAATGAATGAACAAATGGTTAGCCTCAGTAAACCTCAGTGTCCTCATCTGTAAACTACCACCCTCTTGGGTTTTTGTATGGATCACATGACACAGCTTCCAGGATGCTTACCACTGACATTTGACACTTGTTCCAAACATGATGGTTATGAGAGATGAGCCCTGGCCTCTTTGCCTTTACCATGTAACTCCACTTCTCAGGAGAGTGACTGGCAAAAGGTAGATGTTTGCTAAATATTCGCTGAGTGGATTAGCGTTTGAAGGTTCTTTGAATCTGAAAAGGTATAGGAGGAGGTCTGGAGACATGAGGCCTTCAGATGTTCTCTACAGTAAAGGACAGCTTATCGCTCTCAGAGGGTCATAGCTGAGCATTTGGTATCGCTCAGAGCATGGAACTTGCCAGAGAAGGCACCAGGCAGCTGACTCTATTTAAGAACCTTCTTGGGGGCGCCTGGGTGGCGCAGTCGGTTAAGCGTCCGACTTCAACCAGGTCACGATCTCGCGGTCCGGGAGTGTGAGCCCCGCGTCAGGCTCTGGGCTGATGGCTCGGAGCCTGGAGCCTGTTTCCGATTCTGTGTCTCCCTTTCTCTCTGCCCCTCCCCCGTTCATGCTCTGTCTCTCTCTGTCCCAAAAATAAATAAACGTTGAAAAAAAAATTTTTTTTAAATAAAAATAAAAAAAAAAGAACCTTCTTGTCTGGGAGCAGGGTTGCCAGATAACATACAGGATTCCCAGTTAAATTTCAATTTTAGATAAACATGATTAATTTTTTAGTATAGGTATGTCCCATGCAACTTTGGGACACACTTATGCTGAAAAAAAAAACAAAACCCATTATCCATTGTCCTGTATTTTTATTTGCCAAATCTGGCATGTCCTAGCTAGAGGATGTTTTTTCAAGGCACTCTGAGATGATGGAGACATCAAGAAGATGTCTTTGGTCGTAAGCATATCTCCTCCTTGGCCGTGGTGCTTAGGTCGGGGCTTTGGTGAGCTCAGAGGCAGGGAGGCCGGAGGAGGGAGCAGAGAGGTATGGAAAGGATGAGACTCCTGCTACTGGCAGAGGCTGGCTCTCTGGGGAGTGGGTATAACAGGGTGTGAATACGGGTATCCCCCTTGTGATACAGCCATCTCTGCTCTTAGTTGCCAATGGCTGCTTAAATGCCTTCTCCATTTGCAAATGACTTCATCCAGTAATGTCACAGTGGGTGCTACCCTCACTGCAGAGATTCAGGAACTAAGGCCTAGAGTCACGGAAAGCATGGCCTGTGTTACCTGGCTTGTTAGCTGCTAAGCTGGGACCGGGACCCTGGCTCGGTGCTGGGCTCCTGTTTGGAAAGTCATGAAGGTAGGGCCATGGTGCTGAGTCTGTGCATGAGTGAACTCTGAAGAGCCCGAAGATTCCCACTAACGTTTCCTGGGGGCCTATTACGTTCCCAGTACCGTGTCATAGGCAGAGTGGGGTACTTGCAGCTCTGGGACACAGTCAGCCCTGCAGCCTTGGCTCCCACCCCCCTGTGCCCAGTCTCCATGCTGGCCTAGTGGGCTGCTCTCATCACAACTGGGGGCCACTGTGTGAAGCTGAGGTCCTTAGGCCCATGGGGGACGTCAAGCTGAGGTCAAACCCAGACCAAGACCTCCGAAGCAGAGATGTGGCCCACCCCCAAGTGGAGGAGTGAGACCAGCAAACCCCCGCCATGTCCCCTGCCACTGGATTCTGGGCCTCCAAGGCTTGGACTGCTCCTTCATGTTGCAGTGCCCCAGGACGTCCAGGAGGGCAGCCTCTGGGCCTCTCCAGTCAATTCCATCCATCTCCTCGGGGCAAGCCCGTCTGTCTCTCTCCTGAGTAGGAGAGTCCTTGGTGCCCATTTTCCAAGCTACTTCATCTCATCCACCCTCTGAGGGTCAGAGAGGCGTGTCCCAGCAAGTGAGACCCAGGGGGGACTCTAATCACCAGCTCATAATTACTTTTCACACCTCAGCTGCATCTTGATGGTCCTCTCTGAGCAAAAAGTCTGTGTCTCATGCTAATGACCACATGCCAGGCAGGCGTGGGAGGGCCAGAGAGGGATCACACAACAGCAAGGAGGCTTCTGGGACCTCCTTCCAGACTGCTGGAACTTGAGGAAGCTCCGAGGTACGCATCCTTGTGCAATGAGTCCTGGTCAGCATCCTTCTTCCCACCTGGGTCTGAGAGGGCCATGCAGCTTACTTCAGACCTTTTCCATAACCTCCTTGCACACCCCCTACTGTTGACAGATGGCATGCTCAAACGAAGGTAACTGAGAAGGCTGATAAAGAGTCTCTACAGAGGCGCCTGGGCAGGGTCCACCTAAACCATGAGAGACAGCACAGTATACCAGGGCTGGGCACAGCTGGGCTGTCACATCCTAGGATAGAGGGATGAGGGGAGGGCATGGCACCAAATCCAGGGAAAGAGGATCATATAGAAAGGACCCCCTTGAGAGAAGCCTGGGCCTTCAGGTGTGGGACAGAGCCAGCCCGAGGTGACTCACAGGGAGTAGCCAAGGGGACACTTCCGCTTTACTGTCCTTCCTCTCTGTGAGCTCTTGCCAAGCTTCCTCATCAGCAAACCTGGCCAGAAGCAGAGGAGAGCAGGTGGGGAGAGGACGGTCAGGGGAGCCCTCCCTCAGGGCCGGGAGGCGGGGGGTGGGGGTGGGGAGGTGTTTCCGTCCTCCGCATTGTTTTCTGTGAGAGCACTGATGTGGTGTGTGTAGATATTTTCAGAAGTTTCAGAAAAAAGAACACACAATTTGGTCCCAGAAGTCTTGGGACCTTGAAATGTGTGTGTGACCTTGATAAAGTCCCTTATCTCTTGGAGATGGTGTTCTTAACTATGAAGGGTAGTGCTGACCACACGGGCCCACTGTGAGGATTACCTAGGATAATGTGAGTGCAAGCACTCAGCACAGTGCGGGCACACAGTAGGTGTGCAGTAAGCATGCCCTGGATCTAAATGTCAGAAGAAGGTTGCCTGGTGACCTGTGCTTCCTTCCAATGCCAGGCTTCCTGCCTTTTGTCTGTCTTTTCCCAGCTTCCCTCCAGCCAGACCTCCCTCGCATGGGTGGCTCAAGGCTCTGCCCAGCTCCAGGAATCCGGCTTCCAGCCCCACCGCCAATTTCCATAACTACTGGCCAGCACCAAGCGCATCCCAGCTCCCGCCCTGGTTTGCTTCTGAGTATTGGCTCTGTGCCCCAAGTGGCCGCACTGTTCTGCTGGGCACCAAGGTGAGAGAAGGGGCTGGGGCTTGACTGGCTGGGGCAGAGGAGGGAGGGGCGGCCCATCTGCAGGGACCTGTCCCCAGCACCCTGGGCAAGCAGCTAAGCAGGGCAGGAAGCCGGGGAGGGCCTTCCTGCCCTGAGAGAAACCAGCAGCTACCTGTCTACCTCATTAACTGGAGCACAATTAAGACACTTAGGAGTCGGAGGATGGCTCATGTTTATTCATGTACCTTTCACACACTGTCTTCCTGTGTGGGTCACAGTCCCCTGGGCGCTCTGTGGCCACTCCCAGTTCGTTAACTTGCTCTGCCTTCCCCCGGTTCCTGGGCACGCACCATGCGCCCTCTCCCATCGAACTCATTTACAAATCGCAAATGAACATCTGTGTAATGTCTTACAGTTTACAAAGCGCTCTGCACACCCATTCCTCCGTGTAAGTCTCACAGCAGCCCTGCACAGCTTCTATTATTACCATCCTCCCATTTTACAGATGCTGCAATCAGTGGGGGGCTGCACGCTTCGCCCCCCACCCCCAAATGCTGGGTGGCAGAGGGGGCAGGCTGCTGCCTTTCACTGGGTGCATGGGGCAGGTTCCGCTGACCCAGGCAGTGGGGACAGAGACGAAGTGTCCCTGTGAATTCGTGAGCTGTTGTCCTCCTCCTCTCCTGGCTGAGCTCCTTCTGCCAGCAGTACAGCAGGGAGAAGAAAGTTCCCATCATTTACGGGGCGAGCGGGGAACGGTTGCTGGCAACCCTGGGATGGAGGAACAGTGCGGTAATTGTCGCTGCCTCAGCAAACCTATGCCTCTGACAACTGCGATTCTTAGGATGCTAGGGCCGGGGCTCGGCTGCATTCCAGCTGCCTTCTCTGCTCTGCCCCATTGCCGGTGCCCACAGCATTCCCAGGCATGCCCCTGTTCTCAGTGGAAGGGCCCCCAACTATAACTATAGGGGAGCTCACCTGTCCATACCTGCCTCTCTGGGAGGCTTTCTGTGGCCACCTGTCCCAAAACCCCCTCTGTGACTATCTTCTTACACCATTTTCTTTCTTTCTTTCTTTCTTTCTTTCTTTCTTTCTTTCTTTCTTTCTTCCTTTCCTTCCTTCCTTCCTTCCTTCCTTCCTTCCTTCCTTCCTTCCTAGTATTTATTTGTTTTTGAGTTCCTGATGCAGGGCTCAAACTCACAAACTGTGAGATCATGACCTGAGCCAAAGTTGGTGACTTTACTACTCAATGGACTGAGCCATCCAGGCGCCCCACACGATTTTTCTTAATAGCACATATTCATCCCCCACAATGTATGATTTTCATTTCGTTGCTGTCTGTGTCTCCCATTAGAAGACAAGTATCACAAAGGAAGGGTACTAAACTGTTTGCTCACTGGATGTATAATGAGTAAATGAATCATACAGGAACTTTGGAAGGTTCAATTCATATTTATGAGCACCTACTATGCACCACACACTTTTGTTTGGGTTATTAAAAAAATCTTTTGCTTCTTACAATAATGATAGCTTTTGGTAACCCCCTTTTGGAGATAAGAAACTGATGGATGCTCAGAAGTTACATGACTTGCTCAAGGTCACACACTGGCTGCCATATTCCTCATGTGAGCCCTTCTTCCTCCATGAAAAATAGTACTTTACAACTGCATTGGTATAAGGACAAATGTAATCCAGGCTGAATTTACTATTGTAGATTCGTTATTGTCATATTCATTTCTTTATTCTGATAAAAAAAAAAGTTAGAATTAGAACACGTTCATAAGTATTGTAGGTCCTAGGCACTGTGTTTACTGTGCCTGATGGATGGGTTGGTTGTGTTGGTTTTAGCACCTAGAGTTCCACATTCGAGGAGACCCCTCAGTCCTCTGCAGATGGTGATGGTTGGTCACTCTATTACAAGGCCCCCTTTACTCCTGTTCACCATTGCCTCTCTAACCTCAATGTCTGCTCCCTTCTCTTGGCTAGTTTCTGCTCCAGACACACAGACTCCCTGGCTGGTCTTTCATCAAACTGGGCACACTCCTGCCTCAGGGACTTTGCACTCCCATCCCTCCCTCTGCATGGCCCAAACACTTAGCTAACTTCATTCAGATCTTTGCCCAAATGCGACCACCAACACAACAGCCCTCTCACTGGCCTCCCTTCCTCCTTCCTGCTCAGGTCTAGTGCCTTCTCCACAGCAGCCAGAGTGACCGTCCAAAAAAACAAACTGATCAGGTCTGCCCCCTGTTTAAAAATGTTTCTTGGCTTTAGGCTTCTGCTGAGAGACATTAGGGTGGCAGCCGCAGTGCTCATCTTTGGAAGCCCCTCTCCTCCCAAGGCCCTCCCGTGCACAGCCTGCCCCCACCACCTTGTGAGAAGCTCTCTGGGGGCTCCCGAGCCTCAGTGTCACCTCATCTAAGATGAGCAAAGACCTCGGGGTGCCAGGGGAAGACTTGGGACTGGTGCTGACAGGAAAGAAGTGGACAGATGGGAGGACCCCATGAGGCCCTGCAAGTTTGGAGTTTATTCTCTCCCTGAGCCCAGCTGGAACCTCTGTGGAGACCCAGAAGGACGTTGGGTCCCACCCGGCAAGGGAAGCTGTGCCAGGATTTTGCTTGGAAATATTTGCCTTCCTTTACCTCCAGGTATTGTTTGAGGCTAGACAGTGCTTTCCAGAAGCCAGAGAATAGAGAATTCACAGGGTCCAGTTGGGAAGTTCTTTCCACCGACCCCACCTGCATGCTATGGCGTTACTCTTAAGTGGAAATGGAGAGCCACGGGGTTCCCCCACCTCAGAGCCCTTTGGTTCTAAAGCTGGACCCTCCTGAAACAGTAAAAATGAATAGGCATCCAGTCTTTATCATGTGCCAGCCGTCCTCAGCACTTTACATGCATGAAGGCATTTATTCCTCACGACAGCAGGTACCGTTTAATGAAATGAGAGTTTGGAGCTCCCATCTCCCTCGCCCTATGACACCAGGGTGGCAGGAAGTGTGGGAGAGCCTTTCCCCACCCCCAGCCCCTGCTTTGGGGAGGAAATCTCTATTCCTCCCCGCCAGGACAATCAGGACAGTCCTGAGGAGGCGTCACTTGTGCTGTCCTGCTGTAGCTGCGGCAGGAGCTGACCCTGGTTTCACATCTTGGGTACCACCAACAGTAGTTATCTGGACGGTGCTGGGAATATGGGGAGCGCTGAAAAATATTTTGTGAATAAATAAATGTATTGAGCGGGTCCTTAGTGTCCATGCTCTGAAAGATAATTTGCAAACATTGCCTCATTTAAGCCGCACAAAGCCTTCAGAAGTAGCTATTGTGAGTTCTATGTAATAGATGAAGAAATGGCAGCTCTGAGGAAAGAAGCAGCTTAAGCAAGGCTACACAACTAATAAACGTTGGAGCTGGGATTTGTCTCTCAGTCCGTTTGACTTGCTTCTAAAGGCTTAGGTGCTTGATTAACACTGGTTAGGTGTCTAATGAAGATGATGGACAGCTCTAGCTGGGATATAAACAGCAACATGGTGCACCCAGCCCCTTGTGGGAGAGGCATTCAGGGAGTGGGGGGAGGAATCTGGAACCTAGCTATGGCTTTTTGGCCTTCCCGCCCCCACCTCCCTGCTTGGGATTTAGCCCTATCCGCGCTGCTAATGGATGACCCACGCTCCCAAGCTCCCTCCAGCCATACCCATCCTTGAGTGCAGCTGTGAAATCGTAGTGACAGATCCAGTTTAGTTCCTAGGATGAGCCTGTGATTACGTCTGCCTCAGCAGGGAGGTGACCCCTTCTCTGTCCTTGCCCTACAACAAACAAGCTGTCCTTCCTCATTCAGGTAGCTCTAAAACACTACTTCCTCCATCAGGCCTTCCTGGATTGACTGGATGTCGGCTGCCAGCTGACACAGGCCCTTCCATCCATCCAGAGAAAGCTTTGGGCCCAGATCTCAGCCAGTGTCTGTCCCTGTCTTGATTATTAAAAAAAAATTTTTTTTTTAATGTTTATTTATTTTTGAGAGAGACAGAGACAGAATGCGAATGGGTTAGGGGCAGAGAGAGAGGAAGACACAGAATCCGAAGCAGGCTCCAGGCTCTGAGTTGTCAGCACAGAGCCTGACACGGGGCTCGAACTCACAAGCTGTGAGATCATGACCTGAGCCGAAGTCGGACACTTAACCGACTGAGCCACCCAGGGGCCCCCCCGTCTTGATTATTGATAGGTCATCTCTGTGACAGTTTAGGTCCCAGTAAGGGAATTTCTCTTTTGTTCTCAAAGGGAATCCTCTCTCAAGCAGGAGCCGTCCGGCAAAGCCTGTCTCACCATGTCCTATTTCCAAAGGGCTGCACATGATAAACCCACCAGCTCTTAGATGGTGGCTAGTTGAGGGTGTCTTTTGGAAAGCTGAGGGGCAAAAGTGGGGGAAGAAGGGGAGAGAGAGAATGAGAGGGGGCAGGGGAGAAAGATAGATGACACAAAGACACAGATAATAATTTTGGGGAGAAAACTTTATTTTTTTTAAGTTTATTTTTGAAAGAGACAGAGAAAGAGTGACAGAGAGCATGTACATGAATGGGAGAGGGGCAGAGAGACAGGGAGAGAGAGAATCCTAAGCGGTCTTTGCACTGTCAACACAGAGCCCAATGCAGGGCTAGAACCCATGAACCACAAGATCATGACCTGAGCTGAAACCAAGAGTCAGACACTTAACTGACTGAGCCACCCAGGCACCCCAGAAAAACTTCCTTTAAAAAGAGAAAGCAGCATTTCCTAGGGGAGGCTCTGCTGAGAGTCTCTGGACAAACCCCAACCAACCTGAGTCTACACCAGGGTTCCAATGAAGATGTGATCTAACTCTAGGCTCAGAGATTTCCGTACATGGAGGCCCTTGATGATCAGATTTGGGGATCCTTCCAGACTCTGGTTTTCCCTCCCTCAGCAGTCTCAGGAACGTGGGATAAAAAAGGTCCTGAGATCACTTTGAAAGCTTTCTCATTTTACAGATAAGAAGACTAAGGCCCTAAGTCTTGCAGCAGGCCCAGAGCAGGACAGCTCTTGTAGGCAGCAGGCGGCTCACTGCTCCCCAGGGCTACTGGGGACGGGACAGAACGTGTCGTTCCTCCTGTTCCTCCCCTGTCCTCTCCTTCCCCACCTCCTGAGGCAGCATTTCCAGGCTGCCAGAGGAAGGGTGGGGTGCAGGGAGGCCTCTGCAGGGAAGAGGGACCTGCAGGGCTGGGGCAGACACCAGTGACAAGAGCAATTTATTTCCCAGGCACAGATTAGACGGCAACTGAGAATTTCTCCCTCTGCCATCCATCAGCTGCCCGCCTCCGGCAGCCTCCACGGGGTCAGGAGATTTGTCTTGACTGCACTGCGCTGCCACTTTATTCGGGCTCCTGTGGCTCAAGTCATGCCAGCGACCCCCAAACCAGCAAAGGAAGCAAACCCGAAGGTCATCCATGGAGCTAGCACCTTAGGAACCGCACCGCCTGTCCCACCCTGGGCTGCACAGAATCCCCAAAGGAGATGATGCATTTCCTTGTCACCTGCACAGAGCCCTGCACTGGCTGGGAAAGGGAGCAGTTCCTGGAGGCTTTGCCCAGGTGTCTGACACCCATGGGATTGTCCCAGCCTGCTTTGACAAGTGGGTGGTGGTTGAAAGTACTATTAACAAACTTTTTCTATAAAGGGCCAGATAGTAAATATTTTGGTCTTGCAGGCAATGAGGCCTCTGTCACAACCATTCAGCTCTGCCACTGTGGTGCAGAGGTAGCCACATACAATGCATAAATGAATGAGAGTGCCACGTTCCAACAAAACTTTATTTAGAAAGAACAGGTGACTGGTCCATGAACTGAATGCTGAAGGCTAGCGCCCCTAACCTTTGAGAATTTGGAGAGCCTCCATGTTCTTAACAAGATTTACCAATTAATAACGATAAATGACAATTTCTACAATAAGAAACTGTAAACACAGAAATGGGGCCATTGGAGCTTACCCTAAATTCTCACATGGTGCACCTGCAAGTTGTATCCAAGTCTCAGAAACCAAGGGAGCTGCTCTTTCATGGATCTGGGGCTATTATCTCTCACAAAATCCTTAATCAGTGTTGGACAGGACTGTGCTGGAGTTCAGAAAACACCCTCTGAAGTCCAAATACTTGGGTTCAGTCCTTGCTTTACTATAGTTTACTAGCTGGATGACCTCCATCTCACTGTCTCACCTTCTTCATCTATAAAATGGGGACAATAACAGTGCATCCTCACAGAGCCACTGTGAAGCTGAATGAGTCATTACAGGTAAAGCACTTGGAAGAATGCCTGAGTCACAGTCAGTCCTCACATGTAACAGTTGCCAGACCTTAGTTAACCTTCACTAAACACTGACCAGCGTCTACCTGGGCTTGTGAAGTGAAGGTATGAGGACACTGTTCCTGTCAGATGGGGCAGGAGATGAATCTCCCCATCCAGGCACATCGGCATTGGGCCTTTGAGATTTCTATTTTGCTTTTACCTTTTTTTTTTTTTTAAGAAAGAGAGAGAGAGAGCACAAGTGGGGTAGAGGGGCAGAGGGAGAGGGAGAGAATCTTAAGCAGGCTCCACACTTAGCACAGAGCCTGACATGAGGCTGGATCCCACGACCCTGGGATCATGACCTAAGCTGAAACCAAGAGTCGGACGCTCAACTACCTGAGCCACCCAGGTGTCCTGCCTTTGACTATTTTGGTTAGAATTATAGCAAAGGGAAAAAGAAGAGAAAGGATATGGAAATTATATGTATTGAGGTGCTATAATGGGCTGGGAAGGGCTAGGTGTCTTGCATATTTTATTCCATAAAATCCACAAAACTTTGCAAGGTAGGCATCACTATCCTCATTTTATAGACAAAATTAAGTCCCAGAAAGGTTATGTGACATGTTCAAGGTCTGCTTAATTACAAGTTCATTCTTTCATCAAATCTCTCTCTCTCTCTCTCTCTCTCTCTTTTTTTTTTACTAATTATGGGTCGGACACTGACTATCTTGTATTTGGAAAACAGAGATAGATAAAACCAGCTCCTGGTCTAGAGGGAGGAGGTGAGAATTTAAATCAGTCATTAAGGTGGGACTACAAAGGCAAATTTGGGGAAGCAGGAAGTCTTCACCAAGGAGGAGGCACTCAAGCTGAGTCTTGAAGGATGAACAGGAGCATGCTGGGAAGAAAAGGGGGAAGGGCATTCCAAGGAGAAGTAACATCATATGCAAACTGATGGAGGCATTAAATGCCATTGTGCTTTGAGAACAGCCATTCATTTGTTCTGGAGGGCTGTGAGGGCAAGTAGTGGGCAGTGAGGTTGGAGAGGCAGGTCACAGGGGGCTCAGGGAGGCCTTAGTGGGGCATGACGAAGAGCTTGAACTTGATTCTACATGCAATGGGGAGACATTTAAAGGGTTTTAAGCAGGGCAGCAACAGAATCAAACTGTGTATTAGAAATAAAAAAAATGGAAATTGGACTGGAAGGTGAATGAGGTAGGAAGCAGAAAGCCATCTGAAAGACAACTGAAATAATCCAGGAGAGAAATGATGAGGAGTTTAACTAAAAAGTGACAGTGGGGATGGGTAGGAGGACACTTATTTGAGAACTATTGGGGAGGTAAGCTTGGTTGGACTTGACGACTGGAATTAGGGGTGGGAGGGGAGAAAAGAGAGGAGTCTAGGGTGACTTGGGGCCTTGGGTGATGAGATGAAACCTTGACTGATGGGGATGGAAGGGGAGGAGCAGGATTTTCTGGAACAAGTTCCAGTTTGGATATGCTGAGAATGGCTGGTGTGGGGTCAGATATGGTGGGGCATATGGGTATCTGGATGGTGAGGACTAGAGAGAAGAGGAGGATACATATCCTCTTGTCAATCCCATGTGGCACTCAGTGATCAGAGCTGAGGAACAGTACACGCATCAGACCTAGATAACCAACTTTGGGGGAAGAGTGCAGTGTACCCCTAAGACTTCTGTCTTGGGGTAGCTCTGCCTTCTACCCTGGGGAAGGATCTTGGAGTAAGGGAAACCATGGGTAGGAATCCTCCTTTCTTAAGAACACAAGTTGGGAGTGAACCACCTTCCTTCCTTTCTTTTTTTTTTTTTCATTTCTTTTTCACTTATTTCGTGTTTCAGTAAAGTATAAATTCTGATGGTCACTCTAGGACACAGTTATCTGACCTTTTAAGGGCTAAATAAAGATGAACAATGGAGGGTTTTCTTATACACAGTCTTCCTTTCAAGTTGCCTGAAAATAATTGTCTAACTCTCCCTGTTCCCTCCAGACCCCAATCATCCCCTGGTGGCTGCTGCGTTTGCCTCCACACCATGGGGTGGAGACAGCCCGAGGGTGCCACCGAGGGTGTCTCAGATGGAACTCCTGACTCAGCAAGGTCCCCGGACTGTGCCCTCCAAATGACTCACTGCAGTCCTCGGCTCTGACCTCAAAGAAGGGAGGAAGGGCAAGGATTTTCCAAGGAGTAATAGGATAGTGTGCACATTTGCTTGTGTGTTTGTCAGTGTATATGGGGAGGAAGCGGGAAAGGGAAGGGAGGGAAAGGCAGAGAAAGACATAGGAGACAAATATGGTCAGCAAGAATGCTCACATACAAAAGAAGCGCAATGTGAAATTGCAGACAGATAAGGGGTGGTGGAAACAGAAGATAGGAGACAAGAAATAGAAATAGAAGACAAATACAGGGTGCTGGTTGTGGCGTATCAGGGACAGCCTAAATGCAACAATTCCTCCTCGGCTTAAAGTGTCCCTGGCCATGGTGCTGAACTGCAAGGCCCTATGGAGTGAAACTTGCTATGCCTTTAAGTTGTTCTAGTCACCAGGTTCCGTATCACAGTTGCTGAGTTCCCACTGTATGCCAGGTCCTCTGTCACTTGCTTTCACACATATTATCTCATTTAAGCATATAATAACTTCCTAACACAATAATTAAAAGAACTGCCAATGTCTTGCCTTCGGTGACTCAAACCAAACCAGCGGATACTGACTGAAACTATCTTACTTTGTTACAACAACCTTTAAAAAAAAAAAGCACAAGAAAGGAGGGGAGAGAACTTGTCTCTGGTTACATTTAAATGATGACCAAAGGAGTCAGGGCTACACAGAGAGTGAGCCAGCGTGGATTTCGTTAGGGATGTGTCTACTAGGATACTGCATGTCTGTGCTAACAGGGACAGGGTCCGGAGGAATTTAGGTGTTTCTGTAAATGAGTACCTTTAAAATATCATAGAAAAGAGATCTAAAAAAGAATCTTTCATAAGAGAGATTCTAGCAGTTTCTAAGCCAATCCAGTTATGTTGCTGTTATGTTGCTTATTCAAAGCAGTTTTGGACTCTTTTTTTTTTAAGTGTCTTTAAAACACTTATTTATATGTTTTTGATTGCAAAAATTCTTCCTTTTGAGGGTACAAGTTATTTTTGAAGTAAGATATTTTTAACCATTTTATTTTTATTTTTAAAACTCTAATAAACATTTTTAAGAGCAGTTCTAACTTCACAGCAAAATTGAGACAATACCATTTTATTTTTCTGTGCTGTTTCTCTGATTTTGTTTGTTTCCTAACACACACACACACACACACACACACACACACACACAGTAGCTGGGAAGCTGAGCAGTGCTATTTTGGGTCAAAATCAAGGTGTGACTCTAATGTATTAAGGCTGACTTTCCTATTTAATTCCTAAATCGGCTCTAATGGTCATTTCCAGAAAGGCATTCTGCAACCAATCAACAACGCCAGCACCATTGAATTAAGTATGCAGCCTCCCAAGGAAGCCCTTTGAAGGGCACTGTGATCTTTCAAATGCACATCACGGAAAGATTCCTATGTGTACTTATTTTAAAAAATAAAATTTTATTGTTTTAAAGACCTAGCTTTGCCAGTTACTCACCTGTATGGCCTTGGGTAAGTTACCTAACTTCTCTGTGCTCTGGGCCCCTGTTCCTTCCTCTGGAGAAAGGGGATAGTCACAGTTGCTAATGTTGATACAAGTAAATGTGCCCAGTACAATGCTGAGCCCAGCTGATGGCTACTTTCAACCATCCCATCATGCAACCTCTTGCCCTTCATCCTCTAGGCACAGCTCCAACTAGAAAATCTAGTGAGTTAAGTCATGTTAGATAGCTTGGTCCAGAGTCTGGCATCAGGTAGGTGTTCAGTACGTCTGTTGCTCCGACTAGAACTAAATATAGCCCTTTTAGGAGCTAGAGGGCTTACATTAGGATTTACTAAAAACGGAAAACTCTCTTGGATAGATTTCGAAGATCAACATGGTTTGGATATTATCTGAATATGCAGAACATCCCGATCCTGCGCCATAACTGGGCGAGACTGCAAAATTGGAAGGGAAGTCTGCCTCGGGGTCCTCTGTGAGCACGGCTTTTCCCCCATGGGAACACGTCTCCCACCGTTTCCATGCAGTGGTACAGGAAGGATGGGGTCCATGCTCTCAAAAGCATTGTATTAGAAAGTGGATCTTGCTAGTGTGTTAGTGTTTTGAGATGAATTCCCCCTCTCCTGGGGTAACATGCAGTTCTGTGAGTGAAAAGCTTTAAAAACTCAAAGAATAGATTTTCTGGGGAAAGCATTGCAGGCACCTTGATAAAAGCATATTGGAGAACTTTGGATATTTTGTAAGGAACTCTGAAGAAAACCCCTCTGAGCACAGTGAAAATCCTAGCATCGTGTATGACACTGTTTTGGTGGGGAAGAGCACAGGCCGTGGTGTCGGACCTTGGTTCCAATTCCAGCACCCACATACACAAGCTGTGTGACCTTGAGGAAGCTGCTCATTGCTGTAAGCCAGGGCGTCTCATAAGTCAAAACAGGGATAATTCTAGCATCTAGCTCACTGGGCTGTTACAAGATATCAATGAAATAAGGCCTGCAAAGCACTTAGCAGAGTGCCTGGCACATGAAACTCTCTCTAAGTGGTCACTATTATTATTCTAAGTGGCTGACTATAACAATAGCTACCATTTACTGAGTACTCACTATATGCCAGTCTGCTAAAGTACATTATGTATGTTATTTTATTCAAACTCTGCAATACCCCTTTGAGGTATCATTTCCATTTTATAGTTGAGAAGACTGAGGCCAGGGAATTTAGATGGTTTTATCCTAGAGTCATACAAATATTAAGTAGGGAGTCAGGATTTGAACCTGAGATGCCTTGCCTCTAAAGCTTCAGGCTGGCCCCCTTCCATAAGCCACCCATTCTATCCATGGGCCCTCTCACAGCAGACATCAGCAGCGCCCGGCTAATATCAGAACATATCTTTCTCTCTTTTCTTTTCCTTGTTATAATATTTCCTCTTGAAAAGCCTGCTTAACATTCATAGACTGCAGACTCTTTAAAGTGAGCTCCTCAGACACAGAAATACAAGCTGTTAGAATTATCCAACAGAAACACAGCTCTTAGAGCCCCCAGCCCGTCCTCCAGGCCCCTAGGAGTTCTAGGTGAGGGCTTCCTCCCTAGAGGGAGAGCCTGGGCTCTCTCCTTTTGTCATTGTATCACCTCACCCAGTTCTACTCCCAGTGTCACTACAGGATGAGTGGGTTGTGGCTGTGGCCACATTACGCACACCAGCCCACGTATTCCTTCAGGGATATTGTAGTCCCTGTTTACAGACTGAAAACAGAAATAGAAGCTAATGCTGAAAGTGAACAAAGATCACTGAGTGGTCAAGAGGCACAGATGGGACCAGAGCTTAAATCTTGTCCTGGACTGCTCCTAGATCTCTCTCACCCCTGTCCACAATGTGCACCATGATCCTGGGAGTGCCCATTTGCATGTGGCATTGGGTGACATGGACAGCAAGTAGGGAGCTTGGAGCTCAAGTCTCCAAGCCAAGCATGGTCCATTGTGCTCGGTCAGGGAGGGAGGAATGAAACCAAGCCAGTGAGCACCCACTGGGTCCTAGACCCTGTGGCAGGCAGTTTCATGTGAATCATCTCATTTAATGATACTGCAAGGAGGCAGTGCTAGCTTGTTTTTTTGCAGATGAGGACATTGGAACTCACAGGGATTAACATGTAGCCAGGAAGTGGTAGCTCTAGGTTTGGAATTCCCATCTGATAAAGTCTAGATTTTGTGTATGTGGGTGAAACTGCATCTCCAAAGAATGAGACACACACACACACACACACACACACACATGTGCACACACACATGCGCACACACACACAGAGTCAGGCACCGAAATAAAGTGCATATATAAAACCAATATCGAGGAAAGCTGCATTATACATATCACTGGATGGGAAACAAAGAAATTAACTGAGACACATGTAGGCAGAATCATAATAGGTAAAATTTGTCGAGCGCTTGCCATGTCCCAAGCACTGCTCTAAGAGTTTTCTGAGTGTTAGCTCAGTTAAATGTCACAAAGACCTTATGAAGCAGGTATGATGGTTACCACCATTTTAAAGATGAGAAGACTAAAGCACAGAGAAGACAAGCCACTTGCCCAAGGTTACAGAGCTTGCCAATAGTTGTGCCAGTGACTTATCCGCCGTGGTTGCACCATCCATTTCCTGTTCTCTACTCTAAGCTGGATCCATGGCTTCCCTTTGATAATTGGCCTTCTTCAGGCTTTGCTGATAACAGGCATTAAAAGGAGACTGGAAAGCAGGAGGAAGGGAGGAGGAGGCTTCTTTCCCCATCTTTCCTGTTTCTGCCAGTGCACCTCTAACAGTGGTTCTTGGCTCCAGCTACTAACTCCTCTGGGCATCTCAGAACTAGCCTCTCTGTACCCTGGAGGACTAGTGGCAGACAGGTGGCCCCCTCTCCTCAGAGGTCTGAGTACCAGCTCCTTGGAGCTCCAGGTTCTGGAACTCTTCCCTCCAAGTCCCAGGGGCTATAGCTATCCTGCATTTATGATCTCTGGGTTACTCCAATGTTTCTCTTGCTCCTCTGGCTCTTGAACAGGTGTGCAACCAACTCCCTCTATTGAATGCCCTCTGGGTGGCCTCTTTTTTACTGATGGGACCCTGCGCACTATCATACATGGGTCCTTCAGCTTGCTTCCAGAAAATGTTCTCTTAACTACTAGTGTCTTGTTATCTTTTACGAGGATTTCAAATTTTTTTTTTTCAACGTTTCTTTATTTTTGGGACAGAGAGAGACAGAGCATGAACGGGGGAGGGGCAGAGAGAGAGGGAGACACAGAATCGGAAACAGGCTCCAGGCTCCGAGCCATCAGCCCAGAGCCCGACGCGGGGCTCGAACTCACGGACCGCGAGATCGTGACCTGGCTGAAGTCGGACGCTTAACCGACTGCGCCACCCAGGCGTCCCTATTACGAGGATTTCAAACTCCAACAGGCAAGATCACAGAAGTCACTTTTATTATTTAATTTTTGCCTCCAGACACTAAATTCACATCTCACAAATAAACGCAATTTTCTAGCAGACCGTGGGCACAGGCATCACTGTGAAGATTTTCAGCTATGGGAATCCTGGTTGAGGGGCCCTGGGCATGGTGGACACTGAGAGACACCAGTCTAATTTTGACTCCCCTTGTTCCGATGCTGGGCCCTAAGTCACTCTGCCGCAGAGTCAGGCTGAACCCAAATTAAGAGGACAGATGGTCACTTTGACACTAAAGGAAATTACTAGGGATAATAAAGGCTCATGGCTTTAATTAGAGGGCTGGCTGGTGTCAGTACCATTTTGAAGACGAGAGCATCAGGCATTTGAGGGCAGCAGGTCGCGGGGGCACAGCTTGGAGAGTTTTCAGCTGGTTGCCTTGTTAAGAGAGCTTTGATCAGGGGAGAAGGAGCGTCAACTTCAAGATCAGGGATGACAGCCGCGTAAGCCAATGAGTATGGTGCTACAGGGTCTCTTGTCTAAGATGGCCCCCGGGATTGCACTTAGTGAAAGGAAAAAAAACACAAAAAGAGGAAAGAGGGGGCCTCCACCCAACCACTTATCCATTCATCCATGCAATCATCCATCCATCAAGTTATGCATTCATTTAACAAATATCTATTGAGCTACTATTCTGTGCAAAGTATGGGGGATGGGACACAGAGATGAATCAGGCATGGATCCTGTCCTGAAGAAATACAACCTCCAGTAGGGGGAGAGCAGAAGAGAACAAGGTAACCTGTAGCAAGAGCCACTGTGACTTCATGAAGGAAGTAGAAACTGAGATGCGGGGAGGGGGAAGTGAAGGGGCATATGTGAGGCGGATTGAGAAATTCAGTGGGATGCAGTGGAGGCTTTGTGAAGAGCAATCATGGTGGTAAGACCAGAAAGACAGCCGAAACGATATTGTAAATGGACTTGAGTCTCAACTTTGCTCTGTAGGTAGCAGCATTCAGCATGAAAGAAAGGGCAAAGTGAAAGGGGTCCGGCTGTGAGTTCGGCTCTGGACACACCAAGTTGGAGGGGCTGGCGGGAATTAAGGCTGGAAAGAAGGACAGCATGGGGCTCAGGAGAGAAGCTGGGGTTGGGCAACCCATTTGGGTACCATCTGCCTTCACCAAGGTTAACAGATGAAGCTCTGAAATGGGATGGGATTTCCTAAAGAGTATAGAGGAACAGCAAGGAAAAGCCAAAGAGCGATTCTTGAGTGAAACCTCAGTTTATAAAGTGGAGGAAAGGAGGAAGCAAAGGACCAATGGCCTTTGGGAGCCACAAGAGCTGGAGGACAAGAGCAGGGAGGAGTTGGAGAAACCCAGGAAGGGAGGGTGAAGTGTGAGGGACTAGGAGACTGGGTATCAAATGCTGCCCCCAGAGGCCAAGGGGAGAGAAGCAAGAGAAGGCGGCCAGATCTGGGGGCTGGGAAGTGGCCCGTGACTGTCAAGAGGGCATGGTCGGGGGAGTGATGAAGAAAGAGCCAGAAATAATAATAATAAAGATAACCATAAAAATAATAAAACCGTGTCTTTGATGCTTACTATTAGGCCAGGCACTTTCCAGACACTTTCCGTGTACTAGTTCAATCTCCACGATGACTCCATGAGGAGGGTACCAGTATTATTGCCATCTTACAGATAAGGGACGCAGGGCAATGAGGAGAATAGGAAGAAAGGGAAAGTCTGGATTTCCAAAGCGTGTTCAGCAGAACCCTAGTCCCGCGAGAAGGGCACAGAAAAGGGCTCTGAGGTTAAGTAAATTTGGCATTTCCCCTTTTAGGAATGCAGATGAGTATATTAAGGACTCAGGAGCCCTGCACTGAAGAAACTTGTTTAATTTTGTTAAATCAATGTTTTCTAAATTTATTGGACCTGCAAACCTTCCTACCATTACCGTCCTATGGAACAGCGTTCTACAAGGCACAGTCTGGAAAATGCTGGTGTGCAGACTCTTTCATAAAGTCACGGATAGAAACACGGGGCTGTGGGAGTGCTGTTCTTTTCTTTCTTTTTCTTTCTTTTCTTTCTTTCTTTCTTTCTTTCTTTCTTTCTTTCTTTCTTCTTTCTTTCTCTTCCTTCCTTCCTTCCTTCCTTCATTCCTTCCTTCCTTCCTTCCCTTGAAATGTCCGTGCCCTCTTCTGGGATGTGTGTGTGTCAGGGCAGGGGGTGGTGGGAGTGCAAAGGATGAGGGCACATAGGCAAGAATAGACGCTGCCTCGAGGAGACACATCTGGCCGGGGCAGAGGTGACACACGCTCTCTTTAGGGCCGCGTGCCTGGCCGCATATACAGCGGGCATGTAACAGTGTGGCATGCGGCACAAGACGCGTGTGGTGTGACAGGTGGCAGGAATTACTGTGTGAAGACTTCCGAAGGAAAGAGTCTTAAACGAGTAGCCCCACTTGGGGGCAGGGGACTGTGGGCAGAATTAAGTCTGGCTTGGAAATTTTACTTTATGAATAGGAGCCTGCTTGTTTGGGTCAGATCCATCCCACCGGGAAAGAAATGCTGCTCGCTCCACCTGGGAAGACAGACTAAGTGTATTTTAATGTGCAGATGTAGCCCCAGCCGGAGCCCCGATCAGGCCCAGGGCATCTGGCTGGAGAGGGTCTCTTTTAAGCAGATGCTTATTATAGACTTGTTTTGAGCACCGAACATGCCTTCTCTTTCCCAGCTGCTAAATGCCCATTTCCACGTTATTGAAATTCACTGGGAAGTATGGTTAATATGCGAATATAGATTAGCCCCCTTGCCCACAGAGGCAAAGCTGCCTGCTTGGCAGCCTCTGGTCCTCAAGATTCGTGAACTCTCTGGCACAGGCAGGGAAGAATGGAAGACTGGACGGGGGTGGGGATGAGGGGGTAGGTTTAATTCTTGGGCTGCTAATGAATCTGATTGCAGCCAGCACTCGATTATACCCAGGTGGATTACACACTGGGTGAGCTGTCTGTAGAAAATGTTAAATCCTGTGAGATTTCCCTCACTGCTCTACATACCGACAAAGCTTCCAAGCAGCCTGACCCAGCCATTAATTGGTGCGCACTCGTAGCCGGCCAGCTCATTTCCATACTGGTTGAAGCAAAACATAATTAGGAAGGCAAGCATGCTATAAGATATGTATAATATCTACGTTTCCTACCGTACATTTGCAGTCAAACAACAGTGAGCTTTTTGGTCCCCCACCGCTTTGAATTAATCACCCCACTGCTCGCCCTGTCAGAGTGAAGGAGCTTTCAGCCAGGAGGGTGTTTTAACAAACACCTGAGAACACGCACATATTCAAGGGTGTTGTTCTTTCAAAATATTCACCTTGGGCCTAAGCTGCTGCTGCTTTGCTTAAGACACTTCTGGAAGTTCTTTTTGTGGGGGGCGGGTGGGGGGATTGCCTTTGGAGCTTCTCGGTCTTTTTTCCAAGTACCTGTCTTCTGGCACGGGGGCAGATATCCACCTTGGGAAGGCAAGATTGATTTTAAGTGAGAGCAGAAAGCATTTCAGAGCCAAGTGTAGAGAGTCAAGTGAGACCTTGTAGTTCTTACTCATAAAGAATTGTTTTCCCACTTCTTTCTTTTCATTTTTTTCCAGGAAAGTAGTTTAAGATGAACTTTGCATTCATGAGCATTGCCTAAGCAAAGGGTGAGCTCATCTGTGCTCCCCTGAACGAAATGAGCAAGAGAAAACCAATCCCCCCCCCCCCCCCAATGACACATGTACCTTTTCTTCTTCTGAGCACACAGCTCTCTGCCTGGCATCCACTGACAGCCACATGGGCAGGATGACATCTAACTAGCCCCCAGGGCCTCTCCTTTGTGAGCTGCTGAAACATTGCTTCAAACACCTTGCTCCAAGCCAGCTTCCTTTGCCACCCAAACAACTCCCACCTCCCAGGGCCACTCGTCAGCCTGTGCCAGGAAGGGCAACTCCATGTAAATGTGAACGTCCAAGAGAATCAGGAGGATGGTACCATGACAACAGCCTTTGGAGAAGGAATCAAGTGTCCTGAGAAGACGGGCGGGTTCCGGCGGGGGTTGGGGGTGGGGGTGGGGGTAATGAGGGCTGCCGTGACCTGGGACAGGCTTCCAAAGGAAGGGCCTGGAAGCGGGTTCTAGGAGACAGTAATGGCTACCATGTGTGGATTCCCCAAGAGGACTTCTCAGGGGAGCTCAATCCAAATCCTAAGTCCTCATTGGATTTGGGAGTTCTGATGTACTGGTTAAAAAAGAAATCAAATGTTTTGTCTGTATTCTGAGGGAGCTCTGTGCCAGGCAAGAGGAGGCAGGCGGTGTTGGGTGGCTGTGTGCTTGGGAAGTCTGGTATTCATTTATCAAGTGAGAGCTATCCTAGGCCCATTACCAGGTCTCCAGGAAGGCAGGTAAGCTGTTGCTAGGATCCTGCTCGATTTCCCTAAATCAATCTCTACACTGTAGGTGCCACTTTGGGGGCTGGCCGTTGTGCACAAATAAGAGTGATATTTCCAAGCATGAAAATTCAGAAAGCCAGAATCCAGGAGGAGGAGGGGATCTGCAGCTCAGGGAGAATTCTCCATGGAAGCTACAGCCCCTCCTGTATTCCTTTCAGGGATCCACAACCTCTGTGAGCACCGGTCCCCGGAGATCTTCCCTGGTGCTCAGGAGAAGCGAGTCCTGGGCCTGTCCCTAGAGTCCCCTCCTCCAGGGATACTCTACAACCAGCTCCAACAATTTCCACGTCTGCATTTCCCTGGACACGGAGCCTCCAGATTCACAGAAACTAGAATCCCATTCTTCCCTCTAAGGAAAACCATTAGACCTGCACTTAGCAACCACCAGGAGGGTATTTTTAGCTCTCTGGCAGAAGTGTAATGTACAAAATGTAATAATCTCCGCCTTGAAGTTCCTCGCAGCCCCATTCAACATGAAACTGTGGCTGATGGATGTTCATGGAGAGAGCAGAAAAACAGGGCCAGCGAGCTTGCCTGCCATTTGCCTTCTCTGTTCAAAGGTAGGCACCAGACACGGCAGTAAAGATCGAAAACACACACACACACCAAGGAAGTTCACTACTTAGCTGGTGGGGAAACGGGCCCCCAAATGCGTGTCTTCCTTAGGCCAAGTCGCTAGCCCACGGGATAGACCACGAAGCTGACGTTTCTGAGTGACTCACTGCCTGGAGCCCGGCTACTGACTTGTGCTATGCCCTGGGATAAGTCCTTTCACCTGTCTGGGCCTCAGTTTCCACACCTGTGAAGTCATCCTTTTCAGTTGGGACATTCTATAATCCCAGGGGCCACTACCTGGAATTGATTCAGGACAAACCCCATGAGTGGGCAGAGGCCCGGAGCAATCAAACTGTGCATTTTGTATAGTGCTTGTGAGTTTTCCTGTGCTGCTAGGTGGCTGCTATGGACTTGGCCCAGTGCGTAGCTAATCCACCTCCTAAGCCCTCTCTAGACCATTTTAATTGCTATGATGCAACCCCACATTATCTGTCACCTCTATGTTCAGGCCGCCGGCCCTGGCTTCAGTTGGGGGTTACCCCAGGAGCTGTGAGTGGATCTTAACTCCAGCCCACGTTAAACAAAACCAGGCAGGTTCACTCTGCTCTCAAACACTCACGGGACTTCCACTTACAAGGAAAAGTGATTTGGGGATTAGTTACTATTTTCAGACAACTTCAGAGTCGGGAAAGAGAGATTTTTGTTCTTCCTCTTTTGACCATGCACTTCCCAAAGCAGACAGGGCAAGAAAGGGGGAGGAAGAAAAGCGGAGGGAAATTTATAGAAAGAGGAAGGAAGGTGTGGACCTGGGTTTCTTGCCCAGAAGCGAGGGAAGAGATAAAGTTGGTGAAACTCAGTCCCTGGTCCTGACCCAGCACGTGGAGCCAGGTCCCTCGGGGATCCTCACCATCTTATGTCTCTGGTAGGAAGGCCCCGCGTCTACATGAACTGATGGGGATCCTGTCTCAGAGAGCCATCATTCGTTCATTCCCTCACCCATTCGAATGCATTAAAAAACTGCTGGGCACTGTGCCAGGCTTACAAGTTGTCTTTGTTTAATAAAGTTTAACTTACAAGTGAGGCATAGTAAGAGATTAACAACAATAACTGGAAATAGAACAATTATAACAATATACTATAAATTATAAGAATGTGGTCTCTCTCCTAAAGTGTCTTTTTGTCCTGTACTCCCCCTTCTTCTTGTGATGACGTGAGATGGTAAAATGCCTACGTGAGGAGAGGTGAGGGAATCATGCAGGCCTTGTGATGCAGGATTAGGCTACTGTCGACCTTCTGATGATATGTCAGAAGGAGGCTCATGTGCTTCTGGACCGCTGTTGACCGCAGGTAACAGAAACTGAGGATGTCTTAAATTTGCCTGTATCCCCAAATACTTGAAGCTCCATCACACCAGTGTCCCCAACACCTTTGTTTCCTGTGTGCCTCTCTGTGTGCACACACCTGAGACCTGGGGTTGGGGAGGGAGGGAGAACACACTTTGAGTTGCCTGCAGGAAAGGAGTAGATCCTTCACTTCCGAGGTGATCAGAGGGAGTGAGGAAGGCCCAAGGAAGACTGTGCAGTGGAGGGAGTGGGGGATCAGGGGCTAACAGATATGGTTCTATCCTATATCGAGGATCCACAGCCATTGGTCAGTTGCCCATGCCAGAGCGGTGTAATAATGGAGGATGTTGCATATTCTTCCCAGACCCACCAAGCCCCTCGGCTGTTGACCTTCGGCCTCATGACACATAGTGAGGGCAGAGGAGAAGAATCATTGACCTTCCTCTTGAGTAAGTTATTTCCCCAGAGCACATATCATTCGGCTGGGGGTGGGGCCACCTAGGACTTTAAATTTGCTGTGTATATTCCACTAGCAGAAAACCCAATTTCCAAACCCAAGGAAGCAAAAGGAGGCCGATAGATATTAATAACTGCTAACATTTTGCGGAGAACTTACTACATGCAGGGCATTTTTTCGTGTGTGTTGGGCATTTTTAACAGCCATTTAAATGTATACAAATTCCTCTCTCTCTCTCTCTCTCTCTCTCTGCCCCTCCCCCACTCACGCTCTCATTCTCTTTCAAAATAAATATATAAACCTTAAAAAAAAGGGGGGGTTGGGGCGCCTGGGAGGCGCAGTCGGTTAAGCGTCCGACTTCAGCCAGGTCACGATCTCGCGGTCCGTGAGTTCGAGCCCCGCGTCGGGCTCTGGGCTGATGGCTCAGAGCCTGGAGCCTGTTTCCGATTCTGTCTCTCCCTCTCTCTCTGCCCCTCCCCCGTTCATGCTCTGTCTCTCTCTGTCCCAAAAATAAATAAACGTTGAAAAAAAAATTAAAAAAAAAAAAGGGGGGGGTGCCTGGGTAACACTGTTGGTTAAGTGTCTGACTCTTAGTTTTGGCTCAAGTCATGGTCCCACAGTTCGTGGGATTGAGCCCCATGTCGGGCTCTGTGTCAGCAGTGCAGAGCCTACTTGGGATTCTCTCTCTCTCCCTCTCTTTCTCTCTCAGTCTCTCTCTGCCCCTCCTCCTCCCCCACTCTTGCTCTTGCTCTCTCTCAAAATAAATAAATAAAACTAAAAACTAAAAGTATACAAATTCATCTAGTCCTCACAAAAACAATGCTATGGAGTAAGTGGTATTGTTATTCTCGTTTTTTTTTTCCAAATGAGGAAACAAAGGCATGGCAAGGTTAAACGACTTGCCCAAGGTCACACAGCTGGTAGATGCAGGAGGAGGCGTGCCTGCAACAGAAGCACCCAGATGAACCTCACTGCTATCCACTGGTTACTGGAAAGAGAAGTTTGTCCTTATCTGCTCTGGCTTGTTGCCACCACCAACTTTCAGACTAGCAGGCAGAGAAGCATGTATGTGAAACCTCTTTCTGTCTCTTTGCTGAGTCCCGTTTCCCAGAGTGTGAAATGAGCTTCCCTCCTGCCAGCCACAATATGTCCTTATTATGCCTAATAAGACACGGGGCTTCTAGTCAGCACAAGCTCAGATGTTGAACGAAGGGGAGACTTGGGGACTCTGCTTCCACTCCAGCATCCTCCCGTCTGGGGTGTGCAAGGCTGAGGCCCAAGGCTCTGACAAGGCAGGACCCATGTGTGTACCCTTCTCCCCATCCTTGGTGACTTTGCCCCATTGTTCCTAGTAGTGTGGGGTCTGGGGAGGAAAAGGAGGGGATAAGAAGCGGACAGAGGCACTCCCACAGTCATAGGCTTGTGTTTTAAGCTGCACAGCTGGCTGCCGAAGACAACAGAGGTAGAAAGCCAGCAGAAAGGACAGCCTCGTTAGAGGAGCCGATGGGATGCCCACATTCCTGCCTCCCAGAGCATCAGTTGGAGGGCAAGGCGTGGAGAATGAGGGACTGGCTGCAACCGGGCAGGGTCACTGTGATGGCTAATTCTACACGTCAACTTGACTGGGACATGAGGTGAGCAGACATTTGGTCCAACAGTATTCTGGGTATTATTTTGGGATGAGAGTAACATCTGAGTGGTAGACCGAGTAAAGCAGTTTGCCCCCGCCCCACCCACCAATGTGACTGGCTCTTATCCAATCAGTTGAAGACCTGAATAGAAAAAAAAGGGCTGACCCTCCTACAAATTATAGGAAAACTTCTTCTGCCTGATGGTTTGAACTGGGACCAGGGTGTTTTCGGGCCTTCAGACTTGAGCTGAATCATCGGCTTTTCTGGAACTCACACGGTCAACTCACCTGGTCCTCAGGCCTTCAGACTCATGCTGGAACTACACATCAGATCTTCTGGCCTCCAGCTTGATGACTGCAGATCTTGGGACTTCTCAGCCTCTATAACTGTATGAGCCAACTCCTTATAAGAGAACCCTCTTATACTGGTTCTGTTTCTCTGGAGAACCCTCAGTAATCCAAGAACCATAAATATTCATTGGTGGGGACCTGGCTTGGAGCTTGGTGGGTTGGGTTTCTGAGCGCAGGGGAAGGTTCCGAGTCAATGCATTTACATTCTTGCCTCTCAGCTTCCAGGGATTATTCCAGCAGCCCCTGAAATGCAGCCTGGAGCAGAAAACTCAGCATGAAGGCACTTTTCTGGCCAAATATTCCTAGATATGGCCTGGTTTTCAAAGCTTGAAATTAAAGCCCATGCTCAGAGGTCTTCCTTCTTTTCCAGCTCTGTATGTGCTGCAAGGGCTGAAAAGAACCATATGGTGTGAAAGTCTGAACATGCTTCAGCCTTGCAGGGAGAAGCTTGCTTGCGTGTCCAGAAGCAATGTCTGGAGAAGACAATGGCTGCATTCAAGGGGGCTGTCTTTGCCAGTTTCATGCCTCCAAGAGGAGGGGCCTTCATCCAGATACGTGGTCTCTGTAGCCCCTCAGAGTCTCAGAGGAAGGTATCACAAGACTGCCCACTCATTTCTTCCAGAGTTGGCTCATCCAGAAGATTTCAAACACTTTCATTCTAAGGCAAGTCAATGTTTCTGCCATGCACACTGGAGTAGGTGAATCCAGGGGTGGGCTGGAGAGGCAGTGTGGCAGTGCGGGTCAGCACTGTGCCAGAACTCAACTGTCTGGGTCAATCCCAGGGCAGACTCTGACTGCCTAGGAGAACTAGGGCAAGTTACTTAAGCTCCTTGTACCTCAGCTTCCTCATCTGAAAAATGGGATGATTATAGTGGTAACCACTCTTAAGGTTGTCATGAGGATTAAATGAAGTAATAAATATGTAAATAAAGTTATATACACATATATATATATGCTCTCATATATATGTATTATATGCTCTCTTATATATAGGTATATATATGCTCTCTTATATATATGTGTATATATATATGCTCATATATATATATGTGTATATATATATAAAACTTAGCAAAATGGCTGTCCTATAGTAGCACATTTTCGCCATCGTTACGTATTTATAGGTTGGTGGAACAGTTTGCCCTTCTTCGTATCCCCCCTCTAAGCCTAGAACTTGCCTGGTATTCAAAGAATTTACATATGTCGAAAATACAGGGTGATGGCAAACATTCTGATTTCAGGCGTTACCCATCGCTAGGATCTCAGCCCAACGCACCCCCAGCAGCGGGATACCTGAGACATGGCCTTGATCATCAAGAACTTATAAATTGAGTTATGGAAGGTTCTTTACTCTCACTGGGTTATATACTGGCCACTTCTACAACGGGAGGTACAACTGAGAACGGGGGCTCTGAGCAGAGTTCAGCCAGCCCGGGCGGAATATACCTAGGGCATCTCTGAGCTCTAAGGTGACACCCCATGGCTTCAGGCTCATCCAGCTGATGTCTCTACTGGACGGAAGGTGCCCATCTCCTCTGGATTAAGAGCATGGATTAGGAGAGAGGCACTCAGGATGGTAACCTAACATTTTGAAGTTTCCTGCTGGGATGTTTTTGCTAGTGCCATATAAATACGGAGTAGGAGCACAATGTCTTAAGTAATAAAGGAGGAGAAGGAAAAAAATAATCCAGAGAGAAATCAACTTATGGCTCATTTAAACCTTATTGAAATTTCTACTGTGGAAACATTTAAATATCATAGTTACTGCCGTGTGTCTTCGCTCCTGCTATCCTCGGGTGGATGTTCCGTTGCACATTTGCTTGGGGAGCAGAACAATAAAGCTGCTCAGAAATTGCTTTCCCACTGCTAGGTAATTACAACGGGTTTTTATTCCAAATGTAAAGAATGAACCATTACTTTTTTTTAATAAAGGGAGCTCTTGGTTGGCCCCGGCCCTCTGCGCCCCCAGCTTCCAGCTGCACTCGCCGTTTGCTCCTGGGTCCTCAGCTGCATTTCCCAATGGGGCCCTTCTTCCCTGCCTTTCCCCTATAAGGCAGCTCGAAGCAGCTGTGTCTCCCAGCCCAGGAGCCTCGTGTGTCACTGTTTAGAGAGAGGGACGGCCCCCTCTAGGTCTCTGTCAAGAACATTAAATATTTAGCCCGACTCCATCCAGGCCATCAAACACGCTCCTGTCTCCCTTTCCTACCCAAAGTGACACATTTCCCCACCCCATCTCTCCATCTTTTTTTTTTTTTTTTTAATCCCAAGCAAGAGATCTGGGATTAACTCGGCATTTGTCAGCTCTGTCTGAGCACAGGCGTGAGCTCCTCAGCTCTCTCTCACCAGACGGAGCAGAGAATGCGCCTTTTGTGCTCTCAGATGCCCAGTTCAGCCTGGCATTCAAGTGAGCACCTGCCCAAGGCTGCGCCAGCTCAAGTCCCCACCAGCTGCCCCCATGCAGCTTCTCCTGTCCCATTTCTCAGGCTGAACTCTGGGAGGGCTTCCCCCATCACCTGACATGTTGCTTTCTTTCCTAACTCCCTCTGACTCTGGCTACGGTGTGCTGGCCGTGGGGGCAGAGGGAGGGGGTGGGCGACAAATTCTCTTTATGCTACGTCACCTCCAAGGTCACCAGGAGGGAGAAACCGAGGCGGCAGCATCTACATGGCACGTGACATAGGGGCAGTCCAGGGCAGCCTCTGAGGCACGCAGGGCAGAGAGCCCATCATCCCGCAGCTGTGTGGCTCTGAGTGCCCCTTCCCTGCTCTGGGCCTCAGTTTCCCTCTTTGTCAAACACGGAAGGTACACTGCATATCTTTGCATTCCTCTGAACTATAACATCCCATGACTTCATATGTCAGTAACGTCCATTTTGACCTATTCTTGGTTGTTTTGCCCTATCCATGTGCACATGTCCTTCCCTGGACCTAAACATACATGGCTGGAGCCAGACAAAAGCACCACGTTAGCCTGAGTCACATGGCTCTGAAGGGGCTAGTCTGCTCATTTTCAGACTATACACACTTGACTCCAGGGAGAGGAGGAGAGTAAGGGAGGTGCCTGGTGCCCTGGTGTACTGAAGAAATATGAATGGAGACCCAGAAGCTTTGAACAGAGGCAGGTGGGTGGCCCCTCCAGGATAGAGAGCTCCTGCTGCTTCGGGGGGCTGTCCCCTACACTCTGTTTCTGGCTCTTACCTTTGGGAAGCCATGTACCCTCTTTGAGCTTTGATTTTCCTCCTTGGTTTAATGGGATGACATTATCCAGGCCCTCCACTTACGAGCACCAGCGAAGAAATGAAAAAATGTCCTTTGGGAAGGAAAAAAGTCAGAGGACCAACAGGGAAACTGAGGCCTGGGGGGCCCCCCCTTACGTGTGGGAGAACTGACTAGCACTCCATGTTGGAGTGAAGCAGGGCCTACTGCACACAGTTCGTAGGCTCAGTAGGCGCTGTCCCTGTGCTTCTGGAGGTCAGCGTTAGCAAGGAGAGATCATCTCCTGTCAGGGTCTCCCTGCCCCGGGGCCCAGAACCCTCTCGCAGAACAGACCACTGTGTGTCCAGGGCCAAGAAGGGGCCTGGAAGTGAAGGTCTGGTGTCTGCTTGGGGTCTGGATAGTGTTTGGGGTGGCGGGGAGGAGCCTCAGTGTGTGAGCCAGGTCTGGCCCCCAAGTCCCAGCTGCCCTGAGGTGTGGCCAACGAGGGGGTGGGGGGATGGGAGGAAGCAGCGGCTGTGCTGGGGGCGGACAAAGGGAGAAGACAAAGATTATTTTAAACCTGTATTAATCACTGCTCCAAACAGGGACTGGGGGTGGGAGCCACAGCTGTCATAGGGAGCTGGTGAGGGTGGTGGAAGAGAGTCCACAGGGAGGGGCCGGAACTCCTAACTCCCCACCAGGACCTCGGCCCAGCCCAGCTGTGAGCCTGGGGTCTTGCTGAGTCTCTGCAGCTTGCCCCAGACTCCAGAGTAAAGAAATCAACTGCATTCCAGTTTTCCAGGCCAACTGGTCTCACGCCTCACCAGCCTCCCCTCCACACTCACCACGAGTTAACCTAAAACAGTTTGGATCATGTCACTTTTCTCAAAGGCTAGTAATGGCTTCCTGTGCCCAAACGGGGGCCTCCTCCTTGGGTCTGATGACAGCTAGCCCACCTGGACCTTCCAGTGCCAAGAGCAAGCCCCCAACCACAGGTTTGACAGTGATGACGAGTGAGCACTTCCCATAGGCCTGGCACCGAGCTAAGGGCTCTCGTAAATTTCTTCACTGAATAGTCAACATCGTCCGTTTGCAGACAAAGAAACTGAGGCTTGGAGGCACCACATGACCAACATGTGTGTGATACCCAAAACTTATGTTCCTAAATCGTGGAGAGTTCCACAGACATTCACGATTCCCTGCTTCGCTCAGCTCTTCTTCTGAGAGGTTTTCTTGGTCCCTTTTTGCCCTTGAAGACATCCTCCCCACTCCTCAGGGCTTGGCTCAAAGGCCACCTACTTCAAGAAGTCTCCCTGACTGAAGCTCAACCAGGGACTCAAAATAACTGCGGACTTATTTACTATTTACTGCTATGTAGGTGGGACCATCTATCTCGGTTTCATAGGCAGAAAAACAGCAGCTTAGAGAAACGAAACAAAGTTATCCCTTGTCTCTCAGCTACTGAGTGATGGAGGAGGGTTTGATCCAAAGCCAGGTCTTCCAACAATTCCAAGTTCAATGTTCTTCACACTTTGACCGCTTCAGTGACTCTTCCTTTATGCGTCCGTGGTCCTTTGTGTGTGCCTTTATTTAGAGCTTATCAGATTCTGTGTCAAAAATCTGCACTAGGATATTAGAGTGCTGGATAATAACTACAATATTGATGGCTCGCTCTGTGCACAAGGCATTTCGCAGGCCTGTTCGCATTTCATTCTCCCACCCATGATCTAGCTATTGCTATATCTCCATTCTTACAGGGGAGAGACTGACATTTCGGGCATTGGGTCCTGTATCCAGTGAACAACACGGTCTCACTATCTTTGTGGCATTAGGATGAAGATCTGTCCCAAGTTCATGCCTTCCCCCTATACAGGCTGCTTCTTTCAAGCTCCTCAAGAGCTGGGTCCGCGCTTCATTTATCCCTGAATGAATAGGACCCTAACACCATTTTGGACACAACGGGACTGAGTGAATAGAGAGATGGACCATTCCTAGCTGGGAGCACTGGTCACTACGATCTTCTTGGGGAACCGGGGCTCTGGGCTCTGCTGACACCAATAGTCCCTTCTTTAAAGCTTCAACTCCATTCTCTTTAGACAGACTTCTAAAGAGGTACGGGGAGTGCCCCCCCCCACATTTGTCAAGGCTTTAAAGAGGTTTGTCTGAGGACACTGATGCCTCCCAAAGTGAGGGAAAGAGAACTATTCTCCCGTGCTTTTCCCCTTGTTACTGACATTTCTGTACAACTTCCTGACTTCCCAGAGGTTCTGTGCCATTCCTGCCTGGGGCAGGGGGCACCGGAGGCTGAGAAGCCAGAGCCAAAGTCATCACCAGGAATATGAGCAGTCCCAGAAGGAGGAGAGAAAACTCTGGAGAGAAAATTCCCATGTTGTGGTATCTCCATGGAGCAGGGCATCCCTGGAGGAGATTAGTCCCCAAATCTGGGGACTGACTATACGAGACTAGAGAGTCTAGGTGAGTTTCCAGTCAATCAGAGGATTCTCTCTTGCCAAAAATGAATTGCATGTTCATGTGACTTTTGAAAAATGGTGGTGGTTAAGAAGCAACCAGATTAATTAAGACCAGGCAGCACCAAATTCATGTTTAAAAATGTTTGTATTTTGGTAAGGTTCTAGATCAAGGTTTCTCAACCTTGGTACTATTGACATGTAGACTCATTGATTCTTTGTGTGGGTGGGGGCTGGGGGGGTTGCTTTCCTAGGCATTATGGGCTGTTTAGGTACACACCCTGCACCCTCTACCCACAATGCCAGTAGCAGCAGCCCCACCCCCAACACACACACTCGGTTGTGACAACCAAGGATGTCTCCAGACATTGCCAAATGTCCCCTAGAGGAAAATCTTCCCTGGCTCGGAACCACTGTTGCACCTGCTTCTCTGGTGAGGTATTTGATACCCTTGCACATTATCCCTGAGAAGAAAAGGAAAAGGGGCTGGGAATCAGCCCAGTTAGTTGTACAGAAACTGGTAGAACACTGCGCACAGCGGTGTTGATCGCTGAATGGGCATCAGCCTGGGGTATGTCCATAGTGACAGGCCTCCAGTCTCCATACATGTCTATCGGCCACAGCGATAAGGACATTGATGACATACTTACGTTGTGTACAAATGTCACCAGCCCGGTGGATATGGAGCTCTGTCAGATAAAAGACAGAAGATTCAAAAGGGTCCCTAACATCGTTAGGTGAAAAAGGCAAAGCTTCAGGGCACTGTGTCCCCGGATGCTGTCTGTGTAAGAAGCAGGTGAAACACGGGGAACGATATTGCTACTGGCTTGTACCTGTGTAAAGAAACCCCAGGAGGGTACCTGGGAAGCCAGGCACATGGTCACTACAGATCTTGGCGGAGAGGGGCTTGGGCGGATGGGGTGGCAGGGGGACTCTTCACAGTTTACTTTGTTATATTATTTGATTTCTAAACATGGACGTAATAATGAAATTATATGAGACAGAGTTTCAACCTACACTAGGGGCCAAAATAAATACAATGCAGTTGGACAGACACAACATCCATCCTGCATTAGTTCAAAAAATTCACTCGGCAAGTATGATGAGAACAGACTTGAGAGGTTCGTGTAAAAGTCAGGAGTTTTTAGTTGGTCCCAGGTCGCCAAGTCAACCAACCAACAGACACCCGACATCCACTACTAATGAAGGCTTTGACTGTTTATGGCATCCAGGTCAAGGGCAAAACAGTCCCCTTCATACCCTGGGCAGCTCAGACCAAATTCGTAGCCCTACCTTCACTTTCGTAGGCTGTGTTTTTTGGAAGCGCATTGACAAGTGTGTACAAGGGACGGTGACCTAGATGGCAAGGGGCCTGGAGATTGTGAAAAGTATGAGGTGTAGGTGATGGAATCAGGGAGACTTAAATGAGAGAAGAGCTGATTTAGAAGGGACACAAAAGCTTTCCTCAAACATTTGAAGGGTTGTCCTATGTGGGAGAGATCAGGGGCCCTTTGCATATATAGCTCCGGCAGAGGCAAGCCCTCTTTAGTTTATCGGGAGGCCCATTTCCTCTCAGAACCATGCCAAGGCTGCCTTGTGAGAGAATAATAAAATAGCTAACACTCACCGAGCGCTTACAAAGCATCAGGCACTATGATAGACACTTTCCCTGCATTATCTCCCCGGCTTTTCATAACATCCCGAAAAGGTTTTTTTTTTTTTCATTGTCTTTTTAAGAAAAGGGAGAACGGAGACTGTGAGAGGTTAAGTAAATGTGTCTGAGGTGACGCAGCCCAGCCTGTATACTTGACCAGCGTGCCTGCTGCCAAGAGGTAGTGAGCTGTCCGTCGCAGCCAGCATTCAAGAGAGATGTAAGCTCTACCTGCCCACAATGCTCTGAGGAAGCTCCCTCGGGAGCTGCAGGAGAGGCTGTTCATGCCTAACACACCGCAGTCCTCTAAGAAGAGAAGCCCTGGGCCTGTGAGAAGGCCAGGGGATGGAGTAAGGCACACGGAGAGAGAGGCAGGCAGGTTCCTATTAGTATTTATCAAGGCTAAAAATTGGAGGTTTTGGGTGGGGGTGGTGCCAGTTAGGAGTCAGAGAGGGGTGAGCCAGTAAGAAACACTGCTTGGCACTGGAGAGCTGCCCCGTCTGTCCACGGAGGCTGCGAGGGTACTTACAAACCCTGAGTTATTTCGCCTACCAACGCGCGAAGCTCCTTCATGGGCATGATCCCATTCTAGTACGCGACCACCTTTCAGCAAATGCCCTTCTGGAAGGTGGGGGTGAGGAGGGACGGAAAAGATGTCTCCAGAGACAGAGGGGAGAATGACAAAAATAGACAATCATTTAGCAGTGGTCAGACTAGAGAAGAAAGAGGAGGGGGAGGGGAGAGAGGAAAGAAGAAACAAAGACCCCCAAAACCTCCTAATTCTTCTCAGCCTCATTTGGGAGCCAGGACAGACGGGTTTCGCTGCCTTCAAGTCCTTAACAATATTCCTAAGGGAAACAGACCTCCAAAAGGAAAGGACCCCTCAAGTGCCCCACGACTCCTCTGTCATGGAGTAGCAGGGGTGAACATTCCCTGGTGGGAAAAAGGAAGAGACAGCAAGTACGCCAGATTTAAAACTGGCTGAATCGAAGCACATAAAGCACAGGCTGGTGCTCACTTTTAAAAAGTTACCTGACACGCTGACTGGAAAAGAGAAAGGTAGGCTGGGCTTAACATGAGAAGGAATCACTTTGGAGCATCCAGGAATGGGAAGTCCTGGCCCGGTGGGAAGGAGCCACAGAGAAGGATTTACCATTCAGAGAACTTTCCCAGGGAGCCTGTTTACACACGAGCCTCAGAAAATTAGCACAGGGTGGGCCCTGGGGAAAGTGGCAAAGTCCCAGGTCCCGGCCGAGGCCGTGGGGCATCAGACAGGCCAACACTGTGGGGCTGGGACAAGGTCACCCCGGGTGGGTGGACCGGAGTGTCAGCAGAGTGAGCTCTAGAGAGGACAGAGGCACTCGGAGGGTTGGGACTGACCGCTGGCTATGCTCGACCAGAACCGTCGTGGATGGAAACCTTTGCCGGGGGCTGAGAAGGAAGAGATACAGGAGTTTCCACTGGACAGAGCCTTGCCCCCCGCAAAGGCCAGAGGCCTAGAGGAGAAGCCAGAGCGGGAGGAAGGTGCTAATTACAGGAAAGGAAGGGGAAGACTCGGAGGGAGAGGTAGAATGGAGGAGAAAACGCAGACTGGGACACGGAGACCCAGATAGAGAGAAACCCAAAGACAGAGAGAGACAGAAGCCTCTGCCGGGGCGGGGGGTGGGGGGGAGACAGGACCAGGGAGAAGGGACAACAGAGAAGCAGCAGCAGAAAGAGACAAACACACATTTGGAGAAAAAAGAGAAGGAAGTGGCAGCAGGCAGACAGCCCTGGGGTCAGGGAGAGGGGACAGCAGGTCACAGGGTGGAAGGCTGCCTCATGGCCCAGCACAATGCATCTGACCGTCACTCACTGCTGATGCACAGCTCTTCTCTGGCCGTGTCTCCCAAAGAAGCAGAGGCACACAGAAGGTGGTGTATCACTCTTCAGAGCAGGGCAGCGTGTCTACCTCAAAGTAAGGAGTCCGTCCCGGGGTTTGCTTAGCACCCCGCTGCTCATCCTGGGCGAGGCCGCCAATGTCACCCCATATGTGAACAGAGGTGTGCCCAAAATTGGGGGGGGGGTAGATGCCACAGCCTTGCCAGTAGGTCTGCTCCACGGACAGAATGATGGACCTGACCCTGCTCAGGCAGGCAGGGAGGACACAGTCAACCCAAGCAACCACTGGTCCCCCTGCCTGGAATGTCTTCACTCAGATAGGCACTCAGAGGCGTTTGCAGAGCACTGGTCTGTTGGGGTGTCTCTCAGATGCTTAGAATATCATTGCACACAACAAAGATTGTTGTTCCCAGCGGGGTTCACATGCTATGAGGGGAGGTTGACTCAACTAAGTCGACCACACCATATGTTAAGAGGTGGAAAGTACTACGGAAGACAAAACAGCAGAGCTAGGGGGAGCAGGAAGCCTGGAAGCCCAGGGCAGCCTCTATCCCAAAGGTGACATCTGGGAAGTTGGCCGTGAGGCATCTGGGGTGAGCATTTCAGGCCATGGGAACAGTCAAGGGCAAAGTCCTGAGATGGGAGCTTTAATGGAATGTTGAAGCACCAAGAGGGAGAGGTCCACGAATTCAGAGGGGCTCTGGGGGCCGGAATGGAGGGCACCATAAAGACTTTGGCTTTGCCTTTGGTTGAAAGGACAGCCATCAGCGGGGTTCTCAGGGGAGGAAACCATGCTGTGATTCAAGTTGCAACAGGGGTGCGTCGGCTACCCTGATGAGAGTCGATAAGGGGTCAAGGATGCAAGTAGGGGCCCCACCAGGAGGACGTTGCAGGAACGCAGGAGGGAGGGTGGCTCACACCAACGGTAGGAGTAGAGATGGTGAGGGTGGTCAGGTGCCGTGTGCTCTGGAGGAAGAGTCAGCAGGAGTCTCTGACAGATGGAATGTGGGGCGGGAGACAAGCAGAGGGGTTCAACACAACTCTAAGGCTCTGGGCCTGAATACCTGAAAGGCAGGTGCTTTCACTCAACAAGGAATATGGGCAGAGCGGGTTTGGGCCATGCAAGACGGGGCAGGGAAACCAGTTCCATTTGGACACGTTGTGAGATATCGCAGCGGCAAAGGGAAGAGCTCAGACGGACGGAGGAGTCTGCGGTCGGGGAGAGCTCGGCGCGGGAATTATAAACACAGGAGTAGGCAAGCAGGGCACTGAGAACCAGAAGAACAGACAGAAGGAGCAGGGAGTGGATGCAGGTGGAGAAAACGATGAAGGACCTGGCTCCAGGTTCTACCCCACCCCAGGGTTGGGGGAGAGAAGCCAGCAAAGGAGCGAGACAGGGAGTGAAAGTGAGGCGGCAAGATCAGGCAGGTGTGGTGCCCCAGAAGCCGGGGGAAGAAAGCAAGTAGAGGAAGAGGGAGTGACCAAACGTGGTAAGTGCTGCCCTGAGGGCAGGGAGAGGATGAGTGAGAGGCCACCGTGGGATCTGGCAACACAGAGCCACAGCTGATCTCGATCCGAGTTTCAGGAGAGTGGTGGCATTAGAGGGTGTGGCACCGAGAGACCACGTAGCACAGTGACTGAGAGCACAGGTCTGGGACCCAGCCGGCCAGGGTTCAAGTCTTGCTCTGCCTCTTAGCAGCTATGTGACTTCAGGCAAGTTCTTTAACCTCTCTACGCTCCTGTTTCTGAATCTGAGGCCACCGTTAGGAGGATTGTATCAGTGAGCATTCGTAAGGTGCCAGGCACGTGGGCCACACAGTAAATGGCCATCAAGTTAGAAAGGAAAGAGGACAAGAAGGAAGAGAATGGGAGGAGGAGAAGCAGAACATTCCTTCACGGAGTTTTACTGCAAAGAGAAGCACAGAGGGAAGTGGTGGGGGAAGGAAAGGGAGAAGGTCTTTCAAGAATGAAGAAATAACGGGATGTCTGGTCCCCTCGCCTCCCCCAGGGTATCACCAAGCCCTTCTCGGGGACCACCCGTGACCACCCTCGTAAGCACGGCACTCCTGACACTGCCTGGCTGCCTCTCGGCTTTGTTGCTCCCCATCACATTGGTCACCATCTAACGTGGCACTCTACTTACTTCTCTTGCTGTCCCCCGACTAGTATGTCAGCCTCTGGAATGTAGGGAGTGTTGACTGTCTGGTTGAAAGTTGTAACTCCAGAGCCTAGAACAGTGCCTGGCACAAGGCAAGCGCTCCATGAATATGTGCTGGATACACAAACATGTTGGTACCCGTACTTAGGGAGGTCCCTGCCCATCAGGGAAGGGAAGAAGCCCCCTTCTTCATGTATTTTCTACACATACTTTCTGGGCATCTACTATGTTCTAGGAACAGTGTCAGGTTCCGGGGAACTGAAGACAAATCGCATGCCACCTTTGTCCCCATTTAGCCAACTTTCTGAGTGTGTGTGTGTGTGTGTGTGTGTGTGTAGACATGCAAGGCCATTCCCAAGCTGTGACATGGAAGTCCAGGGTCTTCCGGGCAGGGGAACAACACAGGCAGAAGCCTGCAGTGAGAGCGAGTGTCCAGAGCTTGCCCCTGTCCTCACGCCCTCCATCAAGCCTGCCCTGGCACCCTGGCACCCAGACTCTCCTCCACTTTGATGCTAACAGCACCTGGGTATCATTTATTGGGCATTGCCCCAATCCGTCAGCCAGTTAGCCAAGCCAGTGAGCCTTGAGACCTCAGGCAGATGGCATGCTTTCCGAGGGAAAGGGCCATGGTGCCTGTAGCAACACTTTATATATAGGGAGAGCTCAAGAACCGTTTGTTCACAGAATGATTCCTGAGGGCTGAACACCTGGCAGGAACTGTTCTGGACACTCGGGAGGCAGCCATGAGTGAGACAGACCAGGCCCTGCTTCCTAGAACGTGCATCATATTGGAGGAGATTATACAATAAATAAATCAACAAGCATGTAAGTCAAAACTACCATAGTACCACGCAGAGAATGACAATGGGTAGGTGGCTGGGGCTCTCCGGACTGGCATTCAGGGACGGAGTCTCTGACATTTCAGCTGAGTCTGAACAATAACTATCTACTGAATCCATTAATGAACAGAAGGGAAGCAGGCAGGAAGACCTCCTGGAAGCCACATTCTAGGGAGGCGTGGAACTGAAGCAGGGAGCCCAAGCGCTGGGAGGATACAGCAAAGCATCCTTCCAAATCAAAGACTTCCTGGAAGAGGTGGGTTTTGCTCAGGGTTGATCCCACATGGTGAGCAGCCTTAGATTTGCAAATGTGATCAGAGAGCTTGGCTTTTAGCTGAAATGGTGACCAAGAGGGAAGGTTCTGGGTCCACAGAGGCTTGTTGAGGAGCTGTTCCAGGCCGAGCACCGGAAGATGGTGGAAGACGGTCCCTGGCCTCTGGGGGCTCACAGTTCCGCACGGGAGACAGGCAGGCAGATCGATCATCACCACGTATTGAGATGAGGCTGTGGCATCTACATGAGTACAGGGTAGCTCTGAGCAGGAAGCTCTGGACTCCCCTTAGGCAGGAGGCTGGGGCAGGGGAGGTGGCGCCTGGGGACACTTTGCAGAGAAGGTGACACATTGGTGCCTGGAGGAGGACTAGGAGTTTGCCAGGGACTGTGGGGAGAAGGCCGTCAGGAGGTGTTCAGAGAGATGGGGGACATGTAGGAAGGCTTGCGGGTGTGACAAAGCCTCCCACCCACGGGTTTATAAGGCGGTGAGGCTGGAGAATAAGGTGTATGTGTGGGGCGGGGGATGGGGGGATAATTTTAAAATCCCGAAGTCCTTATGGAGTTTCCATGCACACGAAATCCTTCCTGGAATACTGGCTGAACACTCAGCAAGCGTTCCTCTGACCTACTCTGTGCCCCACCCTGGGTTAGCCTCTCCACGGGGTCTGTCCCTTGTGCTGGGAAGACTAGACTAGAGCTGGCAAAGAGCCAAGCCAGCCCTTGTGCCTCCCCCCTCCCCCTCCCTCGACACAAGGCCCAGGGGCCGTGGTGAGAAGTGGTCAGACTCGGGTGTGTTTGGAGGTGCGGCCAGCTCTGGAGCCGAGAAGCAGATAGCAGTCTCCGGTGATGCCTCAATCTTTGGTCTGGACAGAGGGATGTACGGTGGGGCCACTGCCTCCGGGTTCCGTGGGATTCAGGGACATCAACAGCTGAATCAACAGCTCTGCTTCAGACATGTAGGTGTGGGTACTCTGCAGCTGGGGGGCAGCACAGAAGAGCTAGATCTAAGACCCCCTTGCTCCTTCTGCCATCAGCCTCCTCACTGGGCTCTCTGGCCCCTCTTGTTCCGTACAACCTGTCCTTCATCCGTGAGCCAGAGTTAGCGATTTAAACCACAAGCCAGATCAAATCACCTGCTGCTTCAAACCCTCCAGTGGCTTTCCACTGTACCTAAAATCTTCCAGAACTTCCCCTGGCCTGTGAGGGAGTGAGGGCCCGGTGGTCTGCTGCTGGCTGCCCCCTCACTGCCCAGTAATTCAGGGGCCCCAGCCTCATGGCCTCCCTCCTGTCTCTCAGATGAGTCAAGTCATTTGCACGCTCCTTCCGTGTGTTCTCTTTCCGCCTGGAACGCTCTCCCCCTGCGTCTTTGCAGAATGAACTCCTTCCATCAGGGTCACCCAGGCCCTTTGTCAGCACCCTGCCTAAAGCTGTCTTTCTCTCCTACCCTCCCTTCTTGCATCTCCTTCATAGCACTTGGCTGAAGTTATCTTAGTCACTTGTGTGCTTGTCTGTTTACATGTTTGTTTGTGTCCTCCCACGCCCACCCCCCCATCCCCCAAATGCAGAAGCAGGAACACTCCATCTTATTTGTGCCCCCCCACCCCCACCCCCAGTACCTGCATGTAATAAACACTGACTGACTTTGTCCCCAGGAGCTAACGGTGGCAGAGTGACCACTATCAAACGGGGCTGTGTGGCTGGCAATGCAGGAAGCATCTAGTTGGGGTCCGTGGAGGCTGCCCCAGCCTCTCCAGGCCTGGAGTCACCTGGGTACCTCACGGCTGGAGAAGGAGGCTCTCCCACTGTGCTACGGGACCTGTAGGCGGGGGTCAGGACCTGTGTGTGTCCCACCTTTCTGAGGATTTCTTCCTCCCAAGCAACTACCCAAAGCGACTCTGCCTCAGCAGTGGGGCCTGCACAGGCCAGGGTGGGTCTTGGAGACCTCAGTTCATGGTATGCTCCAGCCACCCCCTGGGGCAGGGGCCAGAGTTAGAGCAGCAGCAGGAGGAGGGACAGAGTGGTTATGGGGGGCGGGGGAGATGGAGAGAAGGAGGAAGAGGAGGAAAGAGATGGGAGGTGGCCAAGCAGAAGGTCTGGAAGAAGGGGAGGGAGAGGAAGAGGGAAGGAGGGGGAGGGAGGGGGAGGGAGGGGGAGGTGGAAGAAGGGGAAGGGGAAGGAGAGGAAGAAGGGGGAGGAGGAAGGAGGGGAAGGGGAAGGCGAGGAGGGAGGGAGAGGGAGGATTCTGCCTTGGCTGTGGGACCTGGCTGTATAGACCAGCCTGGTGGGGCGGGTGGGGTGGGGCGGGGGGGGGGGTGCTTATCTGCCTTTCGTTTCAGGGCCAGGGCAGGGAGGACACGCATTCACCTCCCCTTGGCCTCCCAGAGCAAAGTGCACACCAAACGGGGAGGTGGAGGAAGGGGTAATAAAAATTAAATTAAAAAAAATTTTTTTAAGTTGGAAGAACAAATTATTTGGAGATGAAGCAAAAATATCTGTGACATACCGAGCACTGTTTTAATGACAGCCCGTGTGGGAGGATAGTTTAGTCATATTTTTTCATTTTCTCTTCCCCAGGGAGCTGCGTTCCAGTGATCAGGCCCTGATATCAGATTGGCATGTTCCCTAAATCAGTCACCTTCTCGGATTATTCAGCGGAGGGATGAGTCAGGGGGCTGCGGAGTAACCCCTTCTCCACAGGGCCCAGCGAGGGGGGTGGGGGGCAGGAAGCTTAGGAAGAAAGGCTGCCAGCCTCCCCCAGCAGGACCGTCTGAGGGGAGGGGAGGCTCGAACCCCCGGGGGTAAGGATATGACTAGTCCCCCATCTGGGACCACAGCAAGTGTGGCAAAGCATTTCTTCGAAGAAAGCCTGGTTCAATGCCAGGAGGAAGAAGTTCAGGAAGCTGTGGCGACATCCCCTCAGAAACGGGCACTTCCAGGACTAAAGATAAAAATAATGAGGATAATTTTCGGTGACTCCCAGCCAGAGTGTGGGTGCTTACACTCCCTGCGGAATGGCCAGACGCTTCTCACACGTCCCTTCCTTTCTCCTCACAACGGCCCTGGTGGCAGGTGTATCAGCCCGTGGAGGCGGGGCAAACAGAGGCTCAGAGAGGTCAAGGGACTTCCCCGAGAATGTAGCTGCTACGTGTCAGAGCAGAATTTGAACCCAACTCTGTCAGATTTCGGATGATGCAGTCCATCACCTCTCTGCATAGCATGATGGTCAAGAGCTCACTTGCCTTCCAAGTTACTTGTGGTGAAAACAAAAGACAGAGGCACTAGGAGGGGACCTTTTCCTGGCTCTTTACCCAGAAGACCTCAACCTGCTTTACCTCCTATTTTACACTTACTACCACGCTACATATTCCTAGAAACCAGGAGGGAGCAGGCATGGTTCTTCCTTGTGGTACAGATGGGGAAACTGAGGCCCAGAACGAGGAGGTGACTGGGCGTGGCATCACAGAAGCTGTGCAATGCTGTCCAGACCGAACAAAGCTGGGCGTGAGGTGTATTTTGTTACCAGCTGTCTGGTATATAGTATATTTAAACTTTTGATCTCCATCTCTCTACCTGTGAAACGGGAGGAATGAGAACCACCACCGGGGCCACCGGGTTTTAGCCCATTTGACCTCCATAAAGTGTGTTTAAAATGCTTTGCAAACTCTAAAGCGTCATGCCAAAATGGGAGATAGCTCACCCTTTGTGAGCAGTATCATCAAATGCTTAACAGCATGGGTTCTCAGACGGCTTAGGTTCAAATACCGGCTCCTTCATTTGTTAGCGGTTAAACCTCGGACAAGCTACTTAATTAATCTTTCTGTGCCTCAGTTTTACCTTCTTTAAAGTGGGACTACCATCAGTACCTCCCTCATGGGTCGTTATAGGGATTAAATGCATTTACACAAGCTTAAGTGGACAGAGGGTTCTGGCATGCAGCCAAGGTTAGCAAGGCCTCTCATGACCATCATCGCCATACTGCATCTACGTAACTCTGGGGCTTTCTTAAATCCTTGCTGGCACTCGGGGTTTGTGGGGTTCCTTGGGGTTGCCAGCTTCTCAACTGTGACAATCAAACAATTCCACTGCACCAAAGCCCCCAGCCTCGGGGCCTGGCTGCTGCCCCCTGGTGGTCCTCAGAGCCCAGAGGTTGGGGAGGGGGTCTTCTCTGCCGTCCTGGGTTTGTTCTCTCCTTAGTCTCCTCACCCCAGAAAACTGCCTGGACCTCAGTCCACATGTCCTTTCAGACTTTGCCTCTGGTTTTGTGTGCGGTGGGGGCTTGCGTGTATCCCCGTGAATGTGGGGGGAATCTGGGAGCACAGGAGTGGGAGAATGTGTAGCCGCACGTGTGTGTGCCTGCACAGGTGGGACTATGTGGGGCTGTGCACACGGGTCTAAAGGGTGTGCACTGAGATGAAGCGAACGCAGATGGGCCCATGTGTGGGTGCCTGGGGTGCAGGAAGAGGCTAGATCATCTGGATGTGGGCAAGGGAGGTAGGGTGAGGGTGTCGGTGCAGCCTGTGGGCTTAGGTGTTTAGATGGACGGGGAGGGAACAGCGGTGGGAACAGCAGTGTAAAGGGTATTCGGTCCTGGTCTCCAGAACCAGGTCTCAGACAGATGACTGCACCTCATACTTCATTTCCATAAGGAATCTGAAGGATGGATAGGCACAGGTCAGTTGTAAAGGAGAAAACACTTTTTATTTCCAAACTTGCCTTAGACCGCCAAAGGCTTTGGGGCCTTGGAGGTCTCCCCATCTTCAAACACAGCCCTTCTTCCACAAAACATACCCTCTCTCCCTACTCAGCCTCATCAGCCCTTGGGCAACCTTGGGAGATGAGCTCAGGAAGCCGGCTGGCTGCTGGCTTTGGATCCCAGCCCCACGCTGTAAGCTGTGGCCCTGGCCATGTCATTTCTCTGCTATGGCTCCATTTTCTCAGCTGTAAGATAGGGGCCACAGGGACTGTGAGGAGAAATAAATTAATCCGTGTGGAGCACTTAGAGAGTGAAGGACTCCAGTCATTTTCATTTTTATCTCCATCTTCACCTTGATTATGCCCCTGCAGCGGGAAATTAAAATTAATCCCAAAAAGCCCAGCTGCTGGCTCTGAGAAGGGGTGCTGGAAACTGCCCCTTCGTCTGCCGTCCTGCCACTCACGGCTAGCACCTCCAGAGCCCGGCACATCAGAAATGCTTGGAAAGTGCAGCTATTATCATGATCCTGGGCTGACATTGACCGGAAGGGATTACGGCTGGGGGTGTGTGACCATCCACCCTGCGAGACTGTGGGCCTCCTAAGGGCCAGGACTGTTTATTCAACACTGGGTCTCTGGGGTCTAGCACAAGGTGACTTTCAGTTAATGCTCAGTGAAATGAAATCGCTTGAGTAGAGTGGCACTAAGTGTGTGTTTTGCATTTGGTTATTTACTGAGTGTGAGGCTTCACCTATAAACAAAGGCTGGGTCTTGCCCTCCAGGAGTTCAGAGTCCTAGGTGAAGGGGTCTGGGGGATAGAAAGAGCAGAAACCATGTGGGGGTCGGGACAGCTCCCCAGAGGAAGTGAGGTCTAAGCTGAGGTCATAGCCAGAAGCAGAGGTGGGAGTAGGGGACATACTCCAAGGCCTCCCCACGCGGGAGCTGTGGGGCCAGCACCCAGCCCGACATGGTGATCCCCTGACTCCTCTACTTAAGGACCAGATTTGCCAGGGGTTCAGCACCATCTCAACTGTTCCTTCCCCTGTGATCAGTGATACTGGCCATCACCCTAGATCCAGGGGGGTGGCACTATCCTGTCCCTTCCCCCTAGTGGCTGTGGTAGGCGTGCTCTCTCCCTCGCTCCAGCCTCCCAGCATTAGGGGCTCAGGGCTCCACACTTCTCCCGAGGGGCTTCTCGCCGCTAATCTGCCTGTGCCGGGGTCACTCTCAAACCTTTGCTCAGCATCTTCCCTGCTTTTGGCCCAATCTCTAATGTGTCACTATTCCAGCGAGAATGCCATGAGCCCTGACTGCCTCATCTATAGAACAGGGATGCTCACACTGGCCCTCCAGCTGGCTCTTGTGAGGACTAAGTAAGGCACAGCACAAAGGCACAGAAGCACAGGAGGCCCTGTGCATATGTTAGCCCCTCTCCTCTTCTAGCCTCGGCTTCCCTCCCGGGGCGGCGGGGGTCGGGGGGGCATGTGCGGGGAGGACAGGAGGCCCTGGGCCCTCTGCTTCTGGCTCCAGGTGAGAGGAACAATGTGTCTGCAGAAATGTCTACCGAGTTCCTCACCAACCACACACCCTGACCCAATCCCCGTAGCATCCTGCTTCCTCGCCCAACCTCAGTGAGTCCATCAAAGCAGGAGATCAAATCCCATTCGCTGTATAGAGCTGGGAAGGTTGTTTTTAATTTCCTCTTAGGATGTGTGTGAGCACACACGTGTGCATGTGAGTGTAGGGTGTGAACACATACGCATGTGTGAGAGTAGGGTGCTGGCAAAGGAGGGCAGAGGGGACTGGAATTGCTGGACACGCCTATGCCAGCCACCTGACCACATGGGGGGTATGGGACGTGCTCAGAAGGGTGGTCTGGGACTCCATCACAGGCTCCGCAGGAGTCCCTGGGGGACCACCACATCCATGCACAGTCTCCCAGAGACTCTGTTCAACATGGCCCAGAGCAGGGGACAATCAGGGGCATCGGCAGGGCTGCTGGTCACCTCACTCATGCCTCCTCCAGTCTCTCCCCAGGACCCTCACTCAAGCCTCTCCTTTCATCCCCTGCACCACTGCCTTGCGTCACCTCTGGCAGGAAAGAGGTCTTTATTTCCCCCTTGAAGCCTGGGCGATGCTGAGTCTGAGAGACAGGTGCGGGTGCTTTTCCCCAATACCTTCATCCCCCCTCCCCCGAGAGAAGACTTTAGGGGCTGCTGGCCAGCTATGTTTACCTGCCAAACATCCCTGCGCATGAGGAACTGTGGTTTCTACAGGAACCCAGCAGGAACCCCCACTCTGCAAACTAGCTACAAACGTGAGCTGGCAGAGCGGATGCCATTTCCCTGACCCGGTGACGAGAAAAAAAGAAGACCCCGTCTTGCCACCTAGGAGCTTTGTGACCACAGGCAAGTTACTGAGATTCAGAGTCCCCGAGTCCATTTCCTCCTCTGTAAAATGGGGAAAATCAGACGGTGTCTACCAGCGCCACCCTAGCGGTGAGTTCTGGAAACTGCAGGCTGGACGGGTGCATAAATAAATGAATACAAGATTGTTACCGGGGTTAAATGAGATGAGGGTAGTAAAGCATTTATCACAGCGATGTCATACATGCAGCATTCAATATAAGGCAGTTATTACTGTTAGTTATTATGTGGAAGCAATCTCTTCTCCTCCAGTCAGACTGGTTCCCAGAGCTGATATAAAGTCAGGTAATTAAGGCTACAGAGTGACACGCCCAGAGAATCTAAGCAGTCCAAAGGGTGATATGTTGTATTCCATTCCATTTATTTTAACAAGTTTATACTGAGTACATCTTTATGCACAGAATGGGGGAGCTCCTTTGCAAGATACAGAAGAATTAAGTCAAGCTACCCTCCTAAAGGATTTACCTTCTCCTCGGGAAGGCGGAATCCACACTCATTAGCATAAATGTCTTCCAGCCTGGGCCAAACACTCAGATTGTATTCTAAAGGCTAGTGGAAAACTTTCATGTAGGTCTTCAGCAAATAATCACAGCTCACTTGCTGTGCAACGGCAGGCCCCTAGCTAGGCACTAGGGATATGGAGATAAGCACTGTGAATTAGAAGAGCCGCTCTCAGGCTGGAGAATAAGATCTCATAAAAATGGGCCAGGACAATAAATGCTAAAACAGAGCACTGAACACCCTACCTCTGTGTGGGACAGGGAGGCTCATTACCAATACTTCCTGGGGACGGGGCAAGGAAGAATACCTTCTCTTCCCTGGGAGATGTGCTTATAAAGACCCAGCAACACCTCTTGACCAGGGTCCCAAAGCCTCAGCCTGACCTCACTCTGCAGGAAGCAAGAGAACCAGACTGTCCTTGAGAGCAGCTGGTCCCACTATGGTCTTATCCCCAGGTCCCCAGGAGCCCTGTGCCCCATGAGAACACATTAGCATCAGTGCTAGAAGGGAACAGAGAGACCATGGAGTGAAGGCAGAGCCCTATAGAAACAGAGGACCCCAGGCCACTCCATTTACCATGCCCACAGCTCCTGGGCAGAACCTTGGACCTAGCACAGCATTCTTGTTCAGAGACAAGCGGACTCTACTCCCACCCCTGCCTCCTCACCACTTTGCAATTATCGCAGTTTGTAAATGTGGCTGTCTCTGCTCACTGAGCATCAAAGTCCCTGAGAAAAGGGCCACGTGTGATTCATGGCTAGTGGTTCAGAGCACTGGGGTCAGGAGATCCTTTGGATTCAAGTCGGAGCTTTGCCAGCCACTTTCCAGTGTGATGCCCCTGGGCAAGTGTAACCTCTCCAATATTTAGTTTTCTCATCTGCAAAATGGGGTTAACACCTCAAGGTTGTTGTGAGGCACAAGTTAAATACACTGCTGCCAAGCACCTAAAACAAAGCCTGGAATCCACTAGTGCTCCACAAATAATGTGATCATCTTCACTTACTCGCCTGCGCATTTCCAACACACTTTAAAGAGTAGCGTAGTGCTTTGCTATAAATATATATTTTTTAAACTTTTTTAATGTTTATTATTTACTTTTGAGAGTGAGACAGAGACAGAGACAGAGAGAAAGAGGGAGGGGCTGAGAGAGAGGGAGACACAGAATCTGAAGCAGGCTCCAGCCTCTGAGCTGTCAGCAGAGCCCGATGCGGGGCTCGAATTCACAAACCATGAGATGGTGACCTGAGCTGAAGTCAGATGCTTAACCGACTGAGCCACCCAGGAGCCCCGTATAAATATATATTTTTAAAGATGCATATTTACATATGTAGATAGATAAACACATTACATACATACGAATCCTTATGCACAGATGTAAGCATAGGCTGCAGGCTTCCAGAAACAGACCCCTGATGGCCAGAATGAATTCTTTTTTTTTTTATTATTTTTTAATGTTTATTTATTTTTGAGACAGAGACAGAGCGTGAACAGGGGAGGGGCAGAGAGAGAGGGAGACACAGAATCTGAAACAGGCTCCGGGCTCTGAGCTGTCAGCACAGAGCCCAACGGGGGGCTTGAACCCACGAACTGTGAGATCGTGACCTGAGCCGAAGTCAGATGCTTAACCAACTGAGCTACCCAGGCGCCCCCAGAATGAATTCTTGACCCAATATGCTTTGGAGCAGGACCGGGCTATCCAGAGAGCAAGGTCGGACTCTTTCGCTGTGGCACCGGTCTGTGACATACACTTGGCCCAGCTCACCGTCTCTGAGAGCCTGGTGACCATCACCCTAGGGGGGAACACAAGAGAAATGCCAGTTCCAATACCTGGCTGTTTTCTATGGTCTCTGTTGGGCCTACTTATTACCACCAGGTGAGAGGGCAGAAAAGGCTGAACAGGTGGCTGGAGGGAGGGGGGGGATCACGCAACATGAATGTAGCAGGGGAGGGAAGATGCTCCAAACGTCCTAGCTCACATAAAGTCAAGAACCCAGGAGATAGCACCCATTCAGTGGCCCCCACCCCGGCCCCAGCCGGCTGCGGTTCAGGCCTCTGAAGGCCACTACTTTCCAAGGCTCAGAGTGACGCTACAGAGCAAAGCCTCCAGCAGAAAAACCATTGATTTCTGATCTGTCTTTTAACTTGCTCATTAAGCAGCAGGGTCATTTGCATCCACTGCCATATTTGAGCAAAATTTGAGCAATGATAATGAACATGGCACTGAATGCCTTACCCGGCACCACTGACATTGCTGAAGAATAATAGGCCGGCTAGATACTCCCCACGCAGACTGGCCAGGGAGGGGTGCAAGGCCTGAGCCAGGCGGGCCCCCACCTTTAGTCACGGTCCCCCAGACCCACTGACTCCTCCTCTCACGGCCCCTCTGCCAGTTCACATCATGCTTATTTGCATGAGCGTCCCTGTGTCTGTCCTCTGTCTCTTGTTCATGCTTGTGTTCCTGGGATCTCAGGAACCTTGGGGAGGCCAGAGCTTCAGTCTCTCCTGCGTTGACCTCGCTACCACACCTGGGGCTGAAGGAGCTCAGTCAGGGCCACTGGAAAGGCCATGGCCTGGGCAGCAGAGGCAAAGCAAGGGATATGCAATTACCTGGTGAATTGAAGCACATAAACAATTTGTCAGCCCTCTGGCCCCCTGTTGTGCTGCTTCTCTCTCTTGTTTCTTTGGAGGGCTTTGCATGGGGGAGGCTGGAGACTCAGAACAAATCTCCAGGCCATCAGTCCATTGACCCGGATCTCCAGTGACCCAAGTCCCTCTTGCGCCGCCTTCCAAATGTGGGGCCCCTCAGAAGGGTCCCTATCTAGGACCCTGGGGAAAATACTCTATTCCCCCTGGGCTCTGCTTCTGCTCTGGGTGGGGTCTCTAGGATCGAACTGCTCAACAATCCAGAGAATCCTGTTCTCTGATGCTCCTGTTGCCCTTTCCAGTGCCTGCTGGGGCAGCCCCCCTCCACTGTCCAGTAGGTCCAGGGACGGGGCTGGGGGTGGGTGGGTAGAAGAGCTGTATAGGGGCAGTTTCCCCTTATTGCTATAGATCAGCTTGACGTCGTTGTTCTCTTCTCTCCTACTTTCCTTTTTACCTATTTTTTCAAAACCTTCTCAATGGGCAAAGCACGGCCCATGTACGGTGTGCCTAACTGAGGCATGTTAAACCTTCCCGTGCTGGGCTGGAAGTCAGCCTCTTTCGAAGCTGTCCACTAGGATGTACCAGTGCAGGAGCTAAATATAGAAAGGGCTCCCTCCTCCCCCAGCCTCCCTCCTCCTCTGGGCACGGGCACAGGCGAGATTAATGCTGTGCTTGGTGGCGGCAGCCGGCGTGACAGCCGCCCCTGCTTAGAGACCCTTATCTGCACCTGCCACCGATCGGCTCTGATAGAGCCCTGACATACTGGGGACAGGAAGTCACCATGGTGACCTCGCACAATCTAGTGGGGGAGAGGACAGGGGCCTGGCTGTGGGGAGACACACTCGGGATGCACACTCAGCCCACCTTCGTGGGCTTGTCCCTCTGCCCTGGCCGCTCCGGGCTGGCAGCTTTGTGTCCAGGCCACCTGCAGAGCGTGCAGCCCTGTGGGCGATGAAGGGGGAGGCAGGTGGCATTATTCATGCCGGAAGTCCACAGCATTCTCAGGGACCTCTTCCATGTGCCCTCCCCAGAACACCGAGAATGGATGAATCAGTCCCGGCTCATCAGAGCCTTTCATGCTAAACCAGCCCAAATGACTGATTTAGAAACTGCGTGGTCTTGTTCTTTCAGTGGATTTCTGAGGCACACTCCAGAGCAGGCCCCGGTCTTCATTATCTCCATCCACACCCTTTGATTAAGCCTCTGTGACCACACAGCATCGGATGCTGGGCGCTGTACCCCCAGAGGCACAAAGCAGGATGTACCAATGTAGAAATGTATACCCAGAACACTCTGGCAGCAGGAAAATAATAAAAACAGAAATACCATTTGTACCAGCCTCTACGCTGATTGTCACAAACCTGGGAGGAGTGGTTAGAACTCCAATTGAATGTGAGAAGGGAGAGGCTCAGTGCCTTTCATAAGAACCCCCAGTAAGTGACAGAATGGGCACACACAGGTTTTCTAGCCACGGTGGTGGATGAGGGCACCTGATGGATCCCCAGCTCCAGACTGTGAACCTGTGATGTCCGAGACTCCTGGGGAGATTCTTCAGTGAAGACTCCTGGGTCTCACTCTGACCTGCTGATTCCATGTCAGGAGCCAGAGGCAGTGTTTATTGGTCCCCAGGTGACCATGGTGTGCAGTCCTCTGGGAGTCACACGTGAAACTGGCGATGCTTCGGGAACCTCAGCAAGGCGGCGGTTCCTGTGGTTCTCAGCCCGGCAGCATGTCAGAACCCCCTGGTCGGTCAGTATCAAGGAACAGCGATGCCTAGGCCTCACCCCATCTCTCATCTCCTCTCTCAAGGGGCGTCACCCACTTCTGAAAGCCCCTCACACCATTCTAACCGGCATCCAGCGTGGGGAACCACTTTTCTGGGCCTCTTCATTTTACAGGGGAGGACCCCGTGGCTCTGGGAGGGGCAGTGAGTTGTCAGCAGACACACAACCAGCTGACTAGAGAGCCAGAGGGAATCCAAGTGTCCTGACCCGCTTTCGGAGCTCTCTTACTTCCAAGCTCTGTGTTCACAGGGGCTGTGAGCCCAGAAGTAGCCATGGGAGTCCCACACTCGAATGGACGGTGCACAGGGAGGAAGCTACTTTTCCTTTCCTAGACTCCTAAATTTGAAGAAAGGGCTCCCAGGCTAGGAAAGCAGGTAGAACTCTTTGCTCTGAAGGGCATGTCGGGGTCCAGAGCCCCCACCCTATAAGTTCCCCTGACCCCTGGCCTCTGGGGTGACTATGAACACATTTGAACATTTGGGCTGCTTCCCCTGCCTGGGACACAGCACATCCTGCCTAGCGAATGTTCTGCCTGGGGTTGGAAGGCCCATCTAAAATACCACCTTGTCCAGACCACTCTGGAGAGAGAAGCTTCCTCCTCTCTGAGCTTGTGTGACCCTGTGTCACTATCAGTTACCTGGCCGTTGGTCATTTCCTCGTGGCTTATGACACACCCATATCACCACATTACTTAAATAGTGTCTCACCAAACCAAACTAGCGCCTTGAATGTTGAATGTTGCCCTGGCCTTGACCTGGTTCTGTCTCGGGACACCGCTCCCTGCACCTTGCTTCTCTGTCCCACCCTAGGCTCAGAAGCAGCCCCTCAATCCTCACTGTTGGTAGTGGGGGATGAGGTCGTGACCCTTCACGCCTTCCTTATTCCAGCTCAACCTGTGCACAGAGCGTCCACCCCCGAGTCCAGTCTGACCGAGGCCACTGAGGTGGATCCAAACTAGAGAATCTGCTCCTCCCTTAAGTGAGGTGTGACCGCGCCCCCAGAGTTTTTCATGCTCCCGACTCTCCCACACTCCTACAGCCCCAACGCCTCTGTCGTCCCCACACAGGATGCTACTTTCACTGTCCCTGCTGATTGCAACAGCCACTCCCCACTGCCGGCTAACATCGGGTCCTTTGGCATCGGTTCAGAGTTCCTCCTATGGGATGACGTCTCTGCCCTCATTCCCTCTCTGCTCTGCACCTGCCCACACTGGATTCCTGTTCCCCTGTGTTCATCCAGCCCTCGTGATCCGCTACACTTCGAAGGCCACAAGTGCTCCATAAGGTTGAGGAACTGAACTGATCTCCACAAGGGAGCAGACACGTCACTGGGGCACGCTCAGGAAGTCCCAGATGTCATCCTCAGGGGACCTAGAAGGCGATGTCTGCTTTATGCACGTGTGAAATAACTCGGGGGAAAGGACGCTTAGTCTAGTGCACTGTGGCTTTCTTTTCTGATTGGGGGACTTGGAAGAAAAACCAGCCTGTGTCTTCCAGTAGGCAGCCTTTCAAATGGCCCCTAATGATCCCTGCCTCCTGGCGTTCACACTTGTTTGTGGCTCAACGTAATGACTTGCTGCTAACTAATAGGATGAGGCAGAAGTGACAGGAGTCTCGCTTCCAAGATACCAAAAGACTGTGGTGCCCGCCTTGGGCTCCCCTTCTCTCTTAGATCGATTGCCTGGGGGAAACCAGCTGCCATGTCAAGAGGCAGGCCACGTGGTGAGGGACTGAGATGGGCCAGTGACCTTGACACTCAAGCCTTTAGATAACTGAGCTCCACTGATAGCTTGACTGCAACCACATGAGAATCCTCGAGCCAGAGGCACCCAACTAACGCATACGCGGATTCTTGACCCACACAATCTGTGAGATAGCAGAGGTTTCTTGTTTTAAGTCGCTAAGTATTGGGGTACTTTGTTACACAGCAATAGATAACTAATACGTGTCCTTTGTATTCCTCCTACAGGCATGTACACTGTAGATATGCAAGACTAAGTGGCACCTAACAGAGCTTAGGGCAGGCCAGTGGACTGGGAGGGACAGCTTTGAGTTCCTGCCCTCTGAGGACTCAGTGCTCGGAAACAAGAGTCCTGAATGAAGACAAACAAGTACACGTGTTTTTTTCTACACTTCAAAGTCCTGCTCACATGCCAGCTGCCTTCCTACCTTTGTAACCGTCCTACAGCTCAATGGATTCAGCCCCTCTAAAATGTCCCCAGCGTGTCTTAGTGCTTCCTCGTCTTTCTATTTGACATTCATTCATTCATTCATTTATTGAAAATATATTTGTAGAACAACACCTACTACGGACCTCGCACAGTTGGGGTGCAGGAGATGTGTACTTGACAGTGCAGACGTCATTGTCATTTAAAAAAAAATTTTTTTTATATTGATTCATTTTTGAGAGACAGGGCACAAGTCGGGGAGGGGCAGAGAGAGAGGGAGACACAGAAGCCGAAACAGGTTCCAGGCTCCAAGCTGTCAGCAAAGGGCCCGATGTGGGGCTGGAACTCTCAAACCGCGAGATCGTGACTTCAGTCGGAGGCCCAACCGACTGAGCCATCCAGGTGCCCCCAGACATCATTGTTTTATCTGCACTGGTGTTTTCCCCTTGGCCACCTGAAAAGCACTGGGAAGCAGGAAATTCTGCATTTTGGGGCTCTCCACAGCACCCACTCAAGTTCAGCGCTCTGCAAATAACTGACGGTTGAGGAAGAGAAAATGAAGGTTGTCTGTCAGAGGCATTTTAAAGGTATATTTTGCGTGAGAAGGCACGGAATGGGTGGCTGAGAGTCGAGATCCTAGCGCGTCTCCCCTTAGAATAATAGATTAACATTTGAATGACATTTATTTAGCATCTATTGTATGTCTGGAAAGTAGCCCCTAGGCACTCTCCTAAATGGTCGCTCCTTTAAGCCTCACAAATATTTGTTCATGAGGCCCAGACAATTCCTATTTTACTAGTGAGTAAATCAAGGCTCAAGGAGGTCAAATAACTAGTTCAAGTTGCCCAGTAAAAATTACAGTTAATGCTTAGAGAATATTCCAAGTTAGCACATGTAATCCTCCATCAGCCCAGACTGAGGCAAATAAATATTAAGTAGCTTGCCCAAATGTATTTAAAAAATTTTTTTAACGTTTTTATTTTTGAGACAGAGAGAGACAGAACATGAGCAGGGGAGGGGCAGCGAGAGAAGGAGACACAGAATCTGAAACAGGCTCCAGGCTCTGAGCTGTCAGCACAGAGCCCGACGCGGGGCTCGAACTCATGGAGTGTGAGATCATGACCTGAGCTGAAGTTGGACACTTAACCAACTGAGCCACCCAGGCACCCCAGCTTGCCCAAATTTAAACTTGTAAGCTAGTAAGTGCCAGGGCCAGGAACAGAACCTGGGGTCTGACTGGAAGGCTTACTCTTACCCTGGTGGTCACAGCAGAGCTGAAACTCAGGTCTTCTGGCTCCGAGGTGGGGCTCCCTCCCCACCCAGTGTGGCTCTTCCCCGCCTCCACAGCCTTCCCAACATCCAGCCAATTTCACCAGGTTCCCCTGGTCCAGCGACTTCCTAATCTGACCATTGATTTGGTTGAGCCTTTCTTTGACTTAATTCAACACTTTTTTTTGGCCTCAAAAATAAACCAGAGTTCTCCTAGGTTATCCTAGGGAAATGGCACCCACTGCCTTCCCCAACTTTTTAGAGGCTGTGCTGTTGTGTACAAGTGAAGAAAAGGAGAGGAAGGAGGGAAGAGGGGAGAGAAAAAAAAAAAAAAAAACAACAACCCCAAACTAGGATAACAAGGACTTTCTCATCTCTGAGGTGAAGTTTTGGTTCAAAATGAGTCAAAAGCCCTGATCCTGTGCCCTCTTATTTCTTTCTTTCCTTATTTCGGTAAGACTGTGTCGGGAGGAGAATAATGTGACCTGCTGAGTGTAAATAAAGTTTCCATAGGCACCGGGTGGGGACTTAAAATTCAGAAGGGAGGCTCCCCAGTTCTGAATTCATTTCCTTTCTTCTTGGGCACAAGAAGGTCTATGTTCCTCTCATCTTCTCTCCAGCCCCACACATGCTCTTTCCTGCAAGTCAACATCCCTGCCCCACAATAGGTGTGATTGCTTCCCATTATGTTGTCATGGCAACATCCATTGCCATCTGGGGGGTGGGGAGGTGGCAGCGGAAACAAATGAGTGGCCAATCAGGCTTTCCAGAAAAGTCTCACAATGACACACTTGCTCATTGCAGAGTGCCAGAGCCACGCCAAATAAAGGTTAGTGTGCGAGGACCCGATTAATGGGGCACAGTGGTGGCTCCCCCTCCCTATCCGACGAAGGCACACTGAGTCCACATTAAGGTGTATTTGCTGATTGATGGACTACTGAGCAGCATGAGAAGGGAGGGGAATGCAACTAGCGAATAGTAACGACAAAAGCAAGAGGCCTTTCAATGTTGTAACCGCCACATGGTTTGTATGAAAGATACACGGAGACTAACGTGGAAGATTATAAAACCTCAGTGTCACCATAGTCATTGCCAACTCCCCCTGCCCTTCCCCCCCCCCACCCAAACCCAGGAAGAAAATGGGAAAGTCCTATTGTCGAGACCTCCCAAGATAAGAGTGCATGAGGCCATGGGTCTAGTAACAGACGTGCCATGCTTTGAAGGCTCTGCCAGTTAGCCTCTGTTTGCCCTTCACTGTTAATATGTCTCAGCCCCAGTTTTCTCCTTTATGAGATGGGGATCACAATGCCATATCCTTCAGGGCTGCTGTGTGGATTAAATGAGGTAAGGCACAGGCGAGGTGCCTGCGTCATGGTAAGTACTCAGTAGATATTAGCCATTATTATCATAGGTCATCATGGATGCTCCGTGCAGCACCACTGTAGTGTCGCCCTGTCTCTCCACCTTAGGTGCTATGTTCTGGTGAACAACACAGCAGGGATGACTTTTCAGTGGCCCATGAGCCCCAGCCCTAGCCTTTCACTATAGCGGACTCCCAAACCCTCTTTATCCCCCGATGTGACAAGAGAGCCGTTGCCATTCTCTCCTGGGAAGAGAGGAGGTTGACAGCGTGGCATTCCTCCTTTGAATGGTGGTTCACTTCAGATCACCATCAACTAAAGAGTTCATTTAACCCCACCTGAGAAAGGTCTATGGCATAAACGGGCCTTGTCTCAAAAGCGAAGCATGGCATGACCCACGGGCGCCTCTGCAAGCATTCATGGGAACTCTCTCGAGGCTCGGATCAAGAAGTCCCCAGTTCACACTCCTGTCCCAATGCCCACCATCCAACACTGAACCCCTGGGGCTTTCTGATCAAGACTGGGGAAGACAGCCAGCCAGAGGAGGCAGCTGAGGTTGGTTAGAGCAATTAATCCTAAAGGTTACCAGAGTCTGTCCTGCTGGGGAGCAGGAATTCAATTACCCACAGTGACAGCAGCTTAATCCCTGGGGAGACACTTGTCTGCAGGGCGGCCTAACAACCGGTCTGCTTGAAACCTTCCTGACAAGCAGTCTCCTACCCCTCCACTTCCTCCACATACCCCAGCTGGGCACAGACCTCAGCTGACTAGGACATCATCCAGGCCATGGTGCCGGAGGCGTGGAGCAAAGGACTGAATTCTGGAAGGCTGGACCAGGAGGCGCCCAGAAGTCTCCTGAAAAGAGCTCAATTTGCCCTGTAGAAAACAAGACCAGAAGAACTGGTCATTTTTCCAGGCTGAGCCAGACCTTTATGACCCATCAAAAGCAGGAAGGAAGAGGGAGTGAGAGAATCCAAATGGGTTGATTTGGCCATAAAGTAAATATGCAAAATTATGCAGATGTGGAAATGGGCATATAATTTTCGATCAATTGCTCTGCAATCATCTGAAACAGAACTATGGTTCTGGAGAAGGGGGCCACCAAGAGAGAATTCTGGTCCCGTTTCTTCCACCCAAAAGGCAGGGGAGGAAACAGGGAGGTTGAAGGGAGGTGTGCTACGCCAGATGACTTCTTCTCCCCTCTTTCCGTGTGGCCCCGACTCAGATTAAGATGGGCTCCTGCTTGTCTAGGACTTCCAAGCTAGACAAAAGTGAAAAAGAAGCCAAGTCTTTTGCATGGCCGCCACTGGGGAAACAATTTGACTTTTGTAATGCAAATTGGCTTCCTGGCTTGAAAGTGCATGATTAAAATGATATGTTTCAATGTGGGAGCCAGACAGCAGATTTGGTACTAGAAAGTACCAGCTGCTGCTTGCACACAGAAATATCTTCGAGGTGCGTGCAGGGGTAGGTGAAGAAGCATGTCGGGGCCTGGAGATCCCAGGACTTGTTAATCATCGTGGACCATTGAGGCAGGTTGCATAAAACAACCAGGGGGCATTATAAGAAAGGCTGAGCACCCTCTCTCTCCTTCCCCAAAAGAGCTCTGTTTAGTTCCAGATTGGTCAGTCAATTACTTATTCAACAGCATTTACTGAGTACCAGTTCCATGTGCCAGGTGCTGTCCTCAGTGCCTAAGATAGAGCAATGAACTTGACCGGCAAGACCTCAAGGAGCTGATGGTTTAGTGGAGCATGCTGACCAGGACTCAAACCTGGACTCTGCCACCTAAATAATGTTATCTTGGGCAAGCTGCTGAATCTCTGTGCCTCAGTTTCCTTATCTTTAAAATAAGCATACTGAAAGCAAATACTCCCACTTCTGCTTCCAGCCATGACCGAGTGACAGGGACTGAATTCAGCCTTCTGTCTTAAACAACTATAAAATCACATAAAATATAGGAAACAAATAACAAGAGACAGTGGACAAGAAGAGTACAGGATTGTATTCCTGAGAGAAAGGAATCAAACAAGGTATAGGGGGGCCTACAGGCTTCCCACCTTACTGCATGGACCCAGTTTCCAGGCTGCAGCACAGGCGAGGGGAACCCAAAGAGACGCCGGTCTCTTGGATTTAAGGGAGACAGAGGCAAAAAGAATGTTAAGAACAGAGTATCAGAAAGAGCTCTGGATATCTGAAAAGGATATCCTTAAATCTTTGGCTGAATACAGATATGCACATACAAGAAAGGGGACTCCATGAGGCTGGGGAAAGAACCATCACAAAGCAACAGGCCAAACAATTTCCAGAGCTTAAATGATGCTGGGAAGAGTTGATGTTCCCACGAGCCAGGGCGAACAGATCTTATAATAGATGCATAAAGCATCAGGAAGTGTCCTCAGAAAGGAAGTATCTTAGTAGTGGTGCTGAAAGGCAGCTTCAGATTCACACTAAGAGAGCACAGAAGCAAGCCTTAAAAGTATTACACTGACCCCGAGTAACTATACACCAGGATGAAGTCTAACACCCTTTAAGAAAAAAAAATCACCCAACAAAGTAAAATTCACGATGTCTGACATCTAACGGGAAAAAAAATAAGGCAAGCAAAAAAGCAGAAAAAAGTGACCAGTGACCTAGAGAAAACTAATCTATAGGAAATGACTCAGATTGGCAGAGATGATGCAATTAGCATTCAAGAATATTGAAACTACTATAATAAATATACTATATGTGCTCAGGAATGTGAACGAAAATGTGAACATGATGAGACTAGAAATAGAAGATACAAACATGACCCAAATGAAACTTCTAAGAATGAAAAAAATACAATAACTAAAATGAAAAATATAATGAAGGAGATTGGGGGGGACCAGACACAACAGAAGAAAATGTCAGCAAGAGATGTAGCAATAGAAAATATCCAAAAAAAGAAGAAAGGACTGAAAAAATGAACATATCAGTGACCTACAGGACAATATCAAGTGATCTAACATATGTATAATTGGAGACACCCCCTTCCCCCGCAAAAAAGGGAATGTAGAAAAAATATCTGAAGAAATGATCAAATTTTTTTTTTTCAAAAACTGTCAAAACCTATAAATCCACTGATGCGAGAGACTCACTGAACTCCCAATAGAGTAAACATTAAAAAAAATTACACCAAGGCACATCGTAACCAAGTTGTTGAAAACCAATGATAAAGAGAAAAATCTTAAAAACAACCAGTGAAGACAAGACATTATATACAGAGGAACAACGGCAAAGCGGCAGTCCTCTTGTCATAAAGTATGCAAACCAGATCACACTGACAACTGTGTTAACAACCGAGAGGAAAAACTGTCAACCCAGAATTACTTTTTTTAAGTTTATTTATTTATTTTGAGAGAGAGAGTGCATATGCATGCAAGTGTGCAAGCAGAGGAGGAGAGAGAGAGAGAGAGGGAGAGAGAAAACCCCAAGCAAGCTCCACACTGTCAGCACAGAGACCCATGAACTGTGAGATCATGACCTGAGTTGAAATCAAGAGTTGAACACTTAACCGACCAAGCCACCTAAGGGTCCCTCAACCTAGAATTCTATATCCAGCAACAGTATCTTTCAAATATGAAAGCAGAATAAATCCTTTCTCAAATTAAAGCTGAGATAATTCATCACCAGCAGCCCTACCTAAGATATGTTACAAGTTCTCCAGGATAAAAGAAAATGATACTAGATGAAAATTTGGATTTGTACAAAGGAATAAAAATCACTGGAAGTAATAGATATGTGGGATTAATAGAAACATATTTTTACTCATTTTTGAAATCTCTAAAAATGTGGACTGTTTAGAACAAAAAAATTTCACTTGTGGTGAGCGGTTCATAAAATGTATGACAACTATATATATCACAAAGAACAAGAGTCAATAAATAGAATACATAGCTATAAGATTCTTTATACTACACATGAAGCAATATATTATTTTAAGATAAATTCTGATAGACTAAAATCAATAAAATATATATGTTATAATATATAATATATAAAAATAATATATAATAATATATATTTAAATAATATTATTTATTATATTATTTATATAATATAATATAATATAATATATTATTTATATTAATATTATTTATAATATATATTTGAATAATATTAAATAATATATATTTAATAATATATATAAATAATATATAATAATAAGTAATATATATAATATAATAAGTATAGTATAAACTATAGACTAATCAGTAAAAAAATAAGGAAATATGGCTAATAAGTCAGCAATAGTGTTGAAATGGAATCATAAAAATACTCAATTAATACATAATAAGGCAGAGGAAGAAAAAACAGGAATAAAGTACAAATGGGACAATTAGCAAATCAACAGCAAGACAGTAGACTTAAACTCAACCATACTGATGAATACGTTAAATATAAATAGTCTAAAAACTTCAACTAAAAAGCATGGTCATATTAGATTAAAAAAAGATCTAGATTAAAATCAAGATTAGTGTATGGTTAGATTAGATTAAAAATCAAGATCTATATGCTGCCTCTACAAAACGCACTTTAAGTATGAAGACACAGATAGATTAAAAGTAAAGGACTGGAAAAAAGACAGACCAAGCAAACACTGATCAAAACAAAACTGGGGTGACTATATCAAAGTAGACCTGAGAATAAGGCCTATTCCCAGGGATAAAGAGAGAGAGTTTTATAATGTAAAGTAATAAATTCATCAAAGGATATACCAACCCTAAGTGTACATGCACCTTGTAATACAGCTTCAAAATATATGATATGATATAAGCAAAAACTAATATAAGTGAAATGAGAGACAAATCCACAACCATAGCTGGAAATTTGAACATTCTCCTCTCAGTAATTCATAGAAAAGGTAGACTGAAAATCAGCAGGAATACAAAAAACTCAAACCATCCCATCAACCTTTTTGACATAATTGCCATAATTAGAAAACTCCACCCAACACATTGTCTTCAGGTGCATGTACATCACTTACCAAGACGGACCCTATTCTGGGCCACAAAACAAGTCTCAATACGTTGCAGTGGGTTGAAATAATACAAAGTCTTCTCTTTGACAATAATAGAATTAAACTAGACATTTTTAAAAACGATACCTGAAATATCCTCCAATATTAGGAGATTAAACAGTGCACTTCTAAATAACCCATGGATCAAATGAAAAGTCACAAAGAAAATAGGAAAATACTTTAACTGAATACAACAAACAGAACACATCAAACTTAGCAGTATATAGTAGTAAAGCAGTACTTAGAAATTTATAGCATTAAATGTCTATACTAAAAGAAAAAGTATCAAATCAATGATTAAGCTTCAATTGTAAGAGATTAGGGGAAAAAAACAGAATTAAAACCAAATTAAGCAGAAAGAAAGAAAAGAGCATAAATGAATGAAATAGAAAACAGAAAACCAGAAAGATAGATTCAATGAAACCAAAATCTCTTTCTTTAAAAAAAACTGAGTATAATTGGAAAACTCCCAATCTGGAAAAAAAAAAAAAAAAAGACAAAATCACCAATAAGAAGCATGAAAGACTAGGGGTGCCAGGGTGGCTCAGTCGGTTAAGTGTCCGACTTCAGCTCAGGTCATGATCTCACGGTTCATGAGTTTGAGCCCCGCATCGGGCTCTGTGCTGACAGCCCGGAGCCTGGAACCTGCTTTAGATTCTGTGTCTCCCACTCTCTCTGCTCTTCTCCTGCTCTCCCTCTGTCTCTCTCAAAAATAAACAAATATTAAAAAAAAATTTTTTTTTAAAAAGAAGCGTGAAAGACTAAACTTCACTCTAGCTTCTACACACCTCGAAAAGATAAAAGAATGTTACAAACAAGGCATGGAGGGTTTCATTGATAAATTCTACCAAACATTTAGGGAAGAAATAATATCAATTCTACACAAAATCTTCAGTGTAATTCATCACATTAATAGCCTAAAAGAGAAAGTCCATATAATCATATCCATAGGTGTATAAAGAGCTTTTAATGAAATATAATCCCCGTTTATGAATTAAAAAAAAAAAAAACCCGTCTCAGCAAACCTCCTCCACTGGAAAAAGGCATCTGTAAAACACCTACAGCTAACATCGTGCTCAATGGTGAAAGACTAGATGCTCTCAGACTGGTAACAAGGCAAGGATGACAGCTTTCACCATTTCCATTCACCCTTTCATTCACCGTTGTATGGAAAGCCCTACCTAGTAGAGTAGGGCCAGAAAAGGAAGACTGGGAACATACAGACTGGGAATGAGGAAGTGACACTGTGTTTATTCTCCAGCTCCATGATCATCTATGTAGCAGCATCCGCTCCCTATGGAAGTTGTAATGATTGCGTTAATCCTTGCAGAGTGCTTGGAACAGTTCTTGGCACATAATAAATGCTCAGTAAATGCTCACTACAATCGTTTACGCAAATGATCACAGAACAGAACTGAGACCACATAATGGGGGACTGGCCTGGTGGGAGGAAGGGCTATGGGAACATGCCCGGTGGCCTCGGAGGGAGCAGATGTTCACGTAGGCAGGGGGTGGGGAGGGTCACTGTCAGGGAAAGAATGAGCACCATATTTCTTGTTTCTCCTCACGAAACTTCTCCTTTGGGACACAAAATCGTTTATAAGCCTTTAATGACCTTAGGACGAGACAAGGCAGATGAATTCTCCTCATCCTAGGATGGGGGAACTGAGGTGGAGAAAAATAGCACAGAGCTAGTCTTGAGGTCTCCACCCTGGACCACTGCACTTACCACTACCCCATCCTTCTTTTCCACCTGATAAGTCACAATAAGGGGTATCCTGCTGCTGCAGAAGGTATTGGAATTTTGACAAATCTGAGTGGGCACATTCATGAGAAGGTTGGTCCAGAACACAAGTGGGCCTCACTGTGGTATAGTGGGCTGGGGGCCCTGGGGTTTTGCCTTCTGGCTTTCACAAGTTGTTCCTCCCAGAAGACTAAAGCATGAAATACCCAAATCTGATCATGGCACACAAATGCTCAGTAAATGTTTACCTAAGAGACTCCAGCCTGACTGCAGCCCAGAGGAGACATGAGCAACTTAGATGTGAAGAAATGATCACGCACGAGAAAACCACGTTGCAAACTGTAAAGTGCAGCGCAAATGTGATGTCGATGCAAGCAACTGTCTGAGAAGACAAGGAGACCAAAAAAGAAGGCTGGAGCAAAGTGTCATTTGCGTGAGTGTGGAAAGGGTTGGGGAGAGAGTCGGAGAGTGGAAAAGAAGGTTGAAAAAGCATGTTGCAAACAGAATGACGGGAATGGGGTTTGGGAGAGAAGTTTCTCTAGCGTCTCTTGGGGACTTACGGGCCCTATGCTGCAGGCAGAGATAAAGAGACAGAACCGCCACTAACAAACTCGTAGCCTTGTAGGGCGACGGGCATATAGGCACTTTCCATACATTTCAGTAAGTGCTGATGGTGGGTGCGTGGCGGGGGATGGCAACTTTAGATACGGTGCTCAGGGAAAGCTTCTCTGAAGGCGTGACATTTGCCAGTGACCTAACTGATGAGAAGAGGCTGCCCTGTGAAGATCTGGAGGAAGTGGAAGCAATAGCCAGTGCAAAGGCCCTGAGGCAGGCATGAAATTGGCAGGAGCAAGGACCGGAAAGGAGGCCAGACAGGCTAAAGCCTGGAGGCCAAGGGGGCATGGTATAGGATGAGTTTGGGGAGGAAGTGGGATCTCATCAGATAAGAGCTGGATGATCAGGGTAGAGGGTTTGGATTTTGATCTAAGTGCCTTCATTTTGCCCCTTACCAAAGTCATCATAATCCTGACTTGACCCTGTCCCTGAAGCAGGCTGGGCAGATTTACATGTTAACAAGTACAAATCTCACAATTGAAGGTTCTTCTGGCAAATCCATGGCAAAGTTCCATCAACCACAGTCTTACCAAAGGATTAACCCAGCTAAGGCTGGCACCCCCTGCCTCCCGAGATGGCATCTCTGGCCCATTAGGACTCGGTTTGAGACAAGTGCCACTCTTCCCTGGGTTCCAGACAGTGTCGGAATGAATGACGCTGCCCTTGAAGGGGCCAGACTGGATGGAAGGAGATGGAGAATATTCCAAAGTTGCTGTTTGGAGCCCAAATTGTTGCTTTACCATCCCTGTCTTCTCTGCTTCCTACTCCTCCTTGGGACCCCAGGCCACTGGGCAAAGGCTGCCCATCTGATACCTTGGGGAGCGTTAGTTGGGGGAGTGGGACGGGGGTAAGGACCCCAATGGCCTCTCCAGCTGGGAGCTAAAATGGAGGCCTCCACTCCCTGCCGGTATTCCATCTGGGAAAGGTCACCAGGACGCTGGCCTCACAACCAACATGGTGGAGGCGAACCCTGTGGGAGGGAGGGGTGTGCAGCCACGTGGGCACCGCCTGCACGTGAGCCCTGACCCAGGGGGGAGAGGTTGCCTTCCCACCACCCGACCTCACACATTCCTTTAGCATCTCTGGGAAATAATCACACTCCCCACGCTGAAGAAACACAGTCAACAGATTCTGGTTTCCTAGATACGCCAGTGGCTTCTAAAAATAGCCAGGCAATGACAAAGCAAATTGGCATATGGACTGCACATAATTCCAGTACCAGCTTGCTTGGCAGAGTTTGAGCCTCCCCGTGCTGGGCGCTTCCTCCTCTTCCCTCTCCTGTTTCTGAAACAGTCCCTTGTTGCTGAACACCCCAGGCCAAGTGTGAGCTGAAGGGGCAGCTGGAGCCCCAACCGTGGGTCCCGCCCTGGGCTGGTGCGTTCTGCTGGGGTGTCCCCTCCACTCGGTCTGCCCCACACTCACACCAGAGGTCTACCCCGTGACACCACCAGCAGCTGTGTGTGTGTGTGTGTGTGTGTGTGTGTGTGTGTGTGCACACGCCGCAACACCCTCCAGAACCGCCAACCTTTTTGTGACCATGCGGGGGCCGCCCCGCCACTCCCACCCCAGGACCCCTGACCTTGGGGATAGGTCACTGCCCATGAGCCCTCTTACCGTGACCTAGTCCCTCTTCTGATCACAGGAGGGAGACTTTGCAAAGTATGCCCCTCTCTCGGCTCCTCCATTCCTAAACCCCATATATTGGGGTGCTGAATCCATACCCAGCATACCCAGCAGAGGGGGATTCTAGGGGGGGAAAGATAGGATCCACGCCTGGAAAGACCAAGGAAAACTCACACGATTAAGCTCCTGCTACAAGCCGCTCTGCTAAGTGCTCTTCTCCAGTTGTCTCATTTATTCTGGTTGAGCCTCTGTAATGACCCCACGGTGCGGGGATCCTTGTCTCTTGCTGCCTTTTTTCCTCTATTCTTATTCTGACCTCTGTAAACCAGTTGAAGAAAGAAACTCAGAAGGGTTGAGTAACTTGCCTGAGGCTACAGTTGAAAAAGTGTCGCTGGAATACGGTTTCACAGGCCTTTGGCGGAAAGGCCCTCCTACCCGCCGCTAAACCACAGCACCTCCTCAAGCAGCTTATTCTTCAAAGGAGCTTGGGTCGGGGTCAGGCAGTTACCAAACTCAAGAGGTCCAGAGGCTCTGATGGAAGGATCGTTGGTAGAGGTGGGGCAGGACTGAATGGGCCAACAATGGATGCCCGGGAACCCAGGTACTAGCAGTGGCCGGAGGCCGTCACTAGCCCCTTGCCGATGGGGCAGGGGCAGGGGCATCAAGGGCCTGAGCGAAGGAGCAGGGGCTGCCTGGCTGGAGTGCTAATCATGGACCAGCGTCCACAGCAGTGGCAAAGTGGGGAGTAAATACCCCAGCCTCCCTTTTTCCCACCCGCAGGTCCCCTGCTGGTGCCTCACCTAGATACCTGATGGCAAGACAGGATTGGGGGTGAAGTCCGGGGCACCCAGAAGGGTGGAAAATGGATCTCGAGGGACAAACAGAACGACCTGTACGTGAAAGAAGTAAGATACTTGAATAGCTCAGGCCCATATCACCCTTGATACTCAGAGCCCACTAAGCCGGAGTCTAGATAAGACAGAGAAATTAAGGACTGTGTGGCCTTTAGGAGAGGAATGAAGAGAAGGATAAGCAGGGAAGTGGGAAAAGAGGAGCTCGGTCTGGGTCTCTTTAGAGAAAACCCTTAATCGTGCAAATAATTTTAAACATCATTTAAAAAGTTATTTGACTGTAAAAACTACCATTTCATCTGCAGCCTGTGCCTGGATCACATACCCTGCATCTTGAGCCCTTTGGAACTAGCACAGTATCTGTTACATGGTAGCATTCCTTGTTTGTTGAATGAATGACAGATTCCTTCTCCCTTGGTCTGGAGAACACAATCTCTGCCTGTACACTTCCCAGTGCAGCGCTCCCCACATTCAGACCCACCTGGTTAGTTACAAAGGAAAGAATCAGAAGATGCTAAGAATTAAGAGTTCTCATCAATCGGTAATGTTAGCACGCATCAGGCCAGGACTTTGCATGTGTTATCTCACACAATCCTCCCAACAACACGATGGGACGGGCAACGTCATCGTCCCATTTTACAGATGGAGACACTCAGGCAAAGAGAGCGCACTGGTCCTGCATGTCTTGGCCCTCGGACCCATGCCTTCCGCGGGCTACATTTCCTGGGTTCCTGCGCCAAATGGCTTCCAGCTGGATTCAGCCAATGGGAGGCACCGGCAGAAGACTGGAGGGTGGGAGGAAGTGAGAAGCCAGGGTATTTCTCCCTTCTCTGCTGTGTGGTGTTTCCCTCCAGCCGTCACAATTGCACCTTCTGCGAAGCCATGCCAGTGGGCGGGCTCCCGTAATAAAGCCTCCCTCCAGGGGCAGTAGCCTCCTGCTAATGCCTGGTTACCTCTTCACCCCCAGTCTGGCTTCTCATTCTTCGTCACCTGGTCACTAATTTCCCGCATGAAATTCCTTCTCTGTTTCACTGCTTTGAACTCGGACGTTGGTAAGCGAGGTATATACAGAACACTGTCCGAGGCCACACGGGTAGGAGACGGAACGGTTAGAATTCAAGCCCTGGCTTCCGAGCACACCCATCTGCCACATCTTAATTCAGAAATCATCTTCGTCCTAACCTCCCGCTTTCCCGAGGCTCAGAGAGGGTGAGTGGCTTGCGCAAGGTAACACAGGTAGTTAATAACGGCAGAGCAAAGGTTCAGAGTACAGGTCTCCCAACTGTTCCCAGTGATGTTTTCCCCCATGGCGCCATCAACCCCCTGATTTGTCCCAGGCTTTGGATAGGAGCAGTCACTGCTTATTTTCAGAACTGACTTTTCCTTCTTGCATTAGAGCTGAAAAGGCAACCTGGCATCGCCTCTCCCAGAGCTGTTAGGAAGATCATCAGGATAAACTAGGGCTTGGAGCTCCTGGGGAGATAACGTGGGTACCTAAATATAAGGCATTATGGTGGAGATGATAGCGGGAAGGCGCTTGTGGGTAAGCAATTATTTTAAAAAATTCTTTAAGTTACTGCAGCAGCCATGGGTGTTCTTTTCTCAAGGCAGCTGAAAAACTCACTCTGTAGACATGTCTGCCTCCAACTATTTGTTGCCTTGAAGCCCAAGAGTGCTTCCAGGCAGCCCTAATTTGTCCAAGATGAACACAAAGGAGGCAAAACCATTACGAACCCATGGCCACAGGAAGCATCTTTAATTCATGAGCGGGGTGGCAGTGGCAGGAGGAAAGGGAGGGAGACAGCCGGAGGAACTGCCTAGAACTCAAGGTAAAATCGCGGTTCTAGCCAGTTCCAACGCAGCTAAGTGGTTTTCACTTTGTGTTTTGAGGAGAGGTGATGTGGTCATGGTTGGCAGGGGAGGGATTCTTGTGACATACCAGCAGTCAGTCCTGTTGTATTCGCTCATTCAACAAATGGTTACTGAGTGCACCTGGTACAGTATTTAAGAGTCTTCTGAGTCAGCAAGTCGAGGTTCAAATCCAGGCTCTGCTCCTTACTGGCTGTGTGACTTTGGGAAAGATACTTAGGCTCTCTGTGCTTTTAAAAGGGATAATAAGGGGCGCCTGGGTGGCGCAGTCGGTTAAGCGTCCGACTTCAGCCAGGTCACGATCTCGCGGTCCGTGAGTTCGAGCCCCGCGTCAGGCTCTGGGCTGATGGCTCAGAGCCTGGAGCCTGTTTCCGATTCTGTGTCTCCCTCTCTCTCTGCCCCTCCCCCGTTCATGCTCTGTCTCTCTCTGTCCCAAAAATAAATAAACGTTGAAAAAAAAAATGAAAAAAAAAATAAAATAAAAGGGATAATAATAGCCTTTATCTCGTAGGTTGTGGGCAGAATTAATTTAGTGCACGGAAGGGCTTGGATCAGTACCCAAACATACAGGAAGCATGCTGAAACTGTGCTACATAGATACCTTTGGCTGTGAAGCCAGATCTGTCCGTAAGTTCCATTTCCAGCAGTTAGTAGCTGTGTGACTTTAGGCAAGAAACTTGACCTCTCTGAGTCACAACTGCCTCATAACAGAAGAGCAGTCCCTATTTTATATGCTAGTTGTGAGTATTCAATGAGATAACAATGGAAGGTGTCAGTCAATGTCTACTGAGTGTCTCCTCTGTAAGTGAAACAGAGATAAGACCTTACCTTTAAGGCTTATGTCTGGGGATGAGCCAGGTGCACGCGTGTCTTCAGGTGTGATCATCCCCGAGGGTTCTGGACAGATACTGGACATGAGTCTACAGGCGTGGTTCTGTTTTGGCTCTGCCTTCATTGATGGGTGGCCATGCACAGATTGCCTGACCTCTCAACCTCAGTTTCCCCACCACTAGAATGGAATCCATGGCCTCAAGAGCCCCACAGCTCCACCTTTCCAAGGCACATTCCCCAGGACTCCTCGGACCCCTGGGTCAGACGCATTTTTGAGAACCAATATGGTGGAGCAGAGTGGGTGGGTTCACTGGGGCAGACATAAATGCACGAAGCTAGACAGCACCGAACACGCCCTCAAAGGTGGCTTCCCGCCTGCTTCCCTTGTCTAGCTGGTCATCACCATCTGATTCCGCAGTACAGGGCTGAGTCTGAGAAGCTGAGACTTGCCCCTAACCCATCCCATGTTCTTCCTTCTTCCTGGGCTCCACATTCCCTCAAATCACCTTCCCTGTTGCTCCAGAGAGCTTCAGCTGGCCCTTCCACTGACACATGCAGTCGTGTGTGTGTGTGTGTGTGTGTGTGTGTGTGACCTTTTCACTTTCGTCTACAAGACTCTAATCTCCCGCATTCTAACACCTGGGTCAACATCTTGGAAATGCATTTCTGTGCCTTCAGCTAAGGAGGCAGCACACGTTTCTGTGTCAATGAAAAACCAGCAGGGGCCTTATTACCTCCTTGGAAGCTCTAAGCTCCTCAGCAGAGGGGCAGGGGCTTGTGCCCCAGGAAGGTGAATGGCCCCCTCCTCACTCCTCTCCCCTGCGTGAAGGCAGTGGGGTGGGCAGAGGGCCACCGTAAGCACCACTGGCTAGAGAGGGGGCTGGACAGAGGGCATGGCAGCGCTGGGCTGCCGGGCAGGTGTGCAGGGCTTGGGATTTCAAATCACGAAGGAATTCGTGAGCTGTCCCTCAGGCAAGGGACATGCCTTGAGGCAAGGATCCCCGGCAGAGCCCTGTCCAGGCTTCCCCTTGCCCACGAGCAGTCACCAGAGATGGCTCCCATGGGCACTACCAGGAGGGGCTGTGATTCGCTCCCTCCCTTCATTCACATCCCATCCACAGCATTCGCCAAGCACCTGTGTGCCGGGCACTGAGCGTGGGACTGAAGACACAAAGGTGAGCAACGTGAGCACCCTCCCTCTGGAGAGCTGACAGCCCAGAAGAGAGCATTATGGACATATAAACAAATAATTACGATGGCGCGCTGCTAAGTGCCATAATAAAGCAATAAACACTATGTTCAGGGAGCGTGGATGATTCTGGAGAACATCAGGCCCTGCAGAACATTCAGTTAAGAGAGGTGGAGACTGGGGTTCAATCAGCCTGCCCAGATCATCCAGAAGCATTTCCAGCTCCCACTTCAGGCGTGGGAGTTTTTCTCCTCTGGCTGTTAACGGGCACAGGAGACCCAGCTGCAAGCTGGAGGCTCGGCTCCGGGGCTGCCCAGCGGCACAGCCGTCCCAGCAGAGTGGCCAAGGGCCTCTTGTGCTTAGAAAGTGCCTCCCTCCCCAGGAGGATTTTGCTGATGTGCAGGACGAGGACAAGAGTGCCCTCGGACCAACTTACTTTAGGCAGAGAGAGATGTCAAGGCTGCTGCAGCTCTGGGCTATTTCAGGACATGATGCACTTGAGAAATAACAGCCCGACCTGTCTTCCCTCCAGACACGGGCTCCCTTGCACCTGACTCTTTAATTTCCCTGGAGGGGAAAACATATTGCTTCTGGCTATGACCCTGAGAGGGACACAGGCATCCTCCTTCCTGACCACTGTCTCCTACCTGGGACAGGAGCCAGACTCTGCAAGTAGATGCGCTCAGTAAGTGAGCGCTTCTGAGGCAGGGATCCGTGGAGCCAGGTCAGGTTTCTGGAAACCAAGGCCTTCACTGCTTGTCTTCACGTTTGGGACATGCTGTGTATCCAGGGGCCAGCGTGAGGCTGGGTGTCAGCTGATGCTTCGGACCTTTAGACATCAAATGTCCCATTGACCTCTGCAGTCAGCTGACTGGTGGGGAACCGGGCAGAGCGAGGAAGGGGCCAGCCGGCCTCACTCCCTGCTCTCAAGGAGAGGCTGTGGGAGTCCTCTCCTCCGGCACTGGCATTCAGCAACCCCACAGTGTGTGCCCACATCATGCCAGATACTGAGATGTGCTGAGCTAGACCAATTGCAAACAGGTCTCTGCCCTGTTTCTTTGGGGGATAAGGTCATGCCTGCCTTCACAGTGTCATACTCCAAGCCAGGGGTCTGAGTCACATTATTGTGAGTAGAGGGAGAGGCAAGAGAGCCCCCCTGATCAAGAATGGGGTGCTGCCAGTCACAGTCCAGGGGCCAGAGCCCAGCTCTGGGTCCTGCCTAGGTAAGGGGTTCCCCATTAAAGAAAACCCCAGCCAGGCCACATGTGCCTTGCCTGGGCTCACTTTGGCACTCCCCTGGCTGGTTAAATGGCTATGCCACTGGAAGGAGGGTCTGGGAACCAACAAGTCATGACTGCATTTCTTGATAATAATAGCCGACACATACAGTAATTGTCTGTGTCAGGCAAGGTGCTAATGGTTTACATGGGTTAACTCACTTAATGCCCACAAGGACGCTATGAGAGGTTACTGTTAACTATCCCCACTGTATTGACCAGGCAGTGAGAGGTCAGGAGGCTTGCTCAAGGTCACTTAGCTAGTAAGTGGCCAGGTCAGGATTTAAACCCTAGGAATATGAATTTAGAGCCTGCACTGTTATCCACTTACATTACTCTCTCAAATTCCTCATTTTAGCTTTGGAAACACCACAGTGGCTTCTTCTCACTTAGCGACTCTATCAGTTAACAGGACAGGCTCTAGAGTCAAACACAAGCAGACCTGGGTTCTAACTACGTAACCTTGGGAAGGTCACTTAATCTCTCTGGGCCTCAGTTTCCTCATCTACAAACTGGGATAAGAACACCTGCCTTGCAAGAAGTAAAAATAGGACCGTGTATTAGTACAGTGTCCTTCACTGGCAAACAATGCCCCAAGGGGAGCAATCAGCATTTACAAATATATTTTCTTGGCTTTGCATGGGTGATCTGCCCAATAATTAATTGATTGTTAGCTGTGTGACCTTGGGTAGGTCCTTTCACTATTTTCTTTCTGTAAAACACTGGATAGCATAATGCATTCCCCAAGCAAACCCCCGGCTAGGCAGTGGGGAGAGAGAGGCTTCCAGCTGACTTCATCCCAGAAAAGCCACAGAGTAAGCACCACCCCCTCCCCCCCCCACACATTTAGATGCAAAGAGTCTGTGACCTTCCGACTGTCTCTGGGCCAATGTGGTTCACCCACCCCACACCCCCTCGGGCTTTCTTTATTGAGCCTCTCCACTGGTCTCCACTGCACTTAGCACTAACTGAACCACTTTATGTTTTATTTACGTTTATTAACCATCTCCCCCACCCCCACTATATTGTAAGCTCCAGGTGGGCAGGGACCCTGCCTGTCCCGTTCCCTGAGCCCCTGGGAGCCTGGCCTGCCTCCCCAACAGGGCTCCTCAACTGCTTCTTACAGCTCCCACCCCTGTGTCCCCCTCTCCGCTGCTACGCGGAGAAGTGCGCAAGCTAGGTTCCATGAGGCGCAGATACTTAACAGAAAGGGCCATAAAAATGGCTAATAAGTGGCTTTATTTTGCATGACAGTGCACCCTGCACTGGGCTAAGCACTCTCCACTATTAACTATATTAACTCACTAATCCTTATCACAGCCTGTCTCCAATTCACAGGGCACAAAACTGAGGCACGGGACAGCTAATTGCACAGGAAATTGAGCACAAGGGGCCTGGGCTTCAAAACAGACAGTCCTGACCGCTTTGCTTAGGGTCTGTCAAGGGGTTGCCGTGCTTCCCGCCAGCTTCCTGTGTTCTCCCATCACCCCGAATTCTCCTATCTTCCCACTGCTCCTCAGTGCATCCTCTATGCATCCTCTATGCATGCACGCATTCATTTACCAGACAGACCTTCAGGACTTCCGTGTCCCAGTCACTGTTTCAGGCACTGACTCTCGAGTAGAGGAGAGGGTCCCTTCCCACCTGGGCCCGCTGAGACTCCCAGGGGCAGTCGGCTGTGTTCTTTCTTCTCTAGTCACAAGTCCAGTGTTTGAAGAATGCCCGGCTAAGTGGTTTGTCCGGCCCCAGCACTGGAACCTGGGACACGGTGGCCGATGGAGTCTGGCCCTGATGTGACCCGAAAAAGGGGCCAGCCCTCTCTTGTGGGATAGAAGGATGGGGCCCGGGCATCCTTCCCCCTCTTACGCAGCCCTCTATCCACCCCCCCTCCTCCCTGCTGATCACAAAAATGCCTTCCTTGCCTAATTATTACATATACTAATTATTTTCATTTACATGCCTAGCTTACCATTTATGTCTAATTATTGTGCAGCTCAGAAACAATTATGCATACCATTAGGAATGTATCAGGGCAACTCTGCAGTGAATTTTACTTAACTTCAATACCAAATGGTTTGTGTGTGAGGAATCTCCATGCTTTGTGGTTCCCATAGCATAAAAGTTCCCTAAGCTGAGTTGGGGGCAGGAGCAGGGACATTAGGGTGGGTCAATCTGTTCTGTGATGGTGGGTGAGAGTAGCAGTAGGAGGAGACATAATGGCTACAATTTATTGAGCAATTACAGACGGACAACAGATACCATTAAGCACTGCGTATACATTATATCCTTTAAACGTCAAGGCCTCTCTATTATTACAGTGGAGACAGGTAAGACATCCAAGCTCACACAGCTGGGAACGGCAGTTCTGGGGTTCAGGTGCGGATGTGTGCGGTCAGAGTCTGACCTCTTCACTGCCTCAGAGGGGCCTGCCCGCGGAGAGGGCTGGGTCGTCACCTGGGTCGAGAACACCATTTACTCCTGTTCTTGAAAGCTGGCCAGCTCTAAGAAGCGCTCCCTCTGGAAGATGCCTGGTCTCTTTCTTCCTCTCCGGTCCTCTCTTTTCTAAACACACATCCCCCTTCACTCCATCGATCTTCCCTTGCAAGGTGTCATAGTACTTAGTGAGTACTTACTATGAGCGATTTACATCTACTTTGCTAGTCAATCCTCACAGTACTCATGCGGGGTGGAAACTATCACCATCTCCCCATTTTCCAGCCAGGGACTGTGCGGCCCAGAGAGGGTAAGTGATGTGCCCAAAGTCACACAGCTGGTGATGTCAGTGCACAGATCCACGGCCAGGTGTCTCTGATTCCAGAGCCTGCTCTCTTAGGTCAAGGCACAACATAAAGTTTCTTAACTTAAAAAAAAATTTTTTTTAAACGTTTATTTATTATTGAGAGACAATGAGAGAACATGAGCATGGGAGGGGCAGAGAGAGGAGGAGACACAGAATCTGAAGCAGGCTCCAGGCTCTGAGCTGTCAGCACGGAGCCCGAGGAGGGGCTTGAACCCACAAACTGCGAGACCGTGACCTGAGCCGAAGTCGGATGCTTAACCGACTGAGCCACTCGGGCACCCCAAGTTTCTTAACTTTAATCTGATGGCTGCCAGACTAGCCTCACATTTCTTTCTCTTTGCTAGGCAGCCAAAACCAAACACCCCATGTTTTGAGCCCAAAGATACAACGTGGCTCTAAAGTTGCCTTCTGTCCTATTCCAGAGCTTTGGGCACTGCCAACAGTTATGGGCACTTGAGGGGCCAGGCTAGATTCTAAGCAGTGTTTCTGGAAGGCTCTCTGTTTCTGTGTCCCGGGATACGAAACTCCACAGACCAGGAAGACTCTTCTTGCCTAATGTCAGAATTATCAACAGGCAGGGAAGAGGAGCAAGAAAACAGCATTCTGGAAGCTTAGAACGTTCCCTGTTCCAAAACAATACTCCTCACCTCTTGGGCTTTCTGATCTCTGAGCTTGGCCAGCAGGACCCTCCCATTTCCTACAGTCAGTTACCAACACTTTCCAGGATTCTCCACTCCTCAGGAATCAGGGCAGACCAGAAAGCTGGGGCCACCCTCCAGGGGGGATTTTGAGGGAGCCCCAGGCTGAGGAGGCTGGGAAGGCTGGGGCAGAGAACCTCCCCCGTCCACCACGGAAGCCTGCCCGACTCCTCTCATCCTGGGTCTTGCCTTCAGACCTGGGCATTCCCACCCACGGGTAAAGAAGGGCACATCACTTTGCCATCCACTTTGGAACCCCATCCCTGACTGGCTTGCCTCCCTCTTTTGGCTAGAAGCCATTGAAGTTCCAAGCACAGGGAACGTGGGGTATAGCCAATGTCCTTCTGTGTGGCAGGCTTGACAAGAGGTGAAAGGGTAGTCACCACTTCCCAGGCACGCAGAGGGAGACAGCACTCACCAAAGAGGTGCTGGGCTTTCCAGGATGAAATGTGAATGGCAGTGCCTATATTCATTTCTCTTTTTTCTCCCTGCCCTCTCCCCCACTTCCCTCCATCCATCCGTCCATCCACACATCCATGCAACATTCACTGGGCCCTTACTCTATGCCAGTCACTGGGCTAGGCACCAGAGGTGCAGATATAAATGATATACCCCCGCCGTAGGGCAACAAAAGTTCACCAGAAAAGAGACGCTGTGAACCAGAAATTACAACCGTGTTACAAATGTTAGAGCAGAAAGGCTGAGATCAGAGCACGGGGGTCTCCCAGACACCTGCATGGCTCGCTCCCTTGCTTCCTGTGACTGCCACACGTGTCTCAAGGGGCCTCCCCTGCCTGCTGCCTGAGCAAAACTGCCAGGCTTCTGTTCACCCTCTCGCTCCACTTCGGTCTCCTAACCCGGCAGTCCCCCCCACCTGACAGGGTTCCTTTTTTTATTTTTATTTTTATTTTTGCTTATGTATCTCTACATTATCAACCCCCACTAGAACATCAGCTCCATGAGGGTAGGAACTGCATTCTACTTTATTCACTGCCGTATCCCCAGATGACTAGACCGGCACCCATCACATGGCGACAAATTACCTGTTAAATGAATGGCCCAGAGCGGGTGGGATCACGATACACAGGAAGGAGAACGGGTCCTGGGGTGGGGATCCCCTGCTCCCCCAGAGCCTTAGCTGGCTGGGACTGATGTGGAGACATGGAACAGGGAGCCCCAAGGCAGAGCAGGCAGAGAGGGCAGGGGCCAGCTGGGAACGACGGTGCCGCCAAAACAGGACCTGAGTCTAGTTTACAGGTGCCTCTGGGTGTCCTGGCCCCAGGGCTCAGGGCAGCTCCAAGTGGACCTCACAGTGCTCCCTGTGACAGCTCTTCCTGGCAGCAGTGTCACTGCGGGAGGTGGGATACGGGATGTGAGAGCCCTTCCTACCTCCACCTACTGCCCCTGTCTTCCAGTGTGCAGGACGGGGGAAGGCAGCATCGCCTGGGACCAGAGGAGGGAATCTCTGCTCGGCGGACATGACTGTTTCCAAGGAGAGATAACAAGCCTGTGAAGGCATCGGGGTTAACAGAGCCTCCTGTAAACTTGGATTCTGAATGGCTCCGGCAGCTGTGTTAAAATCTAAACAGTCTTTCCTGTGGATTTTTCCAGATTCATGCAAATTTGTTTTGCTTTGCAAATTGAAAATCAGTGGCAAGCACCTGCTGTAAGAATTCCAGCAGGGAGTGGAGAACCCCGAGGGCATGCTCACGCCAGCCTGCCAGGCCCCCCTGCCCTTCTGGGACCTTGCCCACTTCTGGTCTCCGAGCAGTCAGGCCTCCTGGGTTCTAGGCTGGTAACGCCTCCACGCCGTGTCAGTAACCAGCTCTCCACTGAGCAAAACCAAATGCATCCAGTGGTTTCCAGGTGCTGAGACACCCAGGCCTCTTTCTTCCCTGGTGATGAAGGGGGATAGGTACAATCAGGGAAGTCATTCAAGCCCTTTGTAAGAAGCCCACCTTGGTACCTCCCGGGGGCAGCTGTGGGGGGGGGGGGGGACATCATAATAATTACGAGAGTGGCACTGTTTCATCTTTCAGCACTGGGACTGACCTAGTGCCTTGGAGATGCCCCTGGTTGAAATCGTTCCTTCCCAACTGTCCCAGGCCTGTCCAGAACTGCAGGGCTATTTCTCAGCTTTGAGCGAGCACCTGCTCCCATTAAGCTCCAGAAAGCAGAGGGAACTACGGGGACTCCCTGGGACAGGTGGGTGATGAGGAAGGTGCTGCTGGTATCCCATAGCTGCTTCCCCCCCCACCGCAGGGCTGGGCCACCCTGCTGGTGCTGCTACCAGTCAAAGCTGTGCTCCCAGCCGAACAGAGCCAGAGCGGATGAGCGGATGGACGGGAACACCCTTTCCCGCCTGTCCCCTCCTCCACCAGCCTCGCATTGTTCATTCAGCTCTGAGATAAGTCGGGAGGGAGGGCAGTTATGAACGGGCCCCATTATGCTCCCCCTTCCTCTGCTACGCAATTTAAAGGCAGGAGACAGAGAGAAACGCTCTGGAAATCCAAATTAAAATGTATTCCTGCAGCAATCCCGCACCCAATTAAAGTAACCCAGAGCCTATTGTCCTTTGCTAAATTTAGGAAATGCTCAGGTGTGTCTGATCCTACTCTGCATAGATATTTTTAATACAGATTTAATCATATTTTGGGTTAGGAGAAGAAGCTAATTAGGTAGGCAGATTTAGAAAGGCTGCCGGAATGCGGGACAAAGCGAGGTGATTTGATGCAATTCACTGTTTTTTGGGGGGGGGGCTGTTACTTTAAACAGCAAGTTGTGTTGGGCCTGGGTTTGGGATTCACAGCAAACTGGCTTGAAAACCGAGGTGACAACCAAGAGGAAAGCTCTCCATGTTCGTAGTCAGTGAACCCTGGGGCTGAAGGGGACCCGAAAGGGCGCTCACATCACTCTCTGTCTCCATTAACTGCTGAACCCAAAAACACCCAGGGGCCCGGGTGTGTTTAACACTGTTTAACATGACACTTAAACCAGCCCTCTTCATCCACAGGACGGGCAAGTTCTTTGTCTGCAGCGAGGGAAGGTGCTGCTCGGTGAATTCCTGGCCGGATGGGTAACTGAATCAGCGGCTGAGCAAATAAGCCAAGAAACCAGCCAGCACCTAGACCGGGGCCAGGGGCTTCTGGCTCCCGCCCACCTTGTCCCCGGTGGTCTGCACCTGTCTGCCTCTGGTCCTCAGTTCTCCATAAAGCACCTGACTACACCCGAGTGTTACACAGAAAAATAGGGTCTTGGCTTGACTCTGTGCTGAATCATCATGTGATTGAGTAAATGGCTTAAAAACCCTTTTAAGCCTCAGTTTCTCCCCCCCCCCCCCCCCCAGCAACACAGGGATTCTGGTCTCTTCCTTACACGGATGGCCAAGGTAGAGAGAGGCTCAGCTGTGGCAATCTGGACACATCAGGAAGGAGGCCTCTGAGGGCACACACCCAGGCAGCTCAGCTCTTTGGCTGAGCAATGTGGTGCCACTCCCAGGTCATTTTGTCTTAAACCGAAGCATGAGTGTATTATGGTGAGCGGGGCTCTTTCTCCGGGACCCACCCCAGCTCCTGTCTTTGTGGTGAAGGAAGCTGGGCCCGGCACATCGTCACGGAGCTTTCTGCCCAAGTTCCTCCCGAACATCCTGCTAAGTAGTTAAGATACTGCATCTTAAAATGCCAAGTGCAGAAGGGTGCCCACAGTGATGCCACCCATCACTTAAGAAAGAAAGGAAGAGAAGAAAGGACACAGATACCTTGCTCATGTGTGCAAAAGGAATACAGGAGGGATAAGCCAGACACTTAAGAGACTGGTTACCTACAAGAGGTAAGTGGGAAAGGGGTGGAAAGAAGGGGGGATGACAACAGGGGGCAGAGACGAGGAGGGAGGGACGTTTCTGTGAGGATACCTTTTCTTAGAGCTTTGACTCTTAGAGCCTTGGCAATGTCTCACGGGGCCTTCACACATTCCAAAAGAAACAAGTGAAACCAGCAGGATGTGGAGGGACCAACCGTCCCCCCTCCCCCCGCCCTGCCAAAACTCCACAGAATGCCTCCTGAAGGCAGACTCTTTCCTCCTCAAGGAATGGGCCCCACAGAAAGGGCAGCCTATTCTTTTCATAGTGTAGCGGCTGAGAGCAAAGATTCTGGAGGCTGGGTTCAAATTCCAGCTATACCACCTACAGGCTGTGTGACTTTGAGCAAGTCTGGGCTTCAGTTTTCTCATCTGTAAAGTGGAGTGAAGCAGAAACTACCTCACATAATGCTTAGGAGGAGTTTTATGAGTTAGTACAGAGCAAGGGCTTAGGACAGCCCTTGGCACATAGTATTATGTCAGGGCTTGCTCTCGCGGTTACCATTATTTTAGGGCTCGCTGGTTAGGGGTGGTTGCAGTGACTCATCTCCTGTCCCACGGCATGAGGGCTCCCTTCATCCTTCCTAGATGTCCCCCTAAGACACCTCTCGAGGATAGGGAAGAGGCCAGCCTGACACGAGAGTTTCCGGTGGGAGGTTCGCTGCGGCGGCAGGAACCGCAGAGTTCCGAACGTCCGTGCTCAGCCACTGTATCGGTTTCCTATTGCCGCCGTAATGAGTTACCACCCGGTGACTTAAACAACACAACCATATCGTCTCACAGTTCTGGAGGTGAGAGGTCTGAAATGGGTCTCAGTGGGCTCAAAGTGTTGGCTTGCAGTCCCTTCCTCCACCTTCAAGGGCAGCAAGAGCACGGCAAATTCTCCCATGGCATCCCTCTGCCCTCTCTTGCCTCCCTCTTCCACGTGTAAGGACACTTGTGACGATACTGGGCCACCTGGATAAGCCAGGATACTCGCCCTTTCTTAAGGGCGGCTGATCAGCAACTGTGATTCCCATCTGCTACCTTAATCCCCCTCGGCAACACATCCACGGGCTCTGGGGAGTGGGGTGTGGCCATCACTGGGGCCATTCTTGTGCCTTCCACGTGGACCAGCTCCCGACCGGTTCCACCTTTTTGCTTGGGCTTAGGCCTCCATCTCTTGGATTGGTTGGTTGGTTTTTCGCAGCTTACCCATTTTAAAGTGTCCAGATCTATGGCATTAAGTCCATCGACACTGTCGTGCAGCCGGGACCACTGTCCATCTCCAGTGATGGCAAGACTGAAACTCTGCCCGTTAAACACTAACTCACCCCCATCCTGTTTTCCTGCCCATTTCCTCTAACTCGCCCCCATCCTGTTTTCTGTCTCTGTGAATTTGAGAACTCTAAGTATCTCGTGCAAGAGGAATTAAACATACTTGGCTTCCTGTGACTGGCTCCTTTCGCTCGGCCACGATGCCCTCCAAGGGCACCCATGTCGTCACATGTCGCTCTCCTGGTTTCGCAGTGACTCTTACTGCCCATACCACTCACCCATCCGGAAGCTGGCCCTGGAGGAGGGCCCCACCGGGAATGGCAGGCCAGGCTAAAAGTTTGCGCATGGATGGGCTGGAGACTTAAAAAGGAGCGGTGCCATGTGGCATGATGGTGCGGCGTGTGGGAGCAAAGGGCTCCCGTCCGGGCCAGCCACCTCTGGCCGGGGGGCTTTTGTCATTAGCACTCGTGGAGTACCCACAATGTACCAGTCTCCCCATGAGGCACACGAGGCACAGGGGCCTCTCAGCACGGGGCCAGCCACTTACTGAACGCTAGTTCGTAAAGGGGGACGAGGTAGGGGCTGAGCTGAGAAGACAGCTTCTTCCTAGGGTTCCATGTGAGCTTCCTGTGAGAGCTGCAGGGAACAGTGGTCAGGAGCTCTGAATCCTGGCAGAAGAGTGTACACAAAATCACAGCCGCCTCTCATAAGTGTCGGGGGGCTGCTCTGAGGAGTCTCTGAAGGCGGGGGCTGGAGAGGCCCCTAGGAGGCAGCACCAAATCAAGAGTGGCATGCATATGGGGAAGGAGGCAGGGAGGCCAAGGTTCACCTTTCAAAGACGATGGGTGTTCCCGATCCTGCTTTTTTTTCAACTCCTCCTCCAGGAAGCATTCCATGATTACACCCACAGAACTTTGGTGACTTTTACTAGACGTTTCCTCTATATTCTCCTCTGGAGCCTGTGCCACATTAATCTGCACTTATAAGTCGTGACATAAAAGCACTTACCTAATTTGGATTAAAGTGTTTGATCCACCGGTACTGCCAGGCACTTTCAAAACTCTCCCCGGGGCAGGTGGCTCAGTCGGTTAAGTGTCTGACCTCAGTTCAGGTCATGATCTCACCATTCCCGAGTTCAAGGTCTGTGTTGGGCTCTGTGCTGACAGCTCGGAGCCTAAAGCCTGTTTCAGATTCTGTGTCTCCCTCTCTCTCTCTCTCTCTCTCTTTCTCTGCCCTTCCCCTACTTGTGCTCTGTCTCTCTCTCTGTCAAAAATAAATAAACATTGAAAAAAGAAAAACCAAAACTCTCCCCAACCTTCCCTCACCCAGGGCTTGTGCTGTAGGTGTGGGGCGCTGAACAACATGCACTGATGGGAATAGACGGGGAAGAGGAAGACTCCTCCCATATCCATCCCACTAGGGTAGCACTTGACCTTCACCCTCCCAAAGACCCTGGGAAAGGGGGCACGGTGGCAGCCAGGCTCCTCATTGTGTGGTTCCAGGTAAATCACTTCAAGTTTCCTGGCTGCCATCCCCTCACCTATGCAACTGGGAGGTGGGTGGCAGGGACTGGAGGTGTGGCCACTGAGCCAACTCAAGCAGCCTTCATTTTAGTGCCTGCATTTCACATGGACAAGCAGGGCCGGAAGGCAGAAGCACTGCTCAGTGACACAGTTGGGTTGGGGTTTGGATTCTGGGGTTAGGGGGTCTTCTCCCTAGAAGCCACGGCTTACCCTAATTGCTAGCCCAGAACGCCAGGGAGACCCCAGGTTCTACTTGGTTACACGTGCTCGGTCAACATGCTAGCTGCGTGACTTCAGTGAGACACTTAACCCCTTCAAGGCCCAGTTTTCTCCTCTAGAGATAGGGGTGGGACTGCGGGGGAGGTGATAGCAGGATCGGTACGAAGGTGAAGGAAACTTCAGAGTCCCTGTCTCATAGCATGTGCTGACCATGGTCAGCTGTGCTCTCAGTATTGTCAGAGTGCACAGTAGGCCTTCAAGTTCACAGGGCCATGGTGTGGAGAAGGTCCTCAGAGCCTGGAGCAGACTTCAGCTCCACCCAGGGGTCCATTTGGAGCCGAACCCACCTGTGCTGCTGCTGGGACATTTCCAACCAGAGCCAGGCTGGCACAGCCCCTCAACCCCTGCTTCCAACCTGGGGGCCCTCAAGGAAGAGGCAGCAATGGCACTGTGATAGAAACAGGCCTTTGCTGCCACAGCAAGGACCTAGGGCCCCCTGGTTGGCCCGAGGCATTTGGGCACCCCCTCCCATTCTCTCTCCCTCCCTCCTGCCTTTCTTCTTTTCTTCTCCCACCTGCTTTTTAAAAGAGAAGGTCCAGAGGTGAATGTTCTTGGAAAGTCCAGGCCAGTCTAGCTATCACCTCTCCTTGGCTTAGCCCCATGCCAGGAATGTGTTTCCAATGTAGGCCTCCATCTACCCTCTGTAGAATGGGGATTAGGCTGGTGCACTCTCTAATTTTTTCTCTTTTCTTTATTTTTTTTTTTTTAACATTTATTGACTTTTTGGAGAGAGAGAGACAGACAGAGTGTGACCTGGGGAGGGGCAGAGAGAGAGGGAGATGTGGAATCTGAAGCAGGCTCCAGGCTCTGAACTGTCAGCACAGAGCCCAATGTGGGGCTCGAACCCATGAGACTGGTACACTCTCTAATAAGGACACAGAGACAAGTCAGTATGATGACAGACAATTCTTATTTCTGAATCCATTCAGGATACCTGCTGCCAAGCCCCCTACCCCCTCCTGTGTTCAAGCCCATGCTTGTCTAAGATGCTGCTCTTAGAAAAGGGAACAAAGTTAAAATCTGGTGAGTTCTGATCTGTGTAAGACACTTCACAACCAACACTTGGCGAATTTCATCCAACTTCATGACAATCCTATAGGGTCATTCTTATGTTACAGATGAGGAAACTAAGTCACAGAAGTGCAAACGACTTGTCCAGTGTTGTTCACTATTCAGTGGGGAGAGAGGGAGAACGGAAAGATTGGCAATAATGGGGTTTAGGCTTTCCTTACTGCCCTCCCCTCCGTAGGACAGGAGGCAGCAGCCCTGACCCCCTGGAAGCTAAGGGGCCCCTGTCCTAAGAAACGTAGACAGCTCTCGTTCATCATGTCACTGGAGGAATGCATATTACTCAAATCCCTTTCTGTTTGGCTCTGATGTTGATGACGCGTGTTCTGATTTTTTTAGAGGCAGATTTACCCTTGATTATATGCATCTGAAGGCAGCTATGAAGATGAATTTTTATTCTGAGTCACGTGCCCCTGGGTGTGTGGGGAGATGGCTGGGACCAGACAGGCTGTGGAATATCCTCCCCTGGCAGCAGAAAGTTGGCAACATCACCACCAAAGGGCTAAGTGAGGAGGGGGATGCGGTTCCGAGGTCAAGGCTCCCCTGGCTTGTCCTGAGAGCTGGTGGCAGGGACCGGCCAGATAGGCCTGGGTGTGATGAGAGGAGGCTGGGAGTTCCTTAGTCTCCTCTCACACCCACGCCCCTCCTGCCATCCAGAGAACAGCAGGTGGGTGTCGAGGGCCCTGGTGGCCCCTCTTTCCTCTGGTGAACATCACCTTTTGTCCTGGTAAGAGCATGCCATAATCGTAGCTATCTTTCCAAGTAACCAGTGCTTTCTTGCCCTGAAAATGGGCCACTGCTGGACAGAGAGGACAATTTGGAAGTGATGCGCAAGGCACGGAAGGGAGGGCTATTTTCCTGGTGCTGTACGGCTGCCCACATGCACCAGCTCCCACCCAGCCCCCGTGCCCGCTCCATCTCTGGCCTGGTGAGGGGCAACTCAGTGAAAGGCACGGCCTGATCAGCCCAAGCACATGTTCCTTAAAAATAATGGACAGGACCAGGGAGGCCAGGGCTGGCAGATACTGGCCACAGCAAGGAGCCCCATCCTAGGCATGGGAGGCCCAGATGAATGCAATTGTTCAACCCAAAGGGAATCAGAATTCATCCCAGACCACCACCGCCCCGCCAGACTTGTGTGTGTTCTAGAAGTGCCAATATCATTCTTGGACAGTAAGAGGGCTCTAACTCTGCCAAAGAGCGTGCATGCGAGTGTGTAGGTGTGGTGCATGAGCGTGAGCATGTGAGTGTGCGTCGTATGTGATGTGTGTGTGCCCGCCTCTGTGCCTGTGTGGACACTGCAGGCAGGGACACAGCAGAATGCCCAGGCTCTGGACTCCGGGTCTATGTCCTTGGTATGGTCACTTCCAGTTGGTGGACTTGGGCGATCGTTCCGACCTGCTACACCTTGGCTTCCTCATTCATAAAATACAGATAGCCTAATTCATGGGACAGTGTGATCATCCAGTGAGTTAATGTGTACAGAGCAATTAATGCTTGGTAGATGATCCACGCTCAAGAGCAGCCAGCTAACTATTCTTCTTAGCTTTGTTTGTTTTCCAGGGCAATTGGCTGGTCAGAGTCACCTCTTCTTGACTTCAAAGTAAGGCACGAAGGAGTCCCTGGAGGTCAGCAGACTCAAAGCCAAATCATCTGTGCCTTCAGAGCAGGCACATAAACACAAGACTCGGGCTTTCAAGTAGATTCTCAAATTCACAAGAACCTTCATGGAACTACCCTGCCTAGAGTCCACGTCGACAGGAGTCTTTGATATATTCAACCACCTTATTACAAGGACCTTTGGATGCTTCATCAGCCTGGTCCAACCTGCCCCACCTCATGGCTTGACTGCAGAGAGATTTCTGAGTTGATTGTAGAGCCCCACCCTTGGCTTTTGGATTATTGGTGCAACCACCTACTCCCCTGATTCGCAGATAATTGAACTGCCTGTTTTTTTACTCATTTATGTAGGGAGATATCTACATAAGTGAAATCATTTTAATATCCTGTCTTTATTTGGTGGTAATTGGTCACAGAGAAGAAAAACATGTCTTTTTCCCCCGGGAGATGCAAATCTTTAGCGTAATGGGTACAACGAGCTGAGGATTCTAAGTGATACGATCGGTGATAATAATAATGAATACTAAATAATAGTTAAAATGGCAACGATGCTAATGATGATAATGACAAAGCTGGTGACAGCCTCTATCTCTTGCTGACACTCCCGTTTGCCAGGCACTGTGCGGGCATTAGCACACCTCATTTTGGCAGAGGAGAAGCATTGCCTCTTTGCTGCAAACCGATGGGCAAACTTTGCCTGTTCGGGTGTGTGGAAGAGGGGCCGAGGGGCCAACCCCGGCTGCAGATCCGGGGAGTGAGCGCGTCCTCCTGGAATCCCGGACCTCATTCTAGTCTGCAGGGAGAACAGGGCTCCTGCCCTTGGCATGGAACACCCCCCAAACCACTTTCCAATTATCCACACACACACACACGTGCCCCCTCTGTAATTATCCTGACAAATGCGCTAAAGGAAAATAAACTCTGCAAAACTGCCTTATAAAAATAGCAAAATGCACAGTGCAGGCTTGCTCTGTATAATTCATAGAGAAAAGCATGGAAACATCTTATCCTGATAAACTGTGCTTTCTGTGAATTTGCTGATTATACACACACACACACACACACACACACACACACACACATGCACGCACACTCGCACGCATGCACGGACTGCCTCTGGCTGGCTGGTATTTTGATAAAGAGATGGGGAGAGCCCCAGTCTGAATAATGGCTGTGCCCTGGTGGAGCTGTCAGCTCAGGGACGGGAACCTGAGAGGCTGGGCTGGTGACCACTTTCTGGCAGCCTGGGCAGGTCTTTCGGTTCAGGCTATTCAGCTTAATCACATTTAGCGAGTCCCTGTTGCACGCTAGCACTGGGTATGCAGAGGGGTCACAGGGAGGAGGGAGGGTCCTGGGGAGGAAGCAGATCCCTGAACGGATAACATGACAAGGTAGGTATGATTGTGATGCTCAAGGGGAAGATCAGGTGGGCTTCTTGGAGGAGGGGTCTGAGTCTTGAAGAATGAATATGGTGGCCAGGGGAAGATGGTAGAGAAGGCATTCTAGGTAGAGACTGGATAGTGGGTTTAGTATCTCCAGGCAGGGAGAAGGACAGGCAAGGGCTGAGGCTGGTGAGCGAGGGGCAGCCACACACGAGACAACGGGCACTCGCCAAGGAACCTCCCCATTTGGCCACTGCCTAAGGCCCGTCTACCCTTTAGGGACTGCTTAAGTGTCACTTACCCAATAAGCCCTTCCCTGCTCCCTGCCTCGATAGATTACAGCCCTTGCCAGACCCTCTCAGATCTCCTTCCCCTTCCATGCAGGGCTTCTAACTCCGACCATTATTATAGAATTATCCACATGATCTTGGGTCACTGTGTCCCCCACGAGACACCGTGGGCCTTCTCATTCACCCAGTTCCTGCTACATAGGAGTCCCTTGATAAATGCTTGTTGAATGAATGAGGAAATGGCTAATGAATGGTTTTTGCAGCTAATCATGGGATGGTGGGGTGGGGGTGAGCCTGGAGACAGGAGACCCGTGGGAAGGCTAGTTGAGTCACTTTGCCTGAAGAATGATAAGGGTCTGATGTAAAGGGCAGGGAGTGAACGTGTCGACCTCATCTGAAGGCACAACAGCAGACAGACGCTGATGGATGGAGGTGTGGGGAGAGGGAGAGGTTGCCTGGGTATCCCAGGTCAGGCTAACTCCTGGACAGCTGGTGAGCCACCTGCCAAGATGAGGAACAAGGGAGAAGGAGGAGGTTTGGGGGTGGGGGGATGAGATGACTACACTGTGGACATGATGAGTTTGAATTCCCAGAGACTCAGGACGTTCCCCTCCTGGGCACGGACACCGTGACCACGGTGGCCACTCCCGACACCCCCTCCACAGGCACCAGAGGCCAACGAGGCCCCAGCCCTTGGCCATCCCACCAGCCCTGGCCAGGTCACCGGACTCCCTGGGGGCAGGCAGGTGCATGCCTGGCCCACAAAAACTGCTGGTCTTACTGGCAGGAGGAACAGGATGCCTGCCCTATAAATGGAATTTCAGCAGTCTCTCCAGACAGGCCACTGGCTGTCACAACCTTTCTCTCTCAGGATAACACATCTGTTCCTAGAGGCATAAGAAGGGACCGGCAGTGTAACCACCTGAGGGTCCCAGCAGGAGGGAACACTAGGGCAGGGCAACCTCTCCATCTGGGTTCCCAGGAACCTTCGAGGAGAAGGGAAGAGGCTTCTACGTGGGGTTCAGCCCCCAGCCTGGAAGTGTATTGGCCAGCCTTTCCCTCCATGCCGTGGACCCCACCCAGCCTGCTCCCCTGCCCACTTAGTCTTCCTAAAGTGGTCAGGCCACTCTCCTACTCAACAATCTTCAGTGGCTCCTCAGTGTCTTTGGGGTGAAGTTGAAGTCCAAAGCCCAGTGTTCCACAGTCCTCTTTAGTCTGACTGCAGGCTATGTTCCCAACATTTCAGCTCACATACCCCCACGTCCCGCCCCCACAAGGTCAGTTCACTCCAGTCTGACTGGTCTCCTTGCTGACGTGAGCCCCCTGAAAAAGGCAGAATCATGGTAAGTATACCTGTGAACATAGCATAACATACAGAGATGCAGAATCAGGGGCGCCTGGGTGGCTCAGTCGGTTAAGTGTCCGACTTTGGCTCAGGTCATGATCTCATGGTTCATGGGCTCGAGCCTCGTGTCAGGCTCTGTGCTGACAGCTCGGAGCCTGGAGCCTGCTTCGGATTCCATGTCTCCCTCTCTCTCTGCCCCTCCCCTGCTAGTGCTCTGTCTCTCAAAAATGAATAAACATTAAAAAAAATTTTAGAGGTGCGGAATCACTGTGTTGTACACCTGAAACTAATGTAACGTGTGGACTACAACTGAAAAACAAAGAATCATAGACTGTGGGGATGGAAGGAACTCTTCCTTCCACAGACAAGGAAATCCAGAATGAGAGAAGCTAAGCGACTTGCCTCCAGCCAGGGTCTGAGCTGAGTCTGAGGCTGCTAGTTCATTCATTCACTCCACAGGAATTCAATGCCAATTTCCTGCCAGATGCTATCCTAGTTCACATAAAAACATGGAACCTCCCTTAATCATTTATTTAACAAATTATTTATTAAGCACCTTCTATGTGCCAGGCTGGGAGCCAAGTTGCAACAGTAAACAAAAGAGAAGTCCCTGCATCCTTGGAGAGTCAGAGAGAGACAAAATCAATAAAGACACGTGTCAGGTGGAGACGAAGACAGTGAAGAAGAACAACACTGGGGAAGGGGACTGAGAGCATGGCAGACAGGCAACTTTCATGGAGGGTGCTAACCGAGGACCTCTCCGACAAGTGGGCGTTAGGGCAGGAACCGGGAAGAAGTGAGGTCTCCTGGGGGCAGGGGGGCCCAGGGAGAGAAAGCAGCCTTCACAGACGCCCTGAAGCAGGAGCACCTTAGCGAGTTAGGAGGCTGGGGGGCAGAGAACGCCAAGGACACCAGAGAAGTGGGGGACCGGCCAGCTGGGTGAGGACTTTGGTTTTACTCTGAGTGAGATGAGGTCCTGAGCAGTGGAGGGATGTGAGCTGACACTATGCAGTGTGACAAAATCACAGTGAGCCACAGTGGCACTGGGATGGGGGCAGGGAAGTCTCCCCGCCTAGCTTCCCAAATCAGAATGGGCAGGAGCTGTGTGTGTGTGTGTGTGTGTGTGTGTGTGTGTGTGTGTGTTTGCTAGGGGAGAAGGAAAGGAGAAAACAGTAATAGCTAAAAATAAAGCCCAACGTTTATGAAGGACTCACTATATGCCCAAAACTGTGCCAAGTAGTAACTCATTTAATACTTCACTTCCACCCATTTTATAGACGAAGAAACTGAGGCACAGAGAGGTTCACTTGTTCCAGACCATGCTACTGGTAATGACAGAGTGGCACAAAAACCCAGCCAGTCTGGCTCCGGAGCCTGCATTTCTAGCCACCACATGGTGTCACAGAGACAAACTATTCCAGGCAGAAAGGTGAGTGGGGGCCTGGTCAGGCATCTGGAGTAAGAAGGGTTCTGGCATTTTCCCTTCGTTTGAACAGTATCCCAGAGTTAAGGAAGTCCAGGCCAGGGCAAGGTCAGATGAGCTGTGTGTGGGAGGAAGAGGGTCACATCTCAGCCCTGGGGACCCAGAGCCTGAGCGGGGGGGGGGGGGGGGGGGCCCCCCCCCGTCCTGGAGCTGCACCTGCACCCCTACTGTCAGGTGATGCCTAACCATTCTTTAAATCCTGGCTACTCAGGGCGCCTGGGTGGCTCAGTTGGTTAAGCCTCCGACTTCAGCACAGGTCACGATCTCACAGTCCGTGAGTTCGAGCCCCGAGTCGGGCTCTGGGCTGATGGCTCAGAGCCTGGAGCCTGCTTCTGATTCTGTGTCTCCCTCTCTCTCTGCCCCTCCCCCGTTCATGCTCTGTCTCTCTCTGTCTCAAAAATAAATAAACGTTAAAAAATAATTTTTTTTAAATCCTGGCTACTCAAAGTGTGATCTCCAGACCAACAGAATTGGCATCTCCAGGGGGCTTATTCGAAAGCCAGAACCTCCGCCCCCAACCCCAGACCTTCTGAATCATAATTTGCATTTAAGCAAGACCCGCAGGAGATTTATAGCAGACCCATTAAAATCTTCGAAGTCCTACTCTGGACCTCAGGCCAAACAGGACGTGTTCAAGGAATCCTCTTCTGACCCACCACTCCCCACGAGATCCCAACCCATGACTTCATTCTCTAAAAGCAGTTTCGAATCCTCCTTCACAGCACTTACGGCATGGTCACTCGGTCGTTCTCAAACTCGCTGCACGTGCAGCCACCTGGGGACACTGAAAACTGACGGGGGGTCAGCTGCGCGCCTCACAGTGCGATCAGCACCCAGGTATCGGTGTCTGGTTTTAGTGTCTGTTTTTATTTTCATCTCCCCCCATCCACACACACCCTGAGGTTTCCAATGTACAGTTAAGTCTTTGAACCCTTGCCGTGACTAAATGCTTTATGCCATTCCTTTGAGTAACCTCATGATAGCGGCTGCTGCTATTCCAGGGATAACAAGAAGGGCAGGGTCATCGCCCAGCGGCTGACCAACTTTGCTCCTAAACCCTCACAAATTTGCCACCTCTACTCGCTAACTACAGGCGCCAGGAAGGCCAACAGCCTGGCTGGTGCGGGCTTGGCCTCTCACCAGAGGGAGCCGTTAAGAATCCAGAGTCTCGGGGAGCCTGGGCGGCTCAGGTCATGATCTCACGGTTCGTGAGTTCGAGCCCCACATCGGGCTCTCTGCGGTCAGAGCCTGCTTCAGATCCTCAGTCCCCCTCTCGCCGGCCCTCCCTGACTTGTGCTCTCTCAGAAATAAATAAACATTAAAAAAAAAAAAGAACCAAGGGTCTCAGTGTGGGGAGGAGGAGAGGGGGCCTGGTGCCTGCTGTCTGTGGGGCCCCCTTCTAGGGTCCTCTTGCATTAGCTGCCCCTGCACACAACAGAGCTGCTCAGCGCCTCCGTGCAAGATGACCTGGGAGTACCCAGGCTGAAACCCTCGGCTGGGGGGCCTGGCTCCAGATCCACTCTGGTTTCTCTCACAGAAATAAATTGGGGCCTTCTTTGACCCCAGAGTATGCGCTACGTTTCCTCTCCAGCCAAAACAAACTTCTCTCCCATCACTTCTGGAGAGGTTCGTTTAATAGCGTGTGAAATGAAATGTCAACAAGAATTAGAACAAATGGCATCGGGAGCCCCAACAGATGATAGGCAGCCAGGGGCCAGCGGGCTCCGACAGCCCCGAGCCACGGGGAGCAGGCCCAGGAGACCCTCAGCCCTGGCCCCGGGGAAGAGGGACCTCCAGGCACATGGTCTCCCTGCTTGGAACTGGAATATAGTCTTTGAGCTTCTGACAGCAGAACGGAAACTGCCTTTGACATGGGAAATAACTTTCCTCTGACACACAATTAACAAGGACAAGTATTCCCTGGGGCAGGACCCAAGAGCCCCATCAGTCAGCCCGTCAGGGGTCATGTGCATGGAGGCGGGGCATCTAGGGCGCAGTCTTGACCTACTGCCAATAACCACGAGCTCACGTTGCCTCACTTACATTGACCTCATGCTTTTCGCAGGCTCCTGCGTCTGTCAGCTCATCTGCCCCTGGGTCTCGGAGGTGTGGGAGAAAAATGCCTCTGCCTTTTGCCCACCTGGGCCGCGGAGGGCACAGCCGTGTTCACTTAATTTGATAATGGGAACGGGGAACGTTATTGGATGCTTACTATGACGGGGTCCTGTGCTGCGAATTTTATGTGCATTATTCTTCTTCATCTGCTCATTCATTCAAACACACGTTTATTGAGTATCTACTATGTACCAGACACAGTTTTGGGCACAGAAGTGAACATCAGCTACAAATCCTTGCACTTGAGGAGCTTATGTTTGTGTGAGGTTGGGAGCGGGAGCGGGGGTGGGGGGAGGAAAGCAGATGGTAAGATAAATAACAAAAGCATCTAGTAGTGAATCAAACAGTGGGGCAGCCGGTGGGGTGCCACCCACACCCCCTCCCGTCTCACTAGGGGCACGGTGGCGTGATGCCAGAGTCCACACTGGGTGGGGAGCCTTGGGGTTGCTCTGCTTTGCTCTCTCAGGTTTCCTCTGAAGCCTGGGGGAGCCCTCTGCACCCACAGAGGCACGACCAGTGGGAGACAGGTGTCAGGAGTGCTCCAGGCTCTGCGTGTGCTTGGGATGACAACTCTGAGGTCCCCGTGGGGCTGAGCTCATCAGCCCCTCTTGCCGGTCTTTCCCCAGTCCTGTCTCACTCACCCTGCCACCTGGATCACCACCCACAGGTCGTGGTACCCGACTCTTGGTCCTGGGATCTGTCTTCAGGGGAGTCCAAACTCAGGCATAAGAGTGATGCATATCAGGGAGAAAGTAAAGTAAGATGGAAAGAACATGGAAAGTTCTTTCCATTTTAAGTCAGGAAATAATGGCGCCATTTCTCTAGATGAGGAAATTAGGTTCTGCCTCCAACTTTCTTAAGTCTATCTGCTAAGTGGCAGAATGGGACTGGCCACCTTCTTTGTCGCCTGAAGGTGTCTCAGAAGCACTCCACTCCTCACCCTTCGTTTGGTTGAAGAGTTAGGGTTGAAACCATGAAGGCACAGGGCCGGAATCTGCCATGCCAGAAATGAAGGGAGGAGGCACTCGTGGGAAGGCTGGATGAGGAGGGCTCTGAGCAGGGAAGGGGCACAGGCTGTTGAAAAGAAGGGAGACCTACGAGAGGCAAGGACAGGAATGAGAGTCAAGCAAAGGGAAGCCAGAAGTCACATTTTAGGCGGGCTGGAGGGGAGGCCGTCCTATTGGAGAAGGGAGGGGTAAGATAGTGGGGAGACCCAAAGTGAGCTCAGCCGCGGCAGGGGACCCTGGCTACATCCCAGTGAGAGTAGGCTGCGAACAGAGAAGTACCCTGGCCTCCATCTGTTTCCACTTGGCTCCTTCTCCAGGGGTAGCACTGGGCCCAGCCTTCCTAACCCACAGGTACTGTCACAACACCCCCCGCCGTGGGCACGTAGCACCACTTTACTCTCCGCCCGCTGGACTGGAGGAGGGAACGGTGCAGACAATCCGGATGCTGGCTCATGGAGTATCTTCATTGCTCAAGGGCAGAGGCTGAGGCCCAGAGAGGGGGCATCACTTGTCTAAAGTCACACAGCAAGACAGGAGCAGAGCTAGAGCTAGAACGCAGGTGTCCTGACATTAACTCTGGGGCTGGTGATGCTTTTTCCTTGTCTCCCAGGACAGGGGTTCTTTCGCACAGGGTGTTGCCTGCCCGTGCCTCCTGTGGGCCACTGGATAGGCCAGAGCCTTCCCCCCCCGGAAGGAGGCTGGGGGGTGAGAGTAAGGGGCCATCCAGATGCCTTCATGACATCCAGGAATGCAGCAGGACTCACCAAGCACTGTCATCCCGTCCTGTGACTCAGACAGGACAGGCATCACTCAGCCCGCCCGCTGTACAGGGGAGGCGACTGGGCCAGGAGTAGCAAGGCCAGGCTCCAAATCCAGAAACTCTCAATTCTGAGTTTCACGTTCTTTCCAATCACGTCCAGCTAAGCCCATCCAGGGCCTTGCGGTGATTACCTTTCATTAGCTTCAGAAAAGCCTCTGCTTTGGCGAGTTTCATAAGGAACTAAATCTGTCAGGAAAACATAAAGCCAGGCCCCTCATCCATCTTCTCGACAACTATTTATTAGACTTATTATTATGTAAATACAGAAAAGGAGGGGGAGACTACACTAAAATCCAATTGGGGCCGCCTCTGCCAGCAAGGGGTAGATGGCAGGGGAGGTGGAGGGAGGCCTGGGTCCTTCTGTCCCTCCAGGAGGCCCAGCAGGAGGCTCGGCTTCGGGGGAGGCTGGGGAGGTGGGGAGGGGGACTCAGAGTCAGCAATCGCTGCCCTGCTGGCCTATGCCATTGTCATTCCATTTCCAATTAATGAAAGGTTAGGACACAATCAAAAAGCCAAATGGTGCCCTTAATTGCTGCAGTGGGAGAGAAAGCAGCTTCGCAGGGTCCTGAGAAGGTCCTTCCCAAGGGGCCCCACACTCTCTCCGTCCCTCTGTTCCCACAATAGACCATCGGGGGGGTGAGGCCAGCCTGCCCTGGTCCTGACACAGGGTGGGCCCCAGACGCCCCTCCTTGGTACCCCTTGCCCAGCCCCTCGGGGGTCCTGCCAACCTCTGTGAGGGCGTGTGTGTGCCTGCCCTGTCGTGGCTCTGCCCATGTGCCTCCCGGATGCCCCTACCGCAGCGATGCCGGCTCATTGGTCTTTGCGTGTCCCCTGCAGTGCCTGGCACATACAACAAACTCAGTAAATGTTCCTTCTCGAACGCGTGAATACATTCCCTGGAGGTGATTACACTCCAAGGGGAGGGAAGTGAAAACAAATATGGGCATTTCAGCCATTACCAGTACAAGAGGCCCAGGGTGAACCCCACAATTCAGGTAGTATGGGGCTTCGTACCGCAGTGCCCTGCCAGGCCCGCCTCAGCGTGGGCACACAGCATGCCAGGCTATCAACTGTCTGCAGGCCTGCCTGCACCGCTTGACCCTGAGCACCACGATGGCAGGGCTGGGCCTCACGTCCCCACACCCAGCACAGTGCCCGACACACAGGAGGTCCTCAGTAGGTATTTGTGGAAGGAGCGGGAGAAAGAAGGAAAGGAGGGAAGGAGGGAAGGAGGGAGGGGGCAGTGGTGAGCTGAGTTCTGGACTACAGCAGCCCCTCCATGACACAGGCTGGCACCCTGTAGAGAACAGAAGTCTTGGCTCAGGACGAGTGAACAGCAGCACCACGGGCAAGCTGGCAGCACACTCTACCCGGCAGGGCTGCTGCTGGCCTCTCCGTGCCAATCAGAACAAGGGGGGACACCGGTCCCCATCCTGGTGCCCTCGCACAAGGCACAGTGGCTCAACCGTATACGGCAGCCTGTGTGGTTCACGTGGCACAGGAGGAATTCGTGGGGGGATTCAAAGAAGACAGATTCGCTCTGGATTGTGGAGCTGCCCAGACACACGGTTCAGCCTTCAAGGTCAACAGCATATCCCACAGGTCCTTCTACAGTTACCTTCCACCAATGGAGCACTGCCAGCTCTAGATGCAGGGTAGACTAGACTGACGTAGATGATCTCCACCCCCCGCCCCCCCTTCAATCTTTACAACAATCTCAGGAAGTGGGCACTATTATTACCCATTTCACAGATGAGCTCACAGATGCTCGGAGAAGGTTAGAAGTATGCCCAGGTCATGGCTGGTGATCCCTAAAGGTGGAGGCAGAGCCCAGGTGCAATGAGGAGCTTGGCAGCTGCTTGGCTGAACCGGGGAGGCTGTTTGTACAGAAATAATTGAAGCGTCAGCCAGCATTCAACCTTGTCCCTTCCTTACTTTCTCAGAACGCTGAGGTTCCAGGGGTCCTGCCTCAGTGGGCTTCTGCGGTCAAGTAGCCCAGCAGCTGACTGTTTTGCCAGGTGAGACCCTGGAATGAGGTCCTTGGTGATGAGCGGTGATGGGGAATTAGAAGAGCCTTGGCTGAGAGATTGCCTTCCTGCACTGCCAGATGCCTGACCCATCGGGGAGTTCCACGGCTGTGGTGTGCCGTCTTCACACGCACGAGTGCCACCAGGAACATGAATTTGGGTGTCAGATAGACTGGGCACGAGTTCTGGCCTCACCACCTCACTTACTGGCCCTGTGACTTTGGACAAGCCTATTCCCTCATCTGAGAAGAGGGGAGAGTACCACCCAGCTCACCGAGCGTTGTGAGGATGAAACGTGCTAAGAGGCGGACTGCCCCCCACCCTGGGCCCAGTGCTTGGCACATAGTAGATACTCCATACCTACTCTTATTCTTAATAAATTACCAGCCCATCTGCCTCATGGAGTCACGTTAAGTGCAAGAAAGTGTTATAGAAACTAAAGTGGGGCCCGTGGTCAGAATGCGGGGGACACACAAGCAGGAAGGGACTGGTAACATCCTGTGTGTGTGCGTGTGTGTGTGTGTGTGTGAGAGAGAGAGAGAGAGAGAGAGAGAGAGAGAGAGAGTGACAGAGAGGGAAAGCACGCGAGGGGCCACATGTGGGGAGCATGGGGATGGCTGGGAAGGCCTCCACAACTCCTGATCGAGTGGGGGACAAGGGGAGGTGTTCCGGACAGAAACTGAACAGAGCAGGAGCCACCATTCCACATACCCCACGGCGCTGAGCACAAGGCTGGGCATGGAGTTGGTGCTCCTGTGGTACCTGTTGAGTAAACAAGACGGGACAGATGTTGCCTGAGCCCTTCTTGCCTTCTTTGGAGGAAGGCAGCCAGACGTGTCTTGACAGGCCTCCAGCAGGGGCCTGCCAGAGCTCACGCCCAGGCGTCTCCAGGGCCCTCTGGCTTAGTGCATCCACCTGCTCCTTATCTAACCTCACTGGACAGAGAACAACACATCCTCCTTGTAATACTCCCCCGCAGACTGGCAGATTATTATTAAATACTGAGCGTGTGAACGCGGAAGGTTATGTTGCTCTTGGTGTTTGCGAAGGGCTTATCCACATCCTTGTCAGAGCCGTTCTGTGTCTCCGCACCCCACCCTGCACGGGAAGCCAGCCGAGGGGGCCCCGCCGGACAGGCGAGTCCAAGGAGACAGCTCTTTACTGGCAGAGTCATACGTTTAGCCAATCGATAACCAACACGTAAGCCAGGATGTAGGAGTCAGGAACCGTTAGGCTGTGCAGATACGATGGCAGATTGCTGATGAGTCCTTCTTCTCCCCCAGAGGGCGAGGAGGCTGTGCCGTAGATAAGTGAGGTGAGGTGCCCAATTCCTGTTGTCTGGATAACCAGTCAGTCATTTGTTAATTTATTCAGCATGTGAGTAATTACCGTGTGTCATGAGCTGTTCTAGGTGCTGAGGACACAGCGGTGAGAAGCCAAGGATCCTGCCCTCATGTAGCACACGTGTTAACAGGAGAGACAATAAACACGTACAACAAATGCAACGAAGACAATAAACACATTTGTCCGGCACTGTGAAGTTTACAATATGCTTTCTCAGACATCATCTCAATTCTCGCTTTAGTGCTGTGATCATCGTACTTCCGTTATTGTCAGCGAGTAGATAGAGGGAAGACGGGGTAAGTGGCTTGCTCTCAACCACACAGCTGGTAGCCAGTGAGACCAGGACTCAAACTCCAGCTTGAGCACAAGGTCATGTGTTCTTGAGACAATGCTCTGTCAGAACAAGGTGTTGTTATCAGAAGAGCTAAGGCGGGCAGGGGTATTCATCATGGGGGCTCTCCTTCAAGTGTGTGGGTCTTGCAAGGGGACCTTGCTGAGGTCGGAGGGATGCCGGTTTTGTCAGAATGGCTGACGAATGACCTATGGTAAACCGCTAAGAACTGTCACGGGAATCTGCGAAATCCTGGGCTGCGATAATAATTGGAATTTGATTCGTGTTGGCTTATTTGCTTGTATTATTTTGTTTTGCGGTGTAGCTCTTGTCCTGGGTATGAAGACGTTTCTCCAATGGGGACTGTGTGTATATGCACGGGAGGGGAGCCCGGAAAGCAGACAGGGAGAGATAAACGAAGACAGCAGGTAACGTCCTGACCTCCAAGGAACCTCGTTTGGCCACCACTCGTTCCTCCCCTAAATATCTAGTGAGTTCCTAGTGTGCCCTGGGGTACAAGGACGACCGAGGCAAGCCCTGTCTGCCTGTTTTGGGGAGGTCACCCCACCATGCCCACTGGCCAAATGGGTTTGCGTGTGCCCCCTCCTGTGCCCTCACCTTGCCCAGCTCTACAGAACGATCTATTTCAAGGCACCTGGGCTGGCACTGGGCATGGGACTCCCCTGCCAGAGATGAGTGTTGTTCCCATCTGTAAATGGCTCCAGCTCCTGGAAAAGCAGCCACAGACAAGTGCTTAGTAGCAAATAGATTGCTCCCCACCGAGCCCGTGATTCACCAGGGCAGAGAGCCAGCCTCCCGAGGCGCGGGGAGGCAGCAGCCCCGGCGGGTTCCAGGGAGGGGCACGGGACTCTGGCCCACATTTAAGGGTAGGATTTATTTCTTCCCCTCCCCACAGCCTGTCGGGCTATTCTGCTAGTTCTTCCACTTATTTTATTTTTTCCCCAGAGTTGGAGAGAGTTTCCATCCGAGCTGTGCAGGGCATTTCCCCAGGGAGGCTTAAAAACCCTCAGACAAATTAGCTGAAGTCTGTGGCCAGGGTCCCTTTTGTTCTCCCTTCTCAGCAAGCAGACATCTCTCCTCTGGGACCTGGCCTCCGTCCTGCTGATGCAGGGCTGCCTGTGCACTGCAGGACAGGGAGGGGAGGGGAAGAGATGAGGGAGGGACGGTGCGGTGCGTGGCGAAGGGGCTTCTGGAAGCCCACAGTGGGAGGGGCAAGCAGAGAAAAGAGGAGGGTACAAAGGGAGAAGAAGGTAAAAGGGCAGAGGGTTTGATAGCACAGCAGTCCCTTCCTAGGTGCCTAACGTCATGTTCCAGTGTGGGCCGAAAGCCTCAGTGAGCATCTCTGGGTCTCCCCTCTGCACGTCTAGCATTGGGGGTGATGCACCAGGTGTAAAAGGTGGCTTTCGTCCCAGAGGGGCCTGATCCCGGAGGGGATTGGGTGAAAGGCCGGTATGAGCATCAAATGTTCAAGGCCCAACATAATACAAATACAAAAGCTTTTGTCCGGGTGAACAGAAAATCTGGTGAAGGTTCTGGCTCCGTCACTCACTTCTGTGTGAGCCTGGGTCTGTACTGGACCTCCCTGTGCCTTGGTTTCCGTTCTGTAAAATGGACACAGCACAACACCTCTTGCATGCCCACAGGGACCCTCAAAGGAGACACCGTGGGTCAGAATGAACTGTAAATTCTAAAACAGGACAGAAATGCAGGAAACAGCAAAAAGCACTGGATACCGAGGCACTGAGGCCACTTGGGGGCGGTCAGAGTCCTGGAGGCCAAGGCATCGGGCTGGGCTGGGCAAGATAAACAACCTGCTTTAGAAGAGATTGGAAGGCTGGGGAAGGGACAGGACACCCAAAGGAAGCCATGGAGGTGGGAATATACTTGTTTTATTTGTGAGACAATCAGAGAGTTTGTTCTGTTTTTGTTGCTTTGCCTGCTCTCTCCTCCCTCCTCTCTCACTCCTGGGCATTTTTAGGTGATTTCTTCAGCCTAGAATAGGCTCCTATCTTCCTGTTTGTGAACTTGTGTTAATACTTCAGGCCTTTTTTTTAGATGTCATTGCCTCCAAGAAGCTCTTCCTGATTCCCAAGAATGGATGCTCCAACATACCTTACGTTAGAGTTCTCTAAACATTTCTACTGGGACCCCAAATAAGAAAACATTTTATGTCGCACACACAGACACACACAGATCCCAATATAGAAAATGGAAACGGAAGTTTTAAAGCAACAACATTCCCCCCTTATTATGAATGTGATCCCGTAATATCATTCTGTGACATTTCTATTCTGCTCTATTTAATTTTTTTAAAATGCTGTTCGTGACCCACTAAGTTAATTTCATGACCCACTAATGGGCTGGTAACCTGCTGTTTGACAACACCACCTTCTGTTCACCCCTGCTGTCGCACTTACTCCCTGCACTGGGTCACCGAGCGTGTCTGCACCCCTGCCGTTGGCCGCAAACCCCCTCAGGATAGACATTTCATCAGGCTCGCCCTGGGACCCAGCCTCCAACACTGTTCCTGGTGCCCAGCAGGTGCTTTAAAAGTGCTGAATGGATGAGTTATTGAATGGAGAGATGTCTGGCTGGGGCAGAGAAGTGCAAGACAACAGGAGGATGAAATGAGGAGGGCCTTGAAAATCAGGTGGGGTACAGCGAATCTTAAGGAAGCATGCGAAGGCAGCAGGGCAAAACTCAGGCAGGAGAAGAGGAGGGCCTGGTCCGAGTCACTGCCTGCAGCAGCCATGAAAGCTCTGCCTTGTGGCTGTTTGGAAGGATAGGCGACAAAGCTTGATGGCAGAGAGCTCGAGAGGTAGCACAGAATAAGTGGCAAAGAGGACCCCAAGTCTCTGGCCTGAAGGCAAGACCCACAGTCATGATGGCTTGCGTTTACGGATCACCTACTATGTGCAGGCACTACCCCAGATCTCGTGCACACATCTGCCGTTTACAATCACAGGCTCAAGGTCACACAGCTGGTGAGTGACACAGGTGGGACTCAAGTTGGGTCAGTCTGAGTCCACGGTCCACACTGCTTTCCCCTCCACATCACAGCCTTCCCCCCACTTCCTGTCCATCAGTTTCTGCGATGACACAGCGTATGAGCTCCCCATTCCTTTAGAATTGGGGCTTGCTTATAATCAGGAGGGGAGTAGATGTGCTCATGGCCGAGGGTTGGATGGCGAGGGTGGGGTGAAGATGGCAGGTATTGGCCACCATTAAGTGTGGGTACATCCAAGGTGTGGAGTAGGGCACTCATTCATTCATGCATTCACTTAGCAAGCGTTTTTTGAGCGCCTCCCATGTGCCAGACACTGGCTAAGATGCTAAAGACACAACGGGAGACAAAACAAAGTTCCCTGCCCTTGCGGAATCCACATTCCAAGAAAGAAGGGAGCCAGATGATAATCAAATAGATATGTAAAGTCATGCTGCAAGACAGTGAATCCTAGGAAGAAAAAAAAAAAAAAAAGCAGGACTGGAGTTAGGTTGTGTACATAGAATGTTTCAGGGCCCAGGAACAGCATGAAAGCCAGGAGGCATGAATGTCCCCAGTGAAACACTGAGACTATTGACAAAACACCGCCAAGCAAGCAGATGCTGCCATCAGCCAGGGCGCACCTCGGGAATCGTGGCATCTTCTGAGAGCGTGCTGTGGACTGCTAACAGGGCACAATCCCCAGTCTCAGACTCCAGCTTCTAGGAGTCAGGATGGGGAAATGCCGCCCTCCTACAGCCTCTTGGGAGGTGGCTGCTTGCAGTGTGGCTGGGAGGCTTTGCTTTCAAAAGGGTCCTGCTCCCCCGCCCCCCACTCCTCATGGGACAGGGCTGACCTGGAAGCCTCTTCTGCAAACACGCGTGCCCTCTGCCTCCCCCTCTCCAGCACAGGGTCTGAGAAGAGAAGGAAACCCTGGGGCAGGCTCAGGGGCATTTGGGGGCCTAGGACAGCCCCCAACAGGGTGATTCACCTTACCCCCACTCACGCTTCACCATCTAGCCTCAGAGCTTATAGCTCCTGGTGTCATGATAAGGGTAAGAAGTTTCTAGACTCAGCTGCCATTCCCCTGTTAGCCACCCATTCACATGTCCGGGCAAGGGAGGAAGCTCACTCCTTCCCAGACGAGATGCAGAATGCTGGCCACAAGCCTGCTTGATGTCATACCTAACACTAACTATGAGAAAACCCAGAGACCTCAGTCCTTGCCTCCTCTTCTTGGCAAGGGGCCTAGAGCCTCCCAAGCTCTTTTACTAGGCTTCGAAGGCCAGCAAGAGAGAGGGGAAGGAGGCGGCTCTCTGATTTCCTCTCCTCAGTTCTTCTTGCAAGAGACCTTCCCCCAAATCATTTCCCAATCACACAAAAAAGAAAATAACATCCCTCAACCACATTTTGTTGAGCACTTACTATATTTCAGGCATTATCTAAATGCTGCGTAGGAATAAATTCACTAAATCCTCATGAAACCTGATGAGACACCGTTTCCCCACTGTCTAGATGAGGGAACTGAGGCACAGAGAAGCTAATTAACTTACTTAATGTCACACAGCTGATGCCACTGGATAGCGGACGTCTTTAATCTCAGTTTCAGACGAGACTCCGCATCCATGGTTACCACATTTCTCCAGCAAGGTGCAAGGCCCCCGACCAGGACCTGAGCTGTCCACTCACCACATGCATCAGTGAGGTTGAAGAGAATGAGAAAAAGGTGGTTGGAGATTGGGAGAGTCATTGAAGAGTCACTGATGTAAGGGGAAACTGTGGAACGTTCCTCCTTCAGGTCAAGCCAAGAGTGAGGGGCTTTAGGGAGACCTCTCAGAGAGATTTACCCAGGTCCTCTGCACTTGGAGACATGGAAAACTGGTGTCTGATTCTTGCCCGAACAATCTAAAGGGAAGGTCAGGTGCTCACTGGCAGCTTGGAGGTGGAGTGAAATGAAAGTGGCCTCGCATTCCCAGGTTTTCAGGCACGTGGACTGGGGTGGACTGATGTGAAGAGAGCCAGGCTGCCTGGAGGGTGGGGGTCCCACAGGGAAGAGGGGGCCCTGCCCAACGCTCAGAGCTGAGCAAGGGGTTGAGTGCTCACTCAGGGCACGGGCATCACACGCGTCGGGAAAACTTCCCAGCAACCGGGTGGGCCAAGTTTCTCCAAATGCGTCCCCCCCAGGGGAGAAACGGTCAGCTTTCCATATCTGCCAGGCCCAGAGAACTCGGGTGAAGACATCCACACTCTGACCTCCTGTCCTCCCTTTCACCATCCAAGCTGGGAGCAGAGGAAGAGAGAGGCCCCATGAGGTGCCCCCAGATGCTCTGCCCACCCCTTCTGGGCTCCCATGCCCTTAGACAGGAGGCACTGTGGGCTAACGAGGGTGGGAGGATGGCCTTCCCTCTTCTTCCCCTGCTTGGGGTCCCAGTGGGCTTCTGTCCCGCCTCTCCCAAAGGCTTCAGCCCCCTCAGTGGCCCCGTGCATATAGCTCCCTTCTCTTGCTTCTGGTAGCTTCTCCTTCCCTAGTACCTGCAGGGCTCCCTGCCACCACCTTTGTAAATAGGCCTTTTGTAAAACCCCCCTTAACTCTCCAGCTTCTGAGAGCCATTTCCCTCCTGTCAGGACCCTGATAGATATGGAAGGGGAAGAGGAAAGAAGACAACTGGTGCCCACCACCCGGTTTCCACCTGCAGCACACAAGGCCGGGAGACAGGAGACGTCTTAGCTTGAAATGGAGTTTAAGGCTGCGATTATCAAGCTGGCCTGGACACAGCAATTCTGAGGAGCTGAGGCTTTTGTGATACCTAAAAATGACCTGAGAAGTCATGAGACTTGACCCTGTTTCTACCCAGGGCTGTAAAAGAGCTGGTGCCACTGAATAAATTCACAGGGACAGCAGGAAAGACAGTGAGGTTGCCTTCTCGTCATAGGCGAAAATGCCTCATTTGCCATCCAGCTGTTCTCAGAGGTGCCAGAGCTGGGGGTCCAGCCCAGGCGCCTGGCTCCAGAGCCCATGTCCTTCCAGCCAATCTCCTCCACAGTTTCCCGCAGGGCCGGTATCATCATGAGGGGAATCTCTGTGATTTTCAGCATTTGTCCCAAGCGGGAGACTCCCGCCTTCTCCCTCAGCAGCTTCCTTCAGAATTCTACCCATCACTTCTGGGCTTCTATTCTAAACCTCCATTTGAGGCATTTCCTTTGTTTTTCTGGGGAGGAAAGGAAACTGGTCTTTGAACCAAAGACTGAGCCAAAGCACCTGCAGAGCGGGTTTCTGAGGTGCACCTTCCTCCTTTCTCACTGCTTGATCCCTGCCGCTCTGCCGTTCACGTCAACCTGGATTGAAATGTCCTGTCCAGGGACACCTGGGTGGCTCAGTCGGTTAAGGGTCTGGCTTCAGCCCAGGTCACGATCTCACGGTTCGTGAGTCTGAGCCCCACATCAGGCTCCATGCTGACAGTGAGGAATCTGCATGGGATTCTCTCTCTCCCTCTCTCTGCCCCTCCCCGACCTGTGCTTTCTCTGTCTCTCAAAATAGATAAACAAACTTGAAAAAGAAATGAAATGTTCTGTCCAGATTCTCCTGAAGGACTGGTATGCTAACTTCCAGGCCTTTCTCTGCACACATTCTTCCCTCTACCTAGAACCTGCACACTCCCTCCGTGTCCTGCCATGATCCTTCAGTCGTACCCTAAATATCAGCTGCTCCAAGAAGCCTCGGAGGCCTTGCGCGAAGGCTAAGTGTCCCCTCCCGTGTGCCCCTGCAGGATCTGGGCCACACTCCTATTGCTGCTCTCACACCTCACTGCAATGACCCATCTACACGCGTGTCACCTGCACGCATGTCACCAGGCAGTGAGTGGCTCCACAGAAAGTCCGTGTGTGTTTAATGGTTTTTCTATCTTCGATGTCTGGTACAGGCCTGGCACATGAGTGCTCGATGAAAGTTTTGAGAATAAATTAGTGACTGAATCAATGAGTGAATGAATTCCTTTAGCTTTAGCTTCAGCATCAGATGGACGACAGAGCCGACATTTATCAATCTCCCTGCCCTCTCCATGCCCAGCACTGTGCTGAGCACGGGGAGGGGTCACCTCAGGGGTAAAGGCAGCATTTCTGCCCTCCTGACACACAGTCTGGCCAGGACGACCAAGGCAGAGTGGCGGTCTTTTAGTGCCACTAAAAGCAACTAGCACTTACTGGGTACTAGCCCCATGCCAGCCTCTGCTCCTGGTGAGTCACCAGGTGGTAACCCATTCGAATCTTCACAGGCACCTCTGAAAAAGGTGCTACTACCATTTCGAATTTACGGATGAGGAAACCAGCACTCAGAGCCACCCAGGTAGGAGGTGGCATATGAGTCCCAACCAGACTATAAAATATGCAGGAGCACGGAGAAGAGGGCGTACTCGTGCGCTGCAGTGGTGGGAGGATGCTTTCAGGAAGAGCCAGAACCTGAGTCATGAAACCTCTTCACCCTAACTTTTCCTCGTGCCCTGCTGGCATCCAGGACCCTCACCCCCGTGCCTCTGGCGCCCTGGGGGAGATGGCTGCACGCCGGCTGATTGAGTGAGGGCGCCGATGTCATCAGCACTCTTGGGGTGGCTGGTGCCCGGCTCCCGCCAGACGCCTCCCCAGTTCTGGAGCCCGAGGGGGCAGGAGCCCACGGCAGCTGCTGATTAATTTCCACTGACAAGAGGTTGCGTCTTCGGCAAGCACGGTATTAAATAGCTCCTTTTGATCATAATTAAGTTTCTCTCGGGCTGATGCTATAAATAGCCGTGCCCTATTGATTGGAGGGTCTGGGCTCTGAGCTCAGCATCCTCTGGGAGCCTTTCCAGGCCTGGCTTGGGCTCTCGAGTCCCACTTTTCTCTTCCTGACACACAGCATTCCTAATTTCAAGGGCAGGTGCAGCCAAACAACAGGCTTGGGTTCAGCTCATTTTCCCAACGCTCCCCCCCACCTCCCCTGCCATGCCAGCGGAAGCCGTGGTTGACTCACGGGGTTACTTGGCTTCCCGAGGGAGGGCAGGGCAGAGACCTCAGGAGGCAGGACACCTGCCCCCCCCCACCCCGGAACCCGAGCTTTCCCCTCTCTTTGCAATGAGGACACTCTGCCTCCTTCTCCCTACTCTGCTGGACACCTTGCTGTTATACCAACAGGGAGACTGAGACCCAGACAAGTGAAGATCCTGTTAAAAGTCTCCAGAGAAGAAATAAACTCACAACTAGAGTTTTCCCTTCTTCCTTCTCTTCCTCACAAAAGCATGGCCAATCTCGTTTTGCTATACTCAATGCTATGTCTGAGAGAGGCTGAGAGGAGGGGCCTGGGGCCCAGATCACAGGGTCACAATAAGGAGAGGAGAGGGAGGGTATCCAGAACAAAGCACAATGATTGCAAAGCTCCATCTGCTCAATACATTTTTATACTGTGGAAGAGAGCACCAGGTAGAAGTCCCTGCTTCTCCCTGGCTGATGCCAATCAGAGTGTCTTCCCAGAAAGTAGTAAGTCTCTTTCTCTAGGACTTCCCCCCAACTCCTTAGAGGCCCCCAGAATCAAACACACACACAGTGCCACAGCACAGCCTAGGTTATGACTTCTCGGTGCCCAGTTCTGTTTTGTTCTGCCCCCTTCTAGGGACATGACCGGCTGGAAACAAGGCAGTATGGTAGAGAGGAGAGATCTGCCCTGAAGTTTCCAGGATTTGCATGATCCCTCCCCTGCCACCAACTAGTGACATGGCCCTGGGCAAGTAGCCTAACTTCTCCATGCCTTAGTTTTCCTCATCTTAAAAATAAGTGGGTGGAATGAAATGACCTTTTCAGCTCCAAGTTCTACAAAGATATGATTCTAAGTAAAAAAAAAAAAAAAAAAAAAAAAAAGTATGTAGTATGTGCACGCATGTACCAAAAAGGGAATATAGATGAGCTAACGCTAAGGTTTCATTTTATTTTATTTTTAAAGTTTATTTTGAGAGACACAGAGAGAGTGAGAGAGAGAGAGGGAGGGAGAGAGAGATGCAGGGCTTGATCTCATGAAGACATGTGAGATCTGAGCTGAAATCGAGAGTGGGATGTGTAACTGACTGAGCCACCCAGGCACCCCTAAGTTTTCATTTTATTTATTTATTTTTTTTTTTAAATTTTTTTTCAACGTTTTTATTTTTATTTTTGGGACAGAGAGAGACAGAGCATGAACGGGGGAGGGGCAGAGAGAGAGGGAGACACAGAATCGGAAACAGGCTCCAGGCTCTGAGCCATCAGCCCAGAGCCCGACG
>NW_024412388.1:96324479-96355812 GCF_014898765.1 Herpailurus yagouaroundi
CCCCTAAGTTTTCATTTTAAAGCAAGATGTTGACTGGGCTCCCAAAGAAAGAGGAAGTCTGCAGAGGGCAAGTCCTGGTGTCAGGCTTCTGCCCTCTGCTCCTTATGAAACCACCATCTTGGAGCAAATCTGTCCCTTCTTCTGTTTTCATAAATAAAATTAGAGACAGTCATGCTTACTCATTTACCTATCGTCTATGACTGCTTTTGCACCACAACAGCACAAGTGAGTTGTTGCAACAGAAAAGGTACGACCCACAAAGCCTAAAATATCTATTCTGACCCTTTACAAAAGACGTTTGCCATTCTTTGCTAGTGCATGTCGGTGGGTGGACAGAAGAAAGTCAAGGACTCTCTCAGTTGAGATCAGGAATACGTGCCTGGGGAGATCCTGGGCAAAACAGACTACTTCCCACTGCAGATCAGGGAATAGTAGGGGTCACTGGTACTTTTCCAGGGGACCTGGATAAGCACCTTGGAGTCCCTGGGAGCTCTGCCCAGTGATCTGGCAGCCTACAGACAGGCTGTCCCCAAACCATCTGACATACACACACAAAGACACACACATGTGCAGGTGTGGATGTATACACACACACACACACACACACACACACACACACACACACATTTGGGCTGTGCCAGGGAGATATTTGCATCCTACGTATGTGGCAGAGAGAGGGTCGTAATACAGCTTCTACAAAGGCATCGAACCTAACCTGACCAGGCTGTGCTCTTCCCTGCCAGAGGCCCGTGGTTAATCCACTCTAGAACACCTACCCAATGCCCTGCAGATCTCTGAGCTGAGACTAGAGTAGGAGAGAGCTTCAGGCCCAATTAGCAGTGCCCAGAAGCACAGGCATTTCCTGGGAAGAGTGGGAAAAGTTGGTCACTGACAAACAGAGCAGCCTGGAGGCCCTGCGAGCCTCACTTAGCAATCTGATGTATGAACAGAGCTGCGAGCTGCCAGGGAGCTGCCCGGGGAGCAGGAAGTGGCTGGGGCTGGAGTGAGGGAACAAAGACAGCCAGAAGACTCAGCCTGGGTAAAATAAGAACACCACTTAGCCTCTACTCTTTGTGACCCCCAAAGTCCCCTAACGCTCTCCAGGCTTGGGCTGCTCAGCTTGCGATTTGAGGGTGCTCCTGTGGCTCCCCATTCTTCTGCACCCTCTGGAGCTGGCAGGCTCCCTCTGTCTGGCCGCCCTTGATCTCCACCCCCAGGGCCTTCAGCCTCCGCCTGGTGGGCTGTGGGGGGCTTCCCTGGCCTTTTCTTCCTCACCATGAAGCCCAGTCTGGTTTTTCAGGGCGGTGGGGGGTGGGGACAAAATCTCCCGAAGCAGAAGCATCGCACACGGCGGCTGCCCGAGGCCATATGCCGTGTTCCCCAGCTCTGCCATTATGCATCTTGCTTGTAATTGCTTTAGAATGACACTCATCATGTTCTATTTTATCACCCAATGACATAGCCACATCGGGGAAGGGAAACACACTCACAGAGGCAGCCAGGCTGCGTAACAGTTAAGTAGAGCGGTCGTGCTGAAGTCCCCAGAGCTGGACTCTGCCCACTTGCCCAGACACAGCGTGTTTCTACTCACTGTTCCCGGTTCTGCAAATCAAAGGGAGGCAGTCAGTGCGGGACTGCCTGCCCCGTGTTCCAGAGGCACCTTTACATGCTCCCCAACTCCCTGTAAACCCTCCGTAAAACCTCAGCCTTCTTTGCTGTAATTACTCAAGGGATGGAAGCTGCTTTTCAGGAGCAAAAGCAACTATAAACAAAGAGGCAGAGATTGAGTTTCTCCTCTGTATTTAAACGCTCCACCGTGAGCACGCTGGGGTGCACAGCCCTCCCTCCCTCACCCTGGGTCTGCCTCTTACTCCCTTTCTCCAGGTGGCTCCCCACCCTCTACTTTCCACCCTCAACAGGCAGGCAACTCTCTCATTCCTAAAGGTCCAGAAGGCACTGGAAGCTTCCAGGCCCCCCCACCCCCACCTCCATCCGGCCATGAGCTCAGTTGCAGACACTTTAACTTCACTCACTGTCTCCTGCTCGGGGGTCCAGCGGGGTGGGAACATCTATATTCTCTCACTGCCCACTTCTGGGAAGAGTGGCGGCTGTGATGAATGAATGGAAGCAAGTTCTGTGCCATTGTTGTCCCTGCCAGGTGCTCTGTGGCATGTAGTCAGTATGAAGTAAGACACCACGAGAGAGCTCCTTCCTCAGAGCCCTGAGGTACAGAACTGGTTGGACATGTGAGAGTCTCATGGTCAAAGGGTCCCTCAGTCCTAGCCACTCCTCCCCTACCCACCCTGGACCAAACTCCTCCACACCCCCCTGCCGGGACCTTATCTCCTCTACTGGAGCTGGCTTCACAAAAGACCCCAGATGAATCTTCCATGGCCCCACCAGTCCGTAGATATTTAAGGCTTAAAATGTGGGCCCAGAGAAAATACCCCAAAGCCCAAGATCCTTTTTAGCTAAGGATGCTGATCCTCAGAACACTTGCAAAAGCCCCACTTAGCAACATCAAGGGGGAACGCTCATGGCCCGCAGTCACGCTCCAAATGGAGAAACTGGGTCTGCCATGGAGTGGTGCCACCACACGACTGGGTAGCCCTTCCTCTCTTCCCCATAGGACTGGTCAGGCCCAGAAGGGCCCCCAAGAGCATGAGCCTCTTCAGCCCCCACCCCCTCACCCAGAAAGTGGTCAGGGACAAAATGCTGGAAGGTCCTCAGGGAAACCTGGGGCTGGAGGTGGGGTGGGGGAGACACCCATGTCAACCCCCAACCAGGCTGAGACAGGGGGAGAGAGTGACTGAAGCAGACACAGTTAATGTATGTAAAGTGCCTAATTCCAGGGGAGACGCTTTCTCTCAAACCCCCTCTCGCATTAAGAATGAGCGTAGGTCTCCAGGGACAGGGGAGAGAACAGAACAGACTGTTTCCAGAGTGCCTTCCCTAGGGCTCTCATCTCTCTGTCTCTTCATGAGGACCGGAGGGGAGCCTGGGGCCTCCACAGTGGGGGAGGGCGGCGAGTGACTGGGGGAACCCCGTCCAAATGCCTGCTTCCACTCTAGAGAAGGCCCCCAGGTCAGGCCCTGCCTCCTCCCACCTCTGCCAGAGCAGTGGGGCATTTGCCCAGGAGCCCGGACTCGCTCTTGTCCTGGGGAGGAGGGAGGTGCTGCAGAGGGTGAAGCTCTCTCTGCCCAGGGACCTGGGCTACAGCCCGGCCTACTTTGCTGCTCCCTGGCTGTCCCACCAGGAGCTGGCAGCCAGCTTTCGGGCTGGCCACAGAGGGCCTGCCCTCCTGCATTCATCTTACACGCGGTGGGCGTCCTTAGCTGTCCCCTGAAAGCAAACACTGACGTCAGCGAGGCCGTTGTGCTCCAAGCAGCCCAGTCACCCCCATCAGACCCAGTTGGCACGATGTTTCCCGGTCTTTGTTGAAGGTGTCCAATTTCCTGACCAACACCCTGATAAATAATCGCTTTCCTCGTTCACTCCAGGCAGCTCCAAGAGAGAGGAGGGCAGAGGCCGGTTTGATGGGGATGGCTCTCTCTTTGTCTCCTCGGCGTCCATGTCTGAAAGCCAGGACTGACCTCTGCTCGGAGCCTCTGCAAAGGCCTGTCTCCTCCTTGGCAGCTGCCAGCGGATACCACGCTCCCTCCTTGCTGCCACCCTCTGCACCTACGATACATCTCCCCCCCACCCCGACTTCCCCATACTGAGGCTCTGCACAGAAGCATGGGAACCGGACAAGGACCCAACAGCACGATGACCCGGGGAACTGGGTATTTTAAGGGAGGCCAGAGGGAGACATTAGCTCTCACGGCATGGAGGGAAGAGCAGTGGCCAGGAAATAAAGCGATCTGGGTTCCAGTGCGGCTGTGGCTGCTCCCTGGCTGACACGGAGGCTGTCATCCTAGCTTTCCCGTGTCTAAGACTCAGGGGCTCAAGCAACGTCCTGCTCACCTGTGTGAGAGGTGCCCACGGAGCTGAGCCCTTGGGCAGCTATAGTCCCACTTCTGTTCTCCCTATAGTTTCTGCCCTGCGTCTCCCTGGCCCGAGCTGCTGGCACACCATCTGGTATTCCTGGGTGAGCCAAGAGTTATTTACCAACGACGGCTCTGTTCCTCTGGCCATTCCCGCCCATGCACAAGGGTAGAGGAGCCCTCCCAGCCCTCACACCGGGGCACGCGCATGGCCAGCCGCTGGTCTAGGCACTTCACGAGCGGCACTATTTCTAAACCCGAGAGCAATCTTCATTGGCCAAAAGAAGAAACTGTGGTCTGCAGGTAGCCTGCTGCTTGGTCCTGCTGTGAGAGAGTGGCAGAGCTGAGGACAGAACTCAGGTCTGTCTGCTTTTGGAGTCCACTCTCTCTCTAGCAGGGGCCTCCTTGGAGAAGCCAGGCCAGCAATCACAGTCCTCAGGAGTGAACAAGCCTATGGCTTCCTTCCTTTGGCCTCGGGACAGGAAGACTGGTGTCACCAGAGAGGAAAACCCATTCTCTTCACTGCCTTCCCTGACCCTGACCAAAACAGTCACACCACTATTTTACAGCTTGAAGCCACTGCCCCTGTGTTGGCATCATGAAAACAACTTGGACTTTTGACCAGGCTGAGGTCCCCGTGGACAGCCCCCTGCCCAGACTGTCCATACATCCCCACTGATCACCCACTGTAAAATCAAGTCCCCGTAGCTCACAGTAATGATGCTGTGGCGGGTTGCAAAAATGTCCACCAATTCTTCCCATCCTTTGGTATTCACTTCCCTGTGCAGTGTGGCATTGTAATTCCTCCCATCAAAAGGCAGAATTGATCTCTCTACCCTTTGGATCTTGGCTTGCACGTGTGATTTGCTTTGGCTATTGGGACATTAGCGAATGTGACACGGCAGGGGGTTGGAAAAGGCTTGTACATTAGGGTTAACCACTCTTTTAGCCCTTGGTACCTCAGTGACCTGTCACCAGTTGGAGGGTCCTGGGAGCCCACTGGATGGTGGGACAAGAGACATAAAATCCATCCCTGCCGCTCCAGCCAGCCGCCAGATGTGGGGGGCCATCCTACACCAGCCATCCCCAGTCGAGCCACAGCTAAGCAGAGAGGTCAGCTGAGCCAACCCAGACCCAGAGAACCGCCCCACCAACCCACAGAGTCATGAGAAATAATAAATGTTTGTGGCACAAGCTGCTAGATTTCTGGGGTGATGTGTCATGCGATACAAGTGAACTGACACGGAGTCCCACAAAGGAAGTGGTGAAGAAAACGGTCAACACGCGAGTGACAATCTAGTGCAGCTGCTGGGGGCGGGAGGACGGGAGCCAGAATGCCTGGGTTGGAAACCCTGCTTTGCCACTGAGTGAGGAACTTTGACAAGTTACTTCGTCTCTCCGTGCCTCATCTGCAAGGGGAGGACACTGTTGGGAAAACCCAGTTAACAAATGCGGAGCATTTAGGGTATTGCCTGGCCCACTCTGTGAAGGGCTTCCTATCATTACTACTAGAATAGACAGCCCTGCCGTGGTCTCAAAAGCCAGAGGTGTTCCACGGAGCAAGGAGGTTGACCTGCAGACCCCCAGCTTCCGGGATGGCTGAGCTGAAGCACTGAATGGACCCTATCATGAGGAACAGAGGTTGGACCTCAGGAAAGCCTGCCTGACAGGGAGCCTTGATGGATGCAAAGGTTACAGGGGAGCTTACAGTCAAATAGCCTTCTGGGACCAAGCGGAACCCAGGCAGGTGGCACCATCTCCTGGGTGTGTGTGTGTGTGCGTGCGCGCGCGTGTGTATGTCACTGCTGCACAGTGACATACACGCACACACACGCGCGCGCGAGTGTGCACGCGCGCGCGCGCGCACACACACACACACACACACACACAGAGGATTTCTTCATTTTTGAAAGGTGTCTTGCCTAAGCAAATCTTCATCTTCTCGAGGGGTCGGGGGAATCAGTCCTCCACAAAAAGGGAGAAGAGAACTCATCCCTTACCTCACTCCTTAATCCCACACCCCAGTCAGCGCCTCTGAATTGCCTTCTGGTTATAACTCTATTGCAATTCAGCGGAAGGAGGGAAACGGGCACTTATGTACCATTATGGCTGCCTGGGCTCCTGGCCAGGGCCAGGCAGGCAGGGCAGAGGGGCCAAGACTCCGCCTGGACCACAGTCCTGGACTCTAGGATTTCACTGTCTTTCCCTGGCTTGGCAGACAGTGCTGGACCAAAGCAGACTGCCACTGAGGATGGCCCAGCTGGGACCTTGAGAGCGCCAGGTGGGTAGAGGTGAAACCAAGGATTCTAGAATTTCCAACCTGTGGGCTGTGTTGCACGAGTGGCTAAGAATGGGCTCCACGCACGCAGGGAGGCACAGATCTCCTCAGCCCCCAGGGCAGCTGGGTGGTGGGGGCAGCAGAGTCCCTGATGAGGATCTTCCTACCTCAAGAAGCCTGGCCAGCTCCAAGGGAGCAAGGTCAAAGGCATGGCCAAGGGAGCACAGAGCTAAAGGAAATGGCCATCAAACTTGGAGCCAGGAAGGAAGCACAAACTCAGGGTGGAGGGGGCCCTCTTGGTCAGAAGCAAAGTTTATATTGTTGAAATTCTAGTTGTCATGAGGAGGTAGACACAACAAATGGAAGAAGGAGAGAATTGGCTCCTGCTCTTACACAGTCGGGAAGTGAAGGGGCTATGGTCCCTGCCATGCCCCTGCCAGGGTGGGGCCAGCACCGCCTGGAGGGGAATCCCTCAGGGCTGGATCATCAGAGACGGCTTCTGCCTTCACCTTGCCCCCATCGCCCAAAGTGCATAGTCCTTAACTCTGCCAACAAGCAAGATGACAGGTGTCACTGCAGTTCATCTGATTCATTTTCTGGACCTGATGACCTCACCTGGCGAGCTTCCCATCACCTTTAGAGCACAAATGGTCAACACAACAGGAATGTTTGTTGAATGAATAAAGGACACTGACATTGACAGATTCAAATCGCGTCTCCAGTCAGAGGCTTGTGGTTTCCACTCCCACTCCCAACACGTTTTTGTGGAAACAGGACTACAAATCCAAGGTCTACGGAATCTCTCAGGTTCAGGTTTAACGGTAAACAAGCTGGTCTCTAGTCTCTGGTTTAGTTTTAAACAATTAACATGAAGAAAAAAGGTTTTTAACTTTTTTTTTTTTTTACAATAGAACATACATACCTTTGTATATATACAAGCCCCACCCCCCCCTTAAAATAAAGTTGCCCTTATCCTATAACATGAGTTTTATTAAATAATCCTGCCACTCCCATAAAAGGCACTCACGTCTGTGGGCAGAAGGGAGTTTTACAGATGCTGCCTGAGAGATGGTAAGCTTTTTTTTCCCTTGTATGTTTGATATATTTCATAATTTTTTAAAGTAAAAGACCTAACATCTTCATTCACATGAGTTCCCTAGAGTAGTCAAATTCATAAAGACAAGATCCCCATCAATTCTCTCTGAATCCCCCAGGTACAGAATCACTCTCTGGGAAAGGGATGGGTGGGTGAGGGGCTCATGTGAGTGCCAGAAGCCCCAGGCCTGACTCAGGATGATGCTTCTGCTAGGGACAAAGGTCACCTCTCAGTAGGCCAACCTTCCAAGAATTGGAGGCATTCGAGATGGCAAAGAGAGGTTCCCCAGTGCCACCAAGAGCCTAGGGTTACACTGAAAACCTCCTTCCTATGCACCCCTCTTTGCTGCCAGGTTGTCAGACATGTGTGTGCACACACGCGCGCGCACACACACACACACACACACACCTCATGAGCACAGTGCCTGTTTCTGAGTCTCTCCTACAACTTTCGTCTTTTATCCGGAACAACTTGCCCTTTCTAGCTCTCCAAGCCAACTTCTTCACATGACATACACACTCCTACATGTCCTGTCTCTTCCGTGGCATCTCCAGGTCAAATAGATCTGACGATCTCTGTGGCCCTGCCCCATCTGGATAGGAAAGGTTCCGGAGCTACACACCCCACCCTAAATTTGGGCATATCCTCCTTCACCTCGTGCCCTGAAATGCACAAACCCTGCACCTGACTCACGGGCCAGTCCTACTTGGTTTCAAATTTCGGCTGTCATTTTTTCTTGACACCCACATGTGTAGGTTCCTCTCACTGTCTGAAGTAAACTGGCAGGACATGAAGAGAAAGGGATGGGCCAGGACCTGACAACGGAGCCCCTTCTGTGTGCCAGGCCCTCTGCTGGGAGCCGGGGTCTGGGACCACAGTGCCTGCCTGGGAGGAGCAGGGGCTCCCTGTGCAGATGGGGCTGTTTACCCAGGCTTTCAGATGGTGCTGACAGAAGGCAGAGAGCCTCCCTAGGAGAAGACTCACGAAGCTGGCCCATGTCCACCAAGCTTCCCCTTCACCGCCACCACCTGCTGCCCGCTCCTTAGTCCCTGTCCTCTATGCACACTGGAAAGAAAGCCCGTGACATGCTCACAGCCAGAGAGAGCCCACTCACTGCTCACCCTCTCCCCGGCCCTCTGTGAGCATTAAACGGTTAGTTTCATTCAAATACCTCAAGGTAATGTAAGCCGCGCTGCCCACACGAATGCTTCTAGCAATATACAGATTCTCTTGCGTTCTTGTGGGGAGCTCATGTAATAAAATAATGAGAGTGGAGAACAGAGGGTCATTTCCAGACCAATGGGAGAATAGGGATGGGGTGGGACAAGCAAGAAACCAGCCCCTGGTGGAGGTGTCAGTAGAGATGGGGTGATGGGAGACTGTAGAAGGATGGGGGCTCCACCGGCCTCATAATCTGCCCATCAGCGCTGTGTAAGCCCTTGACTATTCACCCCAAAGGGCCTGGTTTGGAGTTCATTCGCTCATCAAGCTTCCATTCCCTGAAGGGCTAGGAGCTGCCAGGGCTGGACCTGGGTCACCTTAAGGCTGTGCCAGGACCAATGTCCCAGGGTCTTCTTGCCACCGAGTCCCCTAGTAACTTCCTTGACCATAAGTATACTTGCCTGGCAGAATGGTTTCCTTAACAGAACCTTCTGGGCTCTTTTAAAAAAAATGTTTTTTAATATTTATTTATTTTTGAGAGAAGGAGACAGAGCATGAGCAAGGGAGGGGCAGAGAGAGAGGGAGACACAGAACCCTAAGCCGACTCCAGGTTCTGAGCTGTCAGCACACAGCCTGACGCGGGGATCGAACCTACAAACCGTGAGATCATGACCTGAGCCGAAGTTGGACACTTAACCGACAGAGCCACCCAGGTGCCCCAAAACCTTCTGGGTTCTTAAATCTCTCACCCACCCTTTTGGGGTGTAGAGGAAGCAGGCTTGGGGCTCAATACACAGAAGAGGGAAGGGCCCTCTCCTGCATGGAATGCGCTGTGGCCAAAAGGGTTAGCATCCATTCCTAAATGGTCAGGCAGACCTGTTACCATCTGCTGGGAGTTGTTGAGGGGAGTCCAGCTGTGAAGCGGGATAGCAAACTGGACTCTTTCTAAACCCAAGACTTGTGTGCCTCAGATGGCTGTCTGACGGTCCCAGGGTTAACATCTTATGCCTTCCCCTCATCCAGCCCGTGCAGAGGAGCCCTGGGGCTGAATCCACAAGTCCCTGCTGTCTCCAAACACAGTATTATGTGGCTGCAGGCTGCTGACCTTGACCCTGTCGTCCTGGCTCACCATCAGGCATCCTGGAGCTTTCTGGGGGAGTCTCCAAGCAGGACCTCCCAGGCCCTCCTGCAGACTTGCCTTTCTGTGGCCACTTTGGCCAGGGGCTCTTTTAACTTTTTCTTCTTTGGAGGTGAAGAGAGGGAAATGGGAAGGTCCCCAGTGCCTTGCCATCCACAGGCTATGGATCCTCTAGGCTGCTGGACTAAAGATCAGTTTTTCTTTGAAGAGTGAGAGACTTACAGCTTGTGGAACTGGCTAGGAGGTGAAAACTACTAAGTTCAATCCATCATTCAGTAGAGAATGCTGAGCACCAGAGAGAGACAGTAGCTTGCCCAAGGTCACACAGCCTGCCAAAACTGGCCCCTCAACCCACATCTCCTGGCTCCTAATTGTCCTAGGGAGCCCTCCCCAGCCAAAGGATTCGGGCAACCCACGTGGGCCAGCCCAGGCGTAAAACACCTAACTCAGAGCATGAACGCAGCGGCTTTCTGCTCTTCAGATGAGAAGCTGACCTTACATGGAAATATCAAGAAAGTCAAACACAATGTGTGGGGTGGGGGTGGGCATAATGCTTCATCATCTCTAAGCCCTGCCCAAACTCTGAGCATGGCAATCGGACTACAGAAAAATGTTTTATTAATCGACACAATGCCCTTTTCCTAGCCCAGAGAGAGAAGCTTCTGCTGGAGAGGGGAGGGAGGAGAGGGAGACGAGGGGGCTTTGGCTCCAAAGACACATGTCCTCAAGATACATAACTCTGGGGAGAACTTCTAGCAGCTTCTGGACGCAGAAGAGAAACAGGTTGAGGAAGAAGGGAAAGAAGAAAAACAAATGTAGGGTCACACATGGCAAATTGCTCTCGTTCCTCTCTCGTGTGGCATGAAAAAGCAGAAAATGTCCAACACCAGCCATCAGGAGAGCCAGCCAGGGGAGGAGTGAGGGTCACCACTCATGAAGAGAGTCACACCTGTACTGTGATTCCTCACCGAGGGTGGGTACGAGGTAACACCTGTGACCCATGCGTGCAAGGGGTGACATTCCCTAGGTCCCCAGGAGATTCCTCACCCTACCCCTCACCTGCCCCATCAGCAGTGGGCGGGACCTAGAGTGGGGGGTGGACGCGATGGACAGGGCCAGCCTGCCCTCTGTCACCGGACTCTGACAGGGCCTCTGAGAGGCCCTATCAGAGCTGCTTCCCATCACTCCCACGCGTGAGGCTGGCCTCCAGCTCTCTGCTGCCGGACCTGGGCCTGCCGTCTCTCCAGGGCGCTGGGAGGGACCCCTGAAAAGCTGTTATGCCCGGAGGCCTGCTGAGGGGAGGGTGGGGATGTTGCCAACACCCAGATGGAGGACAAGGCAACAAAGCCACCTGGGACCAGAATCTCTCCAGAGAGGAAGATGGCACGAGATTTGAAAGTTATCCTAAAAGAAATTTACATAGGATATTTACATAGTATGCATATTTACAACTTTCCCTCTTCCCTAATTTTTTTTTTTTTTTTTTTTGCACAGACTCTACTACTACACTAAAATTTCCTATCTCCTTTTTTGTCTCCCCTTCACCAGGACGCACTGTGCCTGTTGGTGACCTCGTCCCCTGCCTGTCCCCTGTGGTCATGTCTCTGGGGGCCCAGAGGAGCTTAATCCCCATTGGCCTTGTCTCCAGTGACTCTGATCTGTCCTTCTTCACCATCCTGTGTCCACTCCTAATGCTCATGACCTTTGCCAACAGGCCTAAGAGTTGGTACAGGCACATTAGCACACTGGGGACATGGTGTCCTCCCCTCCCACTGCCCAAGACAGAGGCTGCGGAAGGAGATTTCCCCCAAAGGCCTCTCCAAGGATGGAAATCTGGGTCCCTAGGGATAGGGTAGGTGCCTGTGCAGGTCAGACCAGTGCACCTTGTAAGCCCAGCCTCTGCATTTATCAGCAGTAGGCTCTGAGCAAGCCTCTGTTTCCTCAGCTTTAAAACAGAAAACGGGTGCTTTGGGTGGCTCAGTCAGTTAAGCCTCCGACTTCATCTCAGGTCAGGATCTCACGGTCTATGAGTTCGAGCCCCGCATTGGGCTCTGTGCTGACAGCTCAGAGCCTGAAGCCTGCTTTGGATTCTGTCTCTCTCTCTCTCTCTCTCTCTGCCCCTCCCCCACTCATGCGTGTGCGCGCGCGCTCTCTCTCTCTCTCTCTCTCAAAAATAAATAAACATTAAAATAAAAATTTTTTTAAATAATAAAAAACAGAAAACAGTGATCTCTCCCTCTCATATGACTAATGGGGGAGGTAAATGAGGAAATGCATATAAATAATTTATATTTAGCCCAGTACCTGGAACACCGTAGAAGCTATTATTGTTGTTGCTGTGGTTGTTGATAATGAGGGACAGTAGCCCTTTACATGTCAGGTCGAGCCTATCTCTACTCACTCAGTCTTCAGCGAGGATGGCAAACAGCTGCTTCTCCACTTTCTGGACAGCAACCGTCACGAGGTTCCAACATAGCTGTTAAATTGTCATGTCTGTCCTGGGGTCAGCCTCTCTCCAACGCCTGACCAACCGTGGACGGCACTTCTACCTGGAGAGAGGCTAGAGGGGCTGTTCCTCTGAACCCTCACCCCAGTCCAGCCGATGCCCTCCCTCTCTCTCCCCTTACCAGCTTTCTCTCTTTTTTCTTGGCTTTTATGTCAACCTTACATTCTCATTTTATACATTCACTTGTTTATTGTCTGCTGCTCCGGTGAGAATGCCGGCCTCCGAGGATTTGGCCGTTCTGTTCGTGAGTACCTCCTCAGTCCCCAGCACACAGCCTGGCACGTGTAGACCCACAATATTTGCTGAATAAATAAGGAACGAGCACATTTAACTTTTCCACTACAGCTGAAATGCCACCTCCTCCGAGAAGGCGTTTTGATTCCTGCCTCCTCCACCTTCCCCTCACACTTTACTACCCTTCACTCATACCACTTACCTTGCTGAACCCAGAAACACAGCTCTGTGCCCACAGGGTATCTCCGTTACGGGACTGAAGCTCTTTAAGAAGCAGTGGACTCTAAAGGAGTCAGAAGACCTCAGTGGGGCAAGTTCCCTACACCCTCGGAGCCTCGGTCTTCTCATATACAGAATGGGAGCCCAGCACCCACCCCACAGGATGTAGTCCTCGCCCCCGTTTCTCTTCACAGCCTCCCCAGTCAACCTCGACCCAGTCTTGCTCATAGCCAGGGCTCGGTGCATGTTTGCTAAATCTCTGAGCCATGACTTGGCCAGTTGCTGACCACGGGCCCCAGACAGGTGTCTCCGGGAGGGGCCAGGCCAGAGGAGGTTCCCAGGGAGGCCAGGAGTGTGTCCGACATTTCTCTCAGAGGAGAAGAGGGGGAGGAGGAGTACTGGCAGTGTCTTTAGTCCCCAGAGGTTCTGCTCAGGGGTCTGGCACTTCAGGGACCAGGACAGAGCCGTCTGCAGAGGCTGTGGCACTCCCAGTTAGCACCGCCCTGGGCCAGGCACAGATGGCCGTTGCTCTGTGACCATTCAGACCCCACCTATCCTATCCACATGCCAATGTGAGGATCCTTTTATTTATTTATTTATTTTTAGCAAAGCCCATAAGCCAATTCTGCCTTCCTGGGTCAGCACTGTTTATTTAATTATCATTGTAGGAGATTAAAAGAAAACCTTATTTGACTCAGAAAACCAATATGACCTTTTGGCCCCAGCAGAAACACAGTATGACAGGGAACAGCCACATGCCAAGGACAGAGGCTGAATGGAGGTGTCCTAGAAGCCATTCACGGGTGGCTTCCACATTTCTGAAGGGGGCAGGGTGCCAGAGAAGTGGGGCCTCTCCTCCTCCTTCCCTTCGGTTTTCTTTGGTAATCTCATCGATTCCCTGCCTCACCCCATTCCAAAACTGCCTTGCTGGCCTGGCCCCCTTCTCTGTGTTAATCTCTAGACCCACCTTCCCACCACCCTGCCGGCTGCCTCAAGGCTGCCCAGAGTCAACTGCAAGTAGAGAAGGTCCAAAGCCAAGTTTACTGTCTCTACCCTCCCTTGCCCTCCTGCCAAACTGTTCCCCCCATGACGTGTGCCACCTCCCCATCTCTAATCACCCGGCGTCATAATTCCAGAGTTACTTTTGACTTCTCTTCTCCTGGATGTCTTTCCACTCTACCTCTTTCTGTCCCTTTCCACCGCAACCATCCCACGTCAGGCCTTCCTCACCTCTTTCCTGGATCAGACTGCTGGCTGGCCGCACAGTGGGCAAGGGCCCCCTCTAACATTCAACCAGAAGATGGCTTCAGATCTTCCTAATCACTGCGACACCGGAACGCCGTTAGTGACTCCCTAATGCCTCCCAGATAAATGCCTTAGCCTAATATTTGAGGTCCTCTGTGTCTCCAGCAAGCCTTTTATTCCTGCTTATCTCTAGCCATTTCCCTCATATACCCTAAACACTAGCAAACCAGCGCACTGGGTAAGCTCCCGAGCACCGTGCCCTTTTGCAATTTACTTGGATTTCCCATTTCCGCATCTCAAAATCCTACCCACTGTTGTTGGTCTAGCTGAAATGTCACCTTTTCCGTGAAGCCAGTCACTCATTCATCAGCAAATATTTATTAAGCATTCCATGCCAAATATTTCCCGATCGCTCCAGAACATGCCCCATCCTTGCCTGTCTGCTCATAAACACACTCAAATCCCCTGCTGTATCATCAAACTTCTTAGGACAGGAGCGAAGTCTTAGTTATTTCTATTTCCCCAACACTGCCTAACAGGGTGCGTCACAAATACTAGCTGCTCAAGGATATCTGCTGGGTTGAATCAAGATGCGTGCTGTCTGTCGTTTTAGTATCATTTCGTTTAAATTCTACTTATTTTTTCTGCTTAAGTAGGCGCGGCCAGGAAGAAGTAAAAATAAACTAATGATACTTCTCAGCAGCTATAAGCCTGTAATTATGGTCAACCCTAAGTTACCCATGGTACTGGAGACAGTGCTGGAGGGAATCTCCCACCAGAAGCATAAAAACATTATCGCCATCAGTCTTTGATATGTATTGTGTAGCCGTCAAGGAGCTGATTTGCCTTTTCAACCCTGCGTGGCCAGTCAGGTTGATATCTGCCTCCACAGTCCGGATGGCCGGCTGGGTAAGAGGGACAGAAGGAAAGACGGAAGACATGCTGGTGGCCGGGTCCAGCCTGGGACGGAACGTCTGCTCCGCACAACCCCAAGGCAAGACCGGATGGTCCCAGCGTCACAGGCACACAGCGTGTGTCAGCACAGTGAGGGCTTTGGCCAGTTTCTCTCAGATGACTGCAAGGGTGGAGACATCCCAGCCCCCCGGCAGCCCAGTCTGGTGTCCCGAATCCGGTGTCCAGATTTTTGTTTAAGGACGACGACAAAGTGTCACTGGGACTGAGTAAGGTCCTGGGACGGAGGGGGGGCTGTGCTTCCAGTCTGGCTGGCATCGGGATGGTGCCTTCGCTGTGCCACCGGGAACCACTGGATGCAAATCAAAGAAAACGAGGTTTGCAATTTTGCATCGATAGCCAGATAATGTAGGGGGGGAGAGTTCCCCGCTTCCACTTTGGAAGCAAACAAATATCACATGTGGTGATTCGGCAGCTGCATGAGTTGGGGAAAATTGATGCACATTTCATGTGTCAGGGAGCTGAGTCCCAGAGAATGGAGCCAGCCTCCCAGAAAATGGTTTCTTTATATAGTTCCATCCATTTATTGTTTGATTGGACTTTCTGTATATTAAATTCAAGCTGTTCTGCCGCTCATGGGTATTATGATGCGTTGGCTCCGTGGGAAATAATGAAGGTGATGGGATTTTACAGCATCACATTACAAAGGAGGCGTCCCCAGCCTCATCCATCTCTCCATCAACTAGCTTGTGTGTGAGGTGGCACTTATATTAAAACGATTTTTCTGATTCAGTTTAATGACGCTCATTCCAGTCCTGACACCCGGAATATGATTACATGAGCGAGATGCAATCTTCCTCCATCCAGTTGTGGTCAGCAAAGGCTGAGCTGTCTTCCCTCCCTGTCCCCCACCTTCCCACTCACCCATCATTTGCATTGTGCCGGGTGGAGGGCGGGGGAGGCTGGGCCTCTGTTCTGGCCTGGATGCAAGCTGGACAGAGGCACCAGCACTGGACTCAACCTGGAGGGCACGGTATCTGAGCCTTCTGGCCGAGAACTCTGCGTGCTCCGAGGCATTGCGGTAACTCCTTCCTCCTTGTCACAAACAGGTCCTCATTGGAAGTTGGTCTGAGGTCACTATAGAACACCTCTTCCAAAAGAGATTGCTGGGGGACTGGTCCCTACTTCCAAAAAATAAATAAATAAATAAAAAGAAAGAAAGAAAGAAAAAACTGCTTGGATAGCACCAGAGGATGAACACTGACGACTGGAGTACAGGTGTCAGCTTCTTGGAAGGGGTTGGTTGTGTCCAGGGGCCAGGAGACTCACAGCCAAGTCTCTGCTCCTCTCCCTGCTTGGGGAAGGGGAAGGGGAAGGGGGGCCTTCCAGTCATGACAGCATGTGCACAAGGGCCCTGTTGGGCCCCAGAACAGGAGCTCCCCCGCTGGATGAGAGACACAAAAATGCTCTAGTAGTTACTGAGGGCTTCTGCCCCTCCCCTGAGGGGAGGGAGGGCCAGCCTGCCTTTTATTTACACTATTTTCCGGCAGAATAATTGCTATTCCTCAGGAAGAATCAAGTTTGTGTTTACGGGTGTGTTTAAAGAGGGAAACCCAAACAAAACCAAACAGAGAAAGGGAGAGAGAGAGATTGAGATTGATTTTGAGAGACTGAGGAGGAGAGCTGCGAAATGGGCACCAGCCCGAAAATCCCTTTCCAAAAACTGCAGCAGTTTGAATTGCTGGACTGGAAAACCAACCTAACGTAACGGTTCCAGTGTGAAGCACCCAAAGTCTCCTATATCCTACCCGTGTGAATCTACCTGTCCCCCATCTGCAGCCCTGACCGCCTGCCCGCCTCTCTGTCTCAGCCGCTCTCACAACCACTGACTTTCTGAGTCACCTGTTCCTGTTTCTGAGCCAAGACTGTCCCCCATGGTGGTGAGAGGGTGTCCAGTCCTTGGCAGGTGCTTGGTTCATGCCTTCTTGTGAAATGCTTCTCCCAGGGGTGAGGAAAGTCTTGAGGACCATATCTTCCTGGGCCAGTGCTTGCTCTACAGGAGCTTTCGGCTTTTTGCTACGGGAGCTTTTGGCGCTGGTGCGGTAGAAGCGGGACCAGCATGGCTTCCTCTTGCCCCTGCCTTCCCGTACATGCAGAATGTCTCAGCTCTCCCCTCCCCGCCACCAGCACCCTTGGCCCAGCCACCATCATCTGCTGCCTGGACTATGATGGTAGCTTCTCCCCCTACAAAGCATTCACTCCCCAGCAGCCACAGTGATCCTTTTCATTTTTTTTTTAAGTTTACTTATTTATTTTGAAGACAGAGAGCACATCCATGCAAGCGGAAGGGGGGCAGAGAGAGAGAGAGAGAGAGGGAGAGAGAGAGAATCCCAAGCAGGCTCTGCACTGCCAGTGCAGAGCCCGATGCGGGCTCAAACTCATAAACTGTGAGATCATGACCTGAGCTGAAGTCAGACGCTTAACCAACTAAGCCACCCAGCTGCCCCCCGAATAATCCTTTTCAAACTTAAGTGAGACCTACTCAGCACCCTCCAGTGGCTTCCCATTCCAGGCAGAGTAAAGGGCAAAGGGTCAAGTCTTTGGTCGCGAGGGCCCTGCATGAGCTGTTTCCCCAGTGACCTCCTATACCCGGGCTCTGCTCTTGCAGCTTGACCATTAAGACCGTCTAGCTCTTCCAAGAATAGCACCAAGGCCTCTCCTGCCTGATGGCCTTCGCATTCATTTGTTGTTCTCTTGGCCTGGAATGCTCTTCCCTAAGCTGCCCACATTCCTTCAGGTCTCTGCTCAAGTATCACCTGCGCTCCTCATGTAAAATGGCAACTCTCCCTGGCTCTCCCACCTTCCCACATTCATTACTCCCTGTTGATCGCACCATGCTTTGTCTCCGTAGCATGAACTGCTGCTTGATAGAATGGATTTGTTTATGTATCTACCGTCTGGGCTCCTCCACCAGAACGTAAGCTCCATGACATCACAGACTATTGTCTTGGCTTCTGTATTCCTATCGCCTAGTGACTACTCAATAAATACGTGCTGCAGAAATAACTGGATGGAGGAAAATTTCATGGATGGGGGTGCTTATCTATGGCTCCCCTTCTGCTCCTCCCTGACCCCAGAGTCTGCAGTGGGAGGCATGGCCACGCAGCCCAAAACGGTGAAGGAGAAGGGTTTCAGCTTCCTGTGCAAGAAAGGCCCAACTGTGCTAAGGTTGACGTCAGAACCAGAGAACGCCCTGCTTGGCCTCCCCATCTCCAACCTGCCCACAAATGGAGATTTGTCTGAGATGACAATATGGCTAACATTTGGACAGCACTTCCAACCGGTTCTTAAAACGGCCGGGGGATGGTTAGCAGATGAGAAAACTGAAGAGAGGTAAGCTGGGCTACTAACCTGTTTGGTTGAACAGATATCTAGTGAGACCCTGAGCTAGGCACGGGCCATACAATGATCTCTGGAATACAGAGATCTGCCCTTGAAGAGCTCACATCCTGCGAGAGAGACACATATGCAGATAAAGTTAATAAAATATGGCAGCTGACAAGACAGAGGTATGTAAGGCCACAATGGGAAGGAAGAGGACGGGTACCTAGGACACCCTGGTAGCAGGGGTGGCAAGAAGGCCTCCTGGAGGAGATGGTGTGGGCCTGAGTTTTGAAGGATGATGGGAGTTGGCCAGACACAGAGCAGATGGGGGGCAATCTCTGGAGTGGCAGGAAGCGTATGCATAAAGTCCTCTTTTTCTGACCTTTGGTCCACTGTTCTACCTACCATCTCCTGTTTTGGCTCAAAGGAAAAGCAGTGAGTCTCATTCAATTCATTCTGTCTGGACCTGATGCTAGGCTGGGGTGCAATCATAGCGCTTTGTATTCTCAGGCGGTAGGGACACAGTAGGCACTCAATAAACGTGGAATGAATACAAGATTTCTTGTGAAGATGTGGGTCTGTATCTTCTCTTGGGAACTGCAGCACCAGAGAACTGTTGGGTAAGAAGTGTCAAACCAAGAAAAGAGCATGGGGTCATTCCTTCCCAGTAAGCATGCTATGACCAGATCCCCCCTGGGCAGGGTCACGCCACCACCCAGGTAGATACGGCTGGCCAGGGTCCCAGGCCAAGGCAACTGGGAGTTGGGAAGAGGGTTGGTGGGCCTCGAGGCAGTGAAAGAAGGGCAGCCAGAATCTTGGGAACTGAGGGTTAACCAGTTCCCAGATTGGCCTCACTTCTGGCACTGGGTCGGGGGGTCAGCCTGACCAAGTACCCCATTCTGTGGTGTGCCTGTATTGATTGTCCAGGGCCAGCCCCAGTCTCGCAAAACCTCGGGCAGGCCCCTTCCAGGATTAGGTTTTAAAGGGAAATGCAAATCACCTGGAGGCTGCTTCATGCTTGGAAGAAGTAAAAATCGATTCTGTTTTCGTTAAAGGGATTTTTGGACCCTGTCAAAAGCTCTCTCATCTCGGGGCATGGGGTGACAGATAGGCTGGCAGTCTCAATTACATAAGCAAGCCAAGCAGGCAGCAGCAGGCCATCTTACCAGGAGCGATGCTGCTCTGTGCCCTTCCCAAGCCTGTCCCCCCCTCCCCAAGACAGCCAAGAGAGCCTCATCCCATCCAGTCTCGGAGCTGGCCCTCGACGGCCCTGATGGGTGCTCTCTTGTGACGCTTTCCTTGTGCACGATCCTCTCTTCCCCACGCTGAACTGGAGCTTCACCCACGGACTGACTCAGACAGTCTGGGCCAATCGTGATGCTGAGCAAAGTCAAACACAATTAAGAAGGAAAATCTGCTTAAAAAAAAAAAAATCTACAACATAGAATACATTCACAAACTGGGTGTGTTGGTCTTATTTAATATTGGGAGTTCTGTGTTATCCCTTCCCTCGGTTAACTGAGATAATTGAGGATTTTATTTATAGCATCAATTATGAGCACCGAAATTAATCCTTTCATGGTGCATCTGGGAGCTCAACTGTCAAGGGGGCATAAGGGAAACCTGGACTGGCCATGGGGGTCTTCCCCACCAGCAGAGGAAGGTGCAAAGGAAAGCCATCCTCAGGCCTTGGTGGCAGATGGGCTGTTATTGTTCTATGTGCTTAAGGTATTTTGAGATATTAAATAAACAGAAATAATTGGTTCCAGGAGATCCCTCCCTGGAGGACACCTGAGTAACTCATCAGTGAGTCCTAGGAAAGCAGGCAGAGATGGGAACTGGAGCAAGGAAGAGTGAACTCCACTTGGCACATCAGCCCTAGGCCCAGCCCTGCAGCCTGTAGGTCAGCCCTGCTCTGCAAAGAAGCTAAAGAAAGTTTCTCCCAGACGGAAACGGGAACTTAGGGCAGAATCAGGGCAGGGAGGGTCTGGAGATGGGGAAAACTAAGTGTCTGTTGGGAATTGTTGGAAGCAGCCGTACAGAACGTGGACTATGGCAGAATGTTGGCCTTTGGTATTCCACAGCCACTTGGGGGCTCAAATCCCAGCAGTCAGTAAGAAAAAGAAGGGTTTTCTGGAGCAGTTTAAGCCTACGACTAGCCAGTGAATCTGTTCAGGACAGGAACCAGCCAGGGTCGAGTTGGGAAGGCCTTCAAGAAGGACAAGAAGACGCCCACAATGCAGAGTGTCTCAGGAGATGGACCAGACACCAAGCGAAGGCTGCCCTCCTCTGCCCCCAGGGCCCAGGGCTGGGACAGAGCCCAAATCTTAGGTCCACCCTAGAAAGAGGAAAGGCAGGTCTGGAAAGGACTGAGAACAGTATCAGGTCAGGCAAATGGTATAGGCACCCCATTCACATCGACCAATCCATTAAAAAGCGTTTTGCCAAGCACCTGCTATGTATAGCCAAGCAGTGAGCCTGGTGATGGTTCCAACTGCCAATTCAGGTCAAAGTCAAAGTAGTCCAATTGAGCATTAGACTACACCAGCCAGGGCGGAGGGGAAGAAAAAGCCTGCTGTCCCATTACTTATCTGAGGTTAGGGGAGACACTCCTGAAGGCTTCTTTTCTTGCTCATTCGTTTCCCCTCCCAGAGGCTAGACGTTTCGACGCATGCAGAAGAGCAGGGAGAGGAGCCCACAGGGCCAGCAGTCAGGGGAAGCATGCTACTTCCCATGCAGGTGCCCTTTCCTCTCTCTTTGCTTTCACTCTCTGGCAGAGGCCTCTTGCTCCCTGCCATCCTCTCTCCTCCCTCAGAAAGTAAATATGAGGCCAAGATTGTCCGTCCCCTGACACTGAACTCACCCCTTGATCTACAGGGTGAATGCTAAAGGAAATCAGTGGTCTCCCCAGCGACAGTAAAACAGCGCCTTTTGCTAGGAAAGCAGCCATTAATTTCAAAGGCAGTCTTTAAACTGGCCAGAGGCAGATGTTTTATTTACAAATTCCCTGTGTGCCTAGTAGAGTGGCTGTAGTACTCACCGCACTGATGTTCTCTTGCAGAGTGATGTGACTAGAAGAAACTAACACTCTGTGGCCATCATATAAAAGAAGTAACCCTGGGGGGCTCTGCCTTCCACCTATGTCCCCGACAGTCTGGGTGTAAGCGGAGTGGTGAGTGGACAGAGAAAGGGCACTGGAGACAGTCAGGCTGGTTTTGGAGAACCAGTGCTGCCCCTTCTCAGCTGTATGACTACAGAAATCTACTTGACCTCTCCGAGCCTCGCCTTCTTTCTGTGTCTTCAAAGTTGTATGGCATTTTTCCTACCTTACAGGACTGCTGTGAAGACTTCAAGGGATAATGTATGCAAAGTGCTTAGCGCACTGCTGACACATGGTAGACACACACACATGCTGTTATACTAATAATAAAAAGTAATAGGCAGGTGGCCACTGAAGTTTCCATCGATCTCTTCTGAAACGATCCCATTTTAACTCTGACATCCATCTGTCTGCCCTGTTTTCTCCCCATGGCAGTCCTGAGGCATCACTCTGGTGTCATGAGTCCCCATCAGAGGGCACTTAAGGACACTGGATAGTCAGAGCCACATCGGGAGCATGGCCAGGGAGGTCTTGGCCATGGGTGAGGTCGCCTTCAGGAGAGTGAAGGGATGGGCAGGGTCAGCCTAGAAGGGGTAAATGTGTCTCTTTCTCTTGATACAGTGGCCAGCCCCCAAGCCACTTTATCCCTAAATGTCCTGCTGTGCCAAGAAGCCCACATCTGCCACCTAAACCAAGAGACAAGGTCAGATGACCAGACATTCTTACCCACTCCGGGCGTGAGCAGCTGCTCAAAGAACTGTGTGTGTGCTGGAGGGAGAGGAAGGGGCAGGATGGCCTGTGTCAGACCGACAAGAGACAAAGGGAATGCCCCCATCAAATATGGCCTCCACAAATGGACAATGACACCCCTTGCTCTCCCCCTCCCGTGTGGCACAATGACAAATGTAATCATTTTAAAAGGTCCCGTCACCTGCTCAGTCATTCCCAATAAGCACACACAGCACTATGGAAAAACCGACACCAGTGCCGCAGGGTTTCAGGCCAGGAAAAAAAAAATCGAATCACCAGGACGCCACCAACCGAATTGTCAAAGACCAAATAAAAAGCTTCATGAATTCTCCATCAGCAATATAACGCTTCCTGGCCTAAGCAAATACAGACCCAGCACATGAATTGTAAAGGGATTTTTGCATTAGCCTCCGTGACTCGCAACGCCCAAAGCAGAAACCCCTAATAAATACATGTCTCCATAAAGCTGCCTTCGTTGGCTCTAATCCTGTTAGGGTGAAGATTGCAATCTCCTTCCTGAGCCCCTTCCTCTGATGGAAAGTTCGCATGCCAGCACCATAAATACATTTCTGTGACCTCAGCTGGAGAAGGGACCTCGGGGAGATGGAAGAGACAGAGTCACCCGTAGCCTTGCTGAGTGCCTCTCCCTCCCTCTGATGATATTGCTGCTTCTGTGTCTGACCACGTGATCCGTGCAGACCACCTCAGAGTTGCCCAGGTAGGCCGGGGCATTCAATCACAGAGTCGGGCTGAGGAAGCAAGACTGCAACTCCTTCCATGAGAAGAAAACAAATCGGATGCCCCGCTGTGCAGAAAACACAAGTTCAGAGTCACTTAGAGAAAGTCTGCTCAGATCCACTGAACCCTTGAGCATCTGTGGCAGCAGAGAAGAGAAGGCAACAGAGAAATAGCCTGCAGATATATTACAGAGAAGAAATGCAGGAAGGGTCCAGAAGAAGTGCTCTCGGTGTCTTCTGGTTAATGGAAATGTGTACCCTCCTTACGACACTCACGGAACTCCTCACGGCCTTCTTCCTTCCTACCTGCTGCCCCGTTTCTCTCTCAGTGACAGCCCTTACAAGCACGGATGCTTGTAAGAATACAGCCACTCACCCCACCCCCCAAAACACACTGCACGCATGGCTGAGAAGACAAATGACGGCTTGATTTTCCATGTTGTATAAAATGCATGGCCCCCCCCAAAAAGAAAACTCAATTCAGAGCAAGCTACCACCCCCAAACAAATCACTTGTGTGCCTTCCTTTTCTGATGAGGCAACTCCCCTTGCTCCTACAACTTGGCCAAGCGACTCCCCACTCCTCTGCCCAGTCCTGATGCCATCCACGGTTTCCCACCCATCCAACCTCCACCCTCTTCCGGTCTACCGGCACAGACTTACCCCAGTGTGGTCATGGTGACAATGGTGTACCAAAAAGAGGCAGGAATGCTCGTGAACTTGCTGGCAGAGGAGCCCTTCTCCGCATAAAACATCACAGTGGCAAAGATGATGATGGCCATGGTGAGGGAGAAGAGGAGAAAGCCGAGTTCAGAGGCACAGCTCTTGAGCGTGTAGCCCAGGATCCGCAAGCCCTGGGAGTGGCGCGAGAACTTGAAGATCCTGAAGACGCGGAAGACCCGGAGCGTGACGAAGGCACCGGACACGTCCTCGTTGTTGGTCATGACCAGGCCGATGTAGTACGGCATGATGGCCACCACATCGATGATGCTCATGACGCTGCGGATGAAGCGGTAGCGGCTGGGCGCCGCGAAGAGCCGGAGGAGGTACTCCACGGTGAAGATCATGACGCAGGCAGTGTCCAGGCAGAAGAAGGCCACCGAGTAGCGCTCTCCACAGGGCAGCTCCTTGCTCCCGGGCACCGTGCCGCACGGCACCGTCTCCACCACGTTGGTGATGACCGACACGGCAATGAAGAAGCCAGTCACGTAGTAGAAGACCAAGGCCAGCGTGCTGGTGTGCGGGTTCTCGAAGGCCCGCCACATGGTCTGGCGGAAGCTGAGCGAAGGCATGGACTCCTGGTTGTTCTCCGAGTCGTTGTCGTCCATGAGCCGCTCGGCGTTCTCCCTCTTGCGGTCCTTGTACTCCTCGTAACAGCAGTCTCCGATGATCTCCGGGAGGATGCCATAGAAAGCCAGCTCGTCGTCGTAGGCCGAGATGCACTCGTAGCGCGGGTAGTGCAGCTTCCCCGTGCGGTAGAAGTTGAGAACGCACCGGAACACCTCTGGGTCCCGGTCAAAGAAGTACTCCTTGGTGTCCTCGTTGAAGAAGAACTCCTTCTCCGTGCTGCCCAGCAGCGTGTCCGGGTAGCGCTCCAGCGTGGTCCGCCAGGTCTGGAACCTCCGGCCGCTCACGTTGAGGACGATCAGTTCATCCTGCCGCTTGTTCTTGTCGGCGGGGGCGAGGGGCATGGGGCAGTTGGCCACTGGCATCCACCCGATGGCCGCCGCCCGCGCAAAAGGCAGCCAGGCTGCCACTCCCGCCGCCATGGTGACTCCAGCTCTTGGGCCGGCCACTGCTCAGAGGCTTTGCACACCAGCTTGGAGTTAGTTCCGGGACCCCTGGGAGATGGGAGGAGAGAGCAGAGAACCAGGTGAGTCCGTGATTGCCTCCCAGGTAGGAAATGGGACACAGGGAAGGGTCCATGCTGAGTGGAACAGCAAGCAAAAGTCTTGAAGGCAAATTAACGAAACCGAGGCCACCACCGAAGAGAGGAGACTGGATTCCTTTCCCTCCCCTCCTAGGGAGAGCACCTAGCACAGGGCAGTGCCGCAGTGTGGGATCACCAGATGTTGTTGACTGCCCGACAAATTGTCAAGTTCCGAGAAGGCTCAGGAGCATTTGGAGGGAAAGCCTCTTTACTAGGAAGATCTGGGAAGACGCAGGTAATAATCAGCTCTGAAAGGTTATGGCGTTATTACGAATTTAAATTGGGAGAGGGTAAATGAGTTCTCATTAAAAGAATTTAAAAGTGGGATAAACATGCTAATTTTTATTTCACTCTTCACCCACCAGGGTAATCAGGAATGGGGTGTGGGTGAGAGAGATCAGGTAAACACATGCTTTCTACTCCCCCCTGGTGAGATGGAGGCCAGGGCTGCCCGTGTCTGGAAAGTTCTCCGAGATGGCAGGTGAAGACGGTAGGCCTACAGCTTGGTACAGTTCTGTTCCCCAAGTCCCATGGAGAAGGCTATCCCTGGTGCTACCTTCTGGGACACCTGGCAACCTAGCCTCCAATCGTATCCCTCAGAGCCATGATGGAAAGATGTGGGAGAGGCCGTTAGGTGCGGCGGGGTTCCCTCCCCATCCTGTAAAGGGGGTCCTGGGCTCTTGGCTCACCTGCCTTCCATGCATTGTCCCTCTCCCTCCAAGAGGAAGCTGAACCACACTCACTGCCGTCTCCAGATTCCTCGCCTCCCGTCTCCATCTGCCCACCATCCAGAGCTCCCTCGGGTTATATAACAACACTCTTTCCCATGCCAGTGCCTTTCACCTGGCCCCGCTCCACCCCTGGAGGCTCCTCCAGAGCTGGGACACCTCGTCCCCTCACCCACCAGTCTCTCAACCACACCGTGGACACACCTCCCTGTCACCTGCATGGCTGGGGGGAAACAATGGCTTGAAGAATTATTTTTGGCCTTGAGAAACAGATTTACCTTCCCAAATCTGGCTTTTTAAAGATGATACTGAAATGACTCTGAATCCCCAAATGTGTTGCCATCTGTGGGAAGACATGTGGTGACACAGAAACAACGTAACAGCACCAGGAAATTGTTTGGGGTTGACACACTCATTTTCACTAATCCTAAACTGGCACCCGGACCCAGCCCTAACTCAGAATTATTTGGACACTCTGGAGTTCAGTTGGCTTGACTCCATGTTTAAATCAGTGAGGCAGACGATCTTCGTCTTTCCCTGTAAACCGGCTTCCTTCTCCTGACTACCAACTCCTCTAGGCTGTCAGATGTCTACCACCGCTCACTCCTGAGCTGCCACTAGACTTTCCCATCTGGACAAGGTCAACCCGAACTTCCCTCCTTGCCAAGACCTGCTCATCAGTCAACCTTTTGTTCACGGCTTCCCTAACCCCAGGCCTGTCCCTTTGGCCATCTTTCTCATTGCTTCACCCACACGGTTTGCCAAATAATGAGACAAGAGCTCTTACTGCTCTCGTTAAGGCCCCAGTTTGCTCCCTTCCCACTGGCCTGCTCATCTCTCGTCCCACCCGACCCCCACCGTTTCTCCCGGTCCCTGGGGAACCCATTCTGCTCAGAGTAACCTCCCTAAAGCAAGGTTCCGGTGGTGCCTTATCCCACAACCCACAAAATCAAGTCCAAACTCTGGCCCGGCATTCCAGGGCGCTGTTTCTGGACACTCTTCCTTCCGTGGGGAATATCCTTTCCCTTCGGCCCTCCTCTTCGCCTCCCTGTTCCTCACCCTCTCTGTGACGCCCCCTTGAAATCCTCTCCTTCTCTGGGCTCACAGCACCTTGTTTGCTCCTCTCTTCTGGCACCTATCGCCCTCTGGGTTGGATTACAAGACACTTTCAACATGTCTTATTAACACTCGCGGCTCACTATCGTCCTGCACGTACTCCATGCCAGGCTCTGTGCGAACGGGCTCCTGTCATCATCTCACATTATCCTCCCAGCAACCCTGGAAGCCGCCTGAGAGTTGGCGGCATGCCAGCCGGAAATGGACAGATCGGGGATCCCACCTCGGGCAGGGTGACCCCCACCCCCCGGCCCCCGTCACCCCATGCCCCCCGGCCTATGCTACGTGACTTCTCAAGGTCTTCCGTCCATAGAAGAATGGCAGCAGATGTCTACACAGGGCTGACTGTGTGCCAGGCACTGTACCACATGCTTACGTGGCCCACATCAGCTGAGCCCACTGACGGCCCTAGGGGGTAGACACCACTGTGGTCCCCATTTTGCAGGTGAAGAAGATGAATCATGAGGAGCTTTAGTAATTGGCCTAAGGATGCGATAAGAAAGCAGAGAGATTTAAACCCAGGCAATGCGGAATTCAAGGGTACAGCCCTGTTCCCCCCACCCCCTGCCCCATCCCATAGTAAGCTCCTGAAGGGTAAAGGCCACGACGCCTCAGTTTTTACATGACAGCCCAGGAGGTAGCTCAGTGTGCTGCTGTCAGTAGGTTCTCAGACTGGGAACCCTGATTTTACAGCCGCCATTTGCATTCTGTCAATTTTACTCCATGCCATGCTAAGTGGTGGGGGTGGGGGGCGTCCAGGGTAGACTTTTCTCTCTCCTAACAGACAATACACTCTGCAGACAGATCGGAATCAAAAGAAGCCAACTGAAGTGGCTCTGACTCACTGTGCTCTCAGTCGGGTTTTCTCAAGGAGCCAATCTCTGCCTCAGTTTCCTCATCTGCATGCTAAAGAGAATATTCACAGGCCCCTCTGCTCCCTCAAAAAGGGAGGTTGATTCAGATGCCACAGAAGACAACAGGAATGACAATGACATTCCCCATAAATGTCATCTCAGAGAACAGAAAACCAGCACAAGCCTGATGAGCTCCTGATTATGGGGAAAGAACAGGGGGGTTGTTCATCCTCTGCAGTGGGTGGTCCACATGCTACGGATGGATGTGGGAACACATCCTGTGCATTTTATATCCTTTGCAAGAAATTTACCCTGTTAGTTCCCATACTTCCTCCAGGCTATCGGGAGGATTTGTAGTTCCTCCACACACTCTTAACTGGGTTTTCTAAGGAGCAAGGGAAGTTTGGCAAGCAAGCCCACGACATAAGCGTTGGTCACGGATAATTCCAATTCACGTTTGGTTAACACTCATGGAGTGCTGACAATGCTCTGGGCACTGTTTTAGGCACTCTTACAGCAACAATTTAATTTGTCCCCACAAAAAAATCCTATGACGTGGCCGTCTCTGCCCATAAGTTTCAGGGAAAGAGCAGAGACTCAGAAAGATTCCTTCAAAGTGGCTAAATTCCATGTATATAGGAGTTGATGATTTTTCAAACAGACCATTGACTGAGTCACTGCCAAGTGGCTCTCCCAACCCAAGTATAGGTAGGTATTGATGCTCCCCACAGAAGACAGCAGGATGCAGAGACTCCCCTCCCCCCGTCCCAGGCAGCAAAGAGCACGCAGTGGGGAAGTCCTACATTCCAGCTTCAATTCTCCCCTGAATGTGTGAAGGCAAGCCACCATCGTACTCTGGGCCTCAGAATCCTCATCTGTACAAGGTGACAAATGGGCAAGAAAGTGACAAGGAGCCCTAGGTTCAAGGAATCCGTGATTCCACTAGGATCCAGGACATCAAGGTCTCACTGAGACCTCTTCCTAACGGTTGCCCATGCAAAGCAGGAAGCAGAGCATCTGGGTTTGTTGCTGTGGGGACAGACTGAGCCCGAGCCTCATCTCAGCAGAGGCAGCTCTGAGAATTCCTGATGAGGCTGGTGCCCAGAACAGGGTGCACAATCTGCATCGCTCAGAACTCAAGGCTGTCCAAGGCCGGGTCTAACAGCAGAAGGCCCGGCCTCCTCCCTGGAGGAGAAAGGGGGCCAGGCTCCCAGACACCAGGCCCTGGACCTCTGACCCTTAACATTTTTGCCTTATCCTAGAATGGAGCTCAGAGAGGTAGGACCTTGAGGGGGTTCAAGTGGCAAAGAGTAAGGTAAGAGACTGCTGAGCCAAGAGCATCTGAACCAAGAGACCCTGGAGCACCCAGCTTGCAGACATGCAGCTCTGTACCCTGAAAAGGCAATGCCCTTCCCCTTCCATTCTCCCAGGGCTGCTCCACCCTGACTCCCAAACCTCAGTGCCTGGTGCCTGCCCCTGCCGACCTGAGCTCCACCACCTTACCCTTTCCACCTCAGGCCAAATCCCTCTTCCTAAGGGCAATGAGTACTCTATATACTGCTTTCAGATGAATAATTGAGAGGTAAGGAAGGAAAATCAACCCCTCTCTATCATAAAAGCCTCTAGTCCCAAGGCCAAACCAATCCAGGACGATCTTCCCAAAGAAGGCCAGGCAAAAGCCAGGTTGTCTCCAGAGGCTCAAGCTCTGTTCCCCCTGGTAAAAGGTACCCCAAAAGGAGCAATTACCCCACTGTTACTTTCTCTGTGTGTGTGTGTGTGTGTGTGTGTGTGTGTGTGTGTGTGTATAGGGGGCGGGGTGGGGCTTGGAAGGGGAGGAAAAGTTTCCCACCAGATACCGTGCCCAAGGCCATACTAGCTCTGCACAACCCCGCTGACATGACCTGGCTTAAGCAGGGCTTCTCCGTGGCTCTCACCGCAGCGCTCGCCCCCTGACAGGGACCAACACCTCCTGGAGCAGATCTGGGTATGAATTCCTGCAACAGGCACAAGAGTGCGGCCCCATTTCCAGCCAATGGCACTGCACATGCCTCAAATGCCAAGGTTTTACTAGGACGTGGACGCCTTACAAATGAAAAATCTGAAGCTATTTTTGCTTTTGGCAGAAGAGTTTGACAGTGGGAAAGATGGGGGTGGGGGGAGGCTGGGGAAGAGCCGTTTAAAACAGGTAAGTGCTCTAACGACAAAGGCAAAAAATCCTGGAAGAGGGGAATACATTTCCCCCTGCTGTAAAAAGTCAGCCCTATTAAACAGCTTCTGTTTTGGAGGTAGAGGGCCAAAAGTGGGCAAAGTGACCAGACAGCCTGTCCTGGGGATTGACACCTGACCTGAGCCCAGGCAGGCACAGGGCAGCAAAAGCATCGCGTCACCAAGGTCTGTCCTTCAATGACCTCAGCAGAGTGCGGGGTGTGGAGAGTCTCTGGAAACTTTTACCTTCCACAATTTCATATCATGTCGCTTAGCTCACAATGGGGCCAGTCCAGGGGAGGGGAGGGTCCTGGTGATCCAGGGGGCCTTCTCCCATGCCCACAGGGTTTGGGTAAGCAGGCATGAAATGACAGGGTGCTAGGCTGGGGATCCTTAGGGTACAGGCCTGGGACATACAGATCCTCTTTTCCCACAGTGCCACTCCTAGGCTGGCCAGGGCACTTTCCTGAACTCTCTTTTTCTTCAGCCTCCTCAACTGCAAAAGGGAACAAGCTACTAATCTTTCTTCCTCTGCGGTCCCTTGTGTACTTGCATTTTGTTGCATTCAAGTAGCGACACGGAAAAATAAACACATCAATTGCCGTTTGTGTGCCAACATGTCCACATGGGGAAATGTATACACACTTTGCGTTGAATTCGTGCACGCCCTTTCTACAGGCATTAAATATCCAGGGTCCCTTGAAGTAACGGTAAATAAGGCACAAATTTAACCATCACATAAGTTCATGCAACATGCCAACGTGCACCATATAGGAACCTCTGCCCAGTCTTACAAACGGAACCCATTGTGCCAAGGATCACAAGAAAGTTCAGACACCCTCTCTTCAGAAACAACCACGGAGCCTTCTCTTTGCTCTAAGATTCCAGGTCCGGAACCTCAGCCTGTTGCTGACATGTCAGGCTGCCCGGGATGAAAGCAGAACCTCTTGGACTTGATTCAAATGTCAACGCTAAGCAAGCGCAGGAATTTAGTTGATTCCAGGTAACTTCTCTGCCCTGTCCCTTCCGTGCCCCATCCCCAATGTAAACACCTTCAAAAAGTGAGTCTTCAGAAACCCCTCCCCCGGGCCGCACTGGCCCCGGGTGTCACTTTAGAGACCTTTCCTGCAGCTCCAGGGGTGGAAGCGGCAACCGGGTAGGACCAGATGTGCGGCCCCGAGCCTCTGGTAGGCACACCGCCGGCTCGGTGGGCTGGAGAACTTTGCGAAGCGCCCCAAACTGCTCCTTGCTTCCACTCTCAGCCATTTCTCTCGTTCTCCCCTCACAACGAGCCAGGGGACGGAGCAAGCCGTCGCCACCTGCCGCCGGATCCCGGGGCGCTGCCTGTGGCACCCCCGAGGGAAGGCAGGCCAATGGAAAGAGGGCAGAGGTTCACACCCCCACCCCCAAGCCTCACGTCTCCGAGCTGCCCGGAGGTGGCTGCACAGCCGGAGGGAACCGACGCCCCCGGGCCGGCTGCCTGCTCCCCCGCGGCGCCGGCCCCACCCCCAATCCTTCCGGCGCCCCAGCGCCCACCCACCCGGGCGCAGGAGTGGGAGGGTGCCGCGTGGGCAGCGGGAGCAACAGGCGTGGGAGCAGCGCTCCTCACACTTCCTGGCTCCAGAAGGCTCGGTCGCGTCCCTCTTACCTTCGGCGAAGCGAGCCCCGGGCCCCGCGCCCCGCGCCCGCGCGCGCGAGGAAGCTGCGGCCGGGAGCCGGGGGCCGCGGAGGCGCGGAGCGCCCAGCAGCGCGGCG
>NW_024412388.1:96356212-96446440 GCF_014898765.1 Herpailurus yagouaroundi
CGCGGGCTCCCTTGCTCGCGCCCTGCCCCCGCCGCTGCCGGCGCCGCGCGGAGCGGAGCCCGGCGGGCCACGGGCTGCCTGGCGAGGTCCCTCTCCCGAAGGGGGAGGCGTTGGGGGCGCGGCGCGGGCGGGGCGGAGAGGAGAGTCCGGGGGCGGCGGCGAGGCTGCGCCCTCCGCTCCCTGCCGATCCCCGCCGGCCGAGCGGCTCCAGGCCCGGCCGGAGAGCGCGGGCCGCCAGGCAGCGGAGGAAGAGAGGAGGAGGACCTGGAGGCTCGCCGAGGGAGGGTGCCCGGGGCGAGGGCGTGTGACTCCCCGCGCGAGGGTGTGTGTGAGTGCGTGCGTGTGTGTGTGTGTGTGTGTGTGTGTGTGTGTGTGTGTGTATAGAGAGGGGCGCGCGCGCGAGCGGGGGGCGGGGAGACGAGGCAGAGCCTGGTGCGTCTCCCCGGGCGAGTGGAGGAATCCTAGGGTGTGCCTGGAGGTGGCGGAGTGTACCAGCGCGGGTGGAAGCGCGTGTGCCGGCGAGGGTGGGCACGGGGGTGAGCGTGGCAAGGTGAGCTCGGCTTGGGGTGGGGGCGGAGCACGGAGTGGGCACGAGTGTGAGCTCGGGGGCGTGTATGCTGGGGACCCGGGGAGAGGCGGCACGGAGCCCCGGTGCGTGCGCGCGCGGGGGGGGGGGTGTGGAGCTAGCCGGGTGTCTCTTTCTCACCGACTGTCCACGCGACACCAGCACTTGCTCACGGCCGAGCCCCGCCACCTGGCGAGGTGGAGCCAGCCACCGCGCAAGCTTCCCGGCTCGCCGCGACTCAGCTCCGAGTGCCGTGTGCCTGGGCTGGAGATCCCAAGGGGGACTCATACTGCCCTTATCCCACGTAAGAGCCGCTCTCCTCCCAGGGCGCGAGGGGCACGACCCGAAGGTAGGATTTCGCCTTCTTGTCCTGCCACGTGTTCCTAGCACCCAGATCGGAGAGTCTGGACTTGGGAGGATGAACTCTGCCTGCGTCCGCCGGATCCCTGGGTCCCTCCCCAAAGCCCACGGATCCCCATTGCCCTGTGCCTCGACCCAGGATGGGGAGCAGGAGGTCGGCACGTGCCCAAAGGGCCCGGCGGATGGAGCCTGGAGCATCCCGGAGTGTGGTATCCGGCCCAGCCTCCCCCACACTCCCGGCCGCGGCGCGCGGAACGTTCAGTCCCCGCAGACCCAGACCGTGCTGACCCGCGGCTCCAGCTTTCCCCTGGTCTGCGGCCCCGGTGCCCGGAATCCCGGGATCTCAGCCCGCCACTCGAGAAGCCAGACGACTCCGTGCCTCAGCAGGACCGGAACACAGGGCTTGAGAGATCACAGTTCTGAGTGGGGAGAGGTGGAGTGTGGAGAGCCTGAGACAGACACAGAAAAGCAAAGTGTGCGGTGAAGGCGAGGGTGTGCTAGAAAGAACCTCGCTGAGTCCGGAACGGGGTTTCTGGCTTGTGAGAAGCCCAGCCCTGTTCCAGGTGACAGTTTGGGGGTCGGTCGTTGTGGTCTAGGCCGCTGTGGGTTCCTGGCAGCTGGCGCCCTTCTTTCCCTTATTCCTGCCACTCTCCCCAAAACCCCCTTCAGTGTGTCGGTTTGAAAGGTGTACAATTGGTCCTTCAAGAGGTGGGCGTGGGATCCATTAGCATTTGCCAGGAGTCCCAGAGCGGTGTGAGATTTGCATACTGATTTACATACAGTAATAATGATTAACAACACTGCCACTCCCTGGCAGACAGAGGAAGAATTCAGGGAAGGCCCTGGCATTGCTCCCACCTCCCTCCTCCCTTCCCTCTGGGGAAGAGCTAATTTTCTCACAACTATCCACTTCAGCTGCTTTGACCCCGGGACTGCCCCAGACTCTGGGTGGGCAGGTCCAGGGAGGGGCACTTGCCTTTAGTCCTCCACCGCCACGTCCAACTGGGGAGAGTTAAAACCCAGTATTGTATTCCTGCCCGCATTTGAACTCCTGTACATCCCACCTTTGTGTTGCTCAGGGGGTGGGTCTGCCCCAAAGCATACAGGCTTTCTGGAACAGTTAGCTGGGGGCATCCTTCCTCTTCCAGAGTGGTCAACTGATGGGACCACTGTGCTCTCCTGCACCTTGTAAGTTGTATTTAAAGACAGGACACTGAGGGGCGCCTGGGTGGCGCAGTCGGTTAAGCGTCCGACTTCAGCCAGGTCACGATCTCGCGGTCCGTGAGTTCGAGCCCCGCGTCAGGCTCTGGGCTGATGGCTCGGAGCCTGGAGCCTGTTTCCGATTCTGTGTCTCCCTCTCTCTCTGCCCCTCCCCCGTTCATGCTCTGTCTCTCTCTGTCCCAAAAATAAATAAACGTTGAAAAAAAAATAAAAAATAAAAAAATAAAGACAGGACACTGATTCTGACACCTCCCTGCCCCTCCCCCCTTACACACACCTGGCCCTGTTCCGCCCAGGCTTACATCTCATCATTCAAGAGAAGTAGCTGTCCAGAGGATCTAGACAGAAATTGGAAAGATTTGAATTTCTAGTCTAGGCCAGTATGTTTTTTATTTACTGACCTTTCTCACAACCAGGTGATCTGGAAAATAAGACCAAGAGATGGGCAGGAAGGAGGCTTCTTGACTCTGGCAGCTGGAGGAGCCACTGCCCAGGAGATGCTGTCCCTCCCACCGACTGCCACCCTCCGTTGCATCTTTCCAGAACTGCATGGCCTCACCTTCCCCCTCTCTGCCTCTGGCCTGGCCTGGCCGGGATTTTCACTTGCTTTTCCCCCATGACACGGCCGCTTTTCCTTTAACTCTCAGCTTCTATTTAAAAAGCTAATTTGGGAGCTTGTCCATGCTCCCAATTCAGACATTTTAAATAGGAACTGAAAGTCAGGAGCTGCTGGGGCACTAGATTTCCTCCCCCTTGCCACCAGCACAGCTCAGGCATTTGTTCAGTCACTCCGTTGGCCGTGGCCCTATGTGTCTGTCTGTGTGTGTGCATGTGTGTGTATGTGTGTATGTGAAAGAGAGAGAGAGAGAGAGAGAGAGAGAGAGCCAGCTAGCAAGAGTGCACTGAGTGTATTTCAAGCTATCTTTTCTATTTAAAGATGGTGCTCCTATGGATGACTGTTCTCCGTGTCTGTGTGTCCTTCCTAAGCTGTGCACACATGAGGATTCTTCTTGAGTCCCGTGGTTCTGGCCACTATTTGCAGAGCTTGTCACTGTGAGGACTGTGACGTTAAACGGCAACCCGGCTCCAAGTCAACAGCCTCTGTGCTGACACGCCAGGCTGGTGTATCTGCACAGCTATTTCCCAGGGCCGCTCTGCTCAGGCTTGCTCTTTGAAGCTGTGCCTCAGAGTGATCTTAAGGTCGCCCCCTCCCTCCCCCCGCTGCTTGTGGTTGTCTTACTTCAGTAGTTTGCCCCATATTGGCCCAGGAGTTGAGAGAGAGAGAGAGAGAGAGAGAGAGAGAGAGAGAGAGACTGCGCCTCCGATGGTTGCAGGCTTTCCACATTCAATGCGCTGTGTACCTTGGAGGTAAAAAGCACAGGCTTTGAGGTCGCACTTCCTGGGTTTGAAACTGCCTCTGTCATTTCCTAGCTGTGTGACCTTGGGGAAGCTACTTAATTTCTCTGTGCCTTCATTTCCTCATCTGCCATAAAATGACAATAAATACTACTGTTTTACCTTAAAGGGTCCTTGGGAGGATTTAATGAACTCTCAGATAAAGCACTCAAGAACAGTGCCAGGAACGTAAGAAGCACAGTGTAACTGTTGGCTGCTGTTGTTGTCCGAGGCAGAAGTGGTGCAAACAGGAGGTTTTCCTGGGAAGAAGTCAGAACTGCTGGATTATATACACAGACGTAGGCAAACACATACCTCCACGCGTGTCACAAGAACAATGCCAGGCCACAGCCCACAACGGGTCAAGTTCACCTTATTGAGATAGTTGACTTCTTACGCCTCAGAAGCGGGGAACTTCTGATGAAGACAGAGAGGAAGAGCCACAGGGATGGGATAAAGAAGGGGCTGGACCAGGTGGAAAGCCCATGGGACATTTCGTGGGGGCCAATTTTATGCTAGCCATATGGACCCAGCCTCCCCTGTTTACCCAACCACGTTAATCAAGGCTTTATAGAAGTAGAGATCTGGTGAAGGACTCAGTGGGGGGTGGCCCCTCATTCTCCTTTAGTCTCCCCTTGGGCTTGGGGACCTCTCGCTTTGGTCTGGCCATTGCCTTCCATCCCTTATCCCTGTAGCTGGGCATATCAGCATTCATTCATTGGCCATCTGAGTTCATTTCCCTCAGTCCTTGAGCATCTAATCAAGGCACAGAGAGGTTAAGTGGCTTCCTCAAGGTCACAGGTGGGAACTCATGAGGCCACAAATAAGAGGAGAACAGTAAAAGACCAAGAATAGGAAGGCTGTCCAAGGGATCTAAAGCAACATTGCACGCCATTGAATTGTATCAGACTTAATATTGGCCTTAAGTAGCAGAGCCACCGTATGCTGGACTTCTTGCCATGTCTCCTATAAATCCTGCACCATAAGTATTATTACCATTTTATAGATGGGAAAACTGAAGGCGGTTGATGCTAAGGGATGCATCCCAGGCTATACACCTAGAGTGAAGCTCTGAATCCTCCCTCTTTCCACTCCCCAAGGCTGCTGGTCATTTGCTCTTCTGAGAATAGAGAGACCCCCTCAGTCAGATAAGATTTGCCCTGAGAGGACATTCTTGACCTGGCTCTGTTGGCCTCTCGAGTATCTGGCCTGTGTAGGTTGGGTGTGGGACAGGGTTCAGTGTGTTAAGACTGAGATTGTAGCCTCAAAATCAGTCCACCTTGTTCAGGCCCTGATGGCTGAACTCAAAACCATCAGACACTTCTGGTACCTTCCTGAGGGAGTGGGGGAAACCCACACTTCCTACATCCCTAACCCCACCAGGGAGGCCAGTAGTTGCCTGAGTGGTCATCTTATTAGTCGAAATGCCTAGACCAGTTAGGGCAAATGAGAAGTCATCAAAATTCATGGGCTCCAGTGGATCTTCCAAAAGTCAGTCTGTCCAAGAGACCTTTGCCAGCCCGATGCCTGCTCGAACCCAGGCAGATCCCGGGGAGGCATATCCGTGATGGGGGACTTTCTGCTCATCAAGACCTCCCTGAAGGCAAGAGGCTAAGTGAAGGAAGAAAAGGATGGGAAGAAGGAAAGCAAGTCTGAGAAGGGGACATCGGCACCGGAAAGAAGAGAGACACCCTAATCATTTGCTCATTTTCTTGCTAGAGACAATTTGGAGGAGGGCTGGGGGAGGCTGAAGGTACAGCTCATAGATGTAGTAACTGTTTTAGTCTCCTCTGGTGGCTCCATTTGCTGGGAAACTGACGTTTCTCAGGGCTCTATCCTTGTTCTTCCCTACTCCGTCTGCCCTTTTCCCTGGAAAGTTGATGGGAGCCCCTGGTTTCAAGTTCATTCAGGTGCTGATGATCTTTTCCTGAACTTTCTCCTCCCCCTAAGTATCTACTGGGCATCTCCATCTGTGTACACAGGTACTTCTCTGCTTCACCTTACCAGCCTCCTTCAATCTTCTGCGATAGATCATTTCCTCGAAAACACCCTCTTCTGATCATGACACCCCCCTCACTTCCTTTCTGGCCTTCCCTCCTTCCACTCACACACCTTTCTTTCCAGCACATAGACCTTTTCTCTGTTACCTGACCCAAGCACGTCCTTCCACTTTTTCGTGCCTTTGTACATGCTGTTCTGTCCTCTGGAAATGCCTCCCACCACTTCCTATTTCCATCTGTCTTCCTAGCAAGCATCCACTCAGCCCGAAACCTTCAACACGCAGCCCAAAGGTCACGTAAGACGTACTGGTAAAGTCCACCCTGACCCCCCAGAAGGAACTAGCCATTCTCTTGGGCTACCGTAGTGGTTCTTCAAATTAAGTCCTTATTACCTTGGTTGTTTGCATGGTGGTCTCATGCTCTGGCTTTAAGCTGTTTAAAGGCAAAGACCATGTCTTACTCGTCTCTGAATATGTTACCTCAGTGCCTGGCAACTGCAGAGGCTCAATAAATTCACATTAGGATTATTTTAACTTTCGTTCACCTGGCTCCCTTGATTGTGTGTAACTGAGAATATGTGATAAATTTGTCAACTGGTCAGCCTCCGGGTCCTGACTGATCTTTAGCACTGGCATGAGGACAGAGAGAAAGGTTCAGGGTGTTCAATTTTTGGCTGATCTTAGATGAAAAGAGCCTCAAAGCCCCCCTCCTCCAGCCTTTTACGAATCTACAAAGTGAGCCTCAGTCAATGCTACCTGCAGAGACTTGGCCAGTGTTCTGCTCTTGAACCAGATTGGTATTTAGAGAACTCTTTTCTTTCCTTTCTGGCAGAAGGTCAACGCCATCCCCAGAATATCGCCTCCTTGGGAATAGCCAGGATTCTATCAGTTGGAAATGGTACCTAGTTGCAGCTGTGACTATGCTTACCCTAAAAACTGGCACGGGGGCTTGTTAAAATCCCATTAGCCAAAACCCTGGCTTGGCTCAAGGAGATGCCAAGACCGAAGCTTGCTGGTGTTTAATTAGAAAATTGTATGGACACCACATCAGGAAACCTGGGACAGTGGAGACTTAATGGTGACGACATGGGCTTGGGATAGACCTGGCTTCAAATCTTGACTCTAACAAACTGTGTGACTCTGAGCAAGCCACTTTACTTCTCTGATCCTCTGTTCCCTCACCTATAACACGGATCATAATGATGGTATCAGCTCATAGGGTTCATGAGGATTGAATTACATAATGTGTGTAACATATCTCATGCAATTGTAAACAAGGATGTGGGCTGTTACTATCATACTGTAACTGAATTTACAGGCGTTTGAAACGTGCTCTTTTAAATCTTGGGCACAGCTCGCTTCAGTGCTGGTTTGTGAAGAAGATTAGGTTGGCCACTCAAATTCTTTCCATGCGGTTCTGGTTCATGCTGAGGCCCTGGGAAATGTGTGAAATCAGAAAACTTTGTCTCCAGATACCCTTTTCTATTAGCTCGTCTCCACTGTGTGGCACCCCGTTTCTGCAGCCTTGAGCTTCAAGTGCCTGTCTCTCCCCATTCCCTCCTCATCAGCAAAAACTGATAAGATCATTTAAACTAAGGTGTAAGTGACTGTCCTGCCCAGGGCTACAGTAGTCATTTTTAACAGGATATGAAGGCAATGAAACAGAGTAGGTGGGGTTTCAGGCATCCATCAGAGTAATACGGGGGTGGGGGGGAAGTTTTAGGGGACAGGAGGCTCTTCCCAATGCCACAGAGTCACTGTCCACTCATAATACTGGCCCCATTAGTGCAGCCATAAACAAAGTATTTCTGTATTCTATTTCTGCATCCTGGAGCTAGAAAATCAAGTCTGCAGCCTTTGCAAAAGTGTCGTAATAAAGGAATTTGTGCACCAAGTTTTTATACTAACCTCCTCTTGGTAAACCGACACAGCTCCTGCATGCCAAGGTCCCTTCCAGTTCTGCACATCTATGATACTCCCCCTCAAATGCATTTTTTCTTCAGAGCTCAAGGGTGGGGTTGGCGTTTTTGCCTCACTGGGTTTGTGGGAGACCCAGCTGCAAAATCATTAATTGCTTTGGTGAGTCAACAAATAAACAATGACAGTCAGCTACTATTCCCATACTGCAAGGTCATAAGAAGTTTCTGGACTTCTCTGCAAAACCTTGTTAAAAAAAGGATCCTCACGGCCCTTAAAACTTCTTTAGTATGGAAAATTACAAACATATGCACAAGAAGAGAGAATTGTGTAATATATCCCCCCATGAACATATCACTTCACTTTGATAATTACCAACTTAAGGTTTATAATGTTTTATCCATACCCCTGCTTACCATCGTCCCCGGATAATTTTGAAGAAAATTTCACTTACAGATGAAATATAATCTCATCTGTAAATATTTCAGTAATTACACCTTCTTTATGACCAACATAGTACATCTTTCCAGGGGAGAAGAACTTCCTACCTCCCCCCATGATGCCAAGAACATTTGACCAGTCTGCATCTGTGTCCCAGGGCTAGTCTCTAAGTTAGTCAAGCTCAAGGGTTTGGTGAATTCTGTCCAAAATCTGTCCTGCTCCCTGGGGACAAAGGGACATACATAAAATGTCACGCAGAGGCACTGCCCTGCGCAAGATTTTGAGTATTAGCTGAGCTGCTGCCCAATAACTGAAATGAGACCCAAACTAAGAGGCAGAAATCATCGTCGTGAATCCCAACTGGCCTCAGCATTTTTCACGGGTGTTATTGCATGCAGCTTTCACCAATTCTGATTTTACTTCTATCTTATAGATAAGAAAACTGAGCCCAAGGTCACACAGCTAGTCGATACCCAAGACAGAAACTGACTAGATGCTAATCGAACTCCGTTCTTTTTCATGGGCATAGCTGGATTACATTTCCCAGGTTCCCTTGCAGTCAGGTTTGGCCGTGTGACTGAGTTCTGGCCAAGGCAATATAAGCCAGTCCCATAAAAAAATAAAACATCCAGGGCAATCCTACATGTTCTCTTTCTTTCTCCATCCACTGGCTGAATGGAGAGAATTTCTAGGCCCAAGGGAGGATGGAGCCACAGGAAGGAGGGAGCCTGGAGGACTGTGTGGAGCAGATACCTCTCTGAACCCTCACTGGATTGTGAAGTGAGTAAAATAAATAAATAAATAAATAAATAAATAAATAAACGAACTTTTATTATGTTAAGCCATTGAAATATGGGTGGTGTGTGTTAGAGCAGTAAGCCTACCTTGACCAATACAGTGGCACAAATAGGATTAAACCCTAAGCTGACTATGCCAATGTTCAAAGCCTTGCCCTACACCACACTGCCTCCAGGTACAAAAAATCAGAATTGCTTATAATAATCTCCTACATGTTCAGCATTTGATTGAACTGCCTGTGAGGATCTCACATCTTAGGTTTGTGCTAATAGAGTAGCTGCTGATCACGTAGGGCTATAAAAAGTAAAATTTTTAAATCTGTTTCTTAATTGCATTGGTCACATTTCAAGTACTCAGTAGCCCCCATGTGACTAATGGCTACCACACTGGACAGTACAGGGAGAGGACATTTTCGTCATCACAGAAAGTTCCATCGGACCACGTCATATGTAGACCCAACATTTGCAATGTACCTTTCCCTGAAAATCCCCACAGAAGGGCCGGGGACGCAGAGGACAGAGGATGATCCACAGGCATAAGGGGCCTTTCCCCTGTAGGGGCCAAGAGCAGGTCGCCTAATATGTACCACAATGTCATATTGATTATTTTGTATTGATCTACTTGGGGAACAGCCAGTGCAAGGACACTCAGACCCTTCTCTGTCTCCCTAAAAGCAGGAAATAAATCTCACATATCAAAGGCAGCTTCCCTGCACTAAGAAGTAAAGAGACATTTTCATCATCAGAGATAGGAGCTTTAAAGGCAAGAAAACTATAGAAACAAAACTATTACTTTTTTACTAATCTGCTACCTCAGCCCAAATTCCGCTCAGAACTCCTTACTAATGAAAGCCCCCAAACATCTGTTTTCTTTATCCTATCAATTCCTCATATATTTATTGTCTCTTTGTCTGAAAAAAATAGAAAAAAACTGCCCACCTTGGTCATTTCTTTAGGCCTCAGTTTCATTATCGAGGCTCCCTAGGCACTTAATAAAACTTTGGGTTTTTCCTCCTATTAATCTGCCTCATGTAAATTTAATTCTGAGTCCAGCTCAAAGAACTTAAGGGTAGAGAAGAAATTTTTCCTTCCTTCAGCCCTCACCCAGACTTTGGGTCTTTGTCCCTGCCTTCCCCAGTTAATTTCCCAGCTATAAACTCGTGGCCCTCCTGTACTCAGGGTCACAGGCTTCGGTATGACTTCTGACAGAATGAGCCCTACCTGTTTCACTGGACTGTGTCTCCTGAGGGCAGGGCGGTACCTCATTCTTACCTCAACACCTGCGCACAAGGACCCAGGGCTGTGCTTCCTGGCCAAGGCTGGGGATTGACAGGGAATTTTCCAGAAGTAGAAGCCCAACCAAGGATGCCAAGTACGTGCGTCCATTTCCCACAGGGTAGCCACAGCCATCTTTCTGAAACGCAAATCCAACCATATTGCCCTTCGGTTGAAACCCTTCTATAAATCCTCATTGCCCTCACAGGTAAGCACACATAGCTTACATGTCTCATTTGTTATCCAATCCTTACTTCTTCTGCTTTCCCACCTTCAACTCCTGGAGCTCTTGATAGAAGCCCATGTTCCTACCGTATTAAAAATGATGCAGTTCTCTAAGTGCCCAGCTTTCTCTTACCCCTGTTTGCTCAAGCTGTTCTTTCCTCAAGAACTCTATGTACCTTTCCCACCTCTGCTTAGCTAGGCCTACATGTCCCCCTAAGCTTGGAAACACTTCTTCCAGGAGGTCTTACTTGCCCCTCAGCCTGGGACAGACCCCTCCAGTCCATCTCCCTTGACTCTCAGCCCTGACCAGCTATAGAACTTTCCACACTTCCAAGTCTTCCTTGAGAACAGGAAGGAGGCACTTGCAGTTAGGAATCTGTAGAGACTATCTTGTACAAGTTCTTGCCAAGAGATTGACCCTTCTGAGTCCCTCTAAATTATGAGCCTCCCTCCCCTCAACACACACACCCACACTCACACCCACATGTTTTCCATCCATTTGATTCCTCTGCAGAGTCACCAGGGAGGCAAGTGGAGCCCTGTAAATCTCTCACAAGCAGCGATGCCCAGAGACCTCTGCTTTTTGACCCCAGCCAGCTGCTCAGAACAAATGCCACTAAACCCATGGAACATGCCCCGCTCCCACCTGCCATGCTCTCATCATCTGAAAGGGGGGCCTGATATGCAGATGAGGGTGTGGCAGTCACAATCCAGGCTGGTGCCAAGGTAAACCATGGGTCTTCCCTTCACTGGATTATTTTTATGGGGATCAGAGCAGAGACAGGCAGTGGACTCCAACTCCTGAGACAACATCACAATAAATTGCCATGGTGGCTCTTCTATGGTTCATGACTAGTAAATCAAATCTATTGAACAATACATTTACTGCAAATTTAAGAAGTCGTTCTTCCATTTTTTAAGTGTACACGTTAAATCATGTCCAGAGTCATAAAGAACGGAGACAGCTGGGCTCAGCGTGAAAAAAAAAAAAGCAACTGCATACTTAAAGAAGTTAGTAAATTTCTTGTCCTTTGATGATGACAGAGTGCATACCCTTCCCATGGCTCTTTAGGGGTGCTTCTCCCACCCAAGCGGACTGGCATCTTTAAAGTGGTAAGTGTGCACCATCGTAGCTAATGCCTGAGTCAATTTTGCAAATACAGGCTCAATGTTAGCAGGTTCCCTCTTTGCTGCAGATTCCTGGAGTGGACAAAAAAGGAAACACACCACAGCCATCTTAGTGAATTACACAGTACTGCTTGCCCTGGTGAGGCCGTGATGAGGGATATGGGGAGGGGGCCAGGTATGAACTGTTTTTCCCCAGGAAGATTCTTTTCACTTCCTTTTCGGCCTACTCAAATGCTCCTTTGACTTGAACTGAAGTCACAGCTCAAGGTGCGCTTTTGACTAGGACACGTGAGTATGCTTTGTCTTATCTGCGTCTCTAGTCCCACCTGAATATTAACAGGGGAGCCCCAGCCCCGAGCCCGGCACTCAGGAAACATTTTAATTGAACCCATAGGTCTTCATCCACTAACACCAGTTCCACAAACATGTATCAAACCATTCATTCCTTTAACACGTAGTTATTGAACATCCACTAGTTGCTGTGCTGGGCATATGGTGGTGAGCAAGATGGAGGCAGGCCCTGACTTCTTGGAGCTCATGGTTTAAACAGGAAGACAGACCGTGGATGTGTGCTCTGCACTGAGGTTTAGGATCACCAACCTCTTCTGGGGGTCAGAGAAGCCCGAGAGGTGAAGGGAAGCTAGATTCACAAATTCTCAAAACAATCTCATGAGGTCGATTTACTTTTATTCCCATTGCCGACAAAGAATCGGAGGCGAGCATCACATAGCTACCTAGTGACAGAGCCAGGGCTATGCATGGAGAGGTAGGAAAGCACAGGGAGGAGGCGCTTGGCCCAGCCTGTGGGGTCAGGGAAGATGCTCTGGACGAGATGACATCTGAGCTGGGAGCAGAAAGAGGACAAGGAATCAGCCAAATGATGACGGCTGAGGGGATGAAGCGAACACCAGGCAGCAAACACACCAAGACAGGAATGAGTCCAGCGTGTGCCCGGGGTGTGGGGCCAGAGTCAGGGCGCAGCAGGGGCTAAGGCTGGGAAGCCCAGGCAAGGGGCTGGAGTCTGTCCTGCAGGCCACAGGGAGCCACCAGAAGGCTCCGGGCAGTTGTGTAGTGCTGGCAGATTTATGTTAGAAAAACCCACTCTGGCCTGGCAGTGTGGAGGATGGATTTGAGGAGGACCAGATGGGAAGCAGGGGGACCAATTAGCAGGCTATTGCAGTATTCTAGGAGAGAGATGATGAGGGCCTCTGCTAGGGCAGTGGTGGGTAGATGGACAAAAGGGAGCATGAGAGAAAGAAGTTGGAGGTAAAATTATCAGGACTTGGGACTGCTTGGGCATGGAGCACAAGAGGCCCCCAGGTCAGGCTGTGCCACCTGGCCACACGACACTACCGATGTAGGGCTGAGGGATGCCACGTGGAGCCAGCTGGGGTGCAGAGGCAGCCCTTCCGGGAGGGAGGGCTGGTCACAGTCCTCTCCAGGGGCCCTTTCCAAGCAGGGCTGTTTATACCGGGCTGGAGGAAGCTGTCAGCCGGGGACATTCAAGACCTGTGAGCAATGCAGACCTTCAGAAACAGGCTGGCGTTTCCTCAAAACAAGCTCACAATTCCTCTGGTAGTAGGGGAATGAATTTTCAAAATAGGGCTGAACACATCTCAGCACAGCAGGCCACAGTAGCTAGAGGCCTATAGAATTGCTGACCTCTTGTGAGATAAGAGGAGAAATTAACCCTTGGGTCTCATCCCCTGCCATTCTTCCCTCCACCCCCTTATTGTCCCCAACATGCATGCCAGCGCAGGCGCACACACACACAGGCGTGCGTGCGCTTTAGCTTCCCTAAACTTCTCACCTCCCCCAGACACACCAGGCCCTTTCACACTCCCTCTTTGCACCTGCTGTTCTCTCTGCCTGCAGAGTCCTTCCTCCTTCCCCACTGGGCAAACTGTGTTCCTCCTTCCAGCCCAATCCAGATGCGGGTCCTCGATGACTGCCCCAGGCATCCTCACCCCACTTCCCGCTGTCAAATAGCACCTTGTGATTAAGTTGCTCTGAGCTCTTTCTCCACCTCCAAGCTCAACTCCTGAGTCGTATTCATCTTGGCTTCCCCGGCAGCTGCACAAGGTCTGACCGTCTCGCCAGTGTTCAAAAACCGCTTGTGAAATGAATGAGCACAGCCCTGGAGGTAGACGAGACATCTTCCCCAGCCCAGGTCCCAAGTTCCTCATGTTCCTCTCACATCAATGAAGAGGCTCCTCTCTGCCCTCCAGGTACTCGCACGCTCCGTGGGAAATCACACCAGTGCACACATGCACACACATGAGAGGAGAGTAGCAGAGACAGTGCCTCCATTTGCCCTCAGTTCTACGTGAGCTGGTCTATTATTAGAGCAGGTCTCATAAATCAGCCTTTATTTTTATCCCCATTTTACAGATGAGGGTTCCACCCTTAGGGAGACCATCAGCTTTGGGAGGCGCTAAAGATCAGACCTGTCGAGGGGCGCCTGGGTGGCACAGTCGGTTAAGCGTCCGACTTCAGCCAGGTCATGATCTCGCGGTCCGTGAGTTCGAGCCCCGCGTCAGGCTCTGGGCTGATGGCTCGGAGCCTGGAGCCTGTTTCCGATTCTGTGTCTCCCTCTCTCTCTGCCCCTCCCCCATTCATGCTCTGTCTCTCTCTGTCCCAAAAATAAATAAACGTTGAAAAAAAAAATTAAAAAAAAAAAAAAAAAAGATCAGACCTGTCGAACATCAGTGGGGCAAACGAGCTTGCCCAGGCTGACTGCAGCTCGTGGGTCCAGATGAAGTCTCCAGAAAGCAAGGCCTTTGGTCATTTGTCAGGTGGCCTGTGCAGTCTCTCGGGGTTTCTGACGGGCTTCTGGAGCAGGAGGAAACTGACTACCATGTCCCAGCTTGTCAGCCTCTGGGAATCTTCTCTGCCTACCTTAGGCTGGGTGCCTCCACCTGTCAAAGGTGGTACTCATGGCAGGGAAATATACAAGGGAAAGGAGGGACTGGAGTTGCCATCATCATCATTATCATCATCACCACCACCATGGAATTAGTAACAACTGTTACTGTGCAGAGGCCTTATATGCATTCTCATTTTTTGTTTTCTTATTTTTTAGTCCTTACAGCACTCCTGTGAAACAGATACCGTCACCCCCACTTATCAGATGAAAAAAACCAAGGCTCAGAAAAGTTCAACAACTTGCTCAAGATCATTAGCAGAGCTGGGATTTGGAAACAAACAGTAGACCCCAGAGCCCCTACTTTTAAATGCAGCTCTGCCGAGAGATGCAGAAGGCAGGCCAGTGCCCTGTTATCCATGAAGGGACACTGTAGAAAATGAGAGGCCACAGGAAGGCCAGCAGCACCTGCTCATTGCTCGGACTCCCACAGCCCTTCCAGGCCTCTCCGGCTCCAGGCAGGGATGGAAATCTGCTCCTCGGCAGGTTAGAGCTCTGAGGAGTCCCAGAAAGCACAGGTGAGTGGGGGAGGGAGTGCGGGTAGATGAGCAGAGGTGTCCCTGCCCCCACCCCCCGGCCAGCCCCCCAGTCTCACAGTGATGGCCTCTGGATCGCTGCCTCTCTTAGATGCCGGGATCACTGCTGTTGGGAGCCTAATCTCCATTCTGGTGGTTTTGGTTGCTATGGTAATTGAATTCACTTAAAGTTGTCTCCACGCTAGTCTGTCTACCTCTTCCTGCCCATAGCCTAGAAGGGCACAAGCCCAGGGCTGAGGGCAAGAAAGAGGAGGGCTTGGTGGCCCTGGAAACCAGTGTGCTTTTCCTGATCCAGAGGTCCTCCTCAGAGGTAGAAGAGAGAATCCTGGAGAAATGTTCCTTCCAAGACTCTCTCCATCTTCCTCTTTGCTTCCTGGCTCCACTCTGCAGAAAGACGCTGCAGTTGGGCTGTAAAGGCAGGAACTGGCAACACCAGGCGAGCAGGGACACTCTGAGAGCATCTTCTGTTCCTCAGCATTTTGTTACTCCTTCTACAAACGCCTACTGAGAGCCAGCTGTATCCTAAGGCCTGCTGCTTGTCTCTGGACACAGGGGTCTCTCTGGGGGCAGCTCAGGATCCAGCGCCACCGGAAAGACTCCTACAGCACATCTCCGTGTCTGAGATATCAGGAGACTTGCCAGTCTGGGTCGGGATTGTGGAAACTCTCCTTTTCCTCCTTTCTCTGCCAGAGGGAGTGTCATCAGACTGGGCTGAAAGCAGAATGGGACCACCCTAGGCAGGTCCTGAGGGATAACCCATGCTCATTTTCTCCACCGTGCTAATGTGCGAGAGATTTTGACGTATAAGATAAATGACAAGGATGAAAGCCAATGTCAGAGAGCTGCCTGAGGCGTGTGTGGGAGTGACGGACCCTCCCCCGGACAGCCAGCACTTTGCTTGGGTGATAGGGAGTGACACAAAGAAGGTCACCGAAGATTATGGGTGATTGTATGTGCATAGGGCTCGGTGTTTTGAGTAACAGCTGGGGGAAGCAAGCAAAAGGAGGAGTCATGTAGCTTCAGCTGTGTCCCGGGAGTCATGCTCTGTGCTCTGCACTGGGACAACACCGATGACTGAGGCACCGCAGAGACTTTTGAGGAGCTCCCAACCTGGGAAGCATGACAAATGAACACTACAAAGGGTGCATCGTATAAAAGGACAAGAGCAGTGCACACTGGGAGCCCAGAGCTGGGAGGAGAGAGAGGGAGAAGGGCTGTCTGGGAAGACTGCATGCAAGGCAGGCAGGGTATATTGAATTGCATTTTCGAGGCTGAGAAGGAATTCTTGAGACAGAAAGCCCTTCTGTGCAAAGACAAGAGCATGCATGAGCAAACGCACAGAGGTACGAAAATGAGCAGCATGTCTCGTGATGGGAGCACAGGCCAAGCAAAGACAGTGGTAAGCACTCTAGCAGGAAAGGCGTGAGGACAGCAAGCCCAGCTGGGGTTCCATCCTGTAGGCCATGGGGGGCCATCGTGGTAAGAACTGTGGTTTAGCAAAACAACTCTGGAGCAGTGAGAAGGGAGGGTAGAAGTGAGAGGTCGTGGGGGGTTGTGAGGGGCCAAACTAAGGCTGTTGAATTAGCAATGGCGACAGAAACAGCCAAGAAGGGGAGCCCCAGAATCTGTGGGCCCCATGCCTGGCTGGTTGTGCAGGAGGGTGGAAGAGGTGTGCAGGAGGGAGGGCTGACAGCTGAAGAAAATGAAAGAGCCAGAGAAGTCTCTATGCTTAGAATGGAGCCAGGGCTGGGAATTCAGTGAAATAAGGAACCCAAGTGCAGCCATGTTTCAGATAGGTGGGTAAGGAGTCTGAGAAAGTCAAGGTCAAACGCCTGATGGACAGAAGGAAGCGTATTTCTAGCACCTAGGAGGGAGCTGCCTATTAGAAATGAGCATGTGGGAGTTACCGGCACAGAGGTAACAGCTGACTCTGTGAGCAAAGATGACATTGTCCAGGGAGAAGGCACAGAGCAGGGACACAGGAGGAGGCAAACATAGCTCCTTGGTGAATGGTCTGAGGCAGGGTGGTCAGTTTCCTTTGGGTAAGGTGGGGAGTGACTGGAGGCCATGGATGGTAGGAGAAGGCAGGTACGCAGCCTATGTGAGCTTCAGGGAAGATGCTACCAAGAGAAAGTTGTGAGAAATTGGTCTAGAGCAGTGGCTTTCAAACCTGAGTGTGCAAGACGCCTTGTCAAAACACGGATGGTGGGGCCTGACCCCCAGAGTTCCTGATCCACTAGGTCTCTAACAAGAGACCTCTAACAAGCCCCACAATGCAAACTGATGCTGCTGGTCTGGGGACCACCTGAATCGAGGCTGGTCTAGGTTGATAAGCCCTCACTTGAGAAGCTTCAGATATAAATTCCTCCACTCTTTCTCGTGGCCCAAGTTAGACATGAAGACAGAAAGCCAGGCTTCAGTGAAAGAGCAGAGGGGGAGGAAAAAGCGGAGAAGGTAAGGCACCTCCTTGGAAGTAGAGAAGATTCTGCTTGGGACACAGGGACGGGGAGTGGGGAGGAGGGAAGCCACGGGGCTGGCAAGAGAAAGGCAGGCCAAAGAAGGTTCAGGATTTGATGACACAAGAGGAGTGTGGCCTGAGGGCCATGACTAGGGGTCACACGAAGGGGACGAAGATGAGTTAGGCAGGATTAGAACCAGCCTCAGGTCCTATTTGGAGTCCCGGCCAAAAGTCCAGTCTCCTTCCCTGAGAGCCTCATACCTCTACCCATCTGTCCCTTCTAACCGGGAGTCATTGCCAGTCTGGCCCTTCCCCAGCACAACAGAGGCAGCTGCCTTATACCATGGGTCACCTCTCATGGGGGCTGCTCTGAGGACAAGAAGACCTGGTGCTTTTTTCATTTTTTCCCCAAGATCTCAGATCACAGAGTCCAAGACTCTATGCAGAAGATCCTGACCTCAATACTAGACACCCTCCTGGGGCTGACCCACCCTGCCAGGGGATGCTCAGAACTTGAGTCTTATTTTCTATCAGTGGAGCGAGTCCATAAAGAAAATCCAATTCATCGGTGTCCAAGAGAACATTACCAAGATAGACGAGACACCATGGGCAGTATTTAATTATGAGCAGGCAGAGCAAATAGGAGGGACGCAATAAAAATGCTAATCAGGGAGAAAAAAAAAAAAACAAAAAAACAACCCGGGCTTCATTTTCTTCTAGAACACACTAAAGCTCATCCTCCCCACTCCACACCCAGACCCCAAATGAGTGCTGCAGACCTGGTTCTGATTGTGGCTTGGTAACAGGGGGGTCTGTTTTAGCTCCAATCCCCAGCCTCTTCCTGCCTCTATCTTTCCAGATTCCCAGTTCCTAGAAGGTCCAGCCCAGAGGGAGGGAGAAAGGCTGGCTTTCACTTCAGCCAGGGAGAACTGTCAGGGAACTTGAAAAGTGAAGGAATTTATTACTCAGGGCTCGATTCCATGTTGCAGGGGACACTTTCAGAAGGGACCATCTCTCTTTCAGTAGCACATCCAGAACGGGCATGAGGAGGGAACAAAGCAGGACACGGGCCCCCTCCACCAGCCTGAATTCAGTGCACTGGGCTGCGCCTCCGGCCTGGAAGTCAGGTCAACTCAGGGCCACTTTGGGAGACACCGGGGACACTCAGCCAGGCCCAGAGCCTCGTGTTCCCAATTCTATTCAACTTGGCTGAGCTTGACCTTGGAGTGTGGCTCAGGATTTTGCAGACCATTCTGTCTCACTCCCCAGTTGGCTGACTCCTCAGGTGGCTGGGTCCTTGGTCCTTCCTGGCCAGCTCGCTCAATGTCCACAGTGCTGCCAAAGGCAGATTTATTTCTCTTGTTTCCCTTGGTGTCTCAGTTGGGCGGGGGGGTGCAGACTTCATGCTGGTGTCAGGTAAAGCTTGCTTTCTTCGCATCTGTGAGGGTATAGACACAGCCCAGGCCCTTTCCTTATTCTGGCCTCTTCTGTTTACTGGGCTCACCAGCCACCCTGGCTGGTGTCCTTTCAATTTATTGCTCTCTTGTCTCCTTAAGTCTTTTGCAGCCTTGAGCTCTTCCCAGCATTGCCAGGGCAGGAATTGCCCGAGGATTGTCTGGGATGCCATCCTGGATCGTCACCCTTCCCCGCAAACCACAGGCCCTCAACCCCTGGCTGCTGCCTCTTCCGGAAAACATACCTGTTAGATAAAACGTGTGTGTGCCAGCTCACTTACCTGCTGTGGGATCTTGCACAAGTTGCTTGATATCTCTGTGCCTCAGTTTCCTCACCTGACAAATGGAGATAACCGCATCGCCTTCCCGGGATGCGTTACAAGAATCCAGTGCAAATGCTTACAAACAGATGAGAAGCATCCCTGCCGTGTGAGAAGCTCTCAGGAAGTGTTAGCCATCAGCAGCAGCAGCATTGCTGTGATATTTATTATTGAGGTTGATGATGGTCTTATGTGCCTATATATCCAGGTACTTGGTAGAGTGTCTGGCATGAATAAGCACTCAATAATCATCGACTCGATGAGGGAATGTACTTCGAAGCTAATTTTTTCCCCAAGGTATTACCCTTCCCAGGAAAATTTAAATTTAAACAGAAGATCCGCACGTTGATGGCAACGCTTAATGCGTAAGTGGCTAATGGTGTGGTTCCAGATGTCTCTGGGGAAGGGATTTAAAGTCAGTGGTTGTTTTCATATCTAGTCAGTCAGTTAACTCATAATATAGCTAGCCCTCGTCGGTAGCTCATAGTTATCTTCCCTAAGGTGGAATCTCCCTCTTGATGCCAAAGCAATAAAGCCTTAGAAGCTAGTGTGGGCATAAAGGAGACAAAGAAACCCTTCCAGCTGCAGGAACAATATTTCCTGTATCCCCTGGGCTCCACGTCACCACAACTGGCATATGTGCTGAAGCTGTAAAGCCCACATGGGCTTGTATACTATGAGAAGGAGCATGAGTCCTGCCCGCCAGCTGACCACAGACCCTGGCATGACGGGGCTCTCAGACTCCAGTCCTAGACTCTCCTGGGAGAGCCTTACCCCTTCTCCACCTCACCAGAGAACTCTGGTAATGAAGAGTAGAAGTATTTTATCTAAATGTTCCTGGACAGCTATGCTGTGAATCTGCTCCAGGATCTTGGTTGGAAAACGCCTAGCCATTTCAAGTTCAGAGGCGAGGGGTGGCCACGGGCCTGGGGGCTGCAAGAGTCTCCCCATGATATCTCATCCTACAGTTGAAACTACCTTTATAGACATTCTCACATATGCTTCCCACAACAGAGGAGTGAGTGGGTTGGTACCTTCATTCCTTTTTCTTTCTTTTAGTGTTCTTTTAAAAGATTTATTTTTACATTGTTCAAAATTCAAATGGTCCTAAAGTCTATACAGCGGGAGACCCCTCTTCCCCGTCCATAGCCATCCCCATCTTCTTTGGTGCAGACAAAAATCACTGGTTCCCTGAGAAATGTTCTAGGGATATTTTATGCATATACAAGCAAGTATATATAGTCTTTCCCTCCTTTTCACAAATGGAAAGCTTGCTTTACACACTGTTATGCACCTTGCATTTTCTCACTCCAGGATATATTTTGGAGATTATTCGATATCAGTATGTACAGACCTACATCATTCTTTTTGTGGCTACATGGTATCCTGTTATATAAATTAGCTTATTTAACAAGCCCATTTAAGTCTTTCCACTCTTTAACTTTTATGAATAATGCTGTAGTGAATAACCTGTAAGTATATCTGCAGGATGGATGCAAGAATATCTGAACACTGGGGCACCTGGGTGGCTCAGTCAGTTAAGTGTCCAACTTTGGCTCAGGCCATAATCCTGTGGTCTGTGAGCTCAAGCCCCGTGTCAGGCTCTGTGCTGACAGCTCAGAGCCCGGAGCCTGCTTTGTATTCTGTGTCTCCCTCTTTCTCTGCCCCTCCCCTGCTCATGCTCGCTCTCTCTCTCTCAAAAAATAAATATTTAAATAAAATAAAATAAAAAGAATATCTGAAAATAAATTTCTAAAAGTGAAATTGTTTCGTCAAAGGCTTTATCCATTGGTAAATTTGATAGTTATTGACGAGTTGCCTTCCATAGATACCCCATTTTTTTAGAGATGACAAAAGTGAGGCTTAAAGGCAGTAAGTGACTTGATTAAAATAGTATAGATTATAAATAATGGAACTGGATGAAAACTAAGGGTTTTGGGGGTTTTTTGTTTGTTTGTTTGTTTGTTTTTTGTTCTCAGTCCAAGACCTTCTGGGCCCATGGGCCCAAAGAAATCAGGAACATCTAAGAAACACCACTGACTCCTAAACTATAATAAAATCTTCAGCTTCACATATTAAACATGAAATACTGTGGATTCAACTTTGAAAAAGTAGGAGCACGTATCCTCAGGGAACCTAGCCTAGAAGGAAAGAGACAAGTGAGGAAGTATTTTGGTGTGGCATACAGGAGAAGGACGAGATACAAGGAGATAAAATGAGAACATGGGAAGGGTCTTTGACCAGTTTGGGCTTCCTGGAAGAGGAGGCATTTAAGGTGACATTAGCTAATCTAAAAATTTCTTCTGTAACGTCAGTTATGACTTCCTTCTTCTTCAACCCTCATTCTTTCCCATCCCAAACCTCTTATCAAAGTCAGTGGTAAGTAGCAAAATGGATTGCTTTGTGAAAGCGTGGTATAGTTGGGGTAATAGTAAAGACTACCTACATATACTGAATTCCCACCGTGTACCAGACTGTGCTTTCTGGCTTAGCGTTAACTAGCCGTGTGACCTACAGCAGGTGACATTCCCCATGTGTGCATTGGTGCCCACATCGCTAAACTAAAACAGGCCATCAGATGACCCATAGCTCCCCACCATTTTCACATGCTATGGCTCTATCTCAGAAATTATCAAGATCACTGCAGCCCCTGCTGGGAGGTGATGGACAAGAAAGTATCCAGGACTAGGGAATTAGGGAAAGGGGAAGAAGGACTGGATAGTCCTCAAACTGGCAAATCAGCCCCAGAAAATTCCACTGCTTCCCATGTCAGGGCAAACTAATACTGACAACACCCTGGTCTTAGATTTTTCCAAGATGATTTCATACGCTATGTCATGTGCCCTTCATAACAATGACAGGAGGGAGGGAGTTAGGGAAGTACTGGTCTCTTCTGCGGGTGAGGAAACTGAGGCTGGGACAAGGCAGGCTACTCAGCTCAAGTCCCACAACAGGCCAGGGACACAGCCTGGGCTAGCACCCCATCATCTGCCCTGGTGCCTAACTTTTTCTATTCTGAGATTCCACACAGGAGGTAAAATTCCAGCTGGGAACAATTCAAAGTCCCCATGAGCCCCAGAAACCTGAAATTAAATGCCCTTTGGGTGTTGTCCCACCTCCCTCACCGACCTCCCAGAGCACATTAACTCTTTCTTTGGTTGCTGGAACCTGACCTGTATTTCCATAGAATGAGCCTAACAAGTGGTTTGGGTGACTCGGTACCAATTGATCTGGCGGATCGGCCTTTGTCTCAGCTGTAGAGGACTTCAGCATGGTTCCAGTGCCAGCCTCCACTCCGTTGATAACCTGTCCCACCCCTAGCTCCTCTGAGCCCGGGCCCTGCCTTGCCCTGCTGGGTCCTTCCTCTCTGGGAGTCCAAATCCCAAGCCCAGTCTGAGTGATCTGGTGACGTGTTGTCTATTGTCTGCAGGCTCTAAACTGTTTTGACAGCAACCTCCCCTCCCTCATCCACAATCAAAGTTGGAAATTGATGAGCCAGGTAACCTGGGGTAATTTGCTATCTGACCCTTTCCCGGGGCCTACTGGCCCTTCTATGAGAGTACCCTTATGTTCCCTTTCCTTGCAGATATGAATAAGAACACAGCCATTTTGGGCCCCATGAGGGAAGGCTCTGTCTGAAAACAGACGTGATTACTATTTCCATCACCTTTATAATCCTTTAATCACACATTTGCAGCAGGGAGTCTGGGCAGGGTGAGTCCATTTATATAAACAGAAGGAAAAATGAGGCTCTGTTCTATATGCCAACCATGCTTAGTCGAAACGTAAGATCGCTGGCCTTTCATGAACAGAAGAATGAATAATCCAAGTATTTATCCCCAAACGGCTCACATCTAAGCTGCTGGGTCCAGTGCTCACATTATAAAAAGCTTTGAGAGACATATCACCCCTCCAGGGCCAGTGGGGATGCTGGTCTGGGCTCTCAGCTCTGGCAGCGGGCTGGATGGCATGAAATCATAGGATGTCCAGGCAGGTGACTGCCCTCAACAAGGAATCTCCCGTGTCTCTGGCCCTTGGCTTCTGGAAGTATTAATATGGAAACCTGCCCCTATCATGAAATAGAATAAGGAGTCTAATACAGGTTCAAAAACCATTGTTTGGAAAGAGTCCCTAACAGATGGAAGGTTGTAGTTTTTGTTTTTGTTTTTTGTTTTCTTTTTTTAAGATGCCGGGAGAATGGGGAAGGGGTTGGGGAATGCCCCACCAGGGCTTCTCCGTGTGAAACGGAGGCTTTTAACCAGTGGCCCAGGTGGCAGAGGCAGAGAGAGTCAGGTTTTGTCCTGAGAAGGGCACCCGCCTGGGAAACATACTCTGACTCTTAATTTTAGATGATTCCTCAAGTAGAAGTCAGTCTTTCTCTCCAAAGTATTGGTCTCCTTGCACATAAGGATCTCTTTCCTGGTTTTAATGGGCCATTATTGTTTTCTACTGCTATATAACAGGCCACTCCGATTTTGTATTCAGTGGTACACAATAGTAAGCTCTTATACAGCTCATTGGTCTGTAGGTCACCTGCAATCAGCTGATCTTGGCCATCTCCATCTTGGAGAGGTTAGAGGCACCTGATGGTGAGAAGAAACACCCCATGTCTCTTACAACCTAGGCGCAGAGCGGTCACATCCCCACACAGCCAAAGGCAAAGTGAAGGAGTGGGGAAATATACTGTACTTCTTTATGCAAAGTCACAAAGCAAAGGGCATGAATAGCGAGGGGTGACAAGTCTGGGCTAATGACACAAGCCTGCTTAACCCAGCCAGATGTCCAAATCATGTTCTGTCCCGTGAAGTTCTTGCAGAAGTGCCCCTCTACTCACCCCTAATAGTCTCAAGCTGGGTTCAAAGTCTTCTGCCTGGAAGACGAGCAGGGTGGGGGAGGGAGTGGATGAGATGATGGGGGTCCTATGAAGAAAGACCCAATCGGCCCACGGTAACTTGGCTTCGTGTCCGCCTGTTCATCTTCCCCTGCGTGGAATGTGGGTACGTAAAGAACGGAAAGACAAAATTTGCAAGGAGTGGAAAACGGAAGCCACTACACTTTCAGGTCACACACCCCATGTGACTATTAAATGGGACATGTGAGGCGCAGACATGGGCGATGCTGTGCCCAGTCTCAACTGGAGGCCGGTGGATGGAGCTGAGACCCTGTAAACAATCCCAACAGTGACTTCACAGAATCTTGATAAAAGAGCGTGGCTTCACCAAGACCCGGGATTCCTCAAGCCAAGGGGGTCCAAGATATATAGACTGTTCAGTTTCCGTCAGTGCAGTGTGGCTGTGGACTCCGCTGCGGAGACAGCTGCTCCTGTGGTTTTTCAAAAATCCGTGCATGCAACTTTCCCTTCGCAGCCCTGCAGCCGTCCCCATCCCCCAAGTTAAATAAACCCCTTTGTTTTCTTCGCTGCCATAAAGCATATTATTTCACAATGTCTCATTTACAAGAGGTTACCAGAAGAAAGCTAAATTGGGATTTTGTTCAGCTGCTGATGACTCTTCCCTTATTACCCTAGCTCATTTTCAGTGGCATTTCAACACTTTGGTAATGAATTACCTCCACCATTTCTGGCACAAAGGAAAAAAAGGGCTTAAATTAATTTTCAGCAAGGGATACTATTGGTCCAGGCAACTTCCCTCCCACTGTGTTAACATCAATGTCTTGTCTCGTTAAATGCCGATAAACAAGTGTAACACTCTAACAAGCCACAAATTGGCTTATTGACACCTCTGTCAGCTGTTCTCTGCTTCCAAAATCCCTGTTTTATAGACATACGGTGCTTATGCGAAATGGGGGCTCTAATGGAACATCAGAAGGAGGAGACGTTGTTAGCATCTGGGTTCCCTCGCTGCTCATTTTTGCTGTGTCTGACTTTCATCTAATAATAGATGGCATCAATTTGGTTTCTCCAGTCTCTGGGGTTCATTTGGAGCACATGCGTTTGTGGCTTCTCCACGGAGCGGGTGGGCCCCCTCCTCTCCCTAGGCCTCCCCAACTTTCTCAAGGAATGGCCCCAATGGCTGTTACACGGGGCAGTCCTCACTGTTCAACCAGTCGGACCACCACCATTCAGCAAATCAGACCACTGGGGACAAAGCTGCCAGGAGCCCTTTAACCCATCCACTTTGCGTGCTGCCAGGACCTGAGGACACTGGGAACAGAAGAGCAGGCAATGTCTGAGATGATTCTCCACCGTGGACACCGCGTCTCCCTGGTGGCCACACCAGGAGGATGACTGAGTGGCCAGTTGCCATTCAACAGGCTCTTTGTATTTAACGACAAGACAGGAGAAATTGGCCTTAACCCACAGCAAGAATTGCACAAAAGTGAAGACGGCCGTGGCTATGGCCAATGACTGGCACGTGGCACATGGTCGAAGCCAATGAGGCTGTCCTGCCTGACCCCTCCTTGAGATCCCAGGAACAGAGTAGATGGCAACCTAGCCACCTGGGACAGGTGCAGCGAGGCAGGGGCATGGATGAGACGACTTGTTCTTTTGGTATGGGGCTTCTACGGTTTTGCTGGCATTCAAATTCAAACACTACCTTTCAAGTTCATGTGGCTACGAACTTACACAGGAAATCTCTTATTTGTTCTCCCGTGGACACGGCGGCATCATCGGTAGGACCAACAATAACGAATTCTGAAATAACAGTACAGGGTGCTCACCTCCTGGGACATAGCGTTCCCACCCATGTCCAAACCTGTCCCTCCCCCAGGGAGGCTGGGAAAGGTGGGCCACACTCTCGCAGCCCCTGTCAAAGGCGTGAACCCAAGAGATACGTGAGTGTGTTCAGTGTATGTGAATGGGTGGGTGCACGTGTGTGGGTACACATGGCAGGCATTGGGTGTGGAAGAGGCGAGGGGCCAGGGGTACTGGGGAATACCCCTGGGGAGGGCTATCGGGGAGAACAAAAGTCGACTCTCTCAAGGTGACTTCGAGCATGGCTTCTTTGGGGGTTTTCCTTTACAGGTTCATCCTCAGCATTGGGGGCCCCTAGGGACCCTCTCTTCTCCAATCTACCCTCACTCCATAGGTGGCCTTATCTACTCTCCTGGCTCTAAATAACTGACAAGTCTCACAGTGGCTTTCCCCCTGGTTTTATTGAGAAGTAATTGACGTACATCACTGTGTAAGTGATGGTTACAGAATGATGGTTTGATTCATAGGTGGTAAAATGATGGCCACAATAGGTTCAGCGACCATCCACTTTCTCCTATACCATAAAAAGGAAAAAAAGAAAAAAAGGAAAAAAAAATGTCTTCCTTGTGAGGAGAACTCTTAGGATTCAGTCTCTTAACTTTCCTTCCCACATTATTTGTGCCTCCTGCCAGCTCTCTTCCTGAACCTCACCCCTTCGCCCCACTGGATGTCCAAGGGAGGTCTCACCTGCAGCCTGTCCCCAAACAAACTCCGGATTTCTCCCGCTAAGCCCGCTCCTCCTACCGTCCATCCCATCTTGGTAAGGGACAACTCAGTTTTGCCAGATTCTCAGGTCAGAAACCTTGGTGTCCTCCTTGCTGCCTCTTTCTTCGATGCCCCACATCCCATCCATCAGCAAATCTTACTGGCTCTACCTCTCAAATATATCCGGAATCCAGCACTTCTCAGGACCTCAGTCCGTCTCCCCATCCCTGCCACCCTCTCTTTTGTGGTCTTCCTGGGTCCTGCCCTGCACCAGCCCCCTCAGTCTATTCTCAACAGGGAACAACACGGTCCTTTTATAACGTTTCAGATCATGTCACTCCCCTGCCTAAAGCCTCACTCAGGGAAAAGCCTAGGTCCTTGCAATGACCTCCAATGATGCATGACCTCGAAATGATGAAGATGGCCTCATGACTCCGTGGCCTCATCCCCTTCCTCGCTCACCTCATTCTGGCCATTCTGGCCTCCTTGCTTCTCCTCAAGTGTGTTAAGCACACTCCTAGCTGAAGGCCTTTGCCACTGCTGTTCCCACTGCAAGGGATGCTTTTCCCCTGAGGATGGAAAGGTTCACCTCCTCCACTCTTCCAGGCCTAGGCCTTCCCTGACCTCCTCCTACGTAACACTGCGCTCTCTACCCCCAGAACAGATACTCCTTACAGTTTCTTCTGCATACGTGTCACCATCAGGTTCTACTTACACATTTGTCTGTCTTCTCCACTAGAATAGAAATTCCATTAGAGAGGATTTTTTTTTCTTTTTGGAGAGGGTCCATTGCTGTTCTTCAGCACATAACAGGAACATAACAGCTATGAATGAATGAATGAATGAACGAACGAACACATGAATGAATGCCCTTATCCCTCTAAATCCCAGCTGGAACCTCAGATAAACACAGTGGCATGACGGCTTAGAAGTCCAAAAGAGGGGTCCTATTCCCTTCTCGCAGCTGTTCCCACCCTCCAGAATATTCTTTTCTCTCTTCACTTAACTCCAACTCATCTTTGCAGGGTCATCTTAAATATCACTTCTTCAGCCTAGGGGACTAAATTAGGCTCCTCAGTAAATGCTTCTGTAGTTCTGGAGTTTCTTTTTGCAGCACTCTGCATGCTCAGAGTCTTGTAATAAATTATTCATGGCTGCTGTTTAATGTCTGTTTTCCCCATCAGACTGTGAGTGTCACCAGGCAGGGACTGCATTAGTCTTTGCTCACAGCTGCGTCCTGGCATACAACACATGGCTTGGCACATGTGTGTGCTCAGTTAGTGACAGCTGACAGTTGACAGAATATGGCATTTAAAATGTGCCATTAAAAGGGCGCCTGGGTGGCTCAGTCGGTTAAGCCTCTGACTCTTGAGTTCGGCTCCGGTCATGATCTCACAGTTGTGAGATCGAGCCTGGCATCGGGTTCCACGATGAGTGGGGAACCTGCTTAGAATTCTCTCTCTCTCTCTGTCTCCCTCTGCCCCTCCCCTGCTCTCTCTCGTTCAAAAAACAAAAGAAAAAGAAAAAGAAAATTGTGACATGAAAGCTTGAAAACTTGGCGAGACACCTCACCCCTCCCCCAACCCGTGCACAGTTGTTAAATATTTAAATTGAGAGACATAATACTTTCCAGGGAGGGGCCAAGACCAGGTTGGCTGAGCTGTGAGGTAGCCAGGGTCTGTGTTTGATTCCTTACCCCCTCTGGTTGGGCCACTCATCGTCATGTTGTGGGTTCAGTTTGCAAAGTCAGCTCTCAGGAAATGTCCTGTGTGCCCTTAGTCAGGGTCTATGGCCTATAGATAAGGAATGTCTTGCTTAAGACCTTGACTTCAACTCTCACACCATCAGGGAGCCCATGTTAATCAAGAAAGAAATAAATGCATTTTCCACTCAATTAAAAATACACGAAATTTTAGAGCCAGAGAAGACCACTTAATTCTGTGCTCTCATTTCACAGAAGATAAAACTGAGGCTCACGAAAGTGAAATGACTTGCCTGAGGTCGCACAGAACAGAGCTAAAAATCCAGACATCTGATATCAGCACATGTTCTTTTCACCGTGCCACGATTATACTTTTTTCTCCTCCTCTGAAATAAAACTCCTTAAAAAAACAAAAAACAAAAAAAAAACAAAAAAAACTTAACAATGACATTAAGAAATGATAGAGTGCCTTAAAAAGTAAACTTTAGGGGCACCTGGGTGGCTCAGTCAGTTAAGCGGCCGACTTCGGCTCAGGTCATGATCTCACGGTCCGTGAGTTCGAGCCCCGCGTCGGGCTCTGTGCTGACAGCTCAGAGCCTGAAGCCTGTTTCAGATTCTGTGTCTCCCTCTCTCTGACCCTCCCCCGTTCATGCTCTGTCTCTCTCTGTCTCAAAAATAAATAAAAACGTTAAAAAAAAAAGTAAACTTTATTACTTTGAAAAAGTGTTAGTAAGCTAAGTACAATGTATTACCTTTATTAATGCTTAACTATAAATTTTAATTGTATGTGATCTCTTTCCCTCAGGCTTGAATACAAGCTTTCTTCCAGCTGACCCTGATTCCTTATTTCACAACTTCATGATTTCACCAGGTCCAAAACTGCCATTGTAGGGGCCAAGGGCAAGCTGCCCCAAGACAACCACAGTGTCATGTAGATTATTTTGAGCTGAAAACAACCAGGGCCTAAAAGACTCAGGAAGATACTTGGACCTCCCCCTCGAGTGCCTAAAAAGAATTTAGATAGAGGACCTGTACCAGGAAGAGAGCTATTAACAGAGATTCGCTTTTACCTAGGAAACCTAGCTGCACAACAGGAAAATTTTGTTTATTAAACATCTCCTCTCAGGCACCTGCTAATGGCCTTCCTTCCTTCTCTGTGTATCCCCAGACCCCTGCCCCTCTCCTTAGCTCAGGATGACATATGTACCTCGTTTTGCCTGGCTTTGGACTTTCATGTAGACTCCCCACACACACAAAATTAAATTTGATTTTCTTCTGTTAATCTGTCTCATGTCAGTTTGATTCTTAGTCCAACTAGAAGAATCTTTGAAAGGCAGAGGAAATTTCTTCCTCTCTGACCCCACGTCAGCCCAACTTCCAGGCCGAGGGCCCTTCTTGGCCAAGGCCTTCTCCCCTCCCATCGCTCACCAAATTACATTGTTCTGCTGAAAACCTGTGACTCCCTTTTCTCCAAAGTTTTACTCGTTTCAGCCACAGTTCCATTGCAGATATATTTGGTTTTGCTTGAAATTTGCTGGTAATTTGAGTACAGCCAAGAAGTTTTCTCAATGACTTCCTTGCAGCTGCACCTCTAACTTGGTTTAGGTGACTGAATGACTAATAGTTGTTATTAAGGGGGACACAAGGAAGGGGGAAGCCTCCTGTCTGCCTGTGGGGGAGTTACAGTCGGAGTCCGGGTACACAGCCCTGGTGGCAGGTCTCTACGGTGACGCTTTTCACCAGTCCACTGTCAGCCCCTGTTCTGAGCCATCACCACCTCTTGCCCGAATTACTGCGCTGGCCTCCTCACTGGCCTCCTCGCTCCTACCCTTGCCTCCCTCCCCCGCCGTCTCTTCTCACCACAGCAGCCTATGTGATCTATGGCAAAATGGAAATGCAGGTCTGTCTCTCCTCAGCTCCAAGTCCTGTAATGGCCTCCTTTTCCTCAGGGTGAAAACCGAAGTCCTTACACCAGCCTGAAGGACCCCTCTCCCTTTTGTTAATTCTCTGATTTCCTTTTCTATTGCTCATTACTGTGGTCCTCATGCTCTGTACATCAGCCCCCTGGCTGTCCCTCAAGCCCACCAGACACCCTGCTTGAAGGCCTGTCTGTCTACTGGCTGTGCACTCCAGAGAGGGGCCCTTACCTACGTCAATCTCTGCTCAGTTCATGCCTTCTCAATGAGGACTGATGAGCAAGGCACCCTACTTAAAAAAATTTTTGGGGGGGCGCCTGGGTGGCTCAGTCGGTTAAGCGTCCGACTTCAGCTCAGGTCACGATCTCACGGTCCGTGAGTTCGAGCCCCGCGTCGGGCTCTGGGCTGACGGCTCAGAGCCTGGAGCCTGCTTCCGATTCTGTGTCTCCCTCTCTCTCTGCCCCTCCCCCGTTCATGCTCCGTCTCTCTCTCTCTGTCTCAAAAATAAATAAACGTTAAAAATAAAAATTTTTTTTATTTTTTTAAGTTTATTTATTTATTTTTGAGAGAGAGCAGAGAGAGAGAACCCCAACCAGGCTCCGCCACTGTCAGCACAGAGCCCAACGTGGGGCTCGAACTCACGAACTACGAGATCATGACCTGAGCAGAAACCAAGATTCAGATGCTTAATCGACTGAGCCACCCAGGTGCCCCAAGGCACCCTATCTAATATGCCACCTGCCCCCCACCTTGTCTTCCCAATCCCCCTAGCCTGCTTCACTTTGTCTTTTCGCTGACGGCACTTACCACCCTCTAGCATTCTATGCAATCGACATATTTGTGATGTTTATTATTCCCCGTACATCTTCCCCAGCTAGGATGTCGGCTCTCTGAAGGGTGAGATCTATTTTGTTCCCTGTTGTTCCCAAGCACCTAGTAGGGCCTGGCACAGAGCAGACCCCCAAGAAATACCTGTTGAATTGACTTGCTCAGATGCTAAGGTACCACAAGTCCTTACCAGCCAAGACTTTTTGAGTACTTACTCTGTGCCGGGCATTACCCCTAAGCTTTGTAGATGTAACTCATCTGATTGGTAATGAATGCTGACTTGTGACTGTGTTGATCTCCTCTAAGCTGTGCAATGCTTTCTGGTTTCTCAAGTGGTCCTGGACAAAGCGGGAGGGGGAGCGGGAGGGGCTGAAAGGAGAAGCGGAGGAGAATGATTGGAAACAATAATTCAGTGCACTGATTTCTTACAGCACCAAGGACAGAAATAAGCTTTAAAATATTCTGTGCTAGTTGGGTTAGGATGCGAGGAATAAGCAAATGGAATAAGAAAGAATTATAGGTGGCTTGAATGAAAAAGATGTTCCGGAGCACAGCCTTCATGCTGCAGGTTAACAGAAGCACAAAGGTCACAATCAGTTGGCAAGATGCAGTTGATTGTTTCTGTGTGGTGCCCGGAGTTAAAAGCACATTTGAGTTAAAAGCACTTTTAAGTTAAAAGCACACTAGAATAGGACTTTTACAGATGCCTGTGGATTCTGAGCTCCCTGGGCCTCTCAAGCCCATGGGTCCAAGTGCTCTGTTGGTCATCGTGAGAGCTCAGATTTCTCAGGCTGTCACCTCCACCTCCTTACTAGGGACCCCAGCCCCGTGCGGAACCCTACACCCTGATATTGCTAGAGGCTCAGCATCGTGGGCTCCTTTCTTGAACGGGTCAGGGTGGGGAGAGGCCTCACATGCTCACAATGACTTTGATCACCTAGGTGCTGCTGTTCCCATAAACCTGTGCTATCCAGAAGGCAGCTATGGGCCACTTGACATAATCCAAACTGAGATGTGCTGTGGTGTAAAATACACATGGAGCTTCAAAGACTCAGCACAGAAATGTAAAATATCTCGGTACTATCTTTGTTGGATTGATTTCAGGTTGCAGTGCTATCGTGGAGGTAGTTAAATTAGCTACAATTAAATTGTAGATTAATTACAAATTAATTCTGCCTGGGTTTGTTGTTGCTATTGTTTTACTTATTTAAATGTGGCCGCTAGAAAATTTAAGATTGCACGTGTGGTTCCACCGGGGACGGGGTGCGGTGGGGGGGGGGGGGGCCGGGGGTTCCATTTCTGTTGGGTTGCAGTGGATGCTGCCATTCCTCCTGGGCTCCACCTGGCCGGTGCGCACCCTTGCCAGCATGCACATCTTCATACTACTGGGTATTGCCGTCGCTTCCACGGGATGGGATCCCCGTCCTCCAGTAGGTCCTGTTCTGTCCACTAGACGGCACCACCAACCCCCGCCGAGCCCCCAATTTATATTTATATAAATTTATATGTATCTAAAAAGATGGTGCACCTGGGTGGCTCGGTCGGTTGAGCGTCCCACTTTGGCTCAGGTCGTGATCTCGCGGTCTGTGAGTGCGAGCCCCATGTTGGGCTCTGTGCTGACAGCTCCGAGCCTGGAGCCTGCTTCCGATTCTGTGTCTCCCTCGCTCTCTGCCCCTCCCCCGCTTGCACTCTGTGTCTCTCTCAAAGATTAAAAAAAAAATTATATGTGTATAAATAGATATTTTTATATATTATTTGCTTTTTTTTTACTTTTAAAGTCAATGTTATTGAGGTATGATTTACATACAGTAAAAATGTGTCCATTTTAAGTGTATAGTCTTATAGTCTTGAAAAAAGACAAACATGTTCTAATCACGATAGGCAGCTTTTCCCATCAGTCTGAAAAGTTCCCTTATGCCCGGGGCAGATTTGAGGGGCCCCTAAAAAGCTGTGCTCAGAAATCTATAATGTCATCAGGCACCACCTATCAGGCCTGGCTCTCTCCCCCTGGAGGATGGTTCTCCCACGAGACTCCTGAGATCCTCATTTGTGTGGGGCAGGGGTCCACCAGTTACAGTCTGGGCCCAGCACAAGCCCCTGCAACATGCGGACTGAAGGGTTTTTTTTTGTCTTACTGGTTTTTGTCTTTGTTTTCACTTAGAGAAACATAAAGTGATTTCAACGCATTGATCAACCTAAGAAGGCTTCAAGGAGGTGGTGATGTTGTTACTGTTTTCTTTAGCAGCATTGTTTTCTTTAGCAACATTGAATACATAGCAATAGTTGGGAGACTGGGGGGAGAGCAGTGACATGTCAGGGCCCTTCAGTCTTAGCTCACACTATTGTTGCTTTCCTTCTACGCTCCAGCCACGTTGGATCTCTAGTTTTTCAACCACAGGGACACTGTTGCTTCTTTGGGGCTTTTGCAGAAGTCCTTGCCACCAGCTGGAAAGCTCTTTGCCCTCTATCTGCAAACCCGGCTCCCTTTCATCCTTCGGACCTTGGCTTAAGTGACACCACCTCACAGAGTCTGGGTGTAGCCCTCCCAGTTGGAAAGTACATCCCCTGTGTTATTCATTTCCTTTATAACACGTATCCCAGCTTATTCTATATTCGCTTACTTGTTGGCATGTTTAATATCCGTCTCCCACATTAGACTCTGAACTTTATGAAAGTAGGATCTGTTCTGTATCATATTGTATTATTTGTTCACAATTTTTCCTTCTTTTCCTGCACTTGCCATGGCTTAATTAGAAGCCGAGCATTCTTCCCCACCTCACTAATTTTTTTTTAATGTTTATTTATTTTGAGAGAGAGAGAGAGTGGGGAAAGGACAGAGAGAGAGGGAGACAGACAATCCCAAGCAGGCTCCATACTGTCAGCACAGAGCCTGATGCGGGTCTCGAACTCACAAACTCTGAGATCCTGACTTGAGCAGAAATCAAGAGTCAGACTTACTGGACCGAGCCACCCAGGCGCCCCACCATCGCACTTTCAACTTGGCCTCGTGACTTTCTTTGGCTAATGACATGTTAGTGGGAGTAAAATACACACACATCTGACCAAAGGCCTTAAACACACTTACATGGCTTGGCTTGATTTTTTGGAGCTATTTCTTCCTGCCAGGAGAAGAGCCTTCATATGTCGCTATTATTTCTTCTTTCTGAAACCAAAAATGAGGCCCTGTGAAACGGACCCGAACCCAATCCCGAGCTCTGTAGAAGAGCTTTCTGAGCCAATTTGTAGCTCTGTGAGCAAGGAAAACAAATGTTTGTTGTTGACAGCCACTGATATTTTGGGGTAGTTTCTTTTTTTTTTTTTTTAATTTTTTTTTTTAATGTTTTATTTTTTTTTGAGACAGGGAGAGACAGAGCATGAACAGGGGAGGGGCAGAGAGAGAGGGAGACACAGAATCGGAAGCAGGCTCCAGGCTCTGAGCTGTCAGCCCAGAGCCCGATGCAGGGCTTGAACTCATGGACCGTGAGATCGTGACCTGAGCTGAAGTCGGATGCTTAACCAACTGAGCCACCCAGACACCCCTGGGGTAGTTTCTTACGCAGCATTATGGCAGCATTGCTGACTATTCCATGGCCTGACATATAAAAGGTACTCAATACACAGTTGTTGAATAAATGAAAGAAACATTTTCCTTTGGAAAGCCAAAAGGTAGAGAGTGGAAATAATACCTTGGGGACTTTGGAAGCTCATAGCCAAGAAGAAAAGAAGGTATGGGCCAATGCGTAGGAGGAAAAAAGACCCCGAAGATTCTTTAGGATGAATCTCAGGAGAGAGCTCTGTGGCCTAGGGAAGAACTTTGAATTTGGTTTCTAAAGCCACACTAGCATTTAAGGTGTCCTAACCAGGGGCACCTGGGTGGCTCAGTCGGTTGGGCGTCCGACTTCAGCTCAGGTCACGATCTCACGGTCCGTGAGTTCGAGCCCCGCATCAGGCTCTGGGCTGACGGCTCAGAGCCTGGAGCCTGCTTCCGATTCTGTGTCTCCCTCTCTCTCTGCCCCTCCCCCGTTCATGCTCTGTCTCTCTCTGTCTCAAAAATAAATAAACATTAAAAAAAATTAAAAAAAAAAAAAGGTGTCCTAACCAAAGGGAAGATAGTTTTTGGACTGTTGAGTATTTAAAAAAAATTTTTTTTAATGTTTATTTATTTTTGAGACAGAGAGAGACAGAGCATGAATGGAGGAGAGTCAGAGAGAGGGAGACACAGAATCAGGAGCAGGCTCCAGACTCCGAGCTGTCAGCACAGAGCCCGACGTGGGGCTCGATCTCACAGACTGTGAGATCGTGACCTGAGCCGGAGTCGGATGCTTAACCAACTGAGCCACGCAGGCGCCCCTGGAGGGTCAAATATTTATGAGAGACATCTAATCTTTGAAAGCGCAGCACCATGACGGGGAAGCGGAGATCTCACATGACGGACAGCAACTCTCCTACAGTCAGCTGTTTGGGGCTCGAAGGGAGAAAATTCTCCACATCATTTTTATCCCGGTGCCCTTCCCATGTTGAGTCTAATGAAGTCTGAAGAGAAAAAAGAGGAAGGGGCATATGTGGGATGACAGGTCAGCTCAAACGAAGGTCAGGATTGAGGAATAGCACCTTGTTTCACTCCCAGCCCTGTCTTCGTGTGAGAGGGCTGGGGGTGGGGGGGTGACGCATCAAGTACTGGAACAAGGGGTCCCCTGTGTTTTGAATCCTAAATCACCTACTCGAAACAAGGTGAGTTACTGAGGTCCCTCCAAAGACTCCTTTGCACTGACTCAGAGCCATATATAGCCAGATTTTTTTAGGAAAGCAAGTCTCGCCCTGACCACACCATTCTGACCGCGCCCCCCTTTTTCCCACCCCAAAGAGTGCTCAGGCCGGGCTCAGGACACTTCATTACTGCAGCCCAGAGACATTCGTCTCTTTCCAGAGGCCGATTCTCCCCTCTGCAGGCACCCTGGCGCCAGGCAGGGGTGCTGGGGAGGGCCCTGCTTCCTCTGGAAGAGGCTGCTCCATCAGCCGCCGCCGCCGCTTCCCTCCTTAGCACCTTGCGAGCCTGTCTGGCTGCAGGCTGGATGTGCTTGTTCACCAACAACCTTGTCAGATGTTCCCAAGAAAGGCTGTGGCTGAGGGAAGTGAAAAACATAAATATTTTGTCACTTTCCTAGGCTTTGCAGAGCCTGGGATCCCGAGGGGCCCGCAGTGGCTTAGAGTCAAATTCTTCTCACCTCCACCCTCCCTATTAACTCTGCCTCCTCCCTCACCCCAGCGGATTCCTCTTGTCAGAGGCCTGCAGAGGACCGTGCAGGCTTCCCACAAGAGCGTCAGTAGGTTTTTACCCAACTTTTACGCTTTTCTTCGGAGAGTGTTCTGTTACCAATGGGACGCCAAAATGGTACCCAGACCGTGCAGGTGAACAGGAGCCCCCATGGTCGTATCTTGGGACCTGGTCTAGTAACTGCAGACGGGAGAGTGTGCAGCGGGTCGGAGTCTGGAGTCAGGTCTGCCCACTGAGGTAGGGAAGACCTTGAAGGAGCCAAATCAGAGGATTGATGTGCCATCAAGTAGACTGGATGCTGATGTCTCAGGGAAGGCAGAGTCAGCTTAGGGAAATGGGTCTTATGTGTCTCAGCTCCCGCCATCTCCACACATCTCGTCCTGGACAGAGTTTCAGCCTGGACGCAGAGCACCCCGGGAGACAGACAGAGCTGAGGTTTCACAGGCCAGGCTGAGCGGGTAGTTGGGCTTCTGCCAACAGAACCTGAAGGAAGGTCTAGGTATCAGCACCTCCCCTACCCCATGCCTGGGTCCTCTGCAGAGCTGGAAAGGAATGACCTTCAAGTCTCATGGTCTGCTGATGGCGCTGGAGACTGGGAGCAAGATGGCACTGGCCAAGAACAGCCCGATATGCAAGGGCCTGCTCTTCTCCGTGGTAACAGTAGGGATTGGGCTGGGAAGAAGTAGAAAGTAGTGGCCTGAGTTTCTGGGAACTCGGTCTACTGGATGGTCATTTGCCTGGGCGGCCATGTGGATATGGCCACACTTGGCCAAGGAGGTGACAAGAACCTCCCCAAAAACGTGGACAGATGATACACAACCCCCCTCTATTTTTCACAATTGCTAGACTTCCTGCTGCAGGCAGGAGGGGGATGCTCTTTGCAGGGTATAGTCTCACTGCATCCTGGCTGTAGGTCACATTCTTGGTGGGGCTTCAGCTTTGGGCACTCAAGAAACTGAAACAGAGCAGGCTGGAGGTGGAAAAACACCACAGCTTAATACATTTTGAAGGACAGTGAAAAAAGACCTTGGCCCCAAATCAGATTGTTCCTGATCTAAAATTAAAAGCGACTTAAGCCTTAACATTCGAGAAGAGAGGCAGATAATAGTTGTGAGGGTGGGGAGAGCGATTGCTTTTCTTTTCACCTCATGGCTGGGAGCAGACCTTTCCAAGATTTCTTTGGACAGGATTTATTTACTGTCTTAAAAAAAAAAAAATTGCACTTTGCATGAAGATTTGCAAATGCCAGGCACACGGCATGCCAGGTGCCCAGCCAAACCTCTTGTGGTTAGCCTCGAAATGAGATCATTTCACAGTAAGAAGGAGGTCAGGTTGCAAAGAGGGGAATTCAGTTGCCTGCATCAATATGTAGGCTGCAGCAAAACCACAGAACAAAATTTTGTTGCCCTGCCGCAGCGGGCCTGGAATGCCAACCTGAGCTCCCCAAGTAGTTATTCACGTCTGCTGCACGTCTCTCCTATATACTTCTCCCCCCTTGCCAGCCTCTTCTTAGAACGATGATTGGAATTTCATTTTGCGAGGCAGGCGGATCGTAAGAAACTTCCACAAGTATGGAATGCACTCTTCTGTATTTAGAATGTATACGGATGAGAGGGTCACACCTACTTCTCCTAAATTATCCTGTTTGCCCAGCCAACGTGAAAAACGAGGGATTTTCCTTCACCAACCGAACTGTCAGAGGGGAAGCCTTGTCCTCTCCACCTCCCAGTTTGATTCAGTCAGGAGTTCCTGGATCCCCACTAGGTGCTCAGGGCAGGGATGAGGGTCACAGGAGCAGTTAAAGCATAGGTGGCCAGTCCCCCGACCTAAATGCATTTGGATCCTCGCTGGAGAGACAAACAGGTCCGATGAGACTAGAGCACAGGGCAAGATAGCTTATGGAAATAGGCGGGAATCTAACTGAGCCAGCCCTCTAGTGGGGCATGGGGCCGCTGGGATGGAGAAAGGGCTCTATGGGCTGTGGCTGTCGAGGAGACTCAGTGAAGAGGCAGGACTTGTGGGGCCATTTCCCTTCCATTTCCATCTACACTGATTTCTTCTGAGTCTCTGGTAAAATTCTACCAGGCATCATGCTCCTGGATAAAAATGCCCAGGCAGGTGGATCGTAAGAAACCACCTCCACGGTTTCTTCGTGGGCCTCCACGAAGTCACGTTAAGGAGGGCTGCCTGACTTGGGGGCCAGAGCACTCAGCCTAGCGCCACACTCCGTTAAGGGGTTTTGTTAAGCATCTGACAGCCCAGGGATTGTCAGCTGTTACTTTAGTTGGGAGTAACAAGTTCCCATTATCTGAGCCTCACTTTCTCACCTGTAAAATGGGAGTAAGAAGAACACCTACATCCTAGGGTTGTTGTTAAACCAAGTGAGTAGTTTATGTGCACAAGTAAAATGAGTGTCTGATACACAGTAGGTGCTCTACAGCTCTTCACTATTATTATTCCTCTCCCTTTTGGAATTCCGATATGTTAATCCTTTTAGGGACGGAGTGTCCCAGTGTCCAATATATAAGTGACAATAAACAAACAGGATATCAAGAGCCCATAGACTGTACTTACCTGTTGATGGTCACCCCGGACCCTTTGGCTTCTTTATTCATGTGGATCCTGCCTGGGGGATCAATTTCTGGCTCTTTGTCTAGAGAGGGTAGAGGTACATGACCCTGTCCAGTTGTTTACCCCTATTTGTCAATTCCGGCCTTGTAATGGAAATTGTATGGAAATAAACCACAAAGTATATTCCCCTTTCCTTTGGTTTGTTTGTTTGTTTAGAAGCAAAGGAGAAGAGACAAGGTTGGAGCACATTTCAGATCCATAAAAGACAAATTAATTATCCCCAAGCAGAAGCTGACCTTTAGCTGGCCCCAGCTCCAATGCCTGAGCCACAGCTGCACCTGCTTTGAAGATGACAATATCCACTTGCTAAATACTAATAATTAGTCACCAAAGCAGGAGAAAGAATGCAGAGCAAAATGAACCTGCAATTACTGTACTCATGTGCATCCCCTTCGCCCTTGGAGGGCCAATTACCCCAGCACATTACCATAATTGGACTGACATGTTAACAGCGTCCTCCATTCTTTGAAAGTGTCACTGTCCCCCTTTCCTGCCCCTCACACCCCCGAGCCGGCAGACCGTCTGCGCTGTGCCTTATGGCCAGGGCTGGCTGAAGATGTCAATGCTGTGCATCATTTGAGGGTGCAAGGGGTTTACCAGATGGCCCATGTGCAGGCCAAGCATATGCACAGAGGATTCTGGGATGAAGGTCACTGCTACCTACCGTGCCCCCAACTTCTCCCTCCCTCAGCTCCACCTCTATGTTTCATGCAAATAAGACAAAATATGCAAGTGGCTCCATTGACCAATGGTAAAATGCCCCCCCCCCCCGTGTCCCGCTTAAGGATTCCAGCCCTTCCTACTACTTCCAAACAGCCCCCCCCACCCCCGCAACACCACTACTCTGGGGTGGCCTGAGCCTTGGGAGACTGAGGTAGGTGGCTTGACTATGGGGGCCCAGGTTGCTCAAGGAAGGGAGCTCCCAAAGTCACAAAAATAAGCAAGGACAGCCATTCACAGAGCTGCACCCCTGCAAGTGAGGAACAGATGGCCTTGGTCTCCTAGGGGGCGGTGGGAGGGCTTGGCCGGGGGCAGGTTGGGGCAGCACGGGGCTCAGCCTCTAGCTGACCCCAAGGGGCTTAGAGCTGGTGGCAGGCAGTCCTTCCTCCGGCGGCCCTCACCCTGGCGCCTGCCACCTCCACACCATTTTATGAGGTGATCAGTGTCATATCGATCCAAAGAAGGCCGCTGAGCACCAGCACCGGCTTTGTGTTGGCAAGGAAGCAAGTTCTCACCGTTGACCTTTCCAAAGTAAAAATGCAGGTTTAAAGATTTTTTTTTTTCACCTTCTTCCTCCTCCTTTCCATCTGATTTCTTTCCCCATTGAGCAGAAAGAGACTTTTTTAAAAAATAAATCACGGTAACCCTCCAAGGGAGGAGGACTTGGTTTCTGGCTGTTCTACACCCTGAGGAGCCACTCCCAGCCACCGGGAATGTGCTGGGCCTTCTCCTGCCTCCACCTCAGCTTGAAGCTACAGCAAGAAAGGGCCTGGGCTGGCGGCACTGGTGCAGGGCCGGGGGCTGTGTTTGCTGTGAATGTCTCCTGGAACGCCATAGGAGACACAGCCAAGTGGTATTTCTGGAGTTGGGCAATGGGGTGGCCCTGATTATCATAACACACACCTACATGCACACATGCACACGCACACCTGTGTGGTGCCTCTGCCTTCTCCTGATGCTGCTCTGGCCCTTACAGGCCCCGGGGTCTCTGCAGTTCATGCACGAGACGGTCCACAGGGACAACCGCGATAAATGCCACAGAGTACCTATGCCAACTGTGTTGTAAGCAAACACACAAATGTACCCCCTGGTTACCTCTGCCACCACAGTGTGTTCCCGGTGTAGACCAGGATCCCAGAATGGTGGGCGCTCTGAAGCATTAAGGGATAGTCTGTAGGGAATGTTGCAATGTTGCTATTGTGTGTTACTATACTGCCCCGTGGGTGACACTCCATTAGTAGATGAATTGAGTCAGTGTTCAATCTCCGGGCCTCTACGGTCCAGTCAAAGGAAAAGGGGGGATTTATTGACTCATCAGATGTTTTGTCCTTACTGTTTGTATTAGTCACCCACATACAGACTGAGACAGAAAGTTATACACATATACTTACAACAAGACAAATGCAGCCACCAGCACAGAAAGACCTGCAACCCTCAGAGGCTCACACACATTTCCAGAGACAGCCTCTGCACACAGATACACTCACGGCACAGACAGACCCACGCAACACCAGAGAGCACGCATTTATGTCACACAAATACACATTCATGTGGAAATCAACACACACCCTCAAAAAGGTAGCTACAGAGGCTCGTCCATATGTACAATGTTCTTGGTCTATAGATGTGCCCTGAAATATGCCAGAGTTAAGTTTATTCCATTATTTTATTTTATTTTATTTTACAGTTTTTTTTAATATTTTATTTATTTTTTAGAGAGACAGACAGAACACGAGCGGGGGAGGGGCAGAGAGAGAGAGGCAGACACCGAATCTGAAGCAGGCTCCAGGCTCTGAGCTGTGAGGACAGGGCCCGACACAGGGCTTGAACTCACAGACCGTGAGATCATGACCTGAGCCAAAGTTGGATGCTTTACCAACCGAGCCACCCAGGTGCCCCTATTCCATTATTTTATGATCACAGTTTTGGGGCTGAGCTCTGTGGTAGACATTCCTTTCTGGGTGGCTGACCCTTTATTGCTTGAAATATGCAGGGCCAGTTGGATCCTTCTGTAGGATGATTTAAAGGCATTTGCCTGGCTCCCCACAGGGGCTTCAACCTTTATCTGACCATCACAGTCCTTGAAGAAGCCAGGAGTTTCAGTATCTCCCCGCAAATGCCTGCACACAACCGCGAGTTCCAGAGGCCGAGGGATTCCAGGGAGAATTTTCTTTTGCCCGGACTGTGTGCTCTCAGCTGCATGGAAAGGAGCTGGGTCCAGGCACTCTGATTCTGCTCCCACATAAAGATGGTAGAACTCAAGATTCCGGCTGCAGAAGGTACTTCTTCACAGTCAAAAGGAAGAAGAGCTCAAAACTGAGGCAGTGTCGGAGGGGAAGAGATAGCCCATGTGTCTCCAAGTGGGATCAGACGTCACTGAGCCTAACTGCTTTGTCTCAAGCTTGTCCCAAAGTCAGCCTTAGCAGCAGGAGACGAGGTCCTCTTAAGATGGGTCCCTAATAGCTACTGGAGGGCTGTATGGGAGTCACAAGCCCAGACTGATGATGGGGTCAGTGTGGCCTCCGTCAAGGGTTAGGGAGGGAGAAAGGGGGAGATTTAGGGGAGAGATAGACCTCCCGCCACTGTTATGTTTTAAATCCCTATACATAGTTGTGCTTAGATACCCACTGTTTAGTCTAAAGTGAAGTGGAGCTAGGCTCCAGAATGGTGGCGGAAGCCCTGGGCAGGGGGCTGCGGAGGGGAGACCCAGAGAGACTTCTGGAGAGCAGACAGATCAGGTGGAGGCTCAGGAATCCTTCCCCGGGGCAGAGAACGTGTGCTATCTCCCCATCTCCCCGACAGCCCCCGCCATAACGAAAGGCTGCTGCAAGGAGACAAATGATCTCCATTAATTCCATCAGGTAATGAGCCAGTTGGTGCCATCATTAATTATACTAATTAAAACACCCTGGCCTTTGAGGATGGCACATACTCCTGTGCTACCCCCAACATTTCACTTCACACTCTCTCTGCCTGGGGTTACTGCTGGGCTAACGCAGGCCCCCAGGATCCTGCGGAAGGAAACCATGAACCCAACCAGCCCTCAGCTTCTACCTCGTTCGGCCAGTGATTCATTCAACGAACAGGCAGTGAGCACCCACTGCACTAGGGAAATAAGCCTTAAGACCTGGGACTTCCTGTCAAATCAAATAGACAATGACTGCGGCGCCTGGGTGGCTCTGTCGGTTAAGCGTGTGACTTCAGCTCAGGTCATGATCTCACAGTCTGTGAGTTCAAGTTCCACGTCAGGCTCTGTGCTGACAGCTCAGAGCCTGGAGCCTGCTTCTGATTCTGTGCCTCCCTCGCTCTCTGCCCCTCCCCAACGTGTGCTCTGTCTCACTCTCGCCCTCTCAAAAATAAAATAAAAAAACAAATAGACAACGACGAACACAAAGTACTAAGCAGGCTCTTATGCTGACACGTACCTTATAATTGATAAGGCATTTTTACAAACTTCATCTCATTTAATCTCCTTTTCTTAGTGTTGCCAGTTATTCATTTATTTACCTTAATTAAGTAGAGTTGACATGCCGTGTTATATTAGTTTCAGGTGTATCCTGAACAGTGAATCCACAATTCTCAACAATATGCAATGCTCACCGTGGTAAGTATAGTCACCGCCTGTCACCATACAATGTTATTACAATAGTATTGGATTGTATTTCTGCTGCTGAACTTTTCACCCCCATGACTTATCTATTTTATAAACGGAAGTTGGTACCTCTTGGTCCCCTTCACCCATTTCACTCCTCGTTCCCAATCTCCCCTCTGGCAACCACCAGTTTGTATTCTGTATTTGAGCCTGTTTGCTTTTTCATTTTGCTTTTTTTTTTTTTTAATGCCACTTATAAGTGAAATTATATGGTATTTACCTTTGGTGGGAATGCAAACTGGTGCAGCCACTATGGAAAGCAGTATGGCAGTTCCTCAAAAATAATTAAAAATAGAACTACGTGATTCCAGTGGAATTACTGGGTATTTGCCCAAGAAACATGTAAAGCACTAATTTGGAAGGATTGTTTATTGCAGCCTCATTTGCGATAGCCAACATGGAAGCGACCCAAGTGTCCCTTGATAGATGAATGGATAAAGAAGATGTGGTATGTATACAGTGGACTATCACTCGGCCGTCAAAAAAGATGAAATCTGCCATTTGCCACCACATGGCTGGACCTAGAGGGCATTATGCTGAGTACATGAGTCATCATTTAATCTTCCAACCCTGTCAGGACGGTGCTACCATCTTTCCCATTTTGCAGGTGAGAAAACCAAGGTCGAGGGCCATTAAGTGGCCTGCTGCCTAAGGAGAGTGGAGCTGGGACTTGAATCCATGCCTTTGACTCCAGGTTCTTCCCTGTACAGCCCAGGAGAGCAGGAGAAGCTGCTCTGTAGCTAACTATGACTGGCGGTTTCAGGGAAGGCTTCTCCGAGGGGATTACGCGTGAACTGAGCTTTCGCAGATGAGCAGGTTGAAAAGTGAAAAGGGCATCTCGGGATGAAGGAACAGCACGAGCAAGCCCGGCAAGGGGAGGTGCACAGAACAGTCCATGGTCAGGCCCATCTCGCAGGCTGTGTTGCAAAGTACACAGAGGCAGAAGGCGGGTAAACTGGAAACATCCTAGATTTCCAAAAGGCAAAAGAAGTGATTCTGGGGTATTTCTGAGGCCAAATGGAAAGTCGGGGTGGGTTTAGAAAAGGCCAGATGGAAGTTTATTCTCCACATCTGTCATGCTGTCAGGGTTGCAGCAACACAGGAGGATTTCACTGTTCAGACCTCTTTTTCCGTAGCCCACTCATCATTCGGCACTCTGTTTTTCCATGAGTTAAACATGCCGTCCCCTGTCTAAACATTTGGTTCCAGGCCCCTCTCTCTGCTGAGCAAACTGTTTGCTCCACCTCCCAGGCTGTACCCTGTGTGGGGTTTTAGCCCAGCTTTGCCCGTGTCTGTCCCTGCCTCCTTGGCCGTCTGCCGGCATGGTCCTTGTAGCACCTTGGTACAGAAAGGCCTCCTGCCTTGCTCGGCCAAGGACTGAGAGAGACAGAGACAGAGACAGAGACAGAGACAGAAAGAGGGGGTGTAATCTGATACATGAGTGTATGTGTGTGTGTGTTGTAAGGTGACATTTATTGCCTCAAGAAGGAGCCCTTATATGTGACAGTTGCCCCAAACTCCTGTCCCTGCCCCTAGAGCACCCTATCACTTCCTTGTCTTTTTGAGAGAACTGGATACTTGGCCTCTTCTATTCCCTGAACTTTCATCCCCAACTGTGTCTGTCTCACTGAGAGAGGAGAGCATACAGTAGGCTCAAGACATGTTTATCGAATAAATCGGGATCTCAGACACCAGGGTACTTTATTTAACAGGGCAGCCTGCGTGACAGAGGCCCATGGACTGAGTCCCGGCTGTATTGTATATACACCTGCCAGAGTATTCATATTTAATGGTACCCCGAAGCCTCCTGGAATCACTTCTTCCCACCCTCAGCCACCACTGCCACCAGATGCACGTCTGCTTAATTACAATTCATGAAGTGCTCGCCTATTAATAAAGCCTAATTAATCCAGTCACGCCACCCTGCGATGCCAGCAGGGTTGCAGGGCCCATCGGTCGCCTCAGCGGCAGCAGCCCTGGGCAGGAAGGGGTTAAAAGAGAACTAGCCCCAGATCTGGTCTCCCCACCGGAGGCCTATGACAGTGGCTCCTATTCAGAGCACCCAACACTCCGAGGCTGACGGGTTCCATGCCTGGCTGGTGCTTGGCACCGTCCCCATCCCCTGCACGCACAGTCTCGATTATTGTGCCCTCTCTGCCTCCCCCAAGGGGGCTGGAAGCTTCTTTGAAGACAGAATTGTACTTATTGGTCTTTGCAACCGTCCGGCCCCTCCCTCTCCCACCCCCAGCCCCAGCCCTCCAGCTTAGGCTCCTGGCCTGCAAGCATGGCTAGGGGGAGGTGAGGTGAGAGGCACCTGAGTGGTGGGGGGTGGGTGTGCACCACCTCTGAAGCCAGCCGGATCTTGCTTGCAGACTCAGCGCCGCCATTTCCAAGCTGTGTGCCTTTGCACAAGCTCTTGAACCTTTCTGCGCCTCAAGGTCATCGCTGGGAAAATGAGGATAGCAGCACGTGTGAGTATTACATAAAGTAACTCAAAATGCTGTTGTTGTTGTTGTTGTTGTTGACCATATAGAGAGAGAAAGTCTCATGTCCTAAGTTGAATGCATTTTCGTAAGTTGAACACACTGTGCCACCCGCGTCCAGAGGAAGAAACAAACGCTACAGGCATTCTGCTGAAGACCTTGCTTGGGTTTTCTGTACAAAACGAAACCGCTGTGAAAGCTTCAGTAAAGTCCTTGGCACACACATCACAGGCACTCGGTGATTATTGCTACCCTCATCTCTCTGTCGTTTCCAAACACCCCGATTCTACCGTCATCACCACCCCCCGCCCCCCACCAAACTCCCATCCAGAAAACCCACCAGCACCCCCGTAGAAAGAGCCTTCAGGAACACCTACGGCCATCATACTGACCTGCCCTTCCTTCCATCAGAGTTGGGGCCATTGGACTGAGTGCTGCAGACAGGTGGAACAAGACCCAGGTCCCTGCCCAGGGGCCAGGCATTCTGGTTGTTTCTCAGTGCTCTGGGGGAGCGAATTCACGGACTTCCACAACTAGAAGTAGCCTGGAAGGTCATCGCGTCTGAGCTCCTCCTGATGTGTGAGTGACACCCTAGCTGGGCCTTAAGCTTCAGGCTGATCTATGTACAGTCCCGGGACATGTCTGGAATCCTACAGTGTTAGAGCTTGGAAAGCATCTAAGGGATCATTTAGTGACTCGGTCCCTGATTTTAAGGATGGAAGGCCTGAGACTCAGAGAGGGCAGATCTTGTCCCAAAGCACACAGCCCGGTAGTGAAAGAGAAAGGACAGAAGCCAGATCTCTGGACACTAGGCCCATGGTCTTCCGGCTACGTTATTATTACAGGGCCTCAGAAGGGCATCACTTTAGCAAGGCGGCAGACCCACAGTTTGATGCCTGCAAGGCTGCGTGTGGCCCCGTTTCCCTTGTTGGAAGAGGGATTTATAGCAGGAGCAGGTTTAGCAGTGCAGCTGGGGTAGGAGTCGGAGCAGGTATTCATCACTCTCCAGCACCATGCACAATGAAAGGGGGAACCCCTTCTGCCAGTCACCTGCTAATCAGGGTCTGGTGATGAGTGAACTGTGATTGGAAGGGTCTTCCAGGCAGAACCATGAATTCCAGCAGCCAGCCAACATGGTAGAAATGGGAGCAGTGTTTGTGGGGAACCAGACAACCCTGGGGCAGACGCTGGGCTGCGGGGATGGGCTGGTCCTCTGGGTTCTGAAGAGAAGGGACAGCTCCACGGTCCCCTTCAGCAGAATAGTAGATGTCTATACGGGCCCAGGTGAGGGGTCCTCTGGTTTCTTTATCTTTGAATTGCGGAAGAGTAAACCCAAAAGGGACTTAGGCCTGAAATTATACCCACAAGGTCCAGTCATTCTTTTGGATTCAGTAGGCTTTTTGGTTTTGAAATCCTCTAGAAAGGGAGCCCATGTGGAGGAGAGCCCCAGCCTGCTGGCTGTGTCCCAGAATGAGGCAGGTGGGTCTGATGTGAGAAAGGACATTCCACCTGTGAGAGCTGCCCAAAGATGGGGTGACTCCTGTGGACAGAGTGAACCCCATCCCGAAGATGCTTGCACACAGACTGCATGGTTGCTCCACAAAGGTGTTGCATAGGGAATCCATGCTTTGGGGAAGCAATTGACCTTCCTTATCTTAAAATTCTCTCACTATTCTCTCATCTGTGAGCTGTCAAGCCACATGGCCTGATCTTTCCCCAGCAGGGGACTGTCCTCCACTCTCCTGCACCATCTTGACGCACCTGCACCTGCCAGACTGGGCTCCAGTCCTGGTGGGGTCATTTACAAAGCAGGTGCTCAAAAAATGTGTGCTGACCCGATGACTTTGGATAACCTACTTAACCTCCCCCGAACCTTGGTCTCTTTATCTATAAAAATGGAGGCTAGTAACATCTACCTTCAGGGTCCTGAGGACAGAAGGAGTTGTGTGAGCCTGTAGCACTTACTGGACACTCAGTATCAAGGTCCCTGTGTTTTCCTTCTCCCTTCTTTCACATTGTCTCCCTTCCCCCTCCTTCTGTAGTCCATTCTACAACATGTCACTGTGCTTTTTGGTGGTTGCTCACATTTACTGTCTGACTGCCCCACTTGCCTGTGAGCTCTCTGAGAGTGGGGTTGCCCACACACCTGTACAAAGTGAGTACTAGGTAAGCATGAGTTGAATAAACTGATGAACCAAACTCCCAAACTTCAGGAAGCCCTGTACTACCAAGGCTGTCCTGTTCCTGCTGGACAACTCTTCCCACCCAACCCTGTGCCTTGGGACAAATGGAATCTTCCACTGAATCTCTTTCTTTTGGATCCCGGCTCTGGCCCCTCCACCCCTCTTCCAGAGCCCAGAGAACTAGTCTGTTTCCAGCTACACAAAAGAGCCCCTTCTGATCACTGATGGTTACAGCAGGTACCCACAGGCCTTCCTTGACTGCATATGGTCATTGTCAAGGGCTGGGTCACTTCTTAAAAATGGCATAGGCTTTGGCATGAAATCAATTTGCCACCCCTCCCCCCAACAAAAGCCACCGAGAGCAGAGTCTATTAATGGCCCTCGTGCCCATATATCTCTATTTTCAGAAGAGTTTTTCCTTTGACCTTTCAAACAGAAAGATCATGTCTGTGATCACATTTGGAAAACTGTAAAGCTCTGTGCAAACAGAAAACATTTATCTCAACATTCGGGCTGACATTCATGACCTTTGAGACACGTTAAGAGAGTGTGGGTGCTAGCTCTGCTGTGAAGAGGGAAGTTCTAAACACAGCCCTCTAAATCAGGGCAGACTGCCTGGAGGAGGAGAAAATAATTGGGGCAGACTGCCTGGTCTTGTGTGAGCTATTTGAGTTTCACAATAACTAATAGTGCTGGGGAAAGTCTTCTGTTTCATGCCAAGTGGTTGGAATTCACTTACTGCTCAATAAATCCCATTGAAAGCCCTCACGGATTAACACAGTGATGGTATTTCTGCCTTTTCCATATACATGAACTCAGTAATAACTGTAATTATTAGAAAGTTATAATAAAGTATTATGTGTTACACTGTTCATTCAATGGCTATAAGGATGAAGTATGGGGACTTGCCCATTGCTGCATTCGTCATTTTTCCCCCTTAATTATGGAACGATTCCCCAGCCTGAAAAGCAGGAGAAAGAGACCTCATTCTGCCTTGATGGGGCTTCCTTCTCAGTGTCACTGTGTGGTTTAGGCGGTGGGGCAGGGGAGGAGGCAGGTCTCAGGAAAGGAGCCCCACCCCCCACTCTCATGGGTTGAGTTAGAGAACCAGAAGGGAGGTGGATTTCCTCCCCACCCCCTTTACCCACCCCTAGCACTCCATCTGCCCTTTGGGCCACCAGTCCTTTCCTTCCTAAGCCATAGCTGAGGTGGACATCTGAACCCAAGGGAGTAAATATTAGGACAGAGGCTGAAGGCGTTGGTGTTGGGTTTTAGAACTGGAAGCCTCCTCAAGGGCAGGCCTGGAGCAGCTACTTACTGCCATGTGGTGCTGAACCAGCCGTGCGGGTCTGCAGAGAGAAGAGAGACATCGTGCCTCCCCAGGAAGGAGGATGTTGTTCCTGGATCTTGGTTGTACTTCTTGTCCCCAGCTGCCATAGGTCATGCTTGAATCGTTCCACATCCCCCTTTATTATTTTGTCTAGTTTTGACTGAGTTTCTAACTTGCATCCAAATAATCATTCCAGACCTTACCGAGAGCTCCTTGAAGAGATGAGTGCTTTGTATCTTGTTCATCATGGTTTTCCTGATACCCTGAATGTAGAAGGCTCTCAGTAAAATTATTGAATGAATGAATGAATGAATGGATGGATGAATGAAAGGATGAATGAATAACACCCGAACTTTAACCCAGTAAGTGACAACGTTCCCAAAGCAGGCCCAGTTTGTCCCAGTTGGACTTAGGCTGTGGCTCCTCATTTAACCCTAAGAAAGAGGAAGTTCCCTGCAGATACTGTCCTCTGGGCCAAGGTGCAGAAGACGCTCTGGAACAGTGACAGGGAGCTTTCCCTCGGGAGCCCTGGCCTACAGCGCACAGCCTGTTTCTCTGAAGCACGTCTCTGGCCCAGGTTCAGGGTTCTCAGGTCTCGGCAGCTGCCCCAGTTAGTTCACCTGCTTCCAGGCAGTTCTGCCACTGAGTTCACCACGACCGGAGAGTCTCGTGCTTCATTTGTTCAGTGAAGCACCCGTGTGGGCAGCCACAGGCCCACCGCCAAGGACTGAGAGGTGAACACGTCCGTCAGACACAGGCCCTGCCCTCAGGGAACTTAGAGTCTACTAGAGGAGAAGCTAGACCTTTCTGACTGCAAAATCCCTGGAGAATGGGGTTCCAGTGCTGGTCATGCTTGCCCTTCCTGTCTGGCCTCAAGTCCTCCTCCTGCTCCAGGTCAGACCAGCTTCTCGAAGGAGCATGGAGGATGACAGAGGAGCCCAGTGCTGGCCTCTCCCTTCAGGACCTCCGCCAGCCTCCACTGCTCTGGACACTGCAGCCTCCGTACTTTTGGCCTCCCCTCAACAGGGGAGCTCTCGATTCATCGGGCAGAACTGGAGAGCTGGTGTCAGCCAGACAGAGAAAGTGAGGGCCATCAAATATGGACGTGTGAGAAGGTTCCGACGGAGAAAGTGAGGGCCATCAAATATGGATGTGTGAGAAGGTTCCTTGATGGGGTGAGGTCAGGGAAGATGCTGATTCTCTGGGTGAGGCGCTTTCTCCACACTTCTGAGGGCATTACAAAGTGATAATGGTCTTGTTCTGCTCTCCATGCTACATAGCTATCAGGGCCTGGAGGAATCCTTTACTGGGCCGAAGTCGTGGGTCACCCTTCTCAGAGGAAGTGGGGAGAGCTCAGCAAACTAGTCTCCTGTCTAGAGTGGAGAGTAAGTACAGATAGTGAAGATCAGGAGAGCAGGACCCAGTGGTCCTGACAGTAAGTCAAGCTCAGTTGGCCTCTCTCCCACCTCCTGAAGTCCCCACACTGGTTTTTCCCCCTTTCCCCGACGTTGGTCATCGACTGTTCCCTCTTTCTTCAGCATACCCATCTCCCACAATGGTATCTCCCTATCCAGTCCTGGTAAGACCATTTCATCTATCCTGCCACCAACCCAAATCCCTTGTCTGCTTAGCCTTCCTGCCCATTACCTCCCGAGTCCCTCCAACTGTGAGACAATGGGCTGGCAGGATTCTTCCACTTCTGCTCCCAATCTTCTGAAAGCTAGAGGAAAACCTCACATCCCTGCTGACGAGCTCCATTATGCATTAAGGTTTTCCAGCCTCAGTCGGCTCAGAGGGCTGGTTCGTGGTACCTTGGCAGGGAGCATGCTGGAAGCTTCAGACCTGCAACACTCCTTCTTGGAGCCACTTATCTCCATGTCCATCCTCCACCATGTTGAGTCCGACGAATCTTCCTGGATTCAGTAGGCTCCAAACCCTGACCACTTCTGATTGGACCAAAGGTGGTTATCTGCCCAAGGTTAAGAACCAATTAGACCCCATCTTTTGAAAACTAGGAACTGGGACACAGAAGCTCTGATTTGCCCATGTTTGGACTCCAGGGCTCCACAGGGGCAGACTAGCAGGGAGGGTCAGAGAGAGGTGGAGATGGGACTCCGTGTGGCCCCAGGGAGATGGAGAGTGTTCCCACAAGGTTCAGTTGTCTTTCCTGGCCATTTCACCTGTGAGCTACTTGCTTGCCTCCCAATAAATCTTCACTTGTACTTAGGCTACTCAGACTAGGTGTCTGTCCTGAACACACACATTTGCTGGCTAGGACTCAGCAAGTGACCTCACCTCCTACCTCACTGACGAGGCTGAGACCATCAAAGGCAAACTTGCCCTGACTTCAGTCCTTTGGCCTCAAGGCACATCTGCCTGTTCCCGCACATGTTGTCTCTGCCTTCCGGTTCAGAGGAGGATGGGGCTGACCCTTCTCCAGGCTCATCCCCCATGCTTGATGCCGTTCCCTCCTGCCTCTGAAGCCATCGGTTCCCTGCTCTTTTATCACCACCTCTCTGGCTCCTTCCCAGAAGCCTATGTGCATGTGAAATGCCGTCCAGTCCTAAAAATCAAAACAACATTCTTTGACCCTGCTTTCCTCCCAGGCCACCAACTCATCTCCATCCTTTCCTTTTGTTTGACCCTTGTTCCTCAGTAGTGCTAAGTCTGACTCTTCCTGCCTCCTTCTCCCAGCTTCCCCTGCATAATTTCCGAGCATCCTTGCTCAGGATTCCGTGGTGGGTTTTCTGCTTCTTGCATGGTCTCCATGGGCTTCTCTCTTCTCAGTTCATGCTGCATTCTCTCCTGAGGTCCTCACCTCCCTTCAAGGGCTCACATATGATGCATGACTTCCTGGAGAGCCTTCCCTCCTGTTCTGAATTCACCTGTAACCATCACAGGGACTCTGGCATCTCTTCCTTACCTCTACCATGCAAATCTGCTGCCCTTTCTGTGTTACAAAACCAGGAAAGCCAGTGCTCACTCTCCGCTTCTCCCCTCAGCCCCAGTCAGCCTCCTTCTATCGGAGTTCTGCAAAACATTTTTCGACTCCGTTTCCTTTTTTTATGCCGCATGCCATTGTTCTAGGCTAGCTTTCGCGGGCTTCACCTAGACTCCTGCTGGGGCCTCCAACTGGTCCCCTAGGTGCCAGTCTCTCCTTGCCAGTCGCACCTCAGCACGGCTCTCTGTTTTCTTCTTAGAACGCCCCTACCCACCCACCTCCCACACAGAGTTGGCCACCGTGAACTCTGGTTCCAATCTATCTTTCTACCCCTTTCCCTGCATTGCCATGGGCCAATCTCACCTTCCAGCCATGGTGGATCCTTCTTACTCTATACCTTTCTCTATGTTCTCCCCCTTTTTCATGCCTGGAAATAACTACTTCACCTTTAAGCCTCTCCTCCAGGTCCTCTCTGCTGGGGGCCCCTCCATGACCCACCTCATCCATATTCTCACCTAGGGAGACACAGGCACGTGCCAGGCCCTTTGATGCCCTGGAGTCTCTAACTGTCCCCTCTGGCTGGAAAGCATTTGCTCCAACTCTTCACAAGATTGGTTCCTTGTCTGGTGTCAAGCCAAATGTCCCAGTCATCCCACTTATAGCAGACCCCCAGCCCCACTCCGGCCCCCCTGCAGTCACTCTCCATCACACAGCCTGCTTATTTCCTTTCTTGCACATATTACAAGTCCTGGTGGTCTTGTGTGGCTGGGAAGGCTTCCTGGGAAATAGACTCAAAGAGGCAGTTGAGCTTGCGGGATGTGTAATGAAGAGGGCCCTTGGGATCAACACTGTGGCAGGAGTAGGTGGAGGGAGAGGCCAGTCCTCGACACCATACCATAGCCTTGGTCCCCAGGCAGGGAGCTCTGGAGAGAAGATGTCCTTCCTGGGCTGAAGTGGCTGGGGTTTTCACCCCGCCTCCACCAGTCATTGGCTGGGGCCACACCCCAGATGATCTTGAGCAAGGCAGCTCCCTGAAGGTAGTGTGAGAGGCTCCCCCCACCCCGGTTTCTACAGAACCTCAGCTCACTTCTGCATTTGGTACACAGCTTTTTTTGTTGTTAATTTCTGAAACTAAGAATAGATCCAAAATACAAAGAAACCCCCTAATTTGGGGGATAATTAAACCTGTGGTTTCCTTTTCTCAGCAGCTGGAAGCTCTCGGCTCCAGGGATTTCTTTCAAGTGCCCCATCTCCACTAGTGTCCTCTCTGGCCAGTGGCCAAGGCAGAGAGAAGACAAACAAGACCTGGGCGTCCCTCCAACTCACTGCCCCTCAGCCTGGCCCTGGAGCCTGACTCCTACTCCCTTCTTTCTCTCTCCCCCCGCCTCCCTCCTAGCAGATGGAGTCAATAAGGATTATAACTCAAACTCTGAGTGGCTCCGATGCTTATTGGGAAAAGGAGGGTGGAAAAAAAATCCTCTTTTCTTTCTCCCCACCTTCAAAGCTGATGAGAAATCAGCACAGCTGAGTCCGGGAGCTCTCGGCCATCTTCCTCCTCTCTCATCTCTGTGGCACGCCCTGCCTCTTTTTTCAAGTCCGTCCTTGCAAGTGCCTCTGGACATCTTCCTGGTTAACTTCCAGGCAGCATCTCACCTTGAAACCTCCAGAGGAGCGTGTCAGATGCTGTCCCAAGGGGTGAGCTCACGGGCAGGCGACTTGTCCAAGTCCTGGGCAGGAGGGGAGGGGACGCTGAGCCTGGGCAGGATCAAGGCAGGGGGCAGGCTATGCTGTCAGCCTCACATGAGAAACTTCCCTGTCCCTGGACCTCCTCTGGCTGCGCTGCTCAGCTGTAGCTCCTGCATGAGGCCAGTGTCAGCAGGTACTGTACCATGCACACACACACACACACACACACACACACACACACACACCCCTCCAAAAACACTGATGAGCAACTTTGTTTTTTCCCCCAAAGGTTGAATGGGGAGGCAGAGGGGATTACACTGGCCGTTAATATGCCAAAACTTCCCAGGCAATCCCTGTTACCATCTTTCTCCTCCGCCCCCCAATTTCCCTTTCCTGCAACAGGACTCCAGCTCTCCTCTGCTGCCTCTCACCCAGCCAGCCTCCTCCTCAGCTCCTTGGCTGAGCCAAAGAATGCAGAGAGAAAACCCGGGGGACTAAACTCAGGCTGCCCCACAGGAAGGCAGTCTCCTGGCATTAGTGGGGACCCCAAGTCCTAGATTCAAAGTGACTGTTCACCAAGGCCCCTGCCTCCGCATCCTAGGAAACATCTCTGGACTCAGAATCAGAGGTGGAGCTTTGAGCCTCAGTTCCACCACCTTTCGGCCACGGGATCTGAGACACCAAAAGGCACTTGGGTACTTTTCCTTATTTTCCCACGGAGTGTGTCTCAGAAGCCAGTGAGGGACAAGTGATGACCAGCACATGGCTTGGTGAGTTGGGAGCCATCAGAATAAGCATGTAGTGAGCAGACAGAACTTTTGCCAAGGATTCTGCTGGACAGGAAGCGGCGGGTGGTGAAGGTGGGGTGGGAGGTCACTGGAGAGAGACGAGGGAATGGGGTTACACCTGATTTCAGCCCACACTGCCATGTGGGGATCAAAGATGGGGGTTCTCCCTGGCAGCTCTGTCTGTAAGAGGGAGATAGTTGGATTAGCCTCGGGCTGGTCAACCCAGCCCCTGACTTGAATATCAATGAGGGCAGGATGAAATCTCTCCTTCAAGTCTCGCCTAGCCATGGCTCCCATACATGCTTGGGCACGTGTGAGCTAATCAGCCTGAGCCCTCCGGGCTCAGCTGACCTGTGTTGTGTACACCCGCATATAAGGCGCTTACTTCTCTGTGGCCCCAAGTGGCTCCCTCTTATGTGAGATTTCCCATTCCCCCATCACAGGGAAGCTCCTGGGTGGCGAGATAGCCTGCTCCATCAGGCCGGGGGACCCCAGACGACAGAGGGGAGGAGGGGGTGCTGAGTGGAGGGCAGCCTCACCTGTCTGGTGGCACCCCTGGGTCTACAGGTCTCTAGGACAATGACACTGCTCATCGGGGGCCGCAGGAAGCTGAGGAAGTCTCCCACTCTGGGGTTTGGAGGAGCTCTCCATGGATGCTGCCTCTGCCCGTTCCCCTTTCCCGGGGTCATCTCTACTTTCCCAGCCCCCAGGGCCACTGGGCTCCCCCTCCCTCCTGTCCAAACCTATTCCAAGTGAAGATTCATAGTAAGCCTTAGAAGTCTTCATGGAAAAATAAATGACTGAAAGGCTGGCTATCATTTGCAAACAGTGTGAAGTTAATGTATTTCCCATCCTGGGATGTCTGCCTCTGAGTCCACTCTCTCACTACGGCGTGATGGGCACGGTCCCTGTGAAAGCAACTCCAGATCTCAGGGACAGGAAGGCAAAGTCAATTTTGGGGTAGGGATATCTCTCATCCCTGGGCCCCACCTCAGGACTGGTCCCTACAGCAGCTCTGTGGGCCCTGGTGGGAAATACACTCTGAAGATCAGCGGAAAGTGCCAGGGGAGGGAGAGGGGCAGAGAGAGCACAGGATGGGGTCAGCAGGCCTGATTTCGAGTCTCAGCGGAGGCACTTTGTGGTTTAGTTTCTCATTTTAAGAAATAGGAAGATCTTTTTGGTGGCTTTTTATACCTGATGCTCTATGGTGACATAGAAAGGAAGATGAGGCCATCTGGAATGTGCAGGGATCCGTGGAGCTCATTTAAGGATGTAGCTGAAGCTCCCTGGAGCAGGACGCAGCTCCCAGGGGACCAGGGATGGGCACCCTTCCAGGAACACTCCAGAGCCAGGCCAGCGTGGTCCGGGGCAACTCCAGACACAAAGCCCTTCTGCACTGCGGGCCTCCAAGAAGGGGTGGAGGCGGTGTGAGTCCATGTAAAGAGGCCCGCCAGGCCTCCCTCTGCTACACTTCCTCCTTTCCACAGCGCCATGGCCGAGGAACTAGAAATGACATCCTGTATGATCTCATTTAGAGGAAATTCAAGAAGGGTGATAGAACAGTGGTCCCCCATTCAGTGAGGCGAGAGGCCCCGGGGAGCCTGTTGGCGTGCCAGAGATTCTATATCTTGATCCGGGAGGTGGTTACATGGCTTTGTCCGTATATCAAAAGCCATTGAGCTGTCCATGAAGACTTGTGTACTTTACTGTATGTAAATTATACCTCAATAAAGAAATATCAGTAACAGAAGAGATCAGTAACAGGTCCAGGCCAGGGCAAGCTGTTCTGGAGACAGAGACGGAAGTAGGGGAAGAAGGGGAATTAAGAGAGATGGGCCCAAGGCAGCAGGCACTGGAGAGATAGAGAGGAGAAAGAGAAACTGGGAGAACAGGGCAGAAAACTGGGTACAAGAACCAACATGGGGAGCATGCTTCGGAGGAAATAGCAACTTGACCTGTGATGTCATTTGACCTGGAGATCCTAGAAAGCACCCCTTCATCCTTTTGAAGATGGAGAGTTCTGGGAGGCACTAGCACATCCAGGGGTTAACTGAGACACATGACTGGTGTTTGCCAAGCTTCAGGGCTAATGTTTGTAGCCACACAGGATGACACGGCTGGGGACAGGTTCTCAGATATCCCTACAAACAGATGGTCCTGAGACTCATCCTCTTGCAGAAATTCTGAGCTAAAGAGGGAGGGGCTTCTCGTTGAATTTTCCAGCTTCTGCTGCTGGGGAGGAACCAAGTTAACATTTAGAGTCTAACATTTAGAGTCTGCAGATGGCTGAAATGTGACATGCGCCACTTGAGAGCAGGGCCGACATTGATGTAGAGTGTTAATATTAAGCTCTAAGTGGCTTCTGTATGTTATCCAAATACGGGGAATAAAACTGAACAAATTCATTTCTTCTTTTTAAAAATAGGTGGTGTTTTAAAAGCGATGATCCAGAGCTTGAAGTCTTAGAACAGATCCAGCACTATTGGCTTGAGCGGCCGTCTCACACTGGGGGCGAGCCCAGTGCATGCTTGTACCCATTCATCTTAGAAGAGTCAGGAAGAGGAAACTCCTTGAGGGAACTCCCTGGGGACCCTGGGCAGCCTTCTTGCTCTCCTGCCCAGCTCAAGCGTAGCCAAACTTGGGGCTCTATTTTCCATTTCACCCACTGGCTAAGAGCAAGGGCTATGGAGTCAGGCTGCCTGAATTAGAATTCTGTCTCTGTTACTTACTTGCTGTGGAACCGTAAAATGGGTAAATGCCACCTCTCTCAAATGCCACCTCTGCCATGGAACTTTCCAAGAGCACCCTCCTCCGTACTGCCACTGGACTTACTAGTTCTATTTTTTTCCTTAAAAAATATGTCACTTTTGGAAATCATATATTGATACCTTTTGAAATGCTTTGTACCTCCCTCCTTTTCCCTTAGCCCCAGCTTCCCATGTCTCTATTCCATTTGCAACTTTAAATTTTATTCGCTATTTGTTGAGTGGACACCACATGGAGGGTGATGAACAAGTCAGGGACAAGTCTCACCCTCTTCCACTCGAGTCAGGGAGACTATTGGGGGTGGAGGGGGTCTCTCTGGGGGTGAGAGCTGGTGGAGACATGAATGAAGTGAGCGATTAGCCATGTCAGTATCTGGGGCAAGAGGGTCCCAGGCAGGAGGGCCCTAGGGAGGGAATGAGCTGCCATGTTAAAAAAAAAATCAAGAGTGCCTGGGTGGCCCAGTCGGTTAGGCATCTGACTTTGGCTCAGGTCATGATCTCATGGTTGCAGAGTTCGAGCTCCGTGTGCTAATAGCACAGAGCCTGGAGCCTGCTTCAGATTCTGTGTCTCCCTCTCTCTCTGCCCCTCCCCTGCTCACCCTCTCTCTTTCTCTCAAAAATAAATAAACATTAAAAAAAATAAAAAATAAAAAACATCAGGAAACCAGTGTAACAGACAGGACTGGAAGACAGGGAGCATATAGGAGAGGAGACTGGAGACGTGGTCTGTCCCAGATTGTGAGAGAGGAGTGTCATGGTCTGATTTTCATTTTGTTTATTTATTTATTCATTCATTCATTCATTCATTTTTTTTTATTTTTGAGAGAGAGAGAATGTGTGTGCAAGTGGGGGAAGGGGGCAGAGAGAATTTTTTTTTACGAGAAAAGATTTATTTATTTATTTATTTTAAAATATTTATTCTTGAGAGAGAGAGTGCACGTGCATGCATGCACAACTGGGGAAGGGGCAGACAGAGAGGGAGACAGAGAATCCTAAGCAGGCTCTGTGCTGTCAGCACAGAGCCTGATGCGGGGCTTGAACTCATGAAACTGTGAGATCATGATCTGAGCCAAAATCAAGAGTTGGATGCTCAATCACCTGAGCCACCCAGGCGCCCCCAGAGTTTCATTTGTAAGCCTCACCTGGGGTCCGGAGTATTGACTAGACTCTAGGAAGTTGGGGAGTCGGGGCGAGAATGGAATCAGAGGGATCACTAGAGAGACCCAGTGAGAAACAATGGAGCTTTGGACCAGAGCAGAAAGGGTGGTTCTAGGCCCAGTGTTGTCTGAAAGGAGCTCAATCAGACTTGCTTGTGAGTTGGCTAAGAGGAAGAGAGAAATTGAAGAGTATCCCTACGCTTTTTACTGGAATACTGATGTCATTTACTGGGATGAGCAAGATGGGGAAAAAGGGGTGCAAAATGGGCTCTAGGGAAAGAGTTTCATTTCAGACACATGGAGTTGGAGATGCCTATTAGACACCCAACAGGAAAAGTCAGGAAGACAGTTGGATATAGAAGTCTGGCTTTGACCAGAGACTCGGGCTAAAATTCATTGAGTCAACTGGTTAGTTTCAAATAAATACCAAGTCCTTATCATTCATTCAATAAACATTTATTGAGCATATGCTATTAGATTGAAATATATGAAATGCCATCCTTGTATGTCAGAAAGGTCAAATATCAGCCAATTTCGTATAGTTTATACTAACATGTCAAAGTGCCACCCAAGCAAGAGCCATGAAGAATGAAGATGTATTAAGCTTAACATCTGCCTTCCAGGATCATAGTCCAGAGTGGGAAATAACACTTTTATTTAAATCTCTTTTCAACAGTTTTGTTGAGGTATAATTGATACATGAAGAGCCGCACATATTTAGTGTGTACATTTGGATGAGTTTGAACATATGCAAACACCCATGATATCATCACCACAATCAAGGGAATAGACGTATCCAAACCTCCCAGTTTTCCTGTGTCCCTGTGTGAGTGTGTGTGTGTGTGTGTGTGTGAGGAACACTTAATTTAACATGAGACCTAACCTCTTAACAAATCTTGAAGTGTGCGTGACCATATAGTCACCTACAGTCACCATGTTGTACAGCAGATTTCTAGAACTTCTTCATTTAGCCCCACTGGAACTGTCTACCCAGTGAGAACATCTCCTCATTTTCACCCCACTCCAACCCTTGGCAACCACTGTCATATTCTCTGCTTCTGAGTTTGACTATTTTAGATACCTCATGTAAGTGACATCATGCAGTGTTATATCCTTGGGTACCAGAGGGGACACTGCCCGAGATGCCTCTTCTGTTTTGTGCTGGGAAGGGAAGGGACAGGCAGAAAGGAAGGGACAATGGAAAAGTGCTGATTGTGCCTTTAAACTTCCTTAACATTTGAGTTTGCAGAGCCTTGTAAATCTTACTGTCCACAAAGCCCATTTGTTTACATTCTGTCACCTAAGCCTATTTCACAGATGAGGAAACAAGCAAAAAATCTCAACAGTTAAATGACTATGCTACACAATTTGTACACGGCTGAACCCAAACCTAAGACTTCTAGTTCATTCCACCACGTAACAGAAGAGACCATCACACGTAGCATGCTGACTCAGGTTCTAGAGCAAATGGCATCAGTTGATCTTTGTCACCTCTTCCACAACATGGATTGCCTGTTTCATATTTGCCTTTTTTTCCCCCATCAAGTAATCTTGGCATCAATGGATTGTATAGAAAACTGGGGGCAGGAAATGGATGTAACCAAGGGATATCATGGAAGGCTAACTGTAGCACTTACGCCCTAATGGGAATCCCCAGGGTACTTGCACAATCCCCTCCTCTTGAGTATAAGCAACACCCGTGACCTCCTTCTAGTCAACATAATATGGCAAAGGTGATGAGGTATCATTCCTGTGATTATGTCATTGCATTTTTAAAAACTCATCCTTAGCAGACGTGGGGGATAGACTCTCTTGCTGGCCTTGGGAAAGGAAGCTACCATGCTCTGAGGCTATGAGATCCTGTGTCAGGAACTACAGGCAGCCTCCAGGAGCCGAGAGCAAGCCCCAATGACAGCCAGCAAGAAAACGGGACTTCAGTCTTCTATCTGCAAGGCGCTGAAATCTCTCACATGAGTATGGAAGAGGATTCCATGCTTCAGAAAGGCACGAAGCCCCACTGACACCTTAACTTCAGCCTTGTAAGAGACTGAGCATTGTATAAACATTTCTATGACTATATGGTATAAACAGTCCCTATGTTTTTTATATTTCTATGGCACATACCAGTTTGTGATATAATTTGTCATGATCGGGGTGCCGGGGTGGCTCAGTTGGTCGAGTGGCCGACTTGGGCTCAGGTCATGATCTCGCCGTTCAAGCCCCACATTGGGCTCTGTGCTGACGGCTCAGAGCCTGGAACCTGCTTCAGATCCTGCGTCTCCCCCTCTCTCTGTCCCTCCACTGCTCACGCTCTGTCTCTCTCTGTCTCTCAAAAATGAATAAACATTAATTTGTCATGATCAATAGAAAATGAATACACTAACCACTTCTCACTGGATGTGAATGATAAGCTATAATTATATACTTTATGGTTTCCGTGGTGAGGTTATATGGATTTGGGCACACACTGGTGGGTAAACTTGTTCCAAATGTGTCTGCTAGATGAGAATACAAATTTATTTGGCCAGATATGTGTCAATGTTACTCTGAGGAAAGATTTTTTAGATGTTGCAGTATAATCACTCAATTGTGTTTATTATATGTACCACATACATTAAAGGGGTAGTACAGTGTGGTAGTTAATATCATGGATTGTGAAACCAGACATACTAGGTTCAAGTCCCAGCTCAGTTACTTCCTGGCTGTCTGGCTATCTTTTGCCATATAGAAACGTACCCTAAAACTTAATAACATCAAATAACAACTATTTTATTTGCTGATAATTCAATGAGTCGGTATTTGGGTAAGGCTCAGCTTGGTAGTTACTATGTCCCAGAAGTGGGACAGTGGCTAGGCTGGGTCAGAATGTCCTAGAGAGCTTTATTCATATGTCTGGCTCCTCAGTGCTCCTCCAGTGGTATCTCTCTCTACAAGTGGTGAGTTTTAGCTTCCTCACGGCATGGTGGTCTCTAGGAGGTTGGAATTCTTTTTTTTCTTTTTTTAATTTTTTTTAACACGTATTCATTTTTGAGACAGAGAGAGACAGAGCATGAACGGGGGAGGGGCAGAGAGGGAGGGAGACACAGAATCGGAAGCAGGCTCCAGGCTCTGAGCCATCAGCCCAGAGCCTGACGCGGGGCTCGAACTCACGGACCGCGAGATCGTGACCTGAGCTGAAGTCGGACGCTCAACCGACTGAGCCACCCAGGCGCCCCAAGGAGGTTGGAATTCTAACATGGCAGCTGGCTTCATGGGAGAAGGCTCCAAGTGGTCCAAAGTGAAAGCCCCAGATCTCTTAAAGCCTAAACTCAGGTATTACCATTGCATCTCATTCTACTGGCTAGAGGCGCTCGCAGGTGTAAGTGTGGGCGAATAGGCCCCAGCTTTCCTTGGGGTGAGTCGCAGTGAATTTGTAGCCATCTTTAATCCACCACAGTTTGGAAATTATTTTACCCTTTTACAGAAATAATAACAGTATCCACTTCATAAATTTGCAATAATCAAATGATTTAACATAGCAAGGAGCTTATTATAGTGCCTGGACGCTGTAACGGCTATATAAATGCTTATTATCATTACTAGGTTTATACCAAAAGTGTAGATAACAAAAACAAAAATAGACAAATGTATTACATCACACTTAAAAGCCTCTACAACAAAGCAAACGACTAACAAAACAAAAAGGCAACCTACAGAATGGGAGAAAATATTTGCAAACCATATATCTGATAATGGGTTAATTTCTAAAATATACAAGGAGCTCCTACAACTCAATAGCAAACAATAAGAACACCACCACCACAAATAACCCAATTAAAAAGTGGGCAAAGGACTTTAATTAACATTTCTCCAAAGAAGACATATAAATGCAACAAGTATAGGGAAAAGATACTCAAGATCATCAATTATCAAGGAAATGCAAATCAAAACTACAATGAGGTATCATCTCACTCCTGTTAGGTAGCTAATATTAAAAAAAAAAAAAGATGCCAATTGTTGATGAGGTGTAGGGAAATCAGAACACTTGTATATTGATGAGAATGAAAAATAGTATAGCAGCCATGGAAAACAGTATGGAGATTCTGCAAGAAATTAAAAATGGAGCTACCATATGATCCAGCAATCCCACTTCTGGGTATATATATACACCCACTTCTGGGTATATATATTGAGAATTGAAATCCACTCATCTCTTTGAGATGGCTGCACTCCTGTGTTCATTGCAGCATTATTCACAATGGCCAAGATATGGAAACAACCCAAGCGTCCACTGACAGATAAATGGATAAAGAAAATGTGGTATACACATGCAATGGAATGCCATTCAGCCTTTAAAAAGAAGGAAATCCTGCCTTTTGCAACAACATGCATACACCTGGAAGACATTATGCTAAGTGAAATAAGCTGGTCACAGAAGAACAAAAATTGCACGATTTCACTTACACGAGGTACCTAAAATAGTAAAACTCAGAAGCAGAGAATATGACAGTGGTTGCCAAGGGTTGGAGTGGGGGTGAAAATGAGGAGATGCTCTCACTGCGTAGACAGTTCCAGTGGTGCTAAATGAATAAGTTCTAGAAATCTGCTGTACAACATGGTGACTGTAGGTGACTATATGGTCACGTGCACTTCAAGATTTGTTAAAAGGATAGGTCTCACGTTAAATTAAGTGTTCCTCGTGCACAGGCACACACACACACACACACACGCACACACACACACACACACACAGGGACACAAGGAAACTCTGGGAGGTTTGGATATGTCCATTCCTTGATTATGGTGATGGTATTACAGGTGTTTGTATATGTTCAACCTTGAAGGCGTTCTCACTGGCTAAATCTAGGCCAGACTTAGCATCAAAACAATAATGATGATAAGAGATACAATCCACTGAGCAAAATAAGAATCCATAAGTCCATACTGATATAAATAAATAAATAATCAAGGAATCAACAGATAAATATGAGGGAAGGAAAAGCACTTCTTTTTCTTTTTAAAAATACTTTATATTTTATTTAGCTAACATGCAGTGTAATATTGGTTTCAGGAGTAGAATTTAGTGACCCATCACTTACATAACACCCACTGTTCATCATAATAGTGCCCTCCTTGACGCCCATCACCCATTCAGGCCATCCCCTCCTCCCTCCCTCCATCAACCCTAGTTGTTCTCCATAGTTAAAAGTCTCTCTCTTTTTTTAAAGTTTATTTATTTATTGAGACAGAGAGAGAGAGAGAGAGAGAGAGAGAGAGAGCGAGGGTGTGTGTGTGTGTGTGAGCAGGGGAGGAGAAGAGGGAGAGGGAGAGAAAGAATCCCAAGCAGGCTCCATGTTGTCAGCCCAATGTAAGGCTGGATCCCATGAACTGTGAACCTGAGCCGAAACCAAGAATCAGCCACTTAATTGACTGAGCCACCCCAGTGGCCCTCTAGTTAAGAGTCTCTTATGGTTTGCTTCCCTCTTTCTTTTTTTCCTTCTTCTATATTCATCTGTTTGGTTTCTTAAATTCCACATATGAGTGAAATCATATGGTATGCGTACTTCTCTGACTGACTTATTTCACTTAGCATTCATTATACTCTCTAGTTCCATCCATGTCATTACAAACGGCAAGATTTCATTCTTTTTGATGGTTGAGTAATATTCCATCGTATGTGTACCACACCTTCTTTATCCATTCATCAATCGACAGACATTTGGGCTCTTTCCATAGTTTGGCTATTGTTGATAATGCTGCTATAAACCCCGAGGTGCATGTACCTCTTTGAATCTGTATTTTTGTATCCTTTGGGTAAATACCCAACAGTGGAATTGCTGGGTCCTAGGGTAGTGCTATTTTTAACTTTTCGAGGAACCTCCATACCGTTTTCCAGAGTGACTATACAGGAAAAGCCCCTCCCTAAAGCGTGATGCAGAATCAGTGAGGGTGGGATCGTGGAAATAGAAAATTGCCATTTGGCAACCATCACAGCGGTGTTTGATTCAGACTGGTGTCGGCAATGGAGGCTCAGGCTGGTGGGCAGAGGTTAGATGAGGATCAGGATATGGGCGTCATACATATTACTGCTAGATTTCAAAGGGGAAAATGGTGACTTTAAGACGGAGAAGTTGGCGACGTGATCAGAGAGTCCACCAGTGTCGAGACAGATGGACGCCAAGTGGTGTAATGCGTTGATGGGAGTGGGGAATCACTTCCGCGGTATTCCTGCCAGGAGAGCCCGATCTGGCTCTGCCGAGAAGAAACGCGAGACCGCTTAGGTTGAGCGACATCCGAGAGAATATAAAGCCTGTATTCTTTCAGACGGTCTAGGACGCGCAAGTCGGGAAGACGGAGGAACTGTGGCAGATATAGAATACTCCAGAGACCCGACAAGCAAATGCAGTGCCCGGTTCTTGTTGGCAACCTGGACCAGAGAGGAAAGAGATGTTGTCTGGACACCTGGTGGCATCTGAATGGAGTTTGTGGATTGGGTGATGATATTGTATCCATGCAGACTTTCTGATTTGCAGGGTTGTAGGGTGTTTATGCGGAGAATGTCCTCGTTTGGGGGAAATACACACTGGGGTATTTGCGAGCAATACAACGTCGTGTCTGCAGTTCAGTTTCAAACGGTTCTGAAAAAGACTTAGTAAGAATGGGTATACATAAACACAGATAAATAAATCAGCATACACACACATAAAAGGGGAAAATGCACTGAAATATTGCAAGGAGGGAATCTGGGTGAAGGGACATGAAACAAGAATTCTTTGCAGTGTGCTTAAAACTTGGCAGGAAGTTTGAAATGATATCAAAACAAATTAGTTTTTCTTAATGCAGGAAAAAAAAGAGTAAACCTAATCGTCATTTTTCCCCAAGGCCATTTCAGCTCCCTGAGACAAGGGGTCTGTCATGTACTTCTGTGGTCTCCCTTGACACGTTGCAAGCCACACAGGGAGTCTTCGATTTGCTGGCAGGCAGGCCACGGCATAAACGTACAGAGCTGCTCCTCACATGTAACATGACTGACCAGTTAGCGATTACACTTGCCTTCACACACCACTGTTGGGTCTACCTTGAGTGCCATCCGGAGCAATCATCTCGAGTGAGGGAAGGAATCGGTGGTGAGTACTGGAGAATCCCATAGATGTTCTGCCTCACTCATTGGCTGGTCTCCCGGCCTTGCAAGCGTTTGCTGACCGTCTGTGGTCGGGAACTAGGCTGCCATTCACTTTGATGGTCTAGATAGAATTTTGCTGATTTGGGTCTGATTCCGCGTGCTCTTCCGGATTCGGTGACGTTTAACTTTGGTGTTGTCGGTTTTGATCAACCAGTGTATTCTTTTGGGTTTTCAGTTAACAAAACACACACTTAGAGTTCCAACGGCACCTTCATCATTGAAATTTCTGAATAATAATTTTGTTATACGAGTCTGAAATTCTCTGACTTCTCAGCCCTTTTGTTCCTTTGAAAGAATTGTTTATGCAGCATGAGTGTTTAATGTTTCTTTTCTAAAGAGTATAGCGCTAGGCTCTCCGGAATATTCCGGAACCCAGACTGAGAGTTGGAAGGGGATTTAGAGGTTGTCCAGTGCACAGTGTCCAATCCAGACTGGAGAATGACTTCTATGCCATGGACCCAAGGGCTGCAGCTAAGGAGGAAAGAGTGGGCAGAGACAGGACCCAAGCCACAGGTGTTTCTCCCCTCAGCAGAAATGACAGCAAACATTTCCCTTGCTCGGCTATAGCCAGAGTCAGAAAGCACTGATCCACCCAATCTCCCAGCCCAAGCAGGAGTTCTACCAAACAGTCGTGAGGAGGCCCCAGCCTCTGCATAAACCCTTCCAGTGATAGGGACCTCAAAACGCTCCTGTTGAAGCTCTCCGATCTAATACTCAACAGAGGTCATGGCATTTGCTCCTTCTCTCCCCTCCTTACCCTGTACCTCACCCTGTCTTCTAATTCTCTGCACACCCACCCGGCAGGGCCAGATCCAGAAGGCACATTTCTGAGGCAGCTCGGTGGGGTGGGAGAGGTGCCCAGCTGCCCCCCAAGGGTTGCTGTGGCTGTCGCTTGCCTATAGTCTCTTTGACAGCTTTGTGCTCCGCGCTATAAATAAATGATTGTGAATGCTTATCTGCTTCCCTCTGTGTGCTTTTCAAGTTATTTTTGGGTGACAGGCCTCTTCGGTGTTAGGTGGGGGCCTGCATTATTGAAGACCATGCGTGCCTTGTCAAAGGGAAATAAGGTCAGCGTGCACGTGGGGAGGCTGGGCTGGGCGGACAGTCGATTTGGGCTTGTCTGAGGTTCACAGCACCATTCACGTCCTCTTGCTGAAGGGTCCCAGGCAGACCACGGGGCCCCCGACACAGTCCAACTGCTCCCCACAGACTACCTTGGGTTCAGGCTCCACTCGTCACGTTAACTCTGCATCCACAGGCTCTAGTCCCTTAAAACAAGGCACATGGAATTTGCACAGGATCCTGGAAGAGGAGTCGGGATTCTTGGGCAACTATCCAGGCCTGCGGCTTCCTGGTTGGATGGCCTTGGGTGAGTCACTACTTCTCTGTGTCTCAGTATTTTTATCCATGAAATGACACTGCTGATCACTGCCCTGCCTGCTTAGAGGGCTGGAATGTGGGTTTTCATTTCCCTACTATGGTCAGCTCTGGCTGCTGAGGTCCCAGAAACATGGCCAGGGCTCAGAACATTCCTCGGCTCCCCTCCCTGGGAGGCCCTTGGAGGCCAGCAGCCAGGGCCTCAGGGACTTTTCTAGCGTGGCAAACCAAGCTGTATTCTTTTGACCTCAAGCGTCCATGCAAGAAACTCAAAAAGAGAAACCCCGCTTTACTAGGGCTTCACTTAGATCCAAACTCGGAGGAGGCGTGAGACGGAGCTGTCCTCCTCCAGCCCTTCCCCCTCCTCCCTCTGGAGCCTCTCAGCGCCCGCGGGCCTCTGACCACCGACTTTCCTCAGAGCTTGCCTTCTGTTCCGGAGGAAACCTCCTCAGCCCCTTCCTCTTTCTCACTGTCCTGTGCCACCACCCCCAGGCCTGCCCCTCCAACCATCAGCGCATCTGTCCCTCAAATCCCTGTACCCCTTCCTCCACATTTCCAGGCCTCCAGCACCTGTGGTCAGACCTTAACCCTGCAGACCTTAAACCTTTACACTACTGGGTCTGAAGACCATCTGCATCTATTGTGGTTTTCTGAGTCTTAATGAGAAGGAATCGATTCACCAACTGGAGGGGTTTTTGTAAAGCACAGCACCAACGTGTCTGAATACTTCAGGAAATGCCCGTTGCCTTAGGAATCCTTCCTCCTTATTTTCAGGAATTTCTTCTACCTGCGTCTGTCCCTGCCGGGTCACGCTCCTCACGGGACTTGTTGGGCTCTGGCTCCAGGCCTTCTAAGCCTGAACACTTGACTGTCTTCAGGATCCCTACTTCTGCGGCTCCCACAGGACAGCCTCTGGATTCCCCTGGCAGGACTCCCTGTTCCCAGCCAGCCGTGGCTCCTTCGTCACTCAGTCGCCAGCCACTGCCCCACCTTCCCTGCCCCTCTGCCCCCCATTGCTCCAGCCCAGTTCATTATCTGGACCTTTTCTGCTTTTCACCCTCCACTGATTTGCAGCAGGTTCCAATTAATAATTTTAAACGGTCACCAATTTTCCCTGAGCCTCAGGCAATAATGGAGATTTAGGTCTAAATGAAAATTTGCTAATTTAGAAACATTTGCCCACTAATCGCTGCTGAAGCCCTACGACTTGGCAGGCTTGTAACTCACCGCTGTCCCTTTCCTGGTCTGATCTCTCTGTCTCTGGAGGGGTTAACTCAGTGCTTCTCAATCCAGGTGATTTTGCCTCCAGGGGATGTTAGACAATGACTGGACACACTGGGTTGTTACTACTTGGGGAGGGGAAATGCTACTGGCCTTAGTGGGTAGAGGCCTGGGATACAGCTAAACATCCCACAATGCACAGGAAAAGTCCCCACAACAGAGAATTCTCTGGCTCAAAATGTCAATTATGCTGAGGCTGAGAAACCCGAATATAGAACGTTCCTGGGCTTCTCCCCCAGAAACCTTTCCTTGCACAGTCCTGCATTCTCTAGAGCAGGACTCGAAGGTTTTGTTTCTTACTTACAAGTGCAAAATTATCTTCTTAGTTGTTCGAGATCTGTTTTCTTTGTTTATTTTAATGGATCCAATACTCAAACTCAGAAGATTTTGCCAGGAAATCTGTATTCACAGCTTGTGCTGGAAGATGGGGGATCTTTTCACACTGGTCTCCAGTTCCCAGGTGGCAACATCCAGTGGGAGGTAGCAGCTCCCCATAGCCTTGTACATGGGGCATTACCTATCTGGTCACCAGTCTCCGCCATTCCCTGTTGCTGTTTGACCTTGAGTATCAGTTGCCACTTATTACCATGCTTGCTCTGCTGTTTTCTCATAGCAGAGAAACACATGTGTTCCAATCCTGAACCAAAAGTGCGAAAATCGCAGGTAGACTGGGTTGTACCCACATCCGTCTCTCATTTTTATCGTCTATTTTGTTTCTGGGCATTTGACTGTGCACTTCTAGCTCCAGATGGCTCCTGCTGAGCATGGGAGTGACCCTTGACTCCTGTAGAGTCCCTCCCAGGCCCAGCCCTGCAGATTCACAAGAGGCCAGCAGGGTGAGTGGAAGGTAATTCTCGTGTTCCTTTTAAGCTTCCTGCTGGGAGGTGGGGCTCCTGTGGATTGGGGTTCCCAGTAGATCCACATCAAACACTCCCCATGGAGCTCTAGAGAGAGCTGCAGAGCAGGCCTCGGTCACTCAGCCCGAGGGAGCCCTATCCCCACCCCATTTTTCCTAACACAGCATTGGTGAATTGGTCCACGAGCTAAGGCAGGCTTGCTGCCTGCTTTGTCAATAAAGTTTTATTGGTGGACAGTCATTGCCATTCACTCACCTGTTGTCTGTGGCTGCTTTCCTGCTACACTGGCAGAACTGAGTAGTTTTGCCAGAGACTGTATGGCTCACAAAGCCTAACATAATTTACCACCTGTTTCTTCGCAGAAAAAGTTTGCAGACCCCTGTCCTGACATAGAAGTTCCTGTCAGTTATATACACTTTGCAGTTTACAAAGCACTTCTTTTTTTATATATATAATGTAATTGTATTACTTATTTTTTTAATTTACATCCAAGTTAGTTGACATATAGGGTAATAATGATTTCAGGAATCAAATTTAGTGATTTATCACTTACATACAACACCCAATGCTCATCCCAACAAGCATCCTCCTTAATGCCCCTTGCCCACTTAGCCCATCCCCCACCCAACACCCCGCCAGCAACCCTCAGTTTGTTCTCTGTATTTAAGAGTCTCTTATGGTTTGTCTCCCTCTCTGTTTTTACCTTATTTTTGACAAAACACTTCTTTTGATCCTCCTAACAACTTCATGTTGTGGTCAGGGAAAAGATTATAGAAAGTGTAAACAAACATTTTTGAGCAGCTGCTGGGGGCCAGGTACTGAGCTCCCGTCTTTCACATGCATTTGCTCACGGCAGCCTTGGGAAGTAATGACTTTAACTTTACAGAAGCTCAGAGAGGTTAAGGGACGGGCCCACGTTCACCCTCGAGTCCACCTGGCTCCCTGCCAGGCCTCTCTGCTCTCCAGCTTGCTCTGATGCAGCAGTCTCGACCCTTGGCTGCGTGTGGTGGAGGTCTATCACCACGGCACAGCGGTGGAACCCCTCTGCCCACACCCCCGGCACAATCGCTAGAGTTACAGCCTCTCCTCCCCCAGGCCTCGCACTGGTGAGTCACTAGGAGTAGAGAAGTGTTGTATTAAGGGTCAGTCCACCCTGCTTCGTTCTTGCCCCCTCTTCCCAAATTGCCCAAGGATGGATGCCCCATGAACTGCTGGGCAAATTCTTCCCCGGGTACCTGACAGCTACCATCCTTGACCAGCATTGCCAGAGGGAAACAGAGGCTGTGCATGCCCAGCCTAGCTCATCCTGACCCTGACCACTGGAGATGCCAGGATGAAAGGGCCAGGGACGTGGGGAGAGATTAGAAAGGAAGACAAAGGGAGGGGGTCTGAACTGAGAAGAGCACGGCCCGGTGGCCGCAATGGGGACAAGGGCCAAGGAATCAGGGCAAACAGAAAGCAACTGTGTATTTCACTGCAAACGGCCTGCCGGCCTGTGAAGGGTAATAGATGGGAAGTTCCACGGGGCTGTAATCCAGTCCGATAGGACAGGCCACACAGAACCCACACACCTCTGTGGAGTAATTTGTGCCACATTAACTCTGTGCACTTGGGCCTCCATGTGCAACCATGTGTGTCTTGACATCCGTGTTTTGTGTGAGCAAACAGGGCTGGCCAAACCCACGGGACCTCTGGATGGTTTCACGCATGGGAAATGATGGGAGGTGCCGGGAAGAAGTGCTGACCCCAAAACATCTGGGCCTGCCATGAAGCCTGATGTCCTCCTCTTTTAGATTCCTATCCTGCTCTGCTACAGTAACCGGCACCCGACAGATGCTCCGTAAACATTAACTTGAACCCATCCTTTCAACTGGGTGAGATATCTTGTGTACATATCTGCGTCTATACATATCTACATACATACATATGTATGCAGAGATTCTATTAAATGTAAAGTCCAGTACAAATGTTACCTATGTTTTCCATTATCGTTATCCATGTATTCAATACAAATTGAGTGCCCACTGCATTAGTTGCTTTCCTTTTTTAACTCGCAGAAGAGGTTGGTGTGAGAGAACAGTAAACAAGCTGGCTGTACGTGCAACAGCCTCGGCCGTGTGGCTGTCAGAGAGGAGGCGAGGTAGGTGGGGCTGTGGAAGGAGCCAGGCTGGCAGCTTGGACTTGACCTCAGAGGCATTCAGGACAGGCCGTGGCCCCTTAAGCACAAGGACAAAGTGGGGGGTTGGAAGTCAGCCTGGCATTGGCATCACGGAGTCCTCAGGTGGGGGATCTAGTTGGGAGGCAGGTGCCGCTGGTCGTGATCACGGTCATTACCTAAACACCCCGCCGCTCTGGAGCACTGGCCGCATAGCACAGAGATCTCCTTATCTCATGGAATCTTCCCGGCAACCTGAGAGATTTATATGTCCCCCTTTTCCAGTAACAAAACCGAGGCTCAGAGCTATGGGGTTGCAGAGGTGCTATGATGTGACAACAGGCCTGGAGGGCAGGGAATACCTAGCAGGACTCTGCAGCAAGGTTTGAAGCAGACCAGGTGGACGGTGGCTGCCTGAGGCCGTGCAGCTCAAGGGCCCAGAAAATGAGAATATAGTGGGGCCTGTCCCCAAGCTTTGGGCCTCAGAGGCCCCTACTGGAGGACAGACAGGGCCAGTTGCCTTCCCCTAGCAGGAGGAGACCAACTCCCAGAGTGCACAATGGCTTCCACTGTTGAGTCAGGGCATCCGAGGGGCCCCCGTGTCCAGTGAGGTTGTGATTCAGCAAGAAAGCAAGTCACTTCCTTCCTTGCCGACTGGTAGCAAGGCCATGGGCTGCTCTTCAGCCTGAGGTTCCCCTTGAAGACTGTGTAAGCCCGCTCCTATCCTCCTTTCCCGCAACAAATTTCTCGCCGCAGACTTTTTATACCATGATGATGAAGGCCAGGTGTGGTGAAAAGACACCTCTGTGCTTCCGGAGAAAGTTGTCTCCCAGCTCATTCTCCCTCTGGCAACATGCCAGCCTTTTACTCACTGGGCCTGGGAAACCAAACATGATATAAAACAAAATAAAATGACACAGCTTCATTATCTGCCGGAGAAAGATGATTAAGCCGGTCTACTTTGTGTCCTGATGGGCTATCTCTGCACTGTGTGTCCAATGTTGCTTTCCTTCTGGATCAGGACGACAGTATGAACTGTCTGTGGGTTAATTGGTTTCTTGGAAGGTTTATTCATTTCTTCCTCTCCCCCTCTGAAGGCAAAGAACATTTCACAGAGTCAAAATGCTCAGCTTCTATTTTATGTGTCCAGAACATAACATGCATCAACCAGACATCCTGTCACAGCCAGTGAGCAGTGAGGTGGGATGCCTTCCCCTCCTCCCAGAGCCTTGTTGCCAACACAGTCAGTGGGGCCCCCAACGGGCCGGGTGTGGACGACCGCCCCTCGGTGGGTCTGCTCCATGGTTTCCCCTTGGCTCCTGGGAGAAGCTGGACAGAGTTAACAGTGAGCTTGCCCTCGCCTTTCCTATCCATATCCCATCCATACCCAACAGTGTCTTAGGGCTTGACAAGACACCACACCCAGGAAGCCACCCTGGATTACCTGCACAATCATTATGATTGCAGAGTCGGTGCAAACCCCCTTCTTCTGTCACCGTGCTAACCACAGGCTTCTGACACCTGATGATTAAGGTCCAGGGCTAGAGAGGAACATGCCTTTTGCTTTCTAAGATCAGAGGTGCTTATATATATGTCTCGTTTCTTTTCTTGGTTTGTTTGCTTGACTATTAAGGTTATTCTTTTTGATTGTTTTTGAGCCATTCGGCAGGTGTGTTTTTCTGGCCCCCAACTGTATTGCCAATGCCTCTGAGGCAGAAACCACACCTAATTATCTGCGGTGTCCAAGACCCCATAATATCCTCAGCACTCGCTGGAGTGGCAGATGATTCTAGGAAGCCGGGCGGCGGCAGGTGGGGTGCCAGGCCATGGCTCCGGAGCAGGCTGCTGGGGGCAAATGCGGACCAGGCAGCTCATTTCACCCCCTCATTGCCTCCCTTTGCACGTCTGTAAAATGGAGACCGTAATGCCAACCTTGTTGGGTCCTTGTGAGGATTAAGTACCTGGTAGAGGGACTGGCATGTGGTAAACACTGACCACAGGCCTCCGGGGCTCTTGAGATCCTGTAAACACACAGCACCATGCTCCCTTATGCTGGGCCTCTTGCTTCCTTTCTGGATACCCCACATCTGGCTTGGCCAGTGAGGGACAAGGCTGGAGAGGACACACAACAGGCCAAGCAGGGTTCCCACCACGGCTTGTACCTTTTGTATCCCTTCCCAGCACCGAGAGGGAACCTCACTCACAGACCTGGAATAAGGCCTGGAGAGATCTAGGACCTCTGATTTGTTCCCAGACTCCCAGCTAAGCCTGGAAAGTCCCCACCCAATGGCTGGTGTTTACATTTCTGTTCTTCCCTCCCCTGGGTGCTCCTGAAACGGATCTGTTTTTCTCCCCAAAGCCCACCCCTGCCAGGGCCCCCGAAAGCTTCATCAACTGAAAAGAAAAGAACCATGACTCAGCAATGGGGGCCCTGGAACCTGATTGAAATCCCTGACAGATATTTATGGCAAAAACATCTCTCTTTATATAACAATTTAATCAGGCCGAGGTGTGGTAAGCAGGGAGGCACCCATTAAGCCCGGCTGTTAATGCAGCCAAATCCTCTCCTGCTGATGGATGTGGCATAGGCATGGCTGGTCGTTAGAAATTAAAGCGGAACCGAAATCCATTTGCTGCCTGGTGGCGTGGAGCACTGTTGTTACAGCTTAACACAAGCCATCTCTTGTGCGCTGTGAGGCCGACACACGGAAAGCCGCCTCCTGCCCCTGCGCCAGCTGTAATTCAGAGAGAGCGTCACTTTCATGTGCTTTCTCCACGGCCACGGACAATTGACCTTAGAGACACTTGATTTTCCTGGAGCCACAGGTTGGAAGAGGCAGGAAGAAGAGGAGAGAGAGGGAGCAGGTGAGGAAGACAGAGACAAGCCTCTTCTGGGGATGAAAGAAAAGACTGTGCCTTTGAAAAAGAAGGCAAGCTCTTCCCACCCCCTGTGCTTGGAATAACTTTCCACTCAATACTGCACAGTGGTCTCCTCTCTTCCATCAAAGCCACCCTAATACTCCTTCTCTGTGTGTTTTTTATGTCATTGTTGTCCTAATGGCAAGGTGATGCCAGCAGAAGGAGAGGGACATGGCTCGGTCGGACCTCGGGAGCAGGCATAGTTCCAGGACTCGGTGGTGTGTGCATCCTGGGCCGGGAACCGGCTCATCCAGCTCGAGGGTAGCGCCTTGGTCTATCCTGATGGATGCCTGTGCCTGGTATAAATGCAGGTGTTCTGGGACTCAGGCTTCACTGTATCCTGAGCACATTCCCTGCCTCGAGAAAACCCAGCGGGTGGCTTATTTTTGTCTTTGTGTCACTAGTCACTGGCATAATGTCGAGCGCTTAGTTGGTGACTACCCAAGGTTTATTTTGTGGCTGAATGAATGAACAAATGAATCAAGCAGAATTTTCAGGGTTGGTTATTTCCTCTAAGATTCCTCTCTTCTAAGCATCCCTCTTGGGTCCTCCCAAATGCTCAGAGCCTCTAATACACTTAAAATACAATTTGACTGAATTTGCCCGTCTCTCCCCCTCAACACAATCAGATTTATATGTAACTTTATAGAGCAGCCCTATTTCATAAAGGAGGGATGGGCTTTTGCACTTAAGTTCTTGATGGAATCTCAACATTTAGAAGCACAGACAGTATGTCGCCCATCTGTATGTACAGGTTCTGCAGTAGAGAGAGGGAGTGCATGATCCCTCTAGTCCTAAGTGCAGGGGTGCTAACTGGAGGGCAGACTTTTACAGCAATGACCCGATGCCTGGCTTTATCCCTGAGCTTCGGCATGGGGCCAAGAAGCCTCTAGGAGCAAAAGCGAAAACAGAAAGAGAAGGCTGTCAGCATCTCTCTCCCTGCTGGAGAATCAAACGTCCATCCTAAGAGTCTCTTAGGCTAGGATCCACTCATTAAACCAGACGCCACTCTATCATTTGCAAGCAATTCATTAGTCTAAACGGGTCTGAATGTCATCCCCATCTAAGGATTCGTCAGACAATTAATTAGAGCACAAAGCTAGAAGGAAAAAAAAAATCCAGTTCACGAGACCAAGTAACATTCTCATTCATGATAGTCAACTTTCCTCTAGGTTTCTGAAATGCAGAAGGAGGGTCAATGGTAGCAGGTGCCAATCCGGAGATGTATTGGAGGAGATTTTGCGATGTGCTGGGTTTTGGCTTGCCCACCTGACTGCTTCTCTGCTGTGAGCTGCTCCAAAAGATTCATGGTGCTGAGCCTTGAGTGGTGACTTTGGCTCCCAAGGATCTGAGAGCTGCATGTTGGAGAAAAACAGACATCAAGCACCACGGCACCAAGAAGAGGCTGGCCCTTGCGTACTAGACGCAGGTGGTGAGCTGGGGCAGCCTGGGGCACTTCGAGCCGGAGGATCAGGGAACTCAGGAGGAGATGGCTTTGAGCCAGGTCTCATACTTCTGCAGGCTGCTGCACACCACACAGGAGCCAGAGGGACGGTGGCTGGGGCTGCCAGCTCTGTGTCCAGAGTCAAACCCCCAAGATCATCTCTGCCTTCCTTCCTGGAAGAGCTTGCCCCACACCAAAACACTCAGCCTTTTGGTTCTCTCTGAAAGGACCACAGCAGGAGGCCCCTGAGGGACTCACAACCGGGAGCATGGAATTATTCTCAGACAATGCGTGATCAACTTACATTTATGATAGGTTTCACACACACACACACACACACACACACACACACTCATTGAATTATTTTACTTCCTATCATACTTCATATCACATCTTAAGGTAATGTAGGTCAAAATATGTTTGGTTGTGTTTTTCTCTGGGCTTTTAGAGAGTTGTGTGCCGTAGGAATTTCTAAACTGCTATAATGTCATTTATCAAAGGCAGGTGAGGTCGGGACATGCTGGAGAAACATCTTTCTACTTTGTTTTTTTGCTGAGACCCCCCCCCCCCCACCTCAAAGACTCTAGAAGATGTCACCTCCTAGCTTACCTGGTCAGCCTTCACCAGCCCAGTACTGGAGAGTGAGGCCAAAGTACATTTAAAGATGGGTGTGTTTAGACATAGCATTAACAGGGTGTTGCTGGCAAAGGGACATAGGGGAGTTACAAGGAAACCTGTAACTCTTGATTTTGGGAGGAGAGAGAGAAGCACTGTCTCCTGAGATTCATAGCCATTTATTTAAATTTGTAGTCTAATACCATACTGTCTTGCTGATTACAGCTTTGTAGTAGAGGCTAGAGTCTGGGATTGAGATACCTCTGGCTTTGGTTTTCTTTTTCAACATTACTTTGGCTATTCAGGGTCTTTTGTGGCTCCATACGAATTTTAGGATTGTTTGCTCTAGCTTTGAGAAGAATGCTGGTGCAATTTTGATTGGGATTGCACTGAATGTATAGATGGCTTTGGGTAGTATTGACATTTTAACAATATTCATTCTTCCAATCCATGAGAATGGAATGTTTTTCCATTTCTTTGTGCCTTCTTCAATTTCCTTCGTAAGTCTTCTATAGTTTTCAGCATACAGATTTTTTACATCTTTGGTTAGGATTATTCCTAGGTATTTTATGGTTCTTGGTGCAATTGTAAGTGGAATCTATTTCCACAAAGCTGTAATTATCAAGACAGTATGGTATTGGCACAAAAACAGACATATAGACCAATGGAATAGAATAGAGAACCCAGAATTGGACCCACAAATGTATGGCCAACTAATCTTTGACAAAGCAGGAAAGAGTATCCAATGAAAAAAAGTTTCTTTAGCGAATGGTGCTGGGAGAACTGGACAGCAACATGAAAGGATGAAACTAGTACACAAAAATAAACTCAAAATGGATGAAAGACCTAAATGTGAGACAAGAAACCATCAAAACCCTACAGGAGAAAACAGGCAACAACCTCTTTGACTTCAGCCGCAGCAATTTCTTGCTTGACACATCTCCAAAGGCAAGGGAATTAAAAGCAAAAATGAACTATTGGGACCTCATCAAGATAAAAATCTTCTGGGGGCACCTGGGTGGCTCAGATGGTTGAGCATCCGACTTCGGCTCAGGTCATGTTCTCATGGTCCGTGAGTTCGAGCCCTATGTCAGGCTCTGTGCTAACAGCTCAGAGCCTGGAGCCTGCTTTAGATTCTGTGTCTCCCTCTCTCTCTGTCCCTCCCCCACTCATGCTCTGTCTCAGAAATGAATAAACATTTAAAAAAATTTTTAAAAAAGATAAATATGTTCTGCACTGCAACAGAAACAATCAACAAAACAAAACTAAAAGGCAACTGATGGGGTGGAAAAAGATATTTGCAAGTGACATATTGAATAAAGGGTTAGTATCCAACATCTATAAACAACTTACAACCTCAACACCTAAAAAATAAATAATCCAGTGAAGAAATGGACAGAAGACATGAATAGACACTTTTCCAAAGAAGACATCCAGATGGCCAACAGACACATGAAAAGATGCTCAACGTCACTCATCATCAGGGAAGTAAAAATCAAAACCACATTGAGACACCACTTCACACCAGTCAGAGTGGATAAAATTAACAACTCAGGAAACAACAGATGCTGGTGAGGATGTGGAGAAACGGGAACCCTCTTGCACTGTTGGTGGGAATGCAAACTGGTGCAGACGCTCCAGAAAATAGAGTGGAGGTTCCTCAAAAAGTTAAAAATAGAACTACCCTATGACCCAGCAATAGCACTACTGGGAATTGATCCAAAGGATACAGGAATGCTGATTCATAGGGGCACAAGTACCCCAATATTTATAGCAGCACTTTCAACAACAGTCAATTATGGAAAGAGCCTAAATGTCCATCAACTGACAAATGGATGAAGAAGATGTGGTTTATGTATACAATGGAATACTACTTGGCAACGACAAAGAATGAAATCTTGCCATTTGCAGTAAGGTGGATGGAACTGGAGGGTATTATGCTAAGTGAAATAAGTCAGTCAGTGAAAGACAGATATCACATGTTTTCACTCATATGTGGAACTTGAGAAACTTAACAGAAGACCATCAGGGAAAGGAAGGGAAAAAAAATAGTTACAAACACAGAGGGAAGGAGGCAAACCATAAGAGACTCTTAAGTACAGAGAACAAACTGAGGGTTGATGAGGGGGGTGGGAGAGAGGGGAAAACGGGTGATGGGCATTGAGGAGGCACTTGTTGGGATGAGCACTGGGTGTTGTATGTATGTGATGAATCACCGGAATCTACCCCCAAAACCAAGAGCACACTGTATACACTGTATGTTAGCCATTTGACAATAAATTATATTTAAATAAATAAATAAATAAATAAATAAATAAATAAATAAATATCTGTAGTCCAAATTTCCAGGCAGAAAATTCAATTTCAAATGTCATTGGGTTGGTATAGCTCCCCAGTGCTTGGTAGATAACAACAAAAATTTTCTCTGGAAGAATGCAATTTCACCTGAAATTCTCCAGATTCTCCAGATAGGGAGAATTTCTACAGATAGGGAACATGAAGTTATCATCAAAAATTATAAAACACATATGGAAACAAAGCACTGTGGGCAAAATCCAGCAGAAGTAACAGATAGTGGAATCAGAACCCCAAATACTTCAGACATTAGCATTACTGGACATGGGATATAAAATAAGTGTGTTTAATGTGTTACATATGTTTAATATATTCTAAAAAGCTTAAAAATAATGAGCAAAAAGTAAAAGACTATAACAAATGACCAAGCGTGTTTGAAAAGAGAACAAATAGAACTTCAACAAAAAAATATAATTTAAGCTAAAAACTCAATGGACAGCTAAATAATAGATTCAACACAGATGCAGGAGGAATTGGCAAACTGAAAGATATGGATACGGCCAAAGATACAGATTGATTTCAAACATTGTTAAAGATAGATTTAGAATGTAGTCTTCAGAAACCAAGAGATAAACAGTAAGAAATAAAGGTGGAGACATGAAAGTCAGGGTAAGAGATTGTAAATTTACCTAATTGACTGGAATAAAAAAACAGGGACGAGGCAAGGGTGAAAGAGTTAATGGCTATGGGTTTTTCCAGAATTGTTAAAGGACACCGAACCTCAGTTCCAGGAGTTGCAACAAATGCCAAGCAGAATGTATAAAATGAAATCCTCACTTACGCAAAGTAGTGTGAATCTGCAAAGCACCAAAGACAGACAGACCAAGAGAGAGAGAGAGAGAGACAGAGAGACAGAGAGACAGAGAGAGAGAGAGCACCAAATCAGAAATAGGCAAAACCAATCCGTGAAGACAGATAGGCTAACAGCACTTACCTTTGGAGACGTGGGTAATGATCAAGGAAGCCTTCTAGAGTGCTTATAAGGTTTCATTTTCACTTTAAACATCCGAGTGATAATTACATGAGTGTATCACTTTGTAAAAATTCAGCAGGCTGTACATTTATGATTCATGCACTCTAAAGTAAAAAATATGCTATCCTTTAATTTTTAAAACTCACATTTAAAGGAATGGTACTTAGACTAGGAGCTGGCTTTTCAACAGCAACAGCAACAGCCAGAAAATAGCTGAATAAAATATCGTCAATGTCCCAAGAGAATAACTTGAATTCCATCCCCAGTGAAACCATCTTCTGAAAATGAGGGTGAAATAGCCACATTTTCAGATAAATGACCCTCACTAACAGAAGTTCTAAAGAATGTACATTAGACAGGAGGAAAATTATTCCAGATGGAATGTCTAAGGCAAAGAAAGAACGTGAAATACTATTTTGGAAATGGGTGGATAAATCCAAATAAACATGGACTGAATAAAGCAAGAGTGGTAACAATGTCTACGTTGTAAGGTTACAGACAGCTATAAATCAAAATACTAGACAAAAATAGTGTATTAGATGGAAAAGGGGAGATGAAAGGTAAAGCATTCTAAGGCTCTTACATGGTGGGGGAGGAAGATAAAGATATGGATTGATTTCAAACGTTGTTAAATCTGCAATGTTAAAATATCTAGGGCAACCACTAAAGGAATACATATATAAAACATATTTTCCAAACTACTAAAGGAAAAAAATGGAAGAAGAATAATATTTAAAAAGTACTTTCAGCAAGAAAAGAGCAAAGAGAAGACAGCAAGAAAAGAAAAAAAAATGAGAAACAGAAAAAGTGGGACAAATAGGAAGTACAAAGTAAAATGGTAGAAATCTAAATATATCAGCAGTCACAATAAATATAAATTGATAAACTCTCCAGTTAAAAGATTGCCAGACCACATTTTTTAAACCCAAGTAAATTGTGTTTATAACACAAATATTGAGAGTAAAAACATGAAAACATGAAAAAAGATGTACCCAGTAAGCAGTAACCTTAAGAAAGCTGGGTAGTTATATTAATGTCAAGTTAAGTGAATTGCAGAGCAAAGCATTAACTAGATATAAAGAGGATTACTACACAATGGTAGCTTCAAATCACTGGGAAGATATAAGAATTCCAAACTTGTTTACATTTGAAAGCACAGCCTCAAAATCGAAGTAATGTCTAGGGTATCCCTATAAATAGCACACATATAAGACATAATTTTCAAAGTTGTACGGGGAAAAATGAAAGAATAATAACGTAAAAAGTACTTCAAGCTAGTGATGGACACATGCCATTATCTGTTAGTCCAAACCCCTCTAAAGTACAACACCAAGAGTGAACTTTTACATAAACTATGGACTTTGGGGGATGATGTGTCAATGTAAGTTAATCGGTTATAACAAATATACCACTCTAGTGGGGGATGTTGATGGGGGAGGCTATGCACGTATGGGGGCTGAGGGTATGCGGGAAATCCCTATACCTTCCCCTCAGTTTTGCTGTGAACTTTAAACTTCTCTAAAAAAGGTAAAGTTTTAATCTAAATAAATAAATGATAAAAGACAAAAATAGCACATGTACCTAAAAAAATCAATGTAAAAAACAAAACCCACAAGGATAGAGTAGCAGGGAAAATAAATAGCACTTTAATCAATCCAAAAAATGGCAAGAAACATGAAAAAAATGAGAAACAGAAAAAGAGAAAGCACAGAATAAAATGGTGGAAATAAATCTAAATACATTGACAAACACAATAAATATAAAGCTTGATGAAATTGCTAGGGGATATTGACAAATTCATCATGAATTGTGAGATTTCAACATACTTCCCTAGGGTAATTGATATATCCAGCAAACAACATGATTAGTAAGGCTGGAAAAGCACAATTAAAAGACTGATCTAATAGACACAGACAGTGTCCATTTTATAAAAAATGATTCGTTTCTAGGCCATAAAGCAAGTCTCAAGAAAGATTAAGGTTTTTTTTTAAGTTTATCTACTTTGAGAGACAGAGACGGTGCAAGTGAAGGAGGGCAGAGAGAGTGAGGAGAGAGAGAATCCCATGTAGCTCTGTCCTCACAGCATGGCCTCGACACAAGGTCTCGAACCCTCAAAACTGGGAGATCATGACCTGAGCCAAAACCAAGAGCCAGATGCTCAACTGACTGAACCACCCAGGCGCTCCTCAAGAAGTACTAGTTTTATTTGGAAACTGAAAACACATTTCTAAGCAACTAAAAATAAAAATCATAATAAAAATAAAAATTTAGAAGAGATTGATAATAATAATACTACATATCAAACCTTGTAGGATGCAGCTAATGTAGTAACCAGAGTAGAGTATATAGCTTTGAAACTTATGTTAGAGAAGAAAAATATGTTGAAAATAAATTATGCCTCTAACTTAAGATCTGAGAAAAGAACATTAGAACACACACACACACACACACACACACACACACAGGAGAAGGAAAATCATGATTCCAAATATTTTCCCATAATAGGGAATTGGCATCTGATAAGTCATCTCAAAGTCACTGATTTCCTCCCCGAGAGCTTTTCTTGAGAGTTCACTACTCCACACCAATGCAGTATGAATTTATGTGGTCCTTTGCAGTATTCCAAGTGGACTCAGAGCTATTGACTCTGCAGTGGGCAGACATCAGTGCCTGGAGAGGAAGGTGCCTGGTACACCCTCAGCCCTCTCTGACCCTAGCTGGGCTGAAGCAGTTACAGACGTGGCAGCTGACCATTTACTGCATCTTTTTCTGTGGCTGCACAAGCCTGGCTAATCCTCTGGGGTCCAGCAGTATTTAATATACCTTCAGGCCCTTGGGCCAAAGCAAGAAAAAAAACCCCAGCATTTCTTGAGTCTCTTCACTCTCAGTGGGTTTTGTTGCTGGTTTTTGTTGTGGTGGTTGTTTTGGCTTGAAAACAAAAAACCAAAAAAACATGTACCAGAAAAAGCAAGGAAAATGAGGAAGACGTCACCATCCAAAATGGGCGTGAGTATAGACATTAAACAGAGAACCTCTTTGGAAGCCCAAGGTCAGTAATGACCCATTTGAACTCTCTGAGGAGACCATTTGTCAGAGAGAGGAAAGTAAATTCCGCCCAAGAGAAAGAAAATGGAAATCCAAATTCCAAGGCCAAGAGCCTTGCAGTTTATATTGACTGGAAAGAAGAGAATTGTTCTCCCCAGGGGCAGGCCCAGCAGGTGGCATCCTGGTCAGAACCAGCAAATATGCCCTCCCCTCCCTCTGCAGGGAATCATCCCCACCCCCCCACCCCACCCCCACCTTTGCACTCATTCCAGTTACAAGCCCCTGCAGAATTCATTAAAGTATTTTAAAACCAGTGGAGAAAACTTAGTCCATATGTTTGGGCAAGCCATGCACGCACAACCAAGAAATAAATAAATTAAATTGGGGGTGGGGGGGAAGGAAAGAACAAAACAACAAAATTAACTAAGCTTTGAGCGAGTGTCTAATAAACTTGACATTTTTAACAGGCACGTTGAAATTTCCCCCATGTGCTGGTGACAACGGTAATAATTGAATGCATAAGAGATAAAAATCTATTAAAAATAGTGACAGCAGCAAAAGCTGTTGAGAGTTTTAAAATTCAGATTTCTGTTTTAAATTCAAGGTCTGTGGCCTTTCCTCACTTAGCTTAGTTGATGAGGCTATGGAGGGAGCTCTGGCCCTTTGATGGAAAAAGCCCATCAAACTGGGGCCACAGGGCCCACAAGTGTCAGGATTCCTTACAGCAGGCCCTTTTAACTTTTGGGGTGCCCTTGCTGTAGGAAAAGTCCTCTGTTCATGAGGCCCAGAAGCAGTCGTACAGAGCTTTCTGGTTGTGGCCTAGTGGACACACTCTCTTCTCTTGCCCCCACCCCCCACCCCACCTCACTCTAGGACTTGAAGGATATAGAAAGTTCTTTTTGTCAGTGGATGGATGGATGGATGGATGGATGGATGAGCGGGTGGATGCATTTATTAAATGTATCTGAACTTAGAGGTCAGACACCCAGACTCTAGTTCCATCTTTGCCATAGGAATGTTCTATGAACACAAATCACTTTATCTCTGTGGACCTTCATTTCTTCACATGAAAAACAACAGATAGTTTCTTTTTTTTTTTTTTTTATTTTTTTTTCCCACGTTTATTTATTTTTGAGGGACAGAGAGAGACAGAGCATGAACGGGGGAGGGGCAGAGAGAGAGGGAGACACAGAATCGGAAACAGGCTCCAGGCTCTGAGCCATCAGCCCAGAGCCTGACGCGGGGCTCGAACTCACGGACCGCGAGATCGTGACCTGGCTGAAGTCGGACGCTTAACCGACTGCGCCACCCAGGCGCCCCAACAGATAGATTCTTATGATCCCAGGAGATCCCCCTCCCCAACAGTCTCCCAGGATAGAGGGGAAGCCAGCTGACTGTGCTGAGTTACAGGTAATACCACACAGAGACAAAAAAACAAACAAGCTGATTTAGAGATGGGCTCACCTGACCTGGGTGTTCCATATGGCTTCCCAATTTGAGCTGGGTTCATCAAGGACTTTCTTTTTGACCTCACTGTGTACCCAGTCTTCTCATATCTACTCCCTGCTATACCTCGGCGCTTCCTTGCTCATTCTTTTCCTATATCCTTTAGTTATTCTGCCCCAGCTGTCCCTACTATAAGCTGCATTTTCCCAAATTATGATTTCTTCCTCTGGTAAAGTAATTGAACTCATAAGGCTACCCCTGAGCCCAAGGGCCCCACTTCCTAAAAGCCTGCATTCCCTAGCAAGCCTGCACAGGTCCCAGAGCTGACTGCTAGTGGAGCCATTTCCCCCACCCAATTACCACCAACATCATGCACTTGTGGGTTATTTTCTCAACAAACTTGTGTGCAGCAAGTTACCATGGAAATAAGAAAAAGTGATTTGTTGGTATTGGTATCCTGAAAATAAAGTGTGAGCCACGCTGAAAAATATCAGAGGTAGGGGAAGGGGAAGGCTATCAGGAGAAAGAGAAGAGATCTTTCCACACAAGGTGAGGAGGAAGATTCTCGCACTACCCCAGGAGAAAAGTCCAGGTGGTGCTGGAGAGGGGGGTGGAGGCCACCAAGTACTGGACGTGGCCTTGCTGGGGTTGGTGTTCATTTCCTGGTATATGGAAGAATCCCTGAGGGTCTGTCCACTGCTTTCTCTCCAGTAATGAAGATTAAAAACACAATTAAGTTAGATCCAGTAATCTGACCCATTACTATGCATCTTCTCCAGATCAGAGGGCAGTTATGTTGGGTCCTAAGCTGGCCTCATGAATCACCACGACAGGAACAAGCTGGAGATAGGAACAGCTTTTGCTTCAAAGGATTTTCTTGGCAATACTTCTCCTGGTGGCCTACAGATGGGGTCCTTGAAGGATATGCACTGGGATGATTCCCAGAGAGACACCCCAGGATGCGTGTTCGGCCAACACCACCACCCAGGGAGTGTGATGTGCAGTCAGTTAGGTTAAAGAAGCTCAAGGATCGGAGCTGCCTGGATTAGCTGGGTCTGTGTCCACCAGCTCAAGTGTATGTACCATTTTGAACTTAGGGTTGCTCACCTATTAATGGCAATAATCTCATTTGTCGTCTGTGGCTGAAAAACTATGTAAAAGCAGCTGATACAACGGATATACGGAGATATTTAATAAATGTGTTTTTTTCCTCACAGTTTATTCCAAATCCAGAAATCTCTTCCCAGAGAAGCGACTCCTCTGAGGTAGCCAACTCTGAAGGTGGGGACGAGACAGAGCACTGAGTCTATCCAGAGAGGCAGGGGAGACAGCACTGGGGACCTAGAGTGTGCGGCACGTATGGGGTGGTAGAGAAGTGTCTTCCCACCCTTTCACCACCGATGTGTTTAGCTGTCACTTCCTAGAGACTCAGTATGTGATCTTCAACAAGTCATTTATCCCTCTGAGTGACATCATGTCAGTGTGACCCTCCCTCTCCCAGAAGACTTGCCTTTCTCTCATCATGGTGGTTACAGGCTTAGCATTCTGTTAGAGGACCATCGGGCTTTGTGGAAAAGTAGATATGGAGCAAGGGGTCCTTCCCAGAGTCATGCCAAGGAGGCAACTTCCTGCTGTGCCTGTGGCCATAGCCAGCCAGGTTCATGGGCTCTGGTAGGCAGCATGAGCAAGTAGACTCAAGGAATGAGTATACGGCCACACTGCCTGGATGTCTCTGCCTGGTGCAGTGAGGGTCTCAGCCCCTCACCCGTCCTAACCTGATAACCTGTCTCGACTGTAGAACTGATCCAGGCTTCCCACAAAGCCAGGAGGATGTACAGATCTCCAAAATGCCACAGAAACCATCAGACGTTAGTGTCCCGTCCTCAGCGGCAGCTTGCCTGGTGTGTAGAAAGAGAATCAGATTTGGACGCATGAAGACCTAAGTTTACAAGATGTGGGACCTTTGGTACAACACTTCACCCCTCTGGGTGGCTTACTCATCTCTAAAATGAGATTAGTCTGAGGCATCTTGTTACGGAGCAACTCTAAGTGAGGGTGTAACTCTAAGGAAGGGTGTTTGTCCTTAGAAATACCAATGTCTTGTACAACCTTTCCAAGCCATGTAGATCAGTCACTGTCACTCACCAATTGCCACCAGTTAATCATAGTTAGAGAGAGATGGGTCCCAGAGATAGGAGGTTCACTTACTCATTCGGCAGTTATTTAGTGACCATCTACTGCATGCCAGACATTGTTCTAGACACAACCAAAAGGATGAAATCCTTGCAAGCACAGAGTTTACAGTCTAGTTGGGAAGACTGGAAAATAAGCAAATAAACAAGCCAAGATGGTGAGACTGGTGTAAAAAGTACCAGGAGAAACCCAGAGCAGGATAAGGGGATAGAGATCTGGGCTGGTGGGGGCCGAGGGGCACATTGGTGTGAGTTCTCGGGGAACTCTGCAGTTCTCTGATAAGGAGACGTTTGAGCAGAGACCTGAAGGAAAGAAGGGGCAGATTTATAGGAAGAAACTAGAGAGGTTGGGAGGATGAAAAAGAGAGTCCAAATCATCTTCGTAAAGCTGTACCTCAGGCAAGTAGCTTTCCTGTCTTTTTTAGGAGGCAAAGCAAGTTTTAGATCCAGGTCAAGATTCACTATAGGAACAGTGTTTGCAAAGGATCCTTGTAGGCCATTTATTATCCCCTCTTCTGGCCTCCCCGCAGCCTGGCTCTGGAGCCAGCCTCCCCTGCACCAGAAAGTGAGCCCTGCCATCTATTACCAGACTATCTGACCCTGAACAAGTGACCTGGACATTCTAAACCATGTTCTTTCACCTGTATAGTAAGGAAATGAATGCCGGAGCGCCTGGGTGACCCATTCGGTTAAACATCTGACTTCAGCTCAGGCCTTCATCGGGCTCTGTGCTGACAGCTCAGAGCCTGGTCTGTGTCTCCCTCTTTCTCTGCCCTTCCCCTGCTCATGCACAGATACACACGCACACACACACTCTCTCTCTCTCTCTCTCTCTCTCTCTCAAATATAAATAAACATTAAAAAAAAAAAAATAAGGACATGAATGCCTATTCCCTAAGGCTGTTGAGAGGATTAGATGAGCAAATGCATTTCAGGTTTCTGGGGTTCTTGCCTGCATTTCTTACTTTCAGGCAGGGAGGCTGTCCTGGGTCTCCAAAGTCCTCAGAGGAGGTGAATCCCTGTATCCCTTGTCCCAGGACCTCCCTTTTCCTCCTATACTCACAGATGCTCTAAGGGATGGAAATGCCTGAAGCCCTCCCCGCCCCTGTCCAGCAGCAATCCCCTGGGGGCTGGGGGACTGGGCAGGGCTACTGCAGAGAGCTGAGCTGGGCAGAACCACCCGGAATCTCAGGGCTGGAGGGCACTTGGATGTCAGCTCAGCTGTGACGGTCCTGCAGCTCCCTAGAGCGCCACGGCTGGGGACAGGCTTGAGAGATGCCTACAGATTTGATGGTACAAGGAGCAGTTTAAAGTTTTATTTTACAAAACAGAATAAATTAAAAATGCATTAGGAATGAGGCCCTTACTTAACTACAGGGTGTGCTAATGGGCTTGGAGCCTGTGCTCCCTCCTCCTTTAAGCTCTTAATGACTGAGCTTTAATGTATTTTATTTCTTGAAAAACAATCCCACAAGCGCTCAGTACAGTCAGAAAAACATTTCTAAAATCATTAGACCACTGCACGGTAAATATTCATCACAACCGCAGCTCCTACCTGCTCGCAGTGAGGCATCGATTTTTTTTCCTTGCCTTGTTTTGCTTTCTCTCGCTTTCCATTTTCTCTTCTATTCCCCTCTCCACCTCCTCCTCCCAGATCCTCGCCGAAAGCCGAAGCAAGGCTTGGTAGGGGCCTCTCTGAGGAGATCGTTTTTCTAGGGGAGCAGGAGAGGCTTTGCCAGTGTTCGGTTCGGCAGGAGCCAGTACCCCCTGCTGCAGAACCTCCTGACCTGGCTCCCCGCATCCCCCGCCACGCTGTCCTGAGACCCCATGCCCACCCTGCAGCGGGGGGTCTGAAACTCCACCATCAGAGCTGCATGATCACATGGCAGGCAAAAGCACCGGTGTGCCCAGTCAGAGATCTGCAATCCAGTTCTAGCCCTGTGGATGCCATTGTGTGACCTTGGGCACGTCACCTCCCTGCTGAAACCCTCAGAATCGTCATCTCTAAAATGACACTACCGGGCAAACCATCCCCCAGTTGATGTTCTATGACCTCTTTCTCTGAAGAGCCAGACGGCACACCCCCTCTGGCCCCTTACTAGCTGTGGACCCGTGGGCGAACGGCTAAACCTTTTGGAGGCTTATTTTAAAAATTATATGTATGGATAAAATGTGTGTCTGAAAAGCAGGTATTGACGTCTAAGCTATATAAGATGGGCAGAGCACCCAGCATGGTGCCCAGCACACGCTGGGGCTCAACAGCATCGATTTCTCTTGCCTGCACTGTAGTCATCTTGTCCTCTCGGGGGGTGGGGAGGTCCGGAGCTAGAGAGAGAGAGAGGTAAAGAACAGAAGTGTCCTGACAGCACAGGAGGAGCAGGAAGACACAGACTATCCACGGAGCATTTGCCCGGTGTGAGCCTAGGTCCCCACATCTGGAAGAAATGGGAGTGGCTGGGTCTCTTCTGATGGATGTATTAACAGGGAAGAGAATCTCTCACAGATGAGATGAGAACCACCAAGTCCCCACCTTCTTCAGCATACTTTTCCTGCCTCCATGTGGGAAAGCTGGCATTTTATTTGAATACCTACACTTCACTAAGGCTTTTCGCTTGGATCCTGTTGTTTGATCTCCAGAATCTTCTGAGGTGGGTGAGAGTTGTCCTATCCCCAACTAACAGATGGGTAAACTGAAGTCCTGTGAGGTTTACCTCAAGGTCACAATGAGAATAAGTGGCAAAACAAGGCCATATATCCAGACCCCCTGGTTCCACATTCAAAGGTATGAACCAGAATTTTCTTTGCTCACAGCTCTTCAGGGACAATTATGACAGTGCGGCAGATTGTCACAAACATCATGTCAAATAGGGTGCGTTCTTAGATATTCTTTCCGTGTGGAACAACTATCATTGCTAGAGGATCAAAATTGCTGGTAGCTTCTTGAACCCTGCCAGCTGTCATCAGTAGACAGTTATCAATACAAATTCCCAGAATTCAGCTGAGTTCTCAGCTAGGTGAGAAATTCTACAGCGAGAGGCTGTGACCCTATTCTGAATTGTATACCTCTTTCTCTCTGTGGTCTATGAACAAAGGTCTAGCGTACTGTTTCTTTCTTTTTTAAGTTTGTACAGAGCTTTTGACATGCCAGGCACTATGATAAGGATTTATCACACATTATCTCAATTAATCCCTCAAAGCAGCTCCACGAGGTAAACAATATCATCCCTATTTTACAGAGGTATGAACAGAAGTGATTCTATAGGTCACACAGATAATGAGGCACTTACAACTGCTTCTCCCTTGCCTTCTTTTATTACAGAGAATAGAAAGCTAGAATGTTGCCTTTCATACTTTCTCTTGCAATAAGAGAGTCTGTTCCATATGATGTAAGTCAAAGTTCGTGAGTGAATCTCCTGGAAGCAGTTGCTAAAGAGACACGCCCCTCACCCATTTTTACTGCCAGAAACATGGACACAAAGGCTGGAGTTAACAACATCTACTCTGCAAACCCAAGAGTAAAAACTGAATGCTGAGGCACCTGGGTGGCTCAGTCGGTTGAGCGTCCCCCCCCTCCCCCGACTTCAGCTCAGGTCATGATCTCACGGTTCATGGGTGCGAGCCCCGCATTGGGCTCTGTGCTGACAGCTCAGAGCTTGGAGCCTGCTTCAGATTTTGTGTCTCCCTCTCTCTCTGCCCCTCCCCTGCTCATGCTCTGTCTCTCAAAAATAAATACATGTTAAAAAAAATTTTTTTTTTTAATTTTTTTTTTCAACGTTTATTTATTTGGGACAGAGAGAGACAGAGCATGAATGGGGGAGGGGCAGAGAGAGGGAGACACAGAATCGGAAACAGGCTCCAGGCTCTGAGCCATCAGCCCAGAGCCCGACGCGGTCCGTGAGTTCGAGCCCCGCGTCGG
>NW_024412388.1:96446840-96456791 GCF_014898765.1 Herpailurus yagouaroundi
AAAAAATTTTTTTTTAAAGCTGCATGCTAAGAGCTGTATCAGGAAGATGAAAGGGACTGAGTCCCAAAGGACATTCTTGAGGAGGTTCATCAGCCTTGCACTGCCTCCCTCTGGACCTAGGTGAGGAAAATCAACCTCTATCAGCCCGTGATTGTTTTGTTTTCTCTTGCTTGGAACCACATCCAATTCTAAGGATACGCAGAGGAGGCATGAAATTCTAACTTGAGGTTAAATGACTATATGCCCAAGTCTTTAACTACTATGACATTGGCCTTTTAACCCAGTCTTGCTGCTGCCTATTGGTGTTGGGTAGATAGGAAGGAGAGGTCACCGGGAGCATCTAGGACCTATTCCATTCCTCCCACGCTGTCTCCCCTCTGCCACACCTGTGACCGACCCACTACTAACCAGGCTTCCAAGGATTCAGATACTCTAAGGGTCTTTCCCACGCCCCCTCCCCTAGGAGAATGGGTCACTCCACAAATGACGTGAATGCTACTTCTGTGGCTTCATATCATCTTGTCCTAGGACAAGTCCAGTGATTGGGAGATAAAGCTTTATCCTGATCTATCTCCATCTAAAGATAAAGCTCTATCTCTATCTAAAGATCTATCCTGCTGACCCTTCAGAAGATTGAGTGAGAACCAAACACAGGGTCATTAATCCTTTTTTTTTTTTTTTTGCATGCATAGTGACTGCTGCTATTTTCAGAACCTTGGAGAATACTTCTATTTTTCTGACTCTTCAAGGGCCTTGACACAATACAAGGAGCCCCTGGACATTTTCCTGATGACTTTTGGCATAGCCTGCACTTTTTACTCTATTCTCGGAAAGAGGGAGGCACCTGGGTCCTGAGTGCAGTGTGTTGGCATCCTAAGGATTTGCTCAGCCTGTGTGGAAAAGTCTCCTTGCTCTGCTCCCACGCAGCCACCCCTGCCACAGGACCACTTTCAGGGCTGGTGCAAGTGAATGAGAACCCTGGGAACAGTGCTTGCCATTTATAGGAGCTCGATATTATTGTTGCACAATGAATGAACTTGGTATGTCTATCAATCCAGTAATAATAGTACCTATATCTTATGAGCACAAATAAGATAATGCTTGTAAAGCCCTTAACAAAATGCCAGCACATAATATGTGCTTCCTAATTGTTACCTATAATCCTAAGGAAATTCTATAAAATATGAACAAAAAGATGTTCGTTACAGCATTGTTTACAATATAAAAATAAAGCTAACCAAATTTTTAACGATATTGTGATCCATACATTGAATGAAACATAGCCATGAAAACATGTTGCAAAGTGCCATTGTAATAGGATGGTACCGATTGAGCCTTTTACTCTTGAGAACGGTGCAGTTTACAGGAGAGACAGACAGCCATTAAAAACACAATAGTTGGGGCGCCTGGGTGGCTCAGTCGGTTGGGCGTCCGACTTCGGCTCAGGTCATGATCTCGCGGTCCGTGAGTTCGAGCCCCGCGTCGGGCTCTGTGCTGACAGCTCAGAGCCTGGAGCCTGTTTCGGATTCTGTGTCTCCCTCTCTCTCTGACCTTCCCCCATTCATGCTCTGTCTCTCTCTGTCTCAAAAAAAATGAATAAACGTTAAAAAAAATTAAAAAAAAAACACGATCGTTAAATATTGAGAAAAGTCTGATTTTTTGGCTTCTTATCATGGAGTTATAAGATAAAGTGACCTTTTTAGGGAGTATAGTGTTTGTGAAGAGAGTTTATCCACCCTTCATCTGCCCATGGAAGAAGAGATGGAGAAAATGCCACTTATCACCTTCAAGCTAAAAAGAGGATTTCCAGGAGGATGGTTTATAAACATTGAGGGCAGAGCTAAGAAGAAGGGTCTGTCAGCTAGTTCTTAGGTGCTGAGATGGGAGGATGCTGGGAGCAGAGGGAAGCGTGGTGGTGTGGTCAAGTGATGAAGGGGCAAGAGCTATCTCCTGAGTGCCCTCCAGACATTTCCTATGCCCACAGACCACATAGTAGGGCCATGGAAGGTATATGAGCAGAGTAGGTAGGCTGAAATTGGAGGCAGAAAGGAGTACCATGGGGGATAGGCACCTACCTCATCAATAAGACTTGTTGAGTCCCCTGTCATCTATATACACCTGATGACAAGCATCCAGAATAGTGGTGCCAACCAACAGGAAGGGACGGAAACTTGTCAAAGGCAGTCACAGAAGTTGGTATTCTTTTCCCCTTTTCTTCCCTGCACATCCCTATACAGGAGGGGCCAGGTCAGGGAAGAGAGAGAGGATGCATGAGAAACAACAGACTATACCCTCTGCTCCTCTGTCCTTTCCAGTACAAACGGCAAGTCTAGCTAGTCCCTTGGGGATCAGAGACATGAAGAGAGGTTTGAATCAATCAAATATAAGATTGAAACATTTTTAATGGGAAATACTAGGCTTAATAACCAAGACAAAACCATTTTAATATTGGAATGTGACTGAAAGTTATGGAATCAGATTGAGCTGTTGCCGAGGGTGTCTTCTCCCCAGTGGGAGGTGGAAAGTTGACAGAGCACAGTAGTGACAATTGCTGGAAATGTAAAAACATTCCATGTTTATGCCCTGATGAGTCTGAGACTTTCTAATCAAACTAGCTACATTCATGATATAATGTAAAGTGCAAAAATCAGGTCATAAAACTGTACATGTGATATGCTTCTATTTTGTAAAATATACAAAGGTTTGTAGGAAATACACCATACTGTTATGGGTAGATGGAATGATGAGTAATTTTAATTCTCTTCTTGTTGCCTTTCTTCATTTCCAAAGTTTCCTCAGTGGGCATATATCACTTATGTTGCTTATATAATCAAGAAAAAATATTCAAAAAATTTTGCTGTGTGAGTGTCTTTCCCCCAGTTCCCTGCTTTGGGAACAGGCTTCCCATCATTCTTGGCTTTCCTAGTGCTAGAGTCCCCTTCAAGGACAGAGAGGCAATTAATATTTAGGGGTGAAGTAGTTTCGGTCTAGACAAGACTCTGCTTCTGATGTTTGGTGAAACCTTTATCCTAGGGATGCAGAGTCACAATATCCTAGGGGCTGAACCCAGAGCTCAAAGCTCCATGGTCTTTCCACTACAGTCTGAAAATTTTAAAGGAACCACATTCTCAGGGGCAACTAATTATGATGTCAAGTGCAATTGGTTTTCCTAGGAGCAGAATGGCAAATGTTTGTGGTACATCATGAGCAACCTGGTGGGATTTTATCCATATAAATAATCCATATGGTGTTATTTTTTTACCCTTTGCTGTAGAAGTAGGCACGAACAAGGTCAGAGATACAGGACTTTTCCAAGACATGGTTGTTTCCCTGAAGATGAAGATTGAATGAAATTGCCTACGTAAAGCCACTGTCCAACACCTGAATTGCAGGCATCCAGAGGTGCTTAGATACAGTTAAAGATCAAGGGCCATCCAACTGCACTGATTTCCATAAGGGGACAGAAGAAAAGGGTGGTCATCAGGGTTTGGGAGAAGGCAATAAAATGAGGCTGTGGTTCTGCTATGTTTGTCTCCAAGTGTTTATGCTGTATTACATCCATTTTCAATCAACAAAGAACCCTAAAGAAGGAAAATGAGCAGGATGCCAGAGATAAAAAATCTTCAAAGGCTCTCATCTTGCTGGGCTGTCACCCCACAAAAGGGCCTGGATGTCCTGCCCTAGTTCTGGAAGATTTGAGAGGTTAGAACAGGGGCAGTGGTCATTGAGGCTGAGCCTTCATGGTTTACACTGGGGTGTGGGTGACCCCCGTGACCTCTGTTTGCCCTACCACAGGTAGGAGCCACAGATACATGCAAAATCAGGCACAAACAGAGAGGAAGTGCTCATGTGCTAAGAAAGGTTCCATCCCCAAGGCCACCTCTTTCCTGCTTCCAAATGCCCAACACTTCTAACAGAGATCAAAGCTTTTATTGCAATGAAAAGAGAAGTCTTTGTGTGACAATGCCCTCTAGAGAGTAAACACAGTTCCTTAGGTTTACACTAAGATGAGAATGGCTGATGAAATTTCAGATCCTCTACTGAAAGTAAGTTTTCATGGCGGCTGAAGGATAGAGATCAAGAGGTGGCATGCCTGAAGGAGAGAAGAGGGTCTAGCTGCCAAGAAAAGGAAAAGGATGAAAGAAAGTAGGGCAACAAATGTAAACTGACTTCTCCTTCTGGTTTGGAATTGGTGCCATTTCCAGGAGGATGCAGAACTCTCCCTTACTTTTGGGGAGGGAAACCAATATAAATTGAGACATTCTCTGGTTGTGCCTAGTTCAGTTCTTATTATTTGATTCCAGACTTGATCTCTACGTAGGGCCTCCACTGGGAATGAAAGACATGTTAAGGCCAAGGGGCAGCTGCTGTGTGTGTGTGGGGGGGGGGGGGGGGGGTTACTTTCTATAATCCATCCATGAAGTGTCAGATGGGACCCAACTGGCTTTTTGGGTAACATGTTTAACCAGGGTTAATTTTTAACTAAGCTCTCCAGGAGATTGGGGAAGAGTCAGGAGACGCATCCACCTACACAATAATTGCCAAACCAGCTTCCATTTGGAAATCATTTGTGCTTTCCTTTTGAGGCACTTTTCCATTACTGGCAATATCTTCTTGATAGCACCTCCAAGAATTATCCATATTCTTTGACCGCAGGATTTGGCTTTGTTATATATGTGGGCTACTAGCCAGAACTTGGACCGCTTTGTGGGACAGAGTTTTCCATCACAGTGATGCTGGGTCAAAAAGTTGCAATGTGATTTCACCCAATCAGGTCCTGGTAGCCTCAGAACAATCGATTTCATTTTCTTTCTTGTGTCTCCCTCCACTTCCACTACTATTGTCTTGTTAATGGCCTTCTCCCTTTACCACCTCCCTTGGAGGAAGACCTGCCCTTTCTCTCCTGCCCAAGGCCATAACTTCTATGCACTGGGTCTTATCCCAACCCACACTCCCTTGCTTCCTTGGGGACAGGAAACTTGTTCCTTCAACTAGTTCCTCTCTTTTTCGTATCTTCATCTTCTTTTTAAGAATGGCTCCTTTCTATGGCCATATAAACATGCTCAAGTCTCTCATATCTTAAACAGATAAAAACTCCCTTGATTCAATATTTCCCCAATCTCCACCACTCTTTACAGTTAGTTTTTTAAAAAAGAGTACAAGTCAATTGCTACCTCCATGTTCTCATCTCTCATTAAAGCTTCCACCCACCAGTCCTCCATTGAGACTGACCGTTCCACTGATAGATTCTTACGTTTGGTAAATCCAGGGGACACTTTCCAGTCTATAATTTGCTTGACCTCTCTACAGTCAACTCTGATGACCACACCTTTTCTTGGAGTATGTCTTGACTTTCCTGGCCCACTCTATGTCGTCTTATACTTAGGACATTTCTTCTTGATCTCTCTCACGAGCCTCTCTCTCTGTACATTTCTCTGCTACCTTTTGAATGCTGGATATTCCTCAGGTGCTGTTCAGAGCTCTGTCTTCGACTCCACGTACTCTCCTTGAGGGAGCTTATCCACTGACTTCAGCTACCATCTATGTGATGATTCCCCATCTATATCTCCTCCCACCCTGTCCCCTCAGTTACAACCCCATATGTCCCTAAATTTAACTAATTTAGATAGGAACTTTAAATTTAATATATCCCAAACTGAACTCATATTTTTCTTCTACAGCCTACAAATATAAAGTTAGGTTTAAAAAAAAAAAAAAACTGTTAGGGTGCCTGGGTGGCTCAGTTAGTTAAGCGTCTTTGTCTTAGGTCATGATCTCATACTTCATGAGTTCAAGCCCTGAGTCAGGCTCTGCACTGATGGTGTGGAGCCTGCTTGGGATGCGTGCTCTCTCTCTCTCTCTGCCCCTCCCCCACTTGCTCACTTGCTCTCTCTCTCTCTCTCAAAATAAATGAATAAGCTTTAGAAAAGAAAAAAAAGAAATGGTACTTTTTTTTTAAACAAAGAATCTCTTACTGTCTTTTTTTAACCTTCAGGAAAAGATCAAACTGTTTAGTTGCCTACAATGTATTTTGTGGGATTATGGAGAGCTCTTGTCTACCTTTCCTGGAGACCTCCTGACCCTCCTACCTATCCCAAAGCTCTTCTACCCAACTTTGTTCTCCAGCAAGACTAGACTCCTTATAATCCTATAACTATACCATGCTGTTTGCACCTGTGTGTTCTCTGCCTGCAATTTCCTCTAATTTCTCTTTTCTCTTTTCAAAATTACAAAATCCCCATCCTCTGTGGACTCTCCATGTAGAGAAGAGTCTTTCTTCTGGTTCTAGACCTTGCCCTAGACCTTGTACATACCTGGACTATTTTATGTCTCTCCTAAGAGTCTACTTTTTTTCTGATTTTATTTTTATTTTTTATTTTTTTATTATGAAATTTATGTCAAATTGGTTTCCATACAACACCCAGTGCTCATCCCAACAGGTGCCCTCCTCAATACCCATCACCCACCCACCCCTCCCTCCCACCCCCCATAAACCCTCAGTTTGTTCCCAGTTTTTAGGAGTCTCTTATGTTTTGGCTCCCTCCTTCTCTAACCATTTCTTTTTTCTTCCCCTCTCCCATGGTCTTCTGTTAAGTTTCTCAGGATCCACATAAATGTGAAAACATATGGTATCTGTCTTTCTCTGTATGACTTATTTTACTTAGCATAACACTCTCCAGTTCCATCCATGTTGCTACAAAAGGCCATGTTTCATTCTTTCTCATTGCCACATAGTATTCCATTGTGTATATAAACCACAATTTCTTTTTTTTTTTAATTTTTTTTTCAACATTTATTTATTTTTGGGACAGAGAGAGACAGAGCATGAACGGGGGAGGGGCAGAGAGAGAGGGAGACACAGAATCGGAAACAGGCTCCAGGCTCTGAGCCATCAGCCCAGAGCCTGACGCAGGGCTCGAACTCACGGACCACAAGATCTTGACCTGGCTGAAGTCGGACGCTTAACCGACTGCGCCACCCAGGCGCCCCTAAACCACAATTTCTTTATCCATTCGTCAGTTGATGAACATTTAGGTTCTTTCCATAATTTTGCTATTGTTGAGAGTGCTGCTATAAACATTGGGGTACAAATGCCCCTATACATCAGTACTCCTGTATCCCTTGGGTAAATTCCTAGCAGTGCTACTGCTGGGTCATAGGGTGGCAGGACTGGTTCAACATTCGCAAATCAATCAATGTGATACATCACATTAATAAAAGAAAAGATAAGAACCATATGATCCTGTCAATCGATGCAGAAAAAGCATTTGACAAAATTCAGCATCTTTCTTAATAAAAACCTTGAGAAAGTTGGGATAGAAGGAACACACTTAAACACCATAAAAGCCATTTATGAAAAGCCCACAGCTAATATCATCCTCAATGGACAAAAACTGAGAGCTTTCTCCCTGAGATCAGGAACACAACAGGGATGTCCACTCTCACCACTCTTGTTCAACATAGTGTTGGAAGTTCTAGCATCAGCAATCAGACAACAAAAGGAAATCAAAGGCATCAAAATTGGCAAAGATGAAGTTAAGCTTTCACTTTTTGCAGATGACATGATATTATACATGGAAAACCCAATAGACTCCACCAAAAGTCTGCTAGAACTGATACATGAATTCAGCAGAGTCTCAGGATACAAAATTAATGTACAGAAATCAGTTGCATTCTTATACACTAATAATGAAGCAACAGAAGAACGAATAAAGAAACTGATCCCATTCACAATTGCATCAAGAATCATAAAATACCTAGGAATAAACCTGACCAAAGATGTAAAAGATCTGTATGCTAAAAACTATAGAAAGCTTATGAAGGAATTTGAAGAAGATACAAAGAAATAGAAAAACATTCCATGCTCATGGATTGGAAGAATAAATATTGTTAAAATGTTAATACTACCCAAAGCAATCTACACATTCAATGCAATCCCAATCAAAATTGCACCAACATTCTTCTCAAAGCTAGAATAAGCAATCCTAAAATTTTCATGGAACCACAAGAGACCCCGAATAGCCAAAGTAATATTGAAGAAGAAGAAGACCAAAGTGGGAGGCATCACAATTCCAGACTTTAGCCTCTACTACAAAGCTGTAATCATCAAGACAGCATGGTATATTGGCACAAAAACAGACACATAGACCAATGGAGTAGAATAGAAACCCCAGAACTAGACCCACAAAAGTATGGCCAACTAATCTTTGACAAAGCAGGAAAGAATATCAATGGAAAGAAGACAGTCTCTTTAATAAACGGTGCTGAGAGAACTGGACAGCAACATGCAGAAGACCACTTTCTTACACCATTCTAAACTCAAAATGGATAAAGGACCTGAATGTGAGACAGGAAACCATCAAAACCCTAGTAGAGAAAGCAGGGAAAATCCTCTCTGACCTCAGCTGCAGCAATTTCTTACTTGACACATTCCCAAAGGCAAGGGAATTAAAAGCAAAAATGAACTATTGGGACCTCATGAAGATAAAAAGTCTCTGCACAGCAAAGGAAACAATCTACAAAACTAAAAGGCAACCAACGGAATGAGAAAAGATATTTGCAAATGACATATCAGACAAAGGGCTAGTATCCAAAATCTATAAAGAGCTCACCAAACTCCACACCCGAAAAACAAATAATCCAGTGAAGAAATGGACAGAAAACATGAATAGACACTTCTCTAGAGAAGACATCCGGATGGCCAACAGGCACATGAAAAGATGCTCAATGTTGCTCTTCATCAGGGAAATACAAATCAAAACCACACTCAGATATCACCTCATGACAGTCAGAGTGGCTAAAATGAACAAAACAGGATACTATAGATGCTGGAGAGGATGTGGAGAAACGGGAACCCTCTTGCACTGTTGGTGGGAATGCAAACTGGTGCAGCCACTCTGGAAAACAGTGTGGAGATTCCTCAAAAAATTAAAAATAGACCTACCCTATGACCCAGCAGTAGCACTGCTAGGAATTTACCCAAGGGATACAGGAGTACTTTTTTTTTTTATTATTATTATTACATATCTGTCTTTCCTACTGAGAATATGAACTCTTTAAGGGTCTCACTCAGTGTTTTATTTGTTTTCATGTTTTCTGAGCTTTTGATTACCTGGCTTCTAGTAGATGTTCGGTAAATGCTTTTGGACTAAATTGATATTTTTTCCTTGTGGACTGAGGATCAAAAGAACTCATACCTGTGAGTGCTCCTCATGAATGATGACTAATTCTAAAATGTTATTGCTGAGAGGAAAAGAAGTAAGTTTTTTTCCTTCTATCCTTCCTCTTTCATTCCTATCCTAGTTTCTCCTCAACTCCTCGACAATTTATTGGCACTCCTCAAAGGTGCCAAAAATGTAGAAATACTCTTGTAGAAATGCGGAGGAATGAGTAACACTCAGCAAGGATGCATATTTGTTAAGTTTTACTCCCAACTGAGCATGTTTGGAAAATCTGTACCATATTTATTTTATTTATGGGACAACAGTTCAAAGAGGAGGGCTCTCATTCATTCTAATCAGTGTCAGGATCAGCAATGTCAATAGAGAGGCAAACAGATGTTCCCAATTCTGAACTTTTCTGATGAAGGGATGGGACTTTGGATTTAGTCAATAATGAATAGAGAGCAATTTGAGGAGGCGTTTTCTTTCTAATACATTGGAAAAGTCACTCTGTGAGTAACACTGAGAAAAACAATGGTGAGGGGTGCCTGAGTGGCTCCATTGGTTGAACATCCAACTTCAGCACAGGTCATATCTCACAGTTTGTGGGTTGGAGCCCTGCATCAGGCTTTACGCTGGCAGCACCTGTTTTGGATTCTCTCCCTCTCTCTCTGTCCTGTCTGCACTCATACTCTCTCAAAAATAAAACATTTCAAAAAGAGAAGAGAAGAAAAAGAGAAGAGAGAAAAGAAAAGAAAAGAAAAGAAAAGAAAAGAAAAGAAAAGAAAAG
>NW_024412388.1:96456801-96509439 GCF_014898765.1 Herpailurus yagouaroundi
AGAAAAGAAAAGAAAAGAAAAGAAAAGAAAAGAAAAGAAAAGAAAAGAAAAGAAAAGGAAAGGAAAAGGAAAAGGAAAGAAAGGCAAGGCAAGGCAAGGCTAAACAATGTTAATGAGAACTGGAAGAAACACTAGGTCTTAGTATGTCCACCCAGAAGCTTCTTCCCCTGTGGTCCAGGATTGTGGCAGAGACATCAGGCCTACCTTGGGAAGAAATGGTACGTTTTTAATTTGAGGCAGAAACCCAAAACAGGGGTGATTTTGGATCAAGTGGGCTTTTACCTGAATGAGAAGTAGATCAGGAAATATCTGTCCTTGAGCAAACCTGCCCTTTGGCTTAGGTAGGAGGTAGCAGCAGAGACCCAAACCCTACCAGCCCTCAGTACTCCTCTCTGCCAGAGACCACCAGACCTGTGCTGTTCCAGCTTCTTCCCAATTCCAAATCATGAGCTAACAACTTCACTAGAGGTCCTTTTGGTACTTGAAACCCAAAAGGCCCCAACTGATCTCATTATCAGTCTTCTCCATCTCACCCCAGCTACCACAATCTTCATTTCCTCCGAATTTCCTATTTCTGTTATTGTCCTAGACTCATTTTTACTCCTTCCCTCTCTGTACCTAGTCAGATGGCAAATTTCATTTAATCTACCAGTGAAATACCTCTCACATTCATCCTTTCCTGTCCGTTCCCACTGCCACAGTCTTTGCTTATGTTTCCACAAAGGCCTGTTGGTCTCTACAATAACCGTGTAGCACCTCAATTCTTGTACATGGCCATCAGAGTGAATTCTGATGATTTCCCTCCCCACGTTAAAAACCTACAAAGGCTCCCGATTGCACTCACTATTTAAACCCGACTCTTTATTCTCTAAGAGCTATGATTTTGTAAGTATGCTTTCTAATACATAAGATTCTTTCTATTTTGACCACAATTCACATTTCTGGTCTCATTTCTTATGTGTACTTCATGCAGATTCCTTTAGCCAATGACAAATATTCCTTCTGTGTTGTTATTTTTATATTGTCCCTTAGCTTTGAAAACCTTGTCTGCAAAATGAGCACATCCCTCAAAGTCAAACTCCGATGCCACTTGGCCTTCCTTCCTTGTCATCAGCTAGGTGATCTCTCCCATCGTAGGACCCTCAAGCACTTGGTGTCTCTATTGAGACACTGACCACTCACTTCCTTCTACTGCAATTATTTATGTACATGTACTGTCAACCCAACACTACTCTGCAAGTATGTCTAGGGCAAAGACTGCACCTTATCGTCTCAGCATCCCACAACCCTTATGTGGTGCCATGCTCATAGCAGAATGAAGCAGTGAAGGAAGTGACAGGAGAATAGACTCCTGGGGCCATTAGGAGGATGTCCCCCTTTGGATCAAGATTCTCTCTGGAAGGTCTCCAGTGTTACCCACCCAGAAACACTCTCTGCTGCCCACCCACCCCCCATCCCAAGAAGAGCCATGAATGAATTTGAATCAGGAGATGGGAAGAACTGGGTAAGACAAGATCTTCTTGGGGTAATTAAGACTCAGAAATGATTTGGAGAGGAAAGTAAGATGGAATTTCAGTTGGGGTAGAGGAGGAAGGCCTTCAAGGATGGAGAGTGAAGATGAGCAAGTACAGAATGGCAGAGGGAGTGGTGTGGCTGTGATGGTGGACAGGGAACGGTTACTCTCGTCTGAAGAAGACTCTCCGTGATAGGAGTCAGGAGAAATGAGGGTGTTGACAGAAGAGTGGAAGGGGTGGGGCAGGGCCCGCTGCTCAGCTTTACCTCAAGTGCCCACTTGCTCAAAGAAGTTCAATGTCATGGTTAAGAGTGTGAGAGTGACCAGATTATAACTCTAATTCCACCACTTTTTAGTTTAAGTGGCATTGGGAGAGTAATTTAATCTTTTGATGTCTCAGTTTCCTCGTCTTTTTTTTTTTTAACGTTTATTTATTTTTGAGAGACAGAGTGGCAAGTGGGGGAGGGGCAAAACAGAGGGAGACACAGAATCCGAAGCAGGCTCCAGGCTCCGGATTGTCAAGCATGGAGCCCAACGTGGGGCTCGAACTCAAGAACTGAGCCAAAGTCAGATGCTTCATCAACTGAGCCACCCAGGGGCCCCTCCTCATCTTTAAAATAGAGAAAATAATAGTACCTACTTTATAAGGTAATTATAGGAGTCAGTGAATAAAGCACTTGGAACAGTACCTGAGCTATACTAGTTAATTATTTTATTATTCCAGGGGAGAGCCCAAGAACAGGCTCTGACACTTGTCATCATAAAATTCATCAAAATAGAGCAATCTCAGAACTCGGGAGATCCACACCAGAAAAGACCTCTGTATGCTCTTAACAAAGATATGCAGTGCCAGACCTGGGTGAACAGCAAGGCCAGAGATGCCTTGAGGCTTGGACAAAGAGCTCATAACATACCAGAGTCGAGTGTGGAGACACATGTTGCATCGCTAGCTGAGCAGGACCCTCCGAGGAAGCACCTGGCCCCAGGACTGAGCAGACGTCACCAGCTCCAGTGAGGGACAGGACACAGTCCAGAGAGTGAGGGTCAGTCCAGGGCAAAGGAAGTGGGAAGGAGCTGCCCCCTCTGATCCCCATCACTGATTGCTGGCGAAGATGCTCAGCCTGAGACTCATTAGCAAGAGGAAGCTGCCTTCAGAGCCGCCACATCCCTGTGCCGTCTCAGAAACGCTATGAGAAAGTCAGTAAACAGGTATTTGGGGAGGCTTTTCTAAAATCCCTTTGAACACATTCTTAGCCAAGAATATAAGTTGAGAGAAAGAAGCTGCCAACTTGTGAGAGGGGCTGAGTATTACGAAGAGAGCATTACATCCCCCTCTGGGAGAGCCGACTGGCACGGCAAAGAAACTTAATGAGACTCCATATCCTGCCTCCTCTGCTGCTCCTTTGCAGGGATTGGAACGCAAATCTCCGAAGTGGGGGAGGCTTATTTGATGCACGGTAAAAAGCAAGGTGGTTTGCAGCAAGTGTTTGTTAAGTTTTCCTTGGGCTTAAAAGGCCAGCAGGGGCCCTTCCTTTGCAAAACAAGAAAGAAGGGGAAACAAAGCTGTGTGTGGAGATCCTGGAAAGTTTCCCTTTTCATCAATTCTTCAGAAACTAACAGAAAGGAGCCCAGTGACGACAAGGTGCCTGCCTCCCCTTTTCTAGGTGTCCCTGAGAGAGTCCAACCAGACGATCTTCAGGGCACAGCTCTCCAGGAAGAGGAAACACCAGCCAAGTTGGAAAGACAGAATCTCTACCCCCAATGCAGCTAGAAAAGAGCTACCCCTTTTCTGCTAACCAAGGAGTGGAGAGGAAGTGTGATAAAAAAGTTCCCTAGGTGATTCAAGGGTGGAATGGGGTGGGGATTAACTTTTTTCAAGAGCCTCCCATGTGTTAAATACTGAGCTCGGCACAATGCATAATGATCTCCTAAGAAGGCTAAGATGAGATTCTCACGTTAGCCAAATTGATAGAGAATAGTTGGGGAAGGAAGGAAAGGAAGGAAGGAAGGAAGGAAGGAAGGAAGGAAGGAAGGAAAGAAGGAAGGAAGGAAGGAAGAGATGGAGGAAGAGAAGGAGGGAGGGAGGGGAGAAAGAAAGAAAAATCTTATAGTCAAACAGGATTCAAATCCCAGGTGTCCATTGCTGACAAGCCAGGACTTCATTTTCCTTCCTTACAAAATAAAAACTAAGATTGTCATCAAGTGGATGAGAATACTCTGGGACAGTTCCTAGCTCAGAGCCTGGTACATGGAAGGTGCTTGATTACTACTTGTTCATTTATTTATTTATTATTAATTACTATTTGTTCATTTATTACTATTTGTTCATTTGGCTAACAGTTAGAGTTGCAGTGTGGGAAGAGAAAGAGATGTAGAATCTGCAGACCCGAATTCAAGTTTGATTTTGCCACTCACGGAGCGAGTGATGTGGTACAAATCATTCAGCTTCTCTGGGCTTCAAACGTCTCCTTGTGACTGATGAAAACAATCTACCTCAATTGCTGTGAGGTTGAAATGACATACTATCTGTAATACACTTGGCACCACGCCCTACCCTTTGAAAACTCTGTAAACAGCAGTGATTAGCGCCAGCTACTCGGTGAAAGGGCATTGGGGATTGAGGGTGGGAAGGTATCGAGAGAGGTTAGCGTCCTGGACATTTAAATAGTTGCAAGTGCAGATTCCAAATATTGTAACCTGGTCTTTTGCATGTCATGCCCGTATGCAAATATTTAACCTGGAACTAGCATGGTGGGGGCGGGGGGGTGGTTACAAGAGTGAAAGCCTGTCATCTGATTGAGCTTTCTGTACAAGTGGAGGGGGCAGGTGAGTGGGCAAAATGGAATCTTCCGGGCATCTACACAGGAGCATGCTGATGCTCCCAGCTCAGGAGGAGCAAGGGTCTGGGGGCTTTGGGAAATGTTTAAACTTATGGTATTGTACCAGCAGCCAACTTGGAAAACACCGTTCACCGACCACTTACTGCCGAGAAGAGTGTGTTGCACTATAAGCCATAAACCACATTGTCTTGCTAGGACAAAGACAGCTGCTCAGCTGTCCCATTCTACTGCATGGTGATGTTGCAAGGGGAGAACTTAGGGGATGGAGGAGGAAGGAGGAAGGACAAGGCAGCCAGTTCCCCTGTTCCATCCACAGAGACCTGTCCTGGGAACACTTCCCTCTTGATTCCTGCCCTGTGTCCTTCCCTACACTCGGCAAGCTGGAGAGTTTGGATGTTCCAAGCTTTCGTGGACTCCCCTTTCATCTCCAATGACAGTTTAAGTTTATTAAAAAGTAGGTGCTGCCTCTCTCCTGCCAGGTCTTGGGGGAGGGTTGAAGTTGATTAATACTCACGAGGCCAGGAAGAAGAGGGAGAAGCCTGTGGTTTGGCCACCCACAAAAAGCAGAAAAAGGGGCCAACGAGGCATCCAAAGGGCGGCAAGCGTGGGACAGAAAGTCAGCAACCCCCTGAAGACTACCCTGTTTGGAGGTCACATGAACACAGTCAGCCCTGGGCTTTCTCGGCTTGTAGGCACTGAGCTAAAGTTCATTATGTTTGCTACCAGTCCCTGTTATTGGGACAGTGTTGTCTTTTGGAAACCATGTGAAACAATGGCTCATGGCCAGTTTACCCTGCAATGCTTATTTGAGTTGCATAGACTGAGTTCTGGGAAGAGCTGACTTGAGAAGGATGAATGGTGTCCTATCCCCTAAAGAACAGTCACTGAAGGACAGCTGAGGGCTGACGACCCTCAGCACGGCTAGGATGAGGTCCAGAGTGCCTGCCCCCATGCCCCTATTTACCAGGCGTGCCGGGTCGGGAAAAGTAGGCAGTTCTACCTGAGCCTTGTTTTCCGCATTTATGAAATGCAAAAATTCTCATTACAAGGAAGATTTTGTTTACCTTTTCTTGCTTTTTCTTTTTTTTAAAACTGGAAATTTGTACCTTTTATTTATTTGTTTTATATAGAAATGTATCATCAAGTTAGCTAACATACAGTGTATATACAGTGTGCTCTTGGTTCTGGGGGTAGATTCCCGTGATTCATCACTTACGATGCTCGACGCCCATCCCAACAAAGTGCTCTTGCTTTTTCTTTATATTGCATCTCTCTGAGCTGATGAATGCCAGCTAAACGTCTTGTGATCATTTCACAGTATATGTTAGTCAAACCATGAATGCTGTACATCTTAAACTTACACAGTGAAGTATGTCAATTGTATCTCAATACAACCGGAAAAAATGGAGAAAATATTGCCAGTCATTTGATTAATATTAACAGACATTTACTGATCAATAAAACTATGTGCCAGAAATCATGCTAGGGATATTCTGAGGTGAGTAAGACACTGTCTCTGCCCTCAAGGAGTTGACAGGTCAATCTACCTACTTGTATCAGACACTCCTAGGAACTACTTGGGCTCATCTGTCTCTTGTTCTGTTTGCCACTGAAGCCTCCACATTTACACGAACTCTACGTGACAAAACACAAGCACAAGCTGACAGTGCCTTGCCCTGCTCCTGCACAACTCTGGTCCCCTACCTTAAGCCCCTTGTGTTGACATTTTGGCCTGAGACATCTCAGGACCCTACTCGGCACACACGTATAGGCAACCCAGAAATGTAGGGGAGTGAGTGCCCCAAAGGGAAAAAACAGGAGTTGGAGTCTGTGGGTAAATTCTTCCCCAGTTCTCTTCCTGGATGAATGTTGCTAAGGCGCTGTTTACATGGCTTCTCAGGGAACAATCCTGTGCAGTCATCAGTCACACTTAGGAGCAGCTGGTTGCTAACACACCCTCACACTAACTCTCCTGTTCCCTGCTTCACCCCCTCTATCTCATTCCTGCCCCCTGGGACTGCACTTTCTAACAAAGCAATAGCATACGAACCTTTTTGTCAGTCTCTGTTTTCTGTTTTCTTAACCCACACTAAGACAGCTGGTATCCAGAGTAGAAGGCAGATCCTAGAAAGCAGAACCCCCGAGGATGGGATTTTGAAGGTGGATCATTCAGTCTGATGGCAATAAGAGCCCCACTGCGAATAGTGAGGAAAGTGGTGACAACCTATAGCAGATGGTGGTACACAAACACGGAGCTTTTACTTCACGTTGAGATCATGTGTGGGATGAGGCACTGAATATGACGGCTGCGGTACTTGAAGGGTATACAAGCCTTGATGATTACATGGAGTGACCTGGCTTTGTTGACTGCATTGGAAATTGTGACTAAAGACAATGAGAGGCTTGGGGAAGCTAACTGCCAAGTCAAAGCACCATGCGGAAGCCAGAGGTCCTCCCTGGCAGATTTAAAGAGACTCTCATCTCGCAAAGCTTCAGGACACACAATGCTGAGTATCCAGCCTAGGATTTCACTGTAGGGGTGCTATAAACGCCAAGAACACATGCTCAGCTTCTACTCTCTTACATTAGAGTCAGGAGTCAGGCAGGAAAAGGCAGGGATCACGAAACCTGGATTGGGGGCATTTGAGGGGACAAGCCTGAGAATCTTGAACCCTCAAGTTCCACTGCCAGGAGAGAGAAGCCTCTTCTTGCCTGGAAGCAAGGCTGGTGCCTGCAAGATGATGACTGTTCTCTTCAAAACCTTCAGCTATCCTTCAAGCCTCCTGGGACAACACCAGGATCACATTTCAGCCCAGATCAAGCAGTGAATGCTGTCTCTGGTCTGGGAGGAAGTCACTTACTTGCTGAAGGAATTACAGAACCCTGATAGTGTGTATAGGCAGCAATCAAAGTGAAGTGTGTAGAAATGGATCTTTGTGGAAGGGCAGTAAACAGACTAAATCAGAAAATATTTTTTGACGTGGAAGATCTCCCCCATATTCTGGAAAGGACACCTAGAGCCTATCCTCATAATCTGTTGGGATGACTTCTTGACTTGGACTTGATAATGACCTACAGTAAATTAGGTAGAGGTCTTGGAACTTCCTTGGTGTGGTACTGAAGGAAAGATCAGGAAAGCAGGAACGTGAATAGATGTACTCTATCAGACCTGAAAATCTCCCTCCTGACCATGTCCTCCAGGATAGCCCAGAGGACAGCCCCCTCACTGAGGCAGGAAGGAACACTTAGATGAGAGATGCACTAGCATCTTTGAGAAACTTAATGGTGGTGGCTTTCCTCTGTGAGCAGAAATTGCTGATGGGAGAACTGCCATGGAACCTATCAAACCCAACTCCGAGCATCAGTGGATTTGGTAGGATAAAGGAATGGTGAGGGCTAGATGGCTGCACTTAACCATCAGAGACATGGTGGATGTAATTATTGTCATGGGCAGCAAGGTCAGAGTAGAAATCAGGTGCTTGGAACATTAGGGATCTATGACAATGGTGGTAATAGACTGTTAAATGTTTAACAACGCGCTCCCTGAAAAAAAAAAACAAAAAAAAAAACCAACAGACAAACCTTACTTACAGCATTTCCATGGTGTAATACTCACATCATGATCATTTTGAAATATTCCAAAATATTGGAAAATATTCCTCTGAGCCTTCCTGATAAGAACTTATGGCTCTTTTCTAAGGTATATGTGACCAGGGAAAGGGAAATACCCAGATTTCTTAAGAACTTTTCTATGTGGGTTCTGACACCAACCCATGGGATCTGAAACGTCATCATAGTCCCAGTTAGAGAAGACGTTCATGGAAGCCAGATAATAAAGAGAATCCTGGCTGTAGTCCATCCCACAACAGGTCCACTTTGTCTTCAGACCCTTTCTATGGCTATATCCCTGGCTTCCAAGAGTATAATTGGGATAGATGTACTTAGAAGGTGACAGAATCCTCACAGTGCTTCCCTGGTCTATGAAGGAAGAGTCATTATGCTAGTAATGGCCATGTGAAAGCCTCTGAAATTGGCCAACTCCAATTGAGTTCTGTACAACTTCTGTAGTGACCAAAATAGTAATCAGAAGCACAATCTAGGAGAAATTGCAGAGGTTAGCACCTCCATCCAAGATTTAAAAGATGTAAGGGCAATGGTGTAGTCATACTTTCATTTAATTCACCTGGTTGATCCCTGCAAAAACCAAGGTGAATATAGGCATTAGGTGATGGGCTACCATAAGCACATGGCAGTCCCGATCATAGTTTTTATGCTGGACATGATGTCTTTATTGAGGCAGACTAACATAGCCTTTGGCACTTGCTATGCAGCCATTGAGCTGGCAAATACTTAGTTCATCTTAACATTCCACAGAACAGTATTATACTCCATTATTAATGATATCTTACTATCTGTACTCACTGAGCAGAAAGAGGCAACTACTCTAGATGCCTAGTAAGATATGAGCATACTAAAAGGTGAGAGATAGGGGCACCTGGGTGGCTCAGTCGGTTAAGCATCCAACTTTGGCTCAGGTAATGATCTCACACTCTATGAGTTTGAGCCCCGCGTCGGGCTCTGTGCTGACGGCTCAGAGCCTGGAGCCTGCTTCGGATTCTGTGTCTCCCTCCCTCTGACCCTCCCCCGTTTGTGCTCTGTCTTTCTCTGTCTCAAAAATAAATAAACATTAAAAAAAATTTTTTTAAGGTGAGAGATACATTATCAGGGAAATACAAATCAAAACCACATTGAGATACCATTTCACACCAGTCAGAGTGGCTAACATTAACAACTCAGGAAACAACAGATGCTGGTGAGGATGTGGAGAAATAGGAACCCTCTTGCACTGTTGGTGGGAATGCAAACTGGTGCAAACGCTCTGGAAAACAGAGTGGAGGTTCCTGAAAAAATTTAAAATGGAACTACCCTATGACCCAGCAATAGCACTACTGGGAATTGATCCAAAGGATACAGGAGTGCTGATGCATAGGGGCACATGTACCCCAATGTTTATAGCAGCGCTTTCAACAATAGCCAAATTATGGAAAGAGCCTAAATGTCCATCAGCTGATGAATGGATGAAGAAGATGTGGTTTATATATACAATGGAATACTACTTGGCAATGAGAAAGAATGAAATCCTGCCATGTGCAGCAATGTGGATGGAACTGGAGGGTATCATGCTAAGTGAAATAAGTCAGTCAGAGAAAGACAAATACTATATGTTTTCACTCATATGTGGAACTTAAAAAACGTCACAGAAAACCATGGGGGAAGGGAAGGGGAAAAATAGTTTCAGAGAGGAAGGCAAACCGTAAGAGACACTTAAATACAGGGAACAAACTAAGGGTTGATGGTGGGGGGACAGGGGAGAGGGGAAAATGGGAGATGGGCGTTGAGGAGGGCACGTGTTGGGATGAGCACTGGGTGTTGTATGTAAGCAATGATCACGGGAATCTACCCCCAAAACCAAGAGCACACTGTATACACTGTATGTTAGCCAACTTGACAGTAAATTATATTAAAAAATTAATTAGTTAAATAAAAGGTGAGATTCAAGGAAGATGAAAGGAAGATTTGAGACCTAACTAAGTAGTAAACTTTTACGAGTCCAGTAGTTTGGGGCATATCAGGACATTCCCTCCAAGGTAAAGGTCAATTTACTGCACTTTGTGCTTTCTACTGTTAAGAAAAAGGTACAATGCTGGTATACTTCTTTGGATTTTAGGGTAGAATATACCACACTAGGGAATAATGCTCTAACCAAAATTTCGAATGACTCAGCAGGCTGCCAGTTTCAAGTAGGACCAGGAACAAGAGAGCTTTGCAGCAACCTCAATGGCAGAATAACCTCCCTGCCACGGAGGATGTATGACTCAGCAGATCTGATGGTGTTCAAGATATCTGTGGTGGACAAGGTTGTTCCTGTTGCCAAGCTTCAATAGGAGCATTAAAGTGCAGAACCTAAGGCTCTGAAAAAAGGCCAGAACTCTGCGGCAGAGAACTACTTTCCATTTGAAAAACGGCTCCTAATAAGCTACTGGATCCTAGCAAAAACCAAATGTCTGACCATGGAATACCAAGTAATTATGTGACCTGAGCTACCCATCACAAGCTGAAAATGATTGTATCCACCAAGTCATTAGGTCAAGTGAGAACTGCAACAATCAGTTGTCTAACAGAAATTATGTTTTTTGGGATAAGGCCCAAGTAAGCTCAAAAGGCCTAAATAAATCACATGGATATATGGCCCAGAGTTCCATGTCATCTCCCTCTAGTGCACTGAGGGCTCTTCCTCAGCTCAAACATATGGCTTCATGGGGGTTTCCCTATGACAGCTGATGGAAGAGGAAAGGACAGCCAAGTTCACAGATGACTCAATACAGCAGATTGGAGGGAACTGAAAATGAACTGCTGCCACAATATGGCCCCCTTCAGGGATGGCTTTGAGCGTGGCTGCACATTGTATAATGGGAGCCAGATAGGAGCACAAGAGCTGAGCACTGGAAGGGGTGGACTGTATCAAGCACTTTGTGCGTATCACTTCAGATCCTCGTGGGTCTTGTCTCCTGTCTCTTCTTTCAGTCTTTACTGTGATTTAAACAGTGCTACAAGAGCTTTTATTGACTTCAAGTAAATTCAATCTTACAGTATCTCAACTTATGCCTGCACTTAGGACGGCTTGTCTCCTGTCACAGGGCTTTCTTGTTGTCCTCAAGGCTTAGCATGCTGCAGGGTCCTGTGTGGCACCCACACCTTTGAAGCCCAAAAGTGTGAGGGAGTAATGCTCCAAGGGGCAAATCTTTGAGAAGAAAGGAGTCTATGGATAAATTCTTTCCTGTTTTCTCCCAGATTGACAATTCTAACATGTAATTTATACAGCTTCTCGGAAAGTTACACCATGAAATGAATCAGTCACATGTAGCAAGGGTCAGCTCAGTAATGAATCCATATATTGGTGCTCTCTCTTCCCCTGGTTAGCTTCAATTTTCGCTCACTCCTGCTTTCTGCACTTGCATGGCCTAATAAATTAGTATTGCATAAACCTTCATCTCAGGCTCTGCTTTCTGGGAAACCCAAATGAAGACAGTACTTGAAAAAATTGCTGTGAAGATTAAATTTTGAAAAATAACAAAAATCGAAGGGCTTTGCGGGCACATTATGTACTAGCACATTATGTAAATATTAGCTTATAGTTATTGGGTCTATTTCAAGTTTATGTTACAGGTATAAAGGAATAGAAAAATCCATAGACTGTAGAGAGGTAAACACATGTTCTCTTGTCTCTACTCCCTGTTCATTCCTTTGAATCTTGGTCATCCTGAGTTATAGAGTATTCATCACCTCACCTAGTCTTCTTAAATTTCAAGGGCCACTTCTTCCAGGAAGGCTCCTGAATTTATACAACTCCTTTTCCAACACAGTGGTAATCATCACTACCAATAACAAATATAATCTGAGACCAGAGTTTTATGGAGGCCCTTGTTAATTAGAACTTATTTGTGTATTATATGTAAGTTCCCTGAGATGGGAATTTGTTTACCCCTTAGTGTGACTCTTGGGTGGGTAAAACATTGGCTCTTTGGCTCTGCAGCTGACTCTCCCTCAGGATGGTAGATTTTCCTGACACAGTGGGACTGATTCTGTTCAAGTAGTCAGTATAGAATGGGGGACAACACTTGTGAAGACTGGGATTTGTGGTAAGAAGACTTGCATTCAGGTCCTGGATCTACCACTTAAATTCTGCATGATTCCGAGTCCCATATCCTTATTTATAAAATGGCCATGTGTCTGTACTAAAGCACCTCCCAAGTATTGCTTGAAGCACACATAAAAAGCATATTGAAAATTGATTTTTAAACTGCAAAAGCTTTATATGTCTACTAATTGGATTTGTCACTGTTCTCCATGCAGACCTGGACACACACAGAAAAGAATGGGTTGTTTTTCTTTTTTTACTTGAAGAAGAATTTGTTTTGCAAGTCACAGAGCACAATGGGGACCTTTTCTGACATTTGACTTTACAGCCAAGAGATTTGCCCTAAGCACCTGGGATCAAGGGATGTAAGAGGAGTATAGCACACAAAGCTTTGGTCTAATATTTCATTTTAACCAAAAATAACGTATATTTGTAAAGCATCTTAGCATTTACAAAGCACATTTCACAAAGTGCATCTCATTTTTTTTCTCACATCTGTGAGGCCAGGATAATTTCCCCCATTTTATAGGTAAAAAAACTGAGGGTAACAAAGTTTAGGTCTCACAGCTTGAGAATAGGGAGTCTGAAACTCACTCAGCACCCCTGGGGTCTAGTGTATGCTTCTCCCCTTGAGATCTACTAAGCTAAACTTGGACTGATCTACCCTATGGCTTTTTTTTTGGCAGGGGAGGGCATTGGAAGGGTTGGTAGGGAGCATGCTTAATCCAGCTGCAGACCTGATACACTCCTGACCTTTTTGCAGAAAACAATCAGGCTGAGAGGAAAAAGGAATTCTCAAGGTTTTCCTAAGACACTTGTTTGGGTGCTATCCAACACCTTTGAGAAAACAACAACAAACAAAAAACACACTAATGTCTGTCTCATTGCCTACCAAAGCCAAAAGTATGGTCCTGCCCTTTTGGAAGAACCACCAATCCAAGAAAAACAACCAAAGTTCAAAATCTCCAGACCCTTAATAGATTACTCATAGGTCAGGGAATGAGGTAAATACACCCACCCCAACGCCATTCTGGTCACTAGGACACTTGCTTAGATGCAAAGGTCTTCATCTATAAGTGTAAGAATTTCTGCCAGTGCTTCCCTCTTTGGGCTCTGGCTGGGTCCTCAAGGTTGCAGGAAAAAGGAGCGGGTCCAATTTGGGGATCATTTCTCAGGATAAAGAAAAAAGAGGCAACATATGGAAAATGGAGTCAAATTCCTTTAGTGTGGCTCTTTGGAGAAAGATGGGTAATTCACCAAATGCAGGACTATCTTTGCAGCTGGCTGATGCGGTAGGACACCATGGAGTAATCGAGACTGAATTACAGAGATTTTGATTATGAGATTGGGTTTTCAGTAAGGCCACCCAGCTGACACAAGCCACGTGCATCTTCTCCAGAGGGAGCCAGGATAGTTCACACTGGCTCAAGTTTGCAAATGACTCTTCCCCTTCATTAGCAGCCCCAGGATAGAGTAGAATTGGTGGTGAGATTTTAATGAAGTTAAATGTTTAGAATCCTCTAGTAAGGCCTTTGGTAGTGCCAAAAGCATTATCTCCCTTCAACAGACCCAAAGAAGGGCAACTAGATCTTTTAGGGGTCATTCATCTATCCCCTCAGCTGTTCTTCTTATAGATCTCCCCAAAGATTTGCAGCGACAGGAAACATTGAATTTTCAGAGCTGTTTTCCTCCCCTCCTTTCATTGAGGGTCGAAGCTATAAAGCATGGGGCAAGGAGGTTATCTAGAATGTGACTTTAGAGTCAGAGCCTAGGACAAAGTGACAATATAGTCCCAAGAATGCTACCACTTGAAGGGTCAAAACCACTTCATCCGACTGCTGCCTCCTATCTCTTGCCTTGGTGCTCAGCTGGCCCCTGCTGAAAATCTCCTGGCAGCAAGTAAATTGAGTGAGTCACTGACCCTGAACCTCAAAAGCAGAAGCAGACATGGACATTGTGCTCCTGGCCGTTGAGTTTTTTTGCATCTATGGCTTTTGCTTTCCATGTTTCAATTGTCCTTTAAAAAAATTCCTTTAGTTTATTGCAAAGTTATTATATGCTGATAACTAAAAGCATGTGTTTGCAAATTTCATTCCAATTAATCCGCAACAAACCATGGTAAGTAGTGTTGCTTCCATTTTACCAAAGAAGAAACTGAGAACATGGAGGTTAAGAAAGTTGTTGAAGTTCATACAGACAGTAAATGTAATGGAGCTAGAACTTGACCCCAGATCCGACCAACTCCATAGACTGGTCTTTACCCTCCCTTAGCTGCATTAACTTCTCGGTGTCTGTGTTGCTCTCAGAAGCAGGGGCCCTTATGGACACTCAGCTTCTGGAGGTCACTGAATGCATGTTAAATTTTGATTCGTATAATACCTGTGCAATGCTGTTTCTAATAGAGATTACTAATTCTCATTCTAATTAGAGTATTGTGATTATTTAATGAGGCCTTTGGAGTTAGACATCTCAGGTTTGAAAATTAATTTTTTTCCTCAGTAGTTACATGACCTTGGGCAGATCATTTTTCCTCCATGGACCATAATTTCCTTATGTGTACAATGAGAATAATAATAATATCTATCTCATAGAATTATTGTGAGGAACCATTTTATATAATGGATATAAACACTCTGCAATTTCTGGCACATCACAAATGGTCATGGTGATGACACAGATGAGGAAGAGGAGGTTGGGCCATGGAGGATCTAAAAAAAACAGGTGGGGGAAGGGAAAGAGGGATGTCTAGAGACAGTGACTTTGTCTCCAAGAAACAGAACCAATAGGCTATAGATAGATAGATAGATAGATAGATAGATAGAATAGATAGATAGATTTGAGGAGTTGGCTCATGTGATCATGGATGCTGACAAGTCCAAAATCTGCAGGGTAGACCAGCGGGTTAGCGACCCAGGGAAGAGTTTGATGTTGTAGCTAGAGTCCAAGGACAGTCTGCTGATGAATTTCCTCTTCCTTAGGGGAAGTCAGTCTTTTTCCTCTTAAGCTCTTCAATTGATTAGATGAGATTCACCAAATTATGGAGAATAATCTGCTTTACCCACAGTCTAATGTTTAATGTTAATCTTATGTAAAAAATACCTTCACAGAATCATCTAAGCCAGTGTTTGACTAAAGATCTACGTTCCACAGCCTAACCAAGTTGACACATAAAATTAGCCATCACATCTAGCACTGGCTTTCCAATTTAAATGTACTCATTGTCCAACCAGAGCCTTTAGGGTGAGGACCACAGTCTTCCCCATCTAAGCAGAGATGAATAAATACTTCTAGCAACTTGGTCTTAGAGAAGCCAAGGGTAGAAAAAATAAGGGAGAAAGAACACAGACTGGTCCTTAATGGCACAGTGACTGGTATTTTCATGCCTTTTTCCTTGCCTGGGGCTCCTTCTCCCTCCCCCGTCTTTTAGCAATGTCACCAAACAAACAAATGAACCATGCATGAGAGGGTGGTGGACAGCTAGGTCATGAAATGGAGGAATTACTACAAATACTTTGGTTGACCTGTCACCAAGTCATAAGGCAGCCCTCCCCATTTCACTCAGTCACCTCCATCTGCCCCAAAAAAGAATGATCTGGGTTATATGGGAAGCAGCCTCCTGGAGAAACTCTAACGCTATCCCTGGGGATAGTATCGGGATACAAAGAAATCTTTACAGGCTCAAATGATGGTCTGATTGTAACAAAATGAACCTTAAGGGAAATAAATGTGCAGTCCTTCCTGTAAGTCCAAAACAAAACAATATAAAATAAAACATCTACCAGGAAGGATTCAAGGAGACCTTCCAGTTTAAAATTGCACCTAGATAACATTTCCCAGTGAAACCTTTATCAACTTGCCCATTCCAAGTACCCACAGAAACATAGATGAGGCTGAAAATTCACATTGAACATGAAGCCCGGATGGATGACTGAATGGCAGAATCTAGAGGGAATCTCTGCTTTCTAAGAGATAAGTAGAATGGGAGTGAAAAGCCCTTCCTGGGTTTAAACTCACATCACATGAAGGCTTTGCCTCATGTGGCAGGGTCTGCTGGTGCTCCTCCTTTCTTCCTGGAGCCACAGATAGACTGCATTTTACAGCCTGCCTTACACCTGGGTGCAGCCATTCCCCTGAGTTCTGGTCTGTGGAATATAAGCAGAGTGATGGGGCCACCTCCAGGACTGCTCCATACAAGCCTCCCAAGTACATCCTCCATGTTCTTTCTCCATCCTCAGATTGAATGGAGAGGGTCCCCAAGACATAGAGGAGGGCAGAGACACAAGGTCGGGGGAGCCTAGGTCCCTCTATGAGTAAGGGAACTAGGCTTTGCCCCACTTTCCAACACCAGTATACATCATACTGGGATGTGGTGAAAAAATGATTTTTTTGCTATGTTAAAAAACTGAGATTTTGGAGTTGTTTGTTATGGAAAACAGTCTACCCTGACCCACTTACAAGATGGAGATGACCTCAACGGTCTGGAAGACCTTGCTTTGCTCGCGATCTGTGAGAGAATGACTGATAGGGAACCCAAGGTGCAAGAGAAAAGGAGCATCATCCAGAGGACAGCGAGAGGCATGCTGGTGGACACATGCAGGGTTCTGAGGACCAGGTGCACAGTGGGGAGGATGAAGTGGAAAGCAGATCAATTCTTCTTCTGTTAAGATTGTGATAAAACTATCAAATGTACATTACATCTTTTGTGAAAGAACAAAAAAACTAAAGATTTACGATTCCATTTAATTTGTTGTTTTTTTTTTTTTTAGTTTAGTTTATTTATTGAGAGAGAAAGAGAGGCAGCACAGGAGGGGCAGAGAGTGGGAGAGAAAGAGTCCCAAGCAGGCTCTGCACTGTCAGCACAGAGCAAGATGTGGGGCTCGAACTCACAAATTGTGAGATCATTGACCTGAGCAGAAATCAAGAGTTAGATGCTTAACTGACTGAGCTATCCAGGTGCCCCTCTGTTTAATTTATAATCGTACAAGACTTAATGATCTTTTCAATGGGACAGAAAATTAAAAGCTACCATTGCCATATCCAAATACTCGTGTCACAAGCAAACATTTAGTCGCTCTGCTTCTATACCTCTGAAAATGATATACTACAGGACCCAGAGGAAAATTTCCAGACATGACCTGACATTTTGCACAGCATACAAGAATACAATGCCTCTACGAGACATGAAGAGAACTCAGTACACAGTGAAATAAATATGAAATAAAATAATTAAAAGGGAGTTGAATGATAGTGGAAGAATTTGAAGGAAAGCAAAACTATATATGAAAAGAATTAGAGTCTACTTTGGAGGTAGTAAAAAGGAGAATTTTTTTTCCTGGTAGAAAGCGGAATCAGTAATTCAAAGGACAAATTTGAGAAACTCCCAGAATTTAGTAGCAAGGACAAAGAGATGAAGGCAAGAGGAATAAAGACAGCCATGGCAGGCATGGTGAAGTGAATGGGGGAAAAGGGTAAGATTGTTGGAACTTTAGTCTTACACAGGGGGCACCCAAAGATAAAGTTGAAAGCATTCAGTGAAATACAAAAGTAAAAAGTACAAAAAGTAAAAAAATAAATAAATAAAAGATAACTTTCAGAAATGTAAGAGTGTAAGAGTATTCAATGTGGTACCTATGCTCTCAAACACTGGAGATTTTATATTATATATATGTGTGTGTGTGTGTGTGTGTGTGTGTGTGTGTGTGTGTGTATTTTAAGAAAAGGGAAAAATAAAATACCAATACCAAAAGAGAGGAAGAGAGGTCATAAACAGCCAATGCATGCATGGTGGGTGCTTGTTCTTCCTGACTGCTCAGCCGGGCTGTGGCTCCTGGGTTAGAAGCTGAGGGATCAGATCCTTCTCTCCCAGGCATCCAGCCAGCCTTGAATCTTGGGCTCAGCCAGTCCAATGCTCCAGCTGATGGCCCTGAAAGTTGAGCAGTGGCACAAGGTGCAATTGCATTCAGAGATTCTTTGGAGATGGCTGCTATGCTGTCAAGAATCCAGCAGTGAGTCTATGTGACCAGAAATGGTACAATCCGGGGATGGTGGTAAGAAAGGTCCAGCCGCAGGGTCCTGGCACATCCCCAGTTCTGTCTTGCCTTCCGCAGTTCCTGCTTATTCTCTAAGCCTCTTTCTCTATCTTCCCAGTCGGGACAATGTGTACCTTCTCTGCTATGTTAGATAGGTTCTATTTCTGTTATGTACAAACAGGAACCCATGTGCTATAGCGTAAAACAAAATGATAGATGTCATCAGAGGAAAAATACATGGCTTTTAAAATCCTTCTCAAATGACAAAAAAATATCTCGAGTTTAAAATATATGAACTCAGGAGAGATGCCTCAAACAAAATAGCTCAGAAAGACTAAAAGTAAAAGCGTTGGTGAAGATAGTCAGGTAAATGCAAATTAAAAAAAGCAAAGGTGTGGGGGCACCTGGGTGGCTCAGTCGGTTGAGCATCTGACTCTGGCTCAAGTTGTGATCTCATGGTTCGTGAGTTCGAGCCCCGCGTCGGGCTCTGTGCTGACAGCTCAGAGCCTGGAGCCTGCTTGGGATTCTGTGTCTCCCTCTCTCTCTGCCCCTCCCCTGCTCACGCTGTGTCTCTCGAAAATAAATAAATGTTAAAAAATAAAATAAAAAGCAAAGGTGGGATATTAATACAAGTTAAAGTTGAATTTAAGAAAAAGGATTTAAGGGGTCTCAGAGGTTAAGTTTATATTTATTTTTATTTTTAGTAACACAAATTATTATTATGCGAATAAGTTATTATAAAAACGAAATCAAGACAGAAATATATGGAATAAAATGCGAAAGTTGTTTTCCTTTCAATTCTTCCCGTTACTCCATTCCTGAGAGGTAACTTCCGTTCTGTGCCTGGTGGTCTATTTCTAGATGTTTCTGCATGTGTATGCTCACATATTCAGACAGATGACTTGGGGATTTTGTTAAGTCATGGTTGTGGCAGCTGAGGCGGGTCTCTGGGTGCAGGAGACAGCCTCCAGCCACAGCATCCTCAGGCTGCTGCAGTGTTTGAGCCAAGGTCACTCTCTCCCCGGGGCAGCAAGCAGCCGGTCACTGAGCACAGAGGGAATCCCCGGTCGAGGCCATTTCGGCCGAGCGCCAGACTCCGCTAGGAGCAACGTGCCCCAGATCTCCCACTGCACTGATGGGTGCTCTGTTGGAGCTGCCCCCCAGTCTCGGGCTCCTCCCAGCCAATCCAACCCCCCACCTCCCGCTGTTTTACAGTGCCACCCCCGCATCTTGGTTTGAAGGATTTTCCTCCCGACTTTAGGTGTCTCATCCCTGGGTCTTTCAGGAGCATATTTCCAATTAGTCTCTTGCACTTCTAAGCCCATTTTGGCACCCGAATGATGCAGCTGATTCCAGAAGTGGTCCAAGAAAATGGCCAGGGATGGGACTCAGAGACTGGATTGCTCTCAGCTCATCAGGAAGGGAGGACCCTGTTGGGTGGTATGTGGGGCCATGGGTAGTCCCTGGCACAGTCGGTGGTTCTATTGCTAAAAACTTCACCATGGTGACTTGGGAAAACATCTAGGAATGTTCCCTCCCGGAACATCCTGGCACTTAAAGTGTATGGGGAACAAAACACACAAGGACAATGGGCTTGGCTGGTTATTACAAAGTTTCATTGATGTGGGGCGCCTGGGTGGCGCAGTCGGTTAAGCGTCCGACTTCAGCCAGGTCACGATCTCGCGGTCCGTGAGTTCGAGCCCCGCATCAGGCTCTGGGCTGATGGCTCAGAGCCTGGAGCCTGTTTCCGATTCTGTGTCTCCCTCTCTCTCTGCCCCTCCCCCGTTCATGCTCTGTCTCTCTCTGTCCCAAAAATAAATAAACATTGAACAAAGTTTCATTGATGTCCTACAGGAGCACACTGAACATCTGTAGGTAGTTAACAGTCCGAACTAAGTTTCAGAACCAGGAACGTCTTTGGTAGACAGAGGCTCTCATCTCTTGCAGCAGGAGAATGGATACAACTCAGGATCTCATAGTTAGAGTCACTGAGCTTTTAATAACAATGATTGAATGGCTCAGTCAAGGGGGTTCTGTTATGCTGAAGTTAAGGCCCTTATTGGGAAAACCTGGGGCCCTGAAAAATGGGATGGGGCATCTGGGTGGTGACCTGAGAGGACTGTGTCCTGCAGCCTCCCCTGGGCCCTCAGAGCTTGCAGATGACCCACCTTCCCTGTTAAGACTTCTCCACGTGGAAAGATACTGCAGAGGCCTCTTTCACACAAGGCAACAGGGCTACCCTCAGGGGCTGTCCCTACCTCCTCCTAGCTGCCATTCTGACAACTAGGGGTAAAGCTCAGCATGACCAACTGGGGAAACACTGGTCCTGAGAAGGGAGGAAAGAGATTGCATTCTGAAAGAGCTATGAGAAATAGCTAACATGTTCTATCGGGAGCCAAGGCAGCACCCACAGGATTGAATTTGTAGGATGCATGCTCAAGGGGACGAATGACTCGAGAAAGCAGGGTTTGCTGACTTGGGGGCACTCTCTTGGGAAATAAAATTTAACACCCTGGTAAGGACTCCAGGGGATGGATGAACTATCTACTAGGGTGGCTCTTAGAAGCTTAGAAAAAAGTGAAGTCTCAAACGGAGCAAAGTTGAAATGCATAAATTGCTGTAACAGATGGAGATGGGGATAAAAGGCTTAGGGAAGTGAGGCCAGAAGACCCAGTTAAGGATTATGTGGCTTGGGAGGCTCAGGCCATCAGGAGGCCACTGGCAAGAGGATGCTCGCATCACTCTAAAGTTCACTTGTGTGTCCCTTCTGCAGGTCAAGGCTAATGGTAGGAGAGATGGTCACAGATCTTGGCTGATTGGCGGTGAGGATGATGCCCTCCAAGTACTCTAAGCAATAGTAGTCAAGTGACAGTATTTAACCACCAGAAGCTAGAAAGTTGCAATTACTGTAATGACTGGCAAAGTCAGAGTGACAGCCAAGGGATCCTGACCTGTAGAGAGTTATGGAGATGGAAAACAGAACACAGTGTTCCTCGGGGCAAAAATAGATGGACAGCCCACAAGGGCTCTGCTTAATATATGCAATCAAAAGAAAGTAAGAATGTATTATCAAGAGGAGGAGGAGGTCAGTTGCTCTAATAAAAAGTCATGATCCCTTGCAGAGCCAATTTTCAGATCTGGAAATGATCTGATGATGGCTGGGTCTTTAGGATGAAGGAACCTGCATCAATATGGCAAGTATATGCTACAAAGACTCCCCAATGGGATCCACAGACACTCAAGTATCTGGAAAAAGACAAATACCCATTTTGAGGATAATTGGACACTAGGTCCAAGTTAGCATTGACATCCACACCTATACCTTCGTCATGTCCCCTGTTAAGAGCAGGGGCACAGAGGAGCCAAAGTCTGTTAGTAGTCCATTGGGTTTGTGGACCCAACTGGTGGTCATTTTCCTGATCCCCAATGTATAATTGGGATTGATGTAACCAGCCATTAGAATAAACTCCACAGTGGTCCTTGACCTGTGGGGCAAAGAGCTAACATGGAAAGACCAGTGGAAGTCTCTGATCGCCCCCTTTTTGGCCAGCATAACAAATAAAAAAAAAAAAGATATCGTCCTGGAGGGATGGCAAAGATTTAATGCTATCTTTAAAAGATGCAGGGGTAGAAGTCCCTTTTATATCTCTATTGAATTCTCTAGTCTGACTCCAGTGGAAACTGGCTGGACCCTGGAGAGTGACTATGGACTCTCACAGACTCAACCAAGTGGGAGTCCCAGCCCCAGCTGCTATGTCAAATGTAGCATCTTTGCCAGAGCAGAGTAATACGTCTCAAGCACACAGTGTGCTCCTCCTGATTCAACAAATGCATTCTTTTCTAACCCAACCAAGAAAAAGGATCAGAAATAGTTCACATACACGTGGACCAGATTATATTCATTTTCAGTTTGCCCCTGGGCTATTTTACTCTACTACCTTCTGTCATAATCTAATCTAAGGAGTTCTGGAACATCCCGTCATCCCACTTCGATCCATTATGTTGATGACGTCATGCTGATTAGCTCATGTGAGCAAAAGGCAGTGAGGACACAGGAGGCCTTGGTTAGTCACATGTGCTCCAGAGGATGGGAGATACACCCGAGCAAGTTTCACTAAAGACTCACTCATGCTAATAGTCAACATCATACTTGATTGATTAGACACAGTCCTATCAAGCTTCAGAAACAACAAAACAATTCCTGTTACCACCTACCACTATTATTCATCACTGTTTTGAAAGCCCTAGATAATTAAATAAGACATGATGTACAAATAATAATAAAAATAACTAAAATTGTATTGTGTGCTTACTATACTCCAGGCACAGCTTCCACTACTTTTTTGTTTTCACTTAATTCCCACGATAACCCTTTGGTTATTGGTACCGTTCGAGGTGGTACCATTATTATGCACGTTCTACAGATAAGGGTATAGTCACGGAAAGGTAAAAAACTTTACCAAGTAAGAGAAAAGTAGGAAATATTGAAAAGCAAGAACATGACGATCACAATCTGCAGATGCCCCAACTGCCTTCCTAAACAGCCCGGAGAATTCACTGAAAACCGTTAGAAAAGTACCATTAATAACAAAGCCTCCCCTCTCCCAGCCCCCTTCACTCCCTCTTCTCTGGGATTCTGTGAGAGTCATCCGGCAAGGCAGCTGTTTAATTTAGTCCTGGCAAGAGGAGATGGTGTCTGTCTTCCCCATTTACTCATCTTAATCTTTAATTGCCACCCGTCCTCCCCAGGCACTTGGGCTCATTTTTACTTTGCTCCCACTTGCAATCAGGGTTGAGCCCCAAAGACATCTGGAGTCTTAAAACCCAGTAATGATAAGCAGAAACAAACACAAAGCAATAAAATCCTTTAGAAATCTCTGACCCGTAGATGGTGTGCGTCTGTAAGGCCCTGGAAGGCTCCAGTCATGAGGCTTAAAAGCAGGGGAGGCGAGGCGGGCTTGGCAGAAGCCCATCCCTTCTTAAGGCCCACACTCATTCCGGTATCGACTGTGGCTCCCCAGGGGGCCAGGCCCTGGATCACAGCGCCAGCATCTGTGAGTTCTCAGAGAGCCGAACCCAGGGCCCAATGGCCTGCCTGGGAGGAATGCCTGCTGGGGCCACCTAGAAACGACTCAGGGCAAGCTGGAGCATCACAAGGACTGTGGATGCCTGTGGGGGCGGTTGCAGTGGGTAAGGGGAAGAGGGAATAAAGAGACAAGCACAGTAACTAAAAGACAAAAGTCACTATCCTCAGGACATGAGGCCTTGCCCAGTATAATGGCGCCTGACCATTCAGGAAACAACATGGCACCATGGAAAAAATATTGCACCAGCTTCCAAAAGACTCACTTACATCCTCTCCCAGCCACTACTAGTTGAGCTTCCTCTGGTGAAGCGCTTTATCCTCTGAGTCTGTGTGTGATACCAGGTGGTAGTGGGAGGCACTCACTGCATAAGGCTAGAGTCAGGACTGCTGAAAGAAATGTGAGGGGTCAATTTCCACGCCTTGACTGCAAGACACTAACTTCACGTTCCTAGGCTTTCTTGGGGACATGAGGCCCCAGCAGCGGTCTGAGGTTTTGGACACTGTGCTCTACGAATCTTTTTTAAAAAAATTTTTTTATTTGGTGGGGGAGGGGGAGATGGGGGGGCGGCAGAGAGAGAGGGAGACAGAGAATCTGAAGCAGGCTCTGTGTTGTAAGTGCAAAGGCTGACGTGGGGCTCGAACCCACAAACCATGAGATCATGACCTGAGCCCAAGTCAGCTGCTCAGTCTACTGAGCCACGCAGGCATCCCAATTGTACACTATTTCTTTTTTTTTTTTAAGTTTATTTATTTTTGAGAGAGAAGAGAGAGACAGAGACAGAGACAGAGTGTGAGCAGGGGAGGGGGAGGGAGGGAGGGAAACACAGAATCCGAAGCAGACTCCAGGTTCTGAGCTGTCGGCATAGAGCCCGATGCGGGGCTCGAACCCACGAACAGTGAGATCATGACCTGAGACGAAGTCAGACACTTAACCAACTGAGCCACTCAGGTGCCCCAATTGTACACTATTTCTTAAAACCACCTGCCCAGTTACCTCCCCACTGAGCTTAGCCATCAGCAAGTGGGCACAATGGTGCCTTCCTCAATGGTCCTTGTGAGGATTATGGGGGGCAACAGGTGGTGATCATGTATAAGGCACTTGACCAATAAACATTAGGCAAGGCCAGCAATCACTTACCAGGAATTCAGCTCTCAGCCCACCAACATTCTCTTCTTCCTCCACTCACCCAAAGGCATTTGCAGACAAACCCGCTCGAGTCTGAGAAACCTGTGTCTGACTACCACTTTTCCTTCTCCCTTCTTAACATCATTCCATCTCCACACACGTGTGCCCAACGTAGGAGGTGTTGCACATTTACACTTTGGATTGTGTGAACCTTATTCTGCTCATAAGCAGAGTGGGAGGGGCCTTTAGAAAGCAATCAGGGTCACTCAGTGTTTCACCAGCTCAAGCCACGACTACATCTTCCACCTCTTCCCACCCCTTCCAAAACCATATGAGTGCATTTCACACCCAACTTATGACAGGAAGAACCTAGATCCATGAGAGGCTGTCAGCCATGCTTAGCAGGGCAACTGAGGCAGAGTGAGACAGTAAACAGAGGGAAAGAGGGAATGAATAAACCCAAACAAGATGGAGGATTCTTTCCTTAACCATGAAATTCCACTGTGTCCTGGGCGGGCCCCATGGGCCATATCCTAAGACAGGACTTAGAAGTGGAAAGCAAGGGGAACCCTAGCCCTGTGCCTTGGTAAGCAGGGCACACACTGCAGGGGGTGGCCAGGGGGGTAAGACACAGTCTTGGAGCCCCATCAAGTAGGAATGCCAACCCAGCAGCAGCTACATTTCCAAGGAGGCTGGCTGGGCTTGGAACTCTCCAGGTTCTGATCAGGAAGACACCGTCCATTTTCAGGTATTGAGAGGGTGGGAGTGGGGAGGGATAGCAGACGTTGGGGGTGGGGTGGAGGAAGGCAGCTGAGCTGAAACAGGAGGGAACAGGTGTAGGGAGAGCACAGTTTCTGACAGCCAGGCCAGAGAGGGGCAACAGGCTGAAGGTTGACTCTGGACAAGCGCCCACTCCAGCTGCCTCCCTGTGCAGTGCCGGCATGACTTTTAAGTCACCAGGAATGCCTCCCGCTGGGACAAACTCAACACACATGATGTGCAGATTAACACTTGAATTATGACATGAAGGTGACTCACCTCTCAGGAGACCAGGGAGCTGGGCCACCATTAGGGTTCCTGGGTGTGGGGAGCAGAGCCGGGGGGAAGGGGGGCAGCTATTCTCCACCAATCTGTCTTTATCTTACAGCCAGTCTCTGAGGAGCTTGTGCCAGCCTGAAAATACAAGGGTAATGTCCCATATAATTCCCTTGGTTTTGAATGATCAACACGGGACTTTGTCCTGTGCTCTCTTTGCCTCACTCTCTCTTGCAGACTCCATTTCTGCCCGGCACCCTCCATATAGGGCTGAGCATTTGGACTTCCTTGGCTGGGGGCCCATGAGCCCTGAACTCTGCTTCTTATGGGAAGGTGATGGCCAGCTGCCCCCAGGGCAGCCTCCTGTTTCTTGTTGACAGGGAACCAGGGGACAAACAGGACTACAGCTGCCTCCGGAGACAAAGCTGGAAGCAGCCCCAGGCCGTAATCAAAAGCTCTGCCATGGGAAAGAAGTTGAGCTCAAAGCCTGCCTTGAAGATCCAAGGAGCCACCTCATAAATATTCTGGCAGCATGGGAGATTTCTGGCATCATGGTTCCATAGAAGGGCACTTTATTTATGTTCAGTATCCTTAAGAGATCTGAGGTACAGCTTAGATCGAACAGGTGTGAGGTTTCATCTATAGTCCAGCTTCTCTGTAAGCCCATCGGGGAACAGGTGTAACCTTTGACTTCTGCTCTTAAAGGCCACATACCAGCATTCTCTCCCCCAACCCTGGTCATCTTTCCCACTTCCCTTGTGAGTGCTCCAACGTGCTCCCAACCTTGAGACCTAGCATGTGACCAGTGCCTTGGGACTACCCAGAATGTCTCTCAGATCGAACTGCCCTTACACGTAGCTGGAGAAGACAGTTAACCTATATGGGGTGATTTCACAGTTACTAATGACCCCAGTTATTTCTTGGTGGTACTTCCTGTGCCTGTCGCCGGAGTGTCTGAAATCTTACCAATAAAGATGCATTCCAGTAGGATAAGGCAGAGGGTCTCCAGTAACACTCCATTAAGGTGGGAGCACCCTTGCCAGAGATAAGCTCAGTGGCTTGTCATTTATATACCCAGGTATAAATTCACTTCCTCTCTCCAAAACACTGTCTGAGCATTCCTAGGAGATCCAGGGCCACAAATACATTTGGTCTAGAAGTTACAGACACAGGAAGGCAGTGCTGCTATGAGTGGAAATTATGGGCTAGGAGGTCAAGTTAGACTTGAATCCCCACTGAAAGAGCTAGCCTCAGTTTCCACGTAAAAATTCTCTCTATTCTAACTCTCATTAGGACTGGTAGAAATTCTCTGAGAACACATGCATACGCACACACTCCAACGATCATTTATTGCGTGTTGACCATCTACCAGGTTTGAAGATAGCAGCTGGCAGTTCTCCGATAACCGATACGTGGTCCTTCCCACTCAAGGTGATTTGAATCTAGTTGGACAAATGATTAGCATCAGTGTACTAAGTGATTCAGTAATGGATTATGCTCAGGAGTCTAGGAGAGCCTAGAAGGGCCCTCTAATCAGTCCTGCATGCAGCCTACGGACAAAGGAGCTGATCCCTGATCTGGAAGATTAAGAAGAACAGAGAGATAAGGTGAAGGGGGCAAGAAGAGAAGGTATCCCATGTGGAAGGACTGGTGTGAGCAAAAGTATGGCGGTAGAGTATTGAGATACATCCTAATTAAGGATATCTAGAGCTTAAATTATGAAGAACAGGTTGTCAGGAAAAGTGGCCAGGACATGTGTAAGACCTAAACCATGGAGAGCCTTTTTTCCCACCCCAGAGGGGTTTTAAACAGGTAAGTGACATAACCAATTAAATTATGGATCCCTCTGGCAGCAATGTGGCAGGTGGATCAGAAGAAGAAGAGTTCAAAGTGCTTGCAAGTTGATGGGGATGGGGTGCCACATGTCCAGCCCCTTTGATTCATTGTTTAATCAGCGTGCTGATTAAGAGCTGTCACTGCTTGAAAGGAGTTATGAGGGGCGCCTGGGTGGCGCAGTCGGTTAAGCATCCGACTTCAGCCAGGTCACGATCTCGCGGTCCGTGAGTTCGAGCCCCGCGTCGGGCTCTGGGCTGATGGCTCAGAGCCTGGAGCCTGTTTCCGATTCTGTGTCTCCCTCTCTCTCTGCCCCTCCCCCGTTCATGCTCTGTCTCTCTCTGTCCCAAAAATAAATAAACGTTGAAAAAAAAAATTAAAAAAAAAAAAAAAAAAGAAAGGAGTTATGGCTATTTGGCCCCACACCAGGTTGGGGCCCCAGAAGCGACTTCTGGCAGCATCTGTAGAGTTGTATTCCAGGAGCTTTTTCAATGCCCAGATATATTAGGCACAGAGGAATACTCTGGACGGAAGTCACTACTGGGCTGCCACAGGTGTCTCTCCTATGCCATCCTGGGCAAGATGTTTGTCAATAAATTAGATGAGACATATCTAAAGGTCTGCCACAGACCTTTAGGTGACACAAAGCTGAATACAATAGTAATGTACTGTGTGATAGAATAAAGACTCTAAAAATATTCTGACAGGCTGGAACAATGGTTAAAACCAATGAGATCCATTTAAACAGATAAATGTTAAAGCCCTGTTGTTAGATGTCTTCAAAATTAATTGTGTAAGTGTAAGATTTGGTATATCTGGCTTGATGGAAGAAATATTTATTTGTTCATCAGATGCTTACTGGGAACCTACTGTATGTCAAACTCACAGCTCCCTTCTTCTTTTGTCACTGTACGTAGTACGTTCTATAAAAATCATCCTGCTTTGCTCATCTTTGCATCAGAGGCAAAGTAGAGAGAAAGACAAAGACTTCTTGAGTGCCTGCATGTGCCAGACATTTTCCATCCACAACCTGTGTCATTCTCACAATAATCCTACTGTATTTCTTTTCTAGATGGCAAAGCTATGGTGCAAAGATGTCATCTGGATTGCCTAATGGTTTTGTTGCCAGTCAATGTCAAAGCTGACATCTGAACCAAGATCCAACTGGTTCCAAGGCTGATTTTCTTTCCACTATTTCACACTGCCTCCACATATACATCAAATCCCAACACTCTGTGACAGTATTGAGCTGTAGCCAGAATTGAACAAGACTGAGCCTCTCCTCAAGACCTGGCACTTTGGTAGGTTAAATGAGCAAGACATGGGGGTCAGGGAGGGAAGGTGGAAGAGACTGTTTGACTTGATCACAAAGTCTGTGTGTATCCCCAATTAGATGTAGCTGCTTAGAAGATAATGGTAGCTGAGGCTGCTCAGTTAAGATTATGGGGCCCAGAACACGGGCTGGGACAGCCCAGCTGTGCTCTGTGCTGCTGAGACTACGTCCAGACTCTGGTCCAGTTCTGGCCAAGACACTCTTGAAGGGAACAACTACCATCTAGAAATTATTCAGAAGACACTTAGTACAGTAAGGGTCTAGAAAGTCTGTAATAGGAAGAATGATTGTCTTCAAATATTTGAAGATGCAATTATACAGTTTTCCTGTTACGTATGTAGACAATTATCGGTGTCTCTGTTGTGTGATTTCTGAATGTTGGAGGGTTATGGAGCAGAAAACTAACACCTACTGGGCTTATTGCCGTGGGCCTGCCACTTACACACATCTGGTCTAACTCTCTTAATAGCTCTGCCCAGTCTCCTATTTTACAGCTAAGGAAGAGCTTATGAAATTGGTCCAATATCACAGTTTGTAACAGAAGAGCCATGACTTGCACCAAAGTTTGTTTGTTGTAGTTCTTATACAGCATGCCCTTGTCTTTTCCTACGAGTGTGTTTGGTCATCCAGGTGCCCCCAATGGATGGGCCTCCTGAAGATCATTTCCTTACATTGTGTTGACTCCCACAATCCTGCCAACCAACCATAACCCTCAGTCCAGAATCCAGAACCGAGTTGAGGGCCCTCAGGCCCTTTGGTGAAGGCACACAAACATGGGTCCCACCGCTTACCATGACCTTCAAGGCCCTTTTATACTCTATTCCCTGCAATACCCTACCCTCCTTTTCTCCTCCATCCATGCTCTCAACCAGACCATTTGCTGGCTTTCCCATCCAGGCTATGCTACAAGCTGTTTCCTCTGCCTAAAATATGCTTCCACACCCTCTTTGCCTGTTGGATGCCTACTCATTCTTCATCTTTGAACGTGGCCGTCATCACCTCTGGGTGACTCCTGCATTGACTAGATTCACCGTCTTTTCCATGTGCCCATATCAACCTCATACCTTTCTCTACCCTAGCACTTTCCTCACTGCTGAGCGATTGGGGTAAGCCTTTGAAGGTGGAAAGACTGCCATGGTTTTTGAATCTCCAGAACCTGGTCGCATGCCTATTATTTCACGGGATCTCTCAGAAGGTCACACAGAGGGTGGGCTTTGGTTGCCCACAGCAAAAATATGCCCATTAAGGCATTTTCATAGGCCCCTTCTCTGCATCACCCCCCCCCCCACATTCCCTCACAGTGCTCCCTGAGACCACCCCCAATACACTCTCTCATACTCTCTCCCTCTAAAATAATCCTCCAAGAGGAATACACTAAAAAAAGACGCTGGGAAGAGGCCCCAATTAAACACTAATCAAATTCCCCTAATCTCTTTTCCCAAACTTGCACGCAGACAGCCACTCTCACTGCTGGCTGGGTGGTGACTTTAAGAATCTCTAAATATGTAAATACACTTTTGTTAAGTCATTAAGCTAGTAAGAAATAAGAAATTAATTAGCATTAGCATGTTGAATAACTTAGGTGTCAGTAGTTAATATGGCTAATTGACATTTAATAAGTCTTGCTATCTAATTTACTATGAATTGCATTAAATGTTAATTAATTGCTTAGTTATTCTGTGCACAATTATTGTATGTTAATGTGCATTTAATAGCTTATTATTTGGGTGATTGTCCTGATAGTAAACAAGTTACCTGTTAATTCTGGTTTCAGCACATTCTCTTAAACAGAACCAATTAATGAATTAGTTAGCAGAATTTTAAAGCATTGGAAAAATAATTGTCCGTTTACTATGCCTCAATCCCCTAGTCAAATTTGCAGAGCTTCCTGGGGTTTGTTTATCTGCCATCAGTATCCATCGCGTACAACACCATCTTTCCCAATGCCATCAAGCCATTTTCTGGCTCCATAAACTAGCACATCGTCTAGTGCACTATTGTTTGTCCACATGTAAGTTCAGCAGCCTCATTAACCAAGCAATGTGACGGACGTAAAAGCTGACGTGATTATTAAAAGCATGATGTCTAAAACAAGGGAGGCAATAGTCCTGTTCTGCTTTGTGCCTGCTCGATTCTGGGAGAGACAGATTTAAAGAGACATAACTTATCTCATCTCAAGAATTGGTGAAGAAGGTGAGGATGTTTCGCCAGACCAAAGAGAAAACTCCGGGGACAACAGAATCTCTCTCTTCAAATATGTGATGAGGTTTGTAGAAGATAAACCAGTTTTTGCCTTTTTTTTTTTAACTTACTGACTCAGTTGAGAGTACTGACACCTTAAGTTTGAAGTGAGAGGGAACAGATTTTGGATTCGGTCAGAGCTGTCTGATAGAACGAGCTGCCTCTGGAGTAATGAGTTCCCTGTCACTGGAGGAGTTCAAGCATGGTCTTGGCAATTTCTTGTGCAGAAGGGACTCGAGCTTTGGATGGGTGGCTGGAGGACTGACCTTTCTGATCTGTTCCGAGTCTGAGACTTCATGATTATCATGATAAATTGCTTACTCAACCATCTCCCTGGACTGGAGACAGTCCTGAGCCCACATTAGCTGGTTCACTTTGGACTTGAGGGAAAATCTCACCGGTGCACGTGGGCACCTTGAATTCAATTCTGATCGACAGCCTGGCTTTGAATGGCATCTCACCATCTTGGTGGGAAAAGGCAGACTCTGGAGGACCATTCAGCTTGTTAGTTCCCACTGGTTGGGCTGGACCAAAGCTTCTGCTCAGGTATCCTCTACCAGCCCTCTGTCTGAGGCAGTGCTTAGGAGGGAGGGACCTGCTGAGCCACTGGAGTCATTTATCTTTGACAGGATGGGACAGGAGAAAGGGCAGGCGCCTGGCAGGCAAATAAACTTAATGAAGTTTGTAATAGACTGCGGAAACATCAACCTCATGATCACATCAGGAATAAGCCACAAGAAACTATTAATTGTGACTCTTCTCACTAGCTCCCTCCTTCCAGTTCCTTCTTTGCAGTGGCTGTGGCCGTAACCACTCTAATTGTCCCAACCTCTCGGGGATTCAAAGGCGGCTTTTTTTTTCCCTCAGGTTTCCAAGGGCCCTTGAGGGTCAAGTGTCTGGTGCAGTCACTGGCAGGCCCCAAGGGTCCCAATGTTCTGAGCTTTGCCCTGTGAGGGTGGGGGAGGTGTCCTGTGCCAAGTGCCCCATGCACACAATGTTCCGCCCCAAAATGTTCCTGTTGACCTTCCAAGCCTGACTCAAAATTCCTCTCTGCCAGAAGGCCTTCTGTGACGACTCTGCCTGTCCCCCCACCCCTTTCTCTGGGGCCCTGCTTTCTGCCTGCTGGTTCTTCCTGCTGCATCAGAGCACTGGGTCTCCAATGGCTATTTTGACCTTGCAACTCTTCTTGGACTTGGAGTGTATGTATCTGGGCAAGGGTAACATTCAAAACATTTAATAACCGGTATGGTAATATAAATCAGCACGTAGGTCGATATATAAATTTAAAATTTTTAAATCTATTCCTCATTGTTCTGTAATGAGAACTGCCTAGCACGTGATGTAAGTTGCACTGAAAGCCACCCATCGAACCATTTCGATAGCATCCTATTCATTTCCTTATTTTTAAAAATTGTTGATGTGATCTTTTGTCTGAGGCAGCTTCGCTGGCTGAACGATAGCCCTCTCTGACCATGATCAGATACAGGGAACGCACCAAACTCTTTCAATGACTTTCCTATTCAATTGCTCATCAGGAAGACCCCAGAAGGGAACTTTGTGCTGGTCACACCCTGGCTGCGGGTGCACCTGGTGCCAGTGCTTCCGTATGACCCGGGTTCAGACACCTATCTCAGTTCCCCTGCCAGGGCTGCCACCAACCTGCAAACACTGCACCTGTTCCAGTGTCCCATCAACCCGGGCCACGCTGGAGGCGCTGAAGTACACTCCGATATCAGTTTGCTCAGCAGCTGCTGGGAGCCCCCTGCATTTGCTCCCCACTGTTCCCAGACCTCATTACCCACGGATCTGGCCACATCTCCAGACGATATCAAACGGACACTTCTGATCTCAACCACTTGTGCCATTTACCAACTCATATGGAAGTGATTTACTATTTCAATCACTGGCTCACTGCGTTGATGAATTCACATGTACCCTGTCACATCCTTAGGGGCAGGTGTTCTAGAAGGCATCCGCCCCTTTCAATAGTGACAGCAACTCTGTAAAGGGCCCCACAATAGTGGGCACAGCTGTTTGGCCAGCCCATCTGACCACAAAGATGGTCCTCACAGGGACGCCTGGGTGGCTCAGTTGGTTGAGCAGCCGACTTCAGCTCAGATCATGGCCTTGCAGTTCGTGAGTTCGAGCCCCGCGTCAGGCCCTGTGCTAATAAACAGACAGCTCAGAGCCTGGAGCCTGCTTCAGATTCTGTATCTCTCTCTCTCTCCACCCCCTCTCCTGCTCATGCTCTGCCTTTCCTTGTCTCTCAAAAATAAATAAATGTTAAAAAAAATTTTTTAATGATCCCCACATTCCCCCTTTCCCAACACACCCCCAAATTAGTAGAGGGTCAGGTCTCCATCCCCTACTTCCCTGAGGACATTGTACCATGAAGCACTAACCTGGCTATCCATATATTCTGAGTTAGGAATATAATATAATACAATATAATATAATAGTACATAACATAATTATATATATAACATAATTCATATAATTCTTGTCTCTTCCTAAAGGTGTCAGAGGTGGTCAGGGACCACACAGATAGGGGTAGCCACAGCTCCTGTATAAATCTCCACCTGCTCAGGAGATTTATGGGGACGGATGGCTGCATGGGGGTGGGAGGGGCAGGAACTGGGAGCAGAAGGAATGACTTATGATTGCTGTCTATACAGGCAGGCCCTTGTTGTTGGAAATGGCTTTCTTGTTGCCTCTGTTGGTTGAAGCTTCAACAAACGTAGAAAGATGAGCTGGGTCTCCATCGGGGGCTGAGATCTTCTGAGGTGGAGATCATTAACAAGAATAATTCCTCTCCATGCACAGCATTTATCATCTGCACCCTTGGCAGGGGCCGAGGAATCTCATGCTTCCAGAGAAGAGCAGTGGGCAGCGTTAGGTCAGGATACGAATGACAATAAGCAAATCCAAAGCTGTTCTGTACAGCTCCCTGCAGCCCCTCCTCCAGCCTCAGAAAAGTTGGCCTGTTCAATTCGCTTAATGACATGGTGGGCGATGGTATTTCCAAATAGCGAACCAGCTGGGCTCTGATCACTCTGACGAAAAGCATGCCAGGCGGCCTCGGCAGTGGCACAGGGACCCTATCAGTGTGACACACGTTTGGGGAAGTGCTATAATTCAGTCCTGACACCTGGATCAATGGCACCCATTTCAGAGAGCCATCTTCCCAGGGAAACAGACAAGGTATTGGCCTCCAGGTGCTCAGCAGACCTTAACGGTGATGTGTATCTCACCTCCCCCCCCCCCCCCCCGCCTTCCGGGGTCCTCCATCCTGCGTCTGCCTGTGACTGTTCCATCCACTGAAGGTACTGCCTGAGCTGGGCTCTGAAGTCAGGCATGGTCCTGGATCCCGGCTCCACCACTCATTCCGGGTAATCCTGGGCAAGTTGCTTAACCATTCAGTCCCCCTCTGAAACAGGGTCATAACGGTCCAGGTATTGTAGGTATAGATATGTAAGGAGATGAAGCATGTAGGGACTTTAGAACAGTACCCTTCATCCTGGATCAATAATCCCAAGCTGTTGGGGCTGCATTGTTTGCCCTCATCTCTTTTTCTGTTACCATCTTTTGGCCTGTGTCTCTGGCCCCACATATGCAACACTAAACCTTTCTCTGTTTCTATCTTTGTCCGTTTGTCTCTGCTTTTAGCGCCCCCTCTCTCCTCCATGTTCTCTGGGTGTCTCTCTGGGTCTCTATTTCTTCCTCTGTCTCTCTTCTTGTCTCTTCAATATTTTCTGCCAGCCTAGACTTCTTTTGCTTTCCTTAGACTTGGAGGATTATGACATCAGAGGGTTTCAAATCCTGTGCAGGGAAAATGAACTCTCCTGAATGGTGATCACCACCGCCTTGGTGAAGCTTGAGCTGTGAAGTGCAGAATTTACTACCCTAATTATCCCACCTGAAGCTGAGCCAACTTGGCTGGGCCGGTGGGGCAGCTCTCGGTCAGGAGCCATTGCCAGCCCTCCCACTGAGCATAGCCTAGCTGCCCAGCCCTGTGCTGGGTGCTAAAAATAGGCATGGGGGCTAGGGCAGCTAAAAATACACTTCTCACCATGCGGCCTTGCTGTGCCTCACAGACTGCAAGCCAGCGGGGAGGGGCTTCGGGAACCCTGGTGTCTGCAGCTGCTTAGCCCCCCGCTGGGCGCTGGGCAGGGGAGGCAGGGGAGGAAGAAGCACAGGCAGACACCAGGGGCCTGCAGGCCCATCAGCAACTTGGGAGTACACAGCAGGCCACTGAGTCGGTCACAGAAGCCACGGGCTGCAGGGCACACGCGGGCAGTGAGCTGATTACGGCTACCACCTCCAGAGCCAGTGAGCAGGAGGTAGGCAGGGGGTGGCTAGGTATACCCAAGGCTTCTTTAGCTTCTGTCTCTCCACTCTTATCTATCTCTGCTGGTCCCTCAGGACTACAGCTGCCTTCAGTCTGCTTCTCAACTCCTCTGGTCCACAAGCTGATGCCTTCTTGTCTCTACAAGGGAGAGATTTCCTGCCCCCAAACCCAGCCCCCAAACATCCAGCCGTCAGGAGCTGCTGTCCTCTCCAGGAGGGAAGATAGAAAGTTATCTCTGCTGAGGCTCATCTGTAGCAATGCCAGTAAATCCCCTGAGGCCAGGATTATTATTTTCTTCATCTTACAGATAAGGAACTCACAAAGCTCAGAGAAGCACAGTAATTTGCCCAAAGGGTCTCAGCTAGTCAGTGGCAGAGTCCATATTTGAATCTCTCTTGGTCCAACTGAGCACCTTTGCTCTGTCCTCCCCATCCGTGGTTCTCAACTAGGGATGATGTCGTCCTTCCGGGGACACTCAGCAATGTCTAGAGACAAGTCCAGTGGTCACAACCATGTGAGGGAGTGCTACTGGCATCTTGCAGATAGAGGCCAGGGACACTGCTAAACCCCTCCACTGCATGAGACAGCCCCACAACAAAAATTACCCAGCAAGAAACATCAGGAGTGCTGAGGTTGTGAGCCCCGAGGCCTGGGCTCTACACCATGCTGCAGTAATACCTTGATCAAAGTGGTTGTGGGAGGTGGTTTGCATCAGAATGACCTGGGAGCTTGTTTAGCTCAGAGACTTGGGCCCCACTCCAGACACTCACATTGTCTGAGTCAGTGGAGGCCTGGAAATCTGCATTTGAGCAAACATACCCATCCCCACCCCAACCCCCAGCTCCCAGGATACCACACAAACACTTTCCAAGAGAAAAGTTGCAAAGGGAAGGTGCCAGATCCCTGTCAGCTCTGATTAGCCCCCTGGCACAAGGTAAGCACTTGGAAAACATTCCCAAATAAGAACACACACACACAGACACACACACACACACACACAGTTTAGGGGAACCAAGGAGCTGTGTAGCCACAAAAGGTAAAAGACCCATGACCCATAGCACCAATTTCATGGCCTCCCTCACCTACATATCAATAACCTAAGAAATTGCTTGCTGCAGGCAGTGGTCAGTGGAACCGTGAATCGGTATGCCTTACTCCAAACCCTTCTTTTTACATAAACAAGCCAATACATTGCACAGATGGGACCGTTTGGAATAGCAGCTGAAGTAAGAATGAGTGAAACCACAGGTGCATTGTCAAGATTAATATGCAGGCAGGTTTGGAATTGGAATGGTACCAGGTAACATCATGCCTGGATAGGGAGGCAGAGTAATATGAATTGACTAAAGACAAAGGGAAAACAAATGGAAAGTGACAAGCACAAAGGGGAGCGGCCACAGCTAATGGGCTGAGTAACTAAGAATTCCACCTAGCCCATTACCCAGCCTGTCCACTTGGTTCTTTCCTCTCCATTGTCCAGGAAATATCCCCAAGACTAAGCTCCCAAGCATCTGGATGGATGATGCACCCTGCACCAAGTCAGTAATAGCTCCCCTATTGTTACCAATTCAGTTCAACAGATATTCACCTCAGACAGGAAAGACAAATGAGACACCATCGTAGAAAAGAAAAGCCAAGTGTCTGAGCATCTTCACGCGGTAGGAAAGTTTATTATAGGAATCACAAGAGAGTGAGGAGAAGCCTAGGGACAGCCCAGCTTGGGTCAGGAGTGAAGAAGTCTTCCTTCCTTCCTTCCTCCTTTCCTTCCTTCCTTCCTTCCTTCCTTCCTTCCTTCCTTCCTCCCTCCCTCCTTCCCTTTTCCGTTCCTCCCTTTTTCCTTCCTCCCTTTTCACCTCTCTCTCTCCCTTCCTGCCTTCAGAGAGCATGCAAGTCTGGTGGTCCTGGTGGAAAGCACCCACCATCCAGACTACTAGAGAATCCCTAAACAAGGGCTTAAAGGGGATGGGTTTTCAGTCTAGAAGTTTTAGTTGGTGGCAGCTTTATTCTTCTCTCTGCTGCTCAGAAAGCAGGCCTTGGAGGTGAAGCAGGGGTCCATTTATGGGATTGGGGTGGATAGAAATAAGTGACCCTCAGAATTCAGAAGAAAATGAGTTTATACCCATAGGAAGAAGATATTATTTTTTTTAAATAAAATTATCTATTTTTGAGGGAGAGACACAGCATGCACAGAGGAGGGGCAGAGAGAGGGAGACACAGAATCTGAAGAAGGTTCCAGGCTCTGAGCTGTGAGCACAGAGCCCGATGCAGGGCTCAAACTCACAAACCATGACCTGAGCCGAAGTCGGATGCTCAACCAACTGAGCCACCCAGGCGCCCCAAGAAGAAGATATTCTTAACTGTCAGGCTGACAAACTGGGAAATCTTGGCAGACCCAGAACTGTTGTGTGAACAGGATTACACCAAATAGCTCCTATATGCATCCCACTCACTGCAAGGCAGTAGCAGGTGCTCAATTAATATTTGTTCAATGAGTGAACGGAGCTTTGTCATACGAATGGACGTGAAGGATGATGAGTCCTTTTGTTACAGTCCTACTGCTATCATGTCCTCTTTATTCTCATATTGGCTATTTTATGCATCTTGAAAATCTAGAGGAATACCCTAACACCAAAAAAGAGCAAGCTTAGGGTTGGAGGCAGGGAGCCCACTGGCCGGGTGGCGCTGGCACAAACAGCCAGTGGAGCGACAAGACAACAGGACTAGTTTTAATTCTCACTGACCTTATAGCTCCACATACGTGAATCCTTGCAAACAGCTCTGTGGTTCTCACTCACCCAGCGGGAAGTAAGGCAAGGGGAGGAGGCTGGCTTGAGAGAGGAGGCTGGGGTTACCAGGAAACTCACCAAAGTCCCTGCAAACCAGGGCTCTACTCCAGATGGACAAGGGACAGGGAGAGTGGCCTGGAAACTCTGTGTCCTACTCCTTGAATTGGGTTCTAGATTCCGAGGATGGAGGGTTGTCCTGAAAATGGGAGCCTGAGTTACGAATGGGAGAAATGAGCTGAGAATATGGGATAATCTGGAAATGAAGGGTGACCTAAGGAATGGGCTGCTGTTGATTATTGAATATCCTAGAATGAGGGGACTTGCTAGGAATGAGGGCTGCTCCGGGAATGTGGAGACTGTGTAGGAAATAGGAACTAGAAAGAGATGTTCTGGGAACAGGGCCATACTGGAATGGGACCTTAGTCTCAGAGATGGAAAACTAGTGCATCTAGGAGGCCCGAAGCCCATCCATGACATAAAGTGTTTTTCTGAGCTGACTTGGCAGGGGCATCCCCTTTCCAAAAAGATCTTCTCTCTGGTGAGTGTAAGGAAGGGACCTACAGAGAGGGTCTGCACCAGCTGAGGCGGGTGATGAATGGGTAGCAATCAGACAAATGGCTTTCAAACGTTTTTGGTGAGATAGAAAAACCCTGTCATTTCATTCCCAGTTTTATTTCGTTCCGTCTCACCTCATATTTCACTTAATGGGAGCTGTCAAGGAGATTCTTTGATTTTTTTCCCCCTCCTTCTCTGGCAGCTGATGCAGTCTGACAGCCTTAGAGACGGGTTCTTGGAAGACCCACGATGAAATACACTGTTACCGTCTCCAGTTGTAGGGTCTATGTGTCTGCGTGCACTTCTGTGAGTGCAAGCTTGTGTGCGCACCCCTGTGCACCTGCCAGATGTATGTGTGTCAGGAACGTGTGTAACAAAACTGTAACAGCCTGGAATGAGGGGCTGGATGCATGAGTTTGGGTTCCTACTCTGAAATTTAGTATCCCTGTGTCCGCTGAGTCTCAGAGGACCCACTGTAGAGTGAGTGTAATAACACAGGTCCTTCACACCTCAGAGGGCTGTCATGAGGCTCATAGCACAAGAAATAGAAATATTCCCTTGTGATCGATAAGTGCTACTGATAATTACAACAGCCCCTTGTCCTCCAGTGGTACCTCTTGATCCATCCTGAGTTGTATGGAGTTTATTTTGTTATTGAAGTATAACTGACACACGTCACATGAGTTTCAGGTGTACAACACGATGATTGGACATTCCTATATACCAGGAAGTGATCACCACAGCAAGTTTAGTTACCATCTGTCACTATACACAGTGACAAAATTTTTTTTTCTTGTGATGAGAACTTCTACAATTTACCTTCTTAGCAACTTCCAAATTTGCAATGCAATATTATTGACTAGATCCTCATGCCGTACATGACATCCCAGTGACTTGTTTTAGAACTGGAAGTTTGTGCCTCTTAATCCCCTTCACCCATTTCTCTCACCCTCTTCCCTCTGGCAACCACCAATCCATTCTCTGTATGTGTAAGTTTTGTTTTGTTCCGTTGCTTGTTTTTTCATGTAGAATCCACATACAAGTAAAGTTATACAGCATTTGTCTTTCTCTTTCACTTAGCAAAATACTCCCCAAGTTCCATCCACATTGTTGCAAATAGCAAAAATTCGTTATTTTTTATGGCTAAGTACTGTTGCATTGTATACACACACCACATTTTCTTTCATTCATCCATGGATGGATGGTTCTTTCCATACGTTGGCTACTGTTCAAAGGGGTGAATACATCTTTTCGAATTAGTGTTTTCATTTTCTTTGGATAAATACCCAGAAGTAGGATTGCTGGATCATGTAGTATTTCTATTTTTAATTTTTTGAGGAACCTCCATACGGTTTTCCACAGCAGCTGCACCAGTTTGCATTCACACCGAGAGTGCACCAGGGTTCTCTTTTCTCCACATCCTCCCCAACACTTGTTATTTCTTGTCCTTTTGAAACTAGCCGTTCCAACAGTTGTGAAGTTACACTCATGGAGTGTATTTTGATGCTGCCTCTGCCAACATCCTATACCCCTGATGCCTTGATATTTTCAGAAACACCATGCCAGCTCTTGATCTCCGCCTAGCTCCTCTGTCTTCTTCCTCTGCTTCTCCTCACGGGCTGCTGACCATTTCCAGAGAAAGTCAGCAAACACAATTTAACAGGACACCCCTAGACTTACTCACTAATTCAGCAAGCATTTATTGAGCATTTGCTACAGGTAAGACTCTGTGCTAATCTCTGGGGACACATAGCTGAATAAAACAGAGGCCCTGTGCATAAAGAGATTTCAGATTTACAGCACAACATAAGAAGTGTTATGGTGGATCCAAGCCCAGGAACCATGGCAGTGCTGAGGAGCAGCCCCTGACTCGGCTTATGGAGGGGTGGCAGTGTGGGCATCCTGGAATACGTGACACTTGAAATGACTTTTGACGGATGAGAGAGTTGGCCATATGAAGGGAGCGTGTGCAATCTGGCCTTCAACCTCACCACTGCTTGGCAAAACTTTAAGACCTCTTTGGAGATCTTCCACATGCGTCCCCTAGTTTCTCTTCCAAATCTTTACTACATTCCTCAAGTTGTGCACAGCTTCTGGACCTTCCTCCTCTGGCATCCTAGCCTGACCACTGGGTTAACCCTCCCAAAGCACTGATAGGACTGGATCACTCAATGCTTAAACATTCACTCTGCATACAGAACTGAGTCCCAACTTCTTAACCTTGCATTCAAGGGTCTCCACAAGCAAACTTTGCAATTCCATATCCTACAAAACCCCAAACACCATTCAATCAAAGCTACTTGCCAATCTCTGAACATACTGCTCCTTCCCACTTCCCATCTTTACTCCTTGCTCTTCTCTTCATTATGCCCAGAAAGTCTTACCTATGCCCGCATCCCATTTTCTTCCATGGAAATCACCCTGAGTCCTAGCTAAGGTTCTACTATCTCAGAATGCCTTACATCTGAAAGACATCCTCCCTTACATCTGAAAGAGATCCTCCCTTCTGTAATGGAGCCAGTGACCAAGAAAGCTCATGGACACAAGAAATTACTTTCATACCAAGGACAAAAAGAAACAATTATGGAACTTTAAGTATCAGAGTGAATGGAGGGGTGGGCAGAAGAGACCAAGGTGCCCATACAAATCCTTCCACAAAAGTAACTATGGACACTGATTTGTAACAGAATCAACATACAAATTTATTTCTTCTCAAAACTCAAAATTTCTAAAATGACTAAAAAATTATTTTTAAAGTATAAATCTGCATGGACAAAAAAACATGGAAGTAGAGGGGTGCCTGTGGGTGGTTTAAAAAAAAATAAAGACAGACAAGAAAATAACATTAGATGTACCAATAAAAACAATGAACAACAAACCAATAAAATTCTGAGAGGAAAAAAATGTCTTCTAACCTACAATTCAATAACCACCCAACTTTTTCTTATTTGGTCTGACATTTTCAGCAAGGTTTGAAAAAATGTATGTGCCATTCCTGAGAACTTTTCTCAGGAAGCTCCTAGAGATGTACTCCACTAAAATGCAAAGAAAATATAAACCAAGAAAGAGAAAGATACCAAATCGGGAAATAGATCTATCATAGTTGAAAGGCATGATTTCCCTGGATGACAGTGAAGGAAAACCCCAAGGTGGTAGCAGTTTAGGGTCCCAGAGAGCAATCAAAGCAGAGAGAACAGGATGGCTGAAGGCTCTTGTGGGTGGTTCTCCCCCAAAACAGAACAGACAGATGATCTCTCATGTTGAACTTTATGGAGAAGCATGTGACAGTTTCGCCAAGGAGTTTGAAGTATTTACATATTGCATACCCGGCAAACAACTAAAATGAGCAAAGATCGATTCTAAGGAAAACAAACAGTTACTCAAGAGCAGAAATATACCCATCAAAATAGGTGGTTTAACTGTTAGCATTTACATGGGAGCAATGGATACACTATTTAATAAAAAAAAAAATGCTAGAGAATCAAAAAATACTAGGAAGGTGGAGGAAAGGGAATATTTGTGGTGGGGGAGGGAGGGTAGTAAAAGATTTAAATTCCCCTCTCCTGCTTTAGGAAGACAGAAGATAATCTGTAAATCAACAAATGATTATAAATGTGTTGTTATTTAGAAACAAGGATATACAGGGGCGCCTGGGTGGCTCAGTCGGTTGGGCGGCCGACTTCGGCTCAGGTCATGATCTTGCGATCCGTGAGTTCGAGCCCCGCGTCAGGCTCTGTGCTGACAGCTCAGAGCCTGGAGCCTGTTTCGGATTCTGTGTCTCCCTCTCTCTGACCCTCCCCCGTTCATGCTTTGTCTCTCTCTGTCTCAAAAATAAATAAACGTTAAAAAAAATTTTTTTTAATAAAAAAAAAAGAAACAAGGATATACAATTGCCAAAATAAATAGCAGAAAAAGTTGGAACTGGTTGCTTTTGGGGAAAGGGACAAAGAGGATGGATAGAAGAGGCAAATGCTCTGTTCTGTTATTCATCTTGTGATACCGTTTGAAAACTATGTGCACTGTACATAGGGGAGAGAGAGAGACAGAATTGCAACAGTATGTTATTGAATTTGTTTTTTATCATCTTGGAGTTTGGACTAAGGTCTCAAAGCTGAGAAAAATTATTAAATGCGTGGACATTCTCAAGAGGGTGCTTAGATGCATCTCATCTGCAAGGCTTACCAGAAAATGGGGAAATTCAGCCTGGGGCCTTCCCCCCACCACCCACCTCAATCTCATACATGACAGAAGGCTAGAGGTTAATGGAGGGGGTCCACCAGAAACAGCTGACCTGGAAAGGGGTCTTGATGTGAGCAAGCAGGGCATGGGCTTCTGGAGAACCTGAACTATATCCTGGGGAGCTTAAGTGCATGAGACTGGAGACTGGCCCCTGATCCTCACCTGACAAAGTCAAAAGGTCAGGAGCAGGCTGACTGTGCGGAGAGCCTGAGCGTCTGGCATCTGCTGGAGCTTTCCCTGGGATAAGTGGCTGTCACAGCAGGAGCTGGACTAGGGCTCCTGAGGGGGACCTGTCCTAGGGGACTGCCTGCTGGGTGAAGTGACCTCAGCGGAGAGGCTAGGGATGACGCTGGAGAAGGAGCTTAGAGGAAGCCATTGGAGGTCATCCAGAGACTCTAGTTCTTGGAGAACCATGAGGGAAACCTTTTAAAGGACTCATAGATGCACCCCAGGAGGGAAAGAGCATTTGCACACCCGAAGAGCACACTGAGTGAGGTCCTTGCTACCAAATTATAGTGGCACCAATCAAGGTCGATGTGCCCTTCTCTCTACTCCTCCTCTCACCCAGCCCTGGAGGAGCCCCAGGCAAGGCCAGTAGGCGGGATGGGATGGAACAGGTAGCATAAAGAAATAAACAGCCACCCTCACCCCACAGCTGGCTAATGAGCACAGGGAGGTCCCAAGTTGGGAAGAAAGAGAAAAACTTAAATTGGATGTGAAATGAAAGTATTGATTTAGATCCACCTGGCCTTTTTAATACCTGAAAATAAAACTTCTAATATCTGAAAGTGACTGGAAAAGCTATAGAATCTGGCCAGGGGCAGGGAAGGGTGATTCAATAGGGCAAGTTTGAAAGAGAAATGCTTTGCCAGTCCATTTTTAGAGGACTAATGTGCATTGACACCTACTGTGTGACAGGCGTGTACATATATTACCTCCTTGAATCCTTGCAACAATCTTCTGAGGCAGTGGTTACTCTTCCTGCTTTACAAATGAGGGAATTATCGCTCAGAGGCATGAGTTCCCATGATCACACAGCTACAAAGTGATGGGCCAGGAATCAAACACAGGATGTGTCTCCAGAGCCCTTAGGCATCCCAGCCAAAGTGATGAAAAGTCCAGATATTGATGTCGAACAGACAGGATTCAAGCCCCAAGGCAGCCAATAACTAACACCATGTCTCTTGGACATAGTGTTTACTTCCCATTGGCCTCAGTTTCCTCATCACTAAAATAGAAAAATAATATCCTAGTTACAGGCTTGATGTGGGGACTAAATGAGATCATTCATACACAGAGTTTAGCATGTTGCTTGGCACAGAGCCTCTCTCGACATATAATATCTACTATTATCATTAAGTTATATTGCATTCTGAATAAGAATGTTGTCAAGATGGAGCGAGGCAATAATTCAGAAGTGCCTGGAATACTTTTTCTTTAAAATTTTTTAAAGTTTTATTTTATTTTATTTGAGAGAGACAGTGCGAGTGGTGGAGGGGCAGAGAGAGAGTCCCAAGCAGGCTCCATGCCACCAGCACAGAGCCCAATGTAGGGCTCGAATTCATGAAACTGTGAGATCATGACTTGAGCCGAAACCAAGAGTTGGACGCTTAACCGACTGAGCCACCCAGGCGCTCCAGGAGTGCCTGGAATACTATTGGACAAACAGCAGATACTGAATCATTGGTTGAATCAAACTTGAGTTTCTTCCCCCGCTGAGATAATATGGAACATGTTACATTCTGCATTATACTGCAGATATTTCATAAAAACAGAATCACAAAATTGGAAGGGATCCTGGAAGTCTTTTATTTAAGTACTTTCTCCCATACTAAACTGTCCTCCTTAAAGGGAGAGGTCATATCTTGTACTTCATTCATTAATTTACTTACTTATTGGTTCAAGAAATGTGTGTGTCGGGCCTATGGGCAGAGCATTGCACAAGATATTTAAAGAGGCAGAGATGATTAGAATCTAGATCCTGCCCTCAGGAGCTTATAACTTAAGCAAAGCTGAGAACAGCATCAGGAATGGAGGTGCAGATGAGATCCTGGGCAGGGGGGTGGCACCATCTACCTTATGTAGCAACCCTCCCAGTGCCTGGCATGAGGAGGCACACACTAAATGGTTGTTGAACCAATGATGAAGACATGTGTCTGTGATTCAGGGAGTGTGCACTCAGAAGGACAGGATACTGAGTGACCTGAGCACACATTTGTGGGCATTAAAATTTCATGGTGTTTTGGAGAGCAGACGAATAGCGTGCTGTGTTCTCTGCCCTTGATTCTTTCTCAGTCCCATCCTCAAGCCTGCTCTGTGCCCATGTTGCCCTCTATACTGTGGATGTTTACTAAACCCATCCAGGAGCCTGATGGTGATCTGATTTAGGCATTGCTAAATTCCAGACAGGCACCAGTGCTGGCCTGTCATCCCAGATGTGTCAGAAGAGAGAAGAGACAGAGGATGGGGAGGCAGGAAGAAGGTGACCAGCTCCAACTACATTAGTCTTCTTCTCTCTCAGGTCCCTCCTTTGCTGGCTTTGTCTCTGGGGAGAAATAGACTTACTATGTTTCCTCTTCTCTTTTTCTCTTATTCTAGCTCTTATTCTTATACAGATACATGCACATACTCACACATACACACACATCATGTTCGGATAAATGCACTCATATGCTCTCACAGATAAGAGACCAGTGGTCTCAGAGACAGACCATTCTCCCTTTACCCGGCCACTCTGCATTGCAGTGGTTCATTGGGGAACATAACACATACCCCTACCACCACCACCACAACAACAACCAAACAATGCCATAAGGATTTTCTGTGTTGGGAATTCTACAACGGCAGTGCCAGTTGATTGTTAATATGTAGACACTGCAAGGAAGGATTCCACATCAGCCTCTCAATCACTCATACCACAGAGTCAGTGAGAGCCTAAGATCCTTTTCTAGGAGTAGAGAGTAGGAGGGGTACCTGGGTGGCTCAGTTGGTTAAGCATCCGACTTTGGCTCAGGTCGTGATCTCACTGCTCGTGGGTTTGAGCCCCGCATTGGGCTCTGTGCTGGCAGCCCTGAGCCTGGAGCCTGCCTCGGATTCTGGGTCTCCCTCTATTTCTGCTCCTCACCCACTCATTCAATGTCTCTCTCTCCTTCAAAATAAATAAACCTTAAAAATTAAAAACAATAGGTCTAAGAGTAAGGAGTAGAAGACATGAAAATGTCAAGAGAGAAAGACACACTAACTCCATTCAGAGACAAAGGACTCAGACAATGGCATTCAGTTTAAGTTGAATTGCCCACCAACTATGTTCTAGGCATCCGGAAAGCCAGTGAATACGACCCAAATCCAGAGCCGCTCACAGTTGAGACCAAGTAAGCAAACAAGTGATAAGTAAATTAAAAAATAGTAAATGCTATCATTTCAGTAAAGGGTAAGTGAGAGCCCAGTGGATTAGCACCTACCCAAGCTGAGAAGTTGAGGTGGAGAGGAGTTTCTGAAGATGGTGACACCAGAGCTGGTTCTTCAAGCTTAGAACTAAAGGTACACCCCACCAATGTTTTAAGTAGAAATGGTCACGGGCATTGGAACTGTACAAGAGTGATCTCTGGGTACGGAAAATCTCCACTTCCTAGAAAGCAGGATGGTGTAGCTAAAGCACTCTGGCTCTGGCCTCGGGTCCCCCTAGTCCATGTACCAGCCTCAACCTTCTCCAGCCAGGTAACTTCAGGAGAGGCACTTTGTTTCCCTCAGCCTTGGTTTCCTCACAGTGCTGTCTGCCCTGCTGGCCCCCTCAGGTTGTCCTGAAGACTTGGTGACATAACAGGGTGCAAGTGCTCTGTCAACTACATTATTATGCTCTGCATAAGTGAGTTATTGCTTCTCTCTATTTTGGCAGATGCCTCCCTTTCTGCCTCCCAGAGTGCAAGGATGAGTCTAACAAAGGACCTTCTTTCCCACCACACCAACTCCAAGCTAACCAGACATCTCCCTTGGGGGAGCAGTGAGGTCCCCAAGGCTCTGTTTCCAGTTCCAGGCTCCAGGCTCAAGAAGCAAGAGTCTCTATGGGAAGAAGAGTAAAGTGGAAACTCAGTAGGAAATTAGTTGCCCAAGGTTTGAGGGTAATGAGTGTATCAGTCATGCATTAATAACTGCACAATACAGACTTGCAATGGCTTGGCTCAGAGTCCTCTCTCTGCAAGTGCCAGCAATATGTCAAACAATAATTGTAACCGTAAATATTCCATGGTTTTAACACAATAATAATACTCTTTTCATATTCCTTCTCTCCACTCCATGTATTCTGAAAATCCACTGACAAATAGAACATAAATAGAAGTTCAGAGATAGAAGGTCAAGGCTAGGACAAGCAGACAAGCCGAGCTGCCTTGATTTTGTTACTCACAGATCTGTCAATGCTCATGACTTCAAGACTCACAGTCTCAGATACATAATAGCATTTAATAGAAGGACCAAAGTTTTAAATCCCCAATGGACTGGCCTTTGGCAACAGTGTGAAATAGGTGAGCTTTGTGGGGTGGCAAAAAGAATGCTTGGATTCTGGCAGAGACCTGGTGACCTTTGGGCCAGGAAAGTCTGAGATGCTCAGTGTGCTTATTGATAAAAGTATCCACTGTCTCATCTCCCTCTTGAGGCTGTTGTGAGGATAAAATGAAATAATGGAGGCGAAGTTGATTTTTGAATTATAAATTAGTTATCATAATTGACATATATTATCCCATGGCTGCCTCCTGTGTTGTTATCATTTTCTTGGCCGTAGTCTGTTGTCCCAAGTACCATACTGGAGAATGCTGTTAAAGTCTACTTTCCATGAACAGTGCTCTTTTTGTAAATATAGTCCAAATCGCCTGATTTTCATGAGTCATTACAAGTCATTACATTACAAACTACTTTACATTAGTTTGCTAGCTTATGCTACACTAGGTTTCTAGTTTACGGTATGTTGCTAGTTTGTGGTTGGTTACTAGGCTACCCTGAACTAGGTTACTAGTTTATGCTTGGTTACCCTAAACTAGGTTATTAGCTTATGCTAGGTGACTAGGTTACCCTAAATTAGGTTACTAGTTTATACTAGGTTACTCAGTTACATTAAACTAGGTCACTAGTTTATACTAGATTGCACTAAACTAAACTAAAACTAAACTAGTTTACACTAAAGTATGAATGAATGCTTATATTCAGGGGCTGCCCAACCCTCAAGACCTGTTACTCCAAATGTGTTCATATCCAATGGGAAACTCAAATTAAACTCCAGTGGGCTTAAGGGAAAGATATTATAGTTGGATGAGACCTTTCCCAGGTTCCTCAAATTAAACACTCTCAACCCAGTTATATCACTCTCTGTGACCTGAAGTCCATGGTTTTTACAATGGCATTCAAAGCCTGTATTCAGAGCCCTTCATAATTTGACCCCAACATTTCTTTTCAACTTTATCTTTCATTGTCTCCATGAATTTTGCCTTTACTCAATGGAATCTCTTCTTGCTCCATATAAAATGCCCTTTGCTTCAAAAAAACACAACGCTGTATTGAGGTATGATTGACATGCAATAAGCTGCACATATTTAATGTACAAAACTGGATGAGCTCGGAGATAAGCATATACCCATGAAACCATCACCATAATCTATGCCATAAACATATCCATCACCTTCAAAAGTTTCCTCCAGCCCTCTATTTATTGTAAAAAAGAACATTTATTATGAGATCTACCCTCTTAGCAAATTTTTAAGTATATAATATAGCATTGTTGACCATGGAGACTGTACAAATGTATTTTTAGAATGTATTAATTTTGAGCAACTGAATGTTGGTACCTCTACTTAATACCTTCCCATTTCCCCCTCCTTCCATTCCCTGGCAACCACCATTCCAGTCTCTGTTTCTATGAATTTGACTAAAATTCCTTGAACGAGAGGAATCATGTAGTATCTGTCCTTCTATTCTGGCTTATTTCACTTAACACAATATCTCCCATTCACATTGTCATAAATGACAGGGTTCCCTTATTTTTTAAGGCTAAATAATATCCAATTGTATGTGTATACCACATTTTCTTTATCCATTCATCTGTGATTATTGTCAACAGTGCTACAATGGACATGGGATTTCAAATATCTCTTCACGATTTTGATTTCAACTTTTTTGGATATAGATTAAGACTGAAATGGTCAAATATTGCCTTTCCATAAATCCTCTTTGGATACACACATATTTCTGGGAGTAGTAGTTCAGTATGCTTCCAACTCTCTGGCATAAATTAGCTTATCAGATGATTTTCCTGGTGGTAAGATAGGGAAGAAATATACGGGGACTAGTATGTAAATGCTGGGTATTTTTATGTGAGTAAAACAGGGCCTGGACTAGGGTGAGGCAAGCATGCTGCCCAGAGTTCAAAATATAAGGAAGCAAATCATTTTCAGTTTCACGCAGGTGCAGAATTGGTACTTAAACAAACATGAGAGTGAATGTGTCCTTAAAGTTTTTACCTTAGGCACTATGCTTGCCTCATCCTAGTCCCGGTTCGGGGATAGAAGATACAAAAAGGGACCAAAAATCATGGAATAGGGACAATGATGGCATGGACAAAAATTTTTTTTCACAGTGATCCCAAGAACCAACCTTGGATACAAGCTACACTGCCTCTATCACCTTCTCTCTCCATTGCATTTTGTACTAGTGCAGAGAAAATTATTATACTGCCAGACTAACATCTAACCTCTCATAGAGTGATCCAAAGCCTACAACATCAAATGATCTGAAATCCCTTCCAATTTGAATGATGCCTAAAGAAGGTGCTCAACTTCCCTTTCTAACTCAAGCACAGCTTCCATAATGGGTTGGGTAATTACCTCCCCAACCCCAGCTCCCTCCCCGTGCCCTATATTTGCCAGGCTAATGCTATTTTAGGTGCTCTTCATGGTAAATAATGCAGAGAGATAGCATGGAGACTCTAGAAGTAACTTTGGAAGGGAGTTTTCAATGTCTCTCAGATAGATAGCTTTGCTCTAGAATGAAGAGATACATTTTGGCATCTCTTCAAAGGGAAGTGAAGTGAATTTATTTAAAATTTTTTCCAACATCGCCCCTGCTATGATTGAAATCTTAACTTCTTTAAATGACATCCAGTTTCTAAAACATTGATTAAAAGTGTCTCTGAGACTTAAAGGAAAAACAAATGAGACAGATGAAAGGCATTTTAGCTGTATTGCCCCCAAAATGCCCCCAACATGTCCTAATTCCTTCTAAAGTACCATTTTATGATGTCCTTAAAAACAGATGCAGTCTGATAGGATCTTATAGGACCTCAGATCTGAGTCATTTTATAAAACTCAGAGGAGGGACTAGGAGATTAAGCCCTGGCTGGTCTCACATATTAAACCTTCAATGGAGTCCGCATTTCCCCAAAACTCTAACTTAGTAGCAATACTGCTAAGATGCTTCATTCTATGTACAGCATTTAGATCCCTCTAGAATCAGACCACACTGCAATGATGCCCACCTGCATAATTATTATTTTAAGAAGAAAAGCATTATAATACTGCCTTTAATTTCTGTAATACTTTACAGTTTACAAACCACTGCTGTACATGTTATCTTTTTTTTTCTTTTCAGCCTGTCCCACTGTCTCTAATAGATGTAGAGAGCTAATGTATTGAGACCTCCCCATTCTCACTCCTTAAGATGGCTTAGAAAAGTTTCTACATCTTTTGTTGTCATGACTTCTACTCCACAAGACTGTGCCTCCCTGTCGACCCAGGATTAGGGAATCAAGGGGGACAGGGTGGGAAACCAGAGACTAATCAAAATGTGATGACCTCATCAAAGAGCTGTAATATGATGGTGTCATTCTAAACAATGCCACAAATTGGGCCTTATAATCAATGGTGGCAAAATTCCACTTACGTCAATTTTATGCGAATGTTCTAGTATCCTCCTACTTCATATCAGTGAGATGTCTTTATGTGGCCAGGATGACCTAGTCCGTCTTCAAGGAACCCCAGAAAGGCTTCAGGGCCCAGAAGCCCAAGGCTAATAGCTAGAAGCCATGGTGTTGGGAGTTGTCATTCCCAATTGACTCACTGTATATTTCTATGTGTTCTCTAAACTGTTAAGGCAGTGATTCAACACTAGCTATAGATTAAAATCACCTGTGGAAATTTTAAAACACAAAAAAGCCTGAAAATCATTCCCACTAACTCTAATTCCATTTTGGAGGTGGGGGTTGGACCGAGCCTCAGGTTTTACAAAGCTCCAGGTGATTCTAATGTGCAGCCAATATTGAGAACCATTTTGCTAGATGCAGAGGTTCTGAAATTTTAGCAAGCACTAAAATTATCTGGAGGGTTTAAAACCCAGATTTTGGGGCCCACTTCTGGAGTTTCTGATTCAATTGGTCTAGGGAAGGGCTGAGAATTTGCATTTGTAACTGGTTCCCAGGTGATGTTGATGCTGTTAATCCAGAGACCACATTTTAAGAATCACTGTTCTAAAATGTCACAAAGTGTCAGTTGTGTACCTAAACAAATTCACCTAAACCCTTCAAGTTTATAGCAACACTACTCGTTGACTCAGATAATTCTATTTACTTAAGTCTAATTATTTGCTTGACTCAGTGTGGAGCCACAAATAGGCATGCTGAAACTCACTTTTGGGCTCTCACTCTCTCATTCCCTCTCTCTTTCCTTTTCCCTCTTTGTGTTGATGAAATATGGAGAGCCATTTCTTTTTTAGAAAGCCCAAAAAGATCGTTTCCAAAATTTTGCCTGGGAGCCCCAAATGTCTACCCAGTAGTTAGGGTTGCTTTGTGCTGGGTCAGTCTTTGGCAGAGACTGATGGGCTCTGGCTTCAGGACCCTGGATAGCAGCCTCTGTGCCATACACCATGATAGAAAAAGCACAATGTAACTGTAGTAATCAGTCCCAGTGATTCAGTCCCATCTGCAACAAATTCCTATGTCCTACTGGGCAAACACTGTGAAATCCTTTAACGGTACAAGTCCCTCAAAGACTTAACAGGCTTCTGTTCTACTTGCTTCCGGTCAGTTGCTAGTCACTTACCTGTGCCAATAATCACATGAAAGAGTTTTCAACTCTGCTTTGCTTACTTACCTTCCTACTCACATGCCTCTCTCCCCTTCCGTCCCTTCCTTCTTCCCTCCCTCCTTCTGTCAACCTCTTTTTTGTGGTTTGGGTTTTTTAAATATTTATATATTTATTCTTGTTAAGTAGACTCCATGCCCAGCATGGAGCTTTAACTCACAACCCAACTGAGCCAGCCAGGTGACCCCCTTTCTCTTTCTGTCTCTCTCAACTTAATGACAGTTATCTATCAGGCTGTGAAAGACTATTTCCCTAGCATTAAGAATAGTGCCTTGTACCTGGTAAGTGCTCGATAAATATTTATTGCATAAAATATTTAAGGGGAAGTGTACCAATATCTCCAATTTATTTTGAAATGCATCAAAAAGTTTGAGTGGTTCTTAAATTTGAGCAAGCATCAGAATCACCAGGTATGTTGCAATGCAGATTGTTGGGCCCACGTCTGGAGTCTCTAATTCATTTGGTCTGGGGTCTGGGGTGGAGGCTGAGATGGTTTGATGGATGGCTAGAAGAACGGAGGAACTGAAGATAGATAGAATAAGTACAGTACAGTGCGAATGATAGAACCTGGGTAGTCAATACATGGGTGTTCACTGTAAAATTCTTTCAATTTTAAAGTATGTTTAGAATTTTACAAAATAAAATGTTGAAAAAGAATTACAGCATAGTGCCCAATGTCTGAGTACCTTGCTTTAAAGAGCACAAAGCAAGGCTTTGGGGCATCTGGGTGGCTCAGTCAGTTGAGTGTCTGACTCTTGATTTCAGCTTAGGTCATGATCTCACAGTTCATAAGTTCTGAAGCGCCATGTTGGACTCTGCACTGACAGCACAGAGCCTGCTTGGGATTCTCTCTCTC
>NW_024412388.1:96509839-96611202 GCF_014898765.1 Herpailurus yagouaroundi
TTTAAAAAAAAAATAACACAAAGCAATTTATAGTTTGGATCTGTTCTCTCTCTCTCTCTCTCTCTCTCTCTCTCTCTCTCTCGACCACCAAGAGAAGCTGAGGATTTTGAGCCTTGGACTTGCCAGACTTTAACTAATCAGTCTGTCATGCTGGGAACAGTTCTTCTCTGGCAGTCTGCCTTGCATAGGCCTGGAGAAGGTGTGGACTCCTCCCTGGGTGGAGAGGCACTCCAGAAACTGCCTTCCTCAAGGGCCAGACACTGGGTAGTTGGTGCCTTAAGGGCACGTGGAATGGAAATCTTGGAAGTCAAGGAGTGGTCATTCTCTCCCAGGAGGAGCCTCAGGCTGGAGAGAAAGAAAATACATGGGTGTCCTCAGCCACTGAAGAGGCGGGATGCAGTGTCCATGTCAGCCCTGAGATCACATTCTCCTTGCCACCATCTGTCCCGGGACAAGAACACAGGATCCAAGACAGAAGGTCTGCATTTATATGGGGTTGTGTAGTAAACCACAAACTACTGTCAGACAAAGTCTATGTCATATCAGGAATGGAGCAAATTCTTATGCTGAAGAAGCCCTCCTGAGTTGTTTCCAAGTAAGATCAATTATCACAATGCCAAGTATCTGTTCCATTCTCCCCCTCCAAAAGATCTGTGGCTTTGGGCAACAGCAAAATGGATTTGAATTCGATAGAAGAAAGACCTATCCCGATGCCCAGGTGTACCCCATATTGACAAGGAATATGTGCCATTCTCTTTTAGAAAGGTCCTGAAGCAACAGCTCTCTATGAGCATGCTTCTCCCAACACACACCAGCAATTGAGACTGTAAGTTTGGTGGTTTAGTAGAATATGATGTCATTGGAAGAATGAGGAGGAGGACGAGCAGGGATGTGGAGACTGCCTGAGGGCCGGGCAGCCTGGGCTTTAGCTCAGCTACTTGAGAGGGTCTCCATCTTGCCCCCTGTCTTTGCTGCTGCATCTCCTACCACCCCCAACCTCTACCTCACAGTCACAGGAGAAGAGGCAGCTCAGACTGTGGGAAAGGAAAGCAGAGATGATGCTCCCTCTGTGTCACTCAGGAAAACCAAAGTGGTTTTCTGTCATGCTTTCTCCCTGGTGCCTTTTTAATTAGCTTAATGAAGCCCTCCCACTTGTGGATGAGAAAACAAAACAGGAGATGAGGAACAAAGAGACAAGAAAATAATGTGAGGCTAAACAACCCAGGTGACTCAGGCTTCAGGAATGGTCATTGTGTGTACCCCAGGAATGGGTGGGGGACTGGTTTTGGAGAAGCAACCTGTCTCTAGCATCCTCCAACAAAGCATCACCGAGGCAGCTGGTGAAGGAGTGAGCTCCACACCTCTGCTCTGCAGTGTCCATGGCACCTGGGGTCTCCTTCAGAGCCCACTCCATAGGCAAAGCAAACCCAGAGCTTGTCCCTGAAGGACAGTCGTGGTGTCTCGTTAGTGTTGAAACTCTAGTGCCCAGCGTGCAACCTGGCACACCATAGGAATTCAATAAATGCTCGATCCTTTTGTGTGTGAATGTATGACAGCCTGCTTGTTCACTCTCCATCCATACCACTTGCCCCATCTGGAGGGTCGGGACAAGCTCCAGCCTGGGAGATGGTATGAATATCAGTTCATGAGTGCTTAATATTCTCATCACAGAGCTGTCTCTCTGGCACCAACGTGCTCTCCCTACAGAGCAGGCCCCACATAGATTTTTCTCCTCTGAATTCTCCAGGAAGATATATTGATCCAGTCCAAGTGATATCAATAGACCCAGGTAACTGGATAAAGCTTCTGGATTTTGCCTTAAAATATGTATGATTTAGCCTCAAGATACCACCTGGTAGCTTCACCACCCTCCTCTCCCTGGCTGTCATTCCATCGTGACTGTTAGACACCACCCTCTTCTCAGCTGTAACCTACCCTTCCCAACCCAGGTACTTTCTGTCCAGTCCCAGGATGACATCAAGAACTGTGGGTAGAAATTAAAGGTGAGGGCAACAGGAAATGGAGGAAACCATGCAATTCCATCCCATGTCCCAAAGCAGACCTTGTCAACTCCCCGACACAAAGGTTCCCAGGACTCTGGCCATGGATGCTCCATTTCTAAAAATGAAACTACCCAGAGGCCTATTTCCTCCACAGGCTGGGGGGTGCACTCTGCCCTCACCCTCTGAGAGACACCTCTGCACCAACTCAGGAAATGTGTTCACAGTTTCCTCCTGGAGCTGGGACTTGTGCTGGCAAAAGTTGAAGGGTGGTTTGGCTCTCCCTAGCCTCTGCTGGTGCCCATAGCTACTTCACCATTTTGCTTCCTGCAGGATCCACAGGATGTAAGTTCCCACTGACTACTTTGCCACCCATGAGTCCTGTACCCAAAGCAACATTCTGTGCTACAGATCCCTCCCTGTAAAGTAGAAATAAAAATACCTACCTCATAGGAAAGGTGCAAGGATTAACCAACATACATGACGTGTTTAGCCTACTGCCTGGAACATAGGATTAGTTAGTAATAAAAAGAACAGCTTCTCTCTGTGGAGCATTTATTTTGCATTAGGCAGTGCTTACATTAATCACTCCAGTCCTCATAACCATCCTAGGAGGTAAGTACAGTTGTCAGAGTCATTTCACAAATGTGGAATCTGAGATTCATGTCCCAAAGCCACAGCTAATAACTGGCAGAGCTGGGCTTTGAACCCAGGTCTGTTAGATTCCAGGGTGTATGTGCTGAACTACTACACCAATGTCCCATCCAGCACATATCACTTCCCTTCTCCTTTCCTTCCCACCTCTTCCCAGCTATCACCTCATTGTGAAATTCTTTTCCAGAACACAAAACTTAAGAGCAAAGATGGCAAATTTTTCTGTAAAAGGCAAAATCATAATTATTTTCAGCTCTGCAGGCCATGCGGTCTCTGTCATGCTACTGAATTCTGCCAGTGCAGTGTGAAAACAGGCACAAACAATAGGTACGTGAATGGACATGACTGTGTTCCAATAAAACTTTATTAACCAAACACATGGCTGGATTCGGCCCAACAGCCATAGTTTGCTGATTATGCTCTAGAGGAACAGCATAGCTCTAAGGAAAAGAGACTTAGGATGAAGAATACTTGGTAAACACTAGGTGCTCAATGAGTATGTGTGGGTTAATTTAGAAGTCATTTTTTTCATCTCTTTGAATCCAGGCAATAACATCAATAAATAAATAGTTCTCCAATTAGAGTTTCACAGAAAGCTGATTCCACTCTTTCCTGAATTGTCTGCTTATATGTCTAATTTATGTCAGGAAGTTTCCTTCCTACCTTGGCTCATTTGTGAATTGATATTTTCTCTACTGAGAACAGTCTATTCATTAAACCCAAACCTTTCCCTTCCCCCTTCCCTGCACCATAACACCAACGACAAGGCCACTGCACCCGAAACAGAGACCTGTTTTACTGAACATAGGAAGGGTCTGCTACTTCCTCCCCGGGCAATTGAGCCACATGCTGCTGGCAGGGCAACTCTCCACAACACTCTTGAGATAAACTCAAGTCCTGATATGGCAGCAAAGACTGAAGCTTTCTGGCCTCCTTCCAGAAATGAGAAGGCCGCTTGGGTGGCAGATACCCCTTCAAAAAAAGTACCAGTGTAATTAAAGTATGCCACTGGGTGAGGAGCTTGGGGACAGCTAGCCAGGCAACAGCATGGGGGCTCCTCATCTCCTCTGCAGCTGTTGCCACCAGGGCTCAGCCTGCAAGAGACAGAGAGAACATTGTTTTGAGTTGATTTGTTTTCATTTGTATTTATTGGTTTATGGGCATGGGATGCTTGAAATGCCCATATGGTCTCCAACATAGGTTACAACAAAAAATCCAATCTTGGAGTTGAAATGAAGCCATAACTAAACAGCCAAGTCCATGAACCATGTTATCTATAGCCTGAGAGCTTTGGAGAAGGCAGGAGGCAGGAAAGAGCTTGGCTTCTAAAGTCCAAGGATCTAGCCAATTGAGCCAACTGCTATTTATTTGGGGATACTTCTTTGGCCCCTCAATTCTTCTCTTTCTCCGTCATATTTCTCTCTGGATCCAGTCTCTGTTTTCCCACACCCCACAAGGGCTCTTCCCAAGGCCAGTGGCTCCACAGAGAGATCAAACCATTGCAACAACATAGCCTTTTCTCTCCAAGGGTAGGTTTAGCAACAGAAGAAGGTGGAACTGCAGGTTGAAGTGCAGCACCTGTGTTTTCCACCATTCGGTGCATGTCTAGCCCAGAACACAGTCACCATTTACACATCTAACCCCCACGACAAAGAGGATGTACCTATCCCTTCCTACACCGACCTCCTTACCTCCAACCTTCCACAGCACATTCTGAGTGCCAACTCACCACTTAGCACTTTGTTAACCATCATCTTATATTTTCTAAAGATTCTAGCTTTTTCCTCCATAGTTATAAAGGAAGCTCATTGAGGTGGGGACTGTGATTCAGAATAATAACCATACCTAAAAACTTTGAGGACAAAAAAAAACAATAAATTACTCTTGTATCAGCAATTCATAGTACTCTGCCTGTGAGTAGTGGAGGACAGGGTTGTGCTCATTCCCACCTCATGGGCTTTGCAAGCACATTCTCTTTTTCTGAAATACCTCCTCCCACTGCCAACCTCCACACTGCTGATGCCTTCACATCGGTCAGGTCTCAGCTTAAACACCATCTCCAGCAAGGCCTTCTCTTGTCAGTCTAGCTAAAGCAATTCTAGAACAGCTCCAATAAACATGTATTGCAAGAGTGAATGGTCGTCATTTTGCAGATGAAGAAACTAAGGCTCACTATGATGAGAAATTACTTATCCAGGGTCAAAGGGCTACTTAAAGGCACCAACTGAGGTGTGATGACAGAATGTCAGAATACTTATGTGTCTCCTGTACTATAAGTGCACTTACAAGTTCTTATTTCTTATTCAGTATCTATCTACTCCAGTACTCTGTAAGCTTTATGAGGACAGGGTCTGTATCTGTCAGTTTCACTTGTGTAGCTCTGCTATCTAGTACAGGATGTGGTGCATCAATATCAATTGTACTAATGATTGTACAATTGACTAATCAACAAATTGTCATCTAGTTGGGTCTCAATAAACACTTGGTAACAGACTGAGTGCAGTGCATCCAGAACACAGAGGCAGAAGATATGAGCCTTCAATTATTCCGGTCCTCTTTCTCTGAATAGCAAAACAACCTTTTCCTGGAATGTCCTCCGGGATCCAGGAGCCACAAGGATGCTAGTGGAATTTCTTTGAAAACGTGGAGCAAGAGCAGGGAAAATGAATATCTAAATGAGCAGTTTCGGTGCCAAGTTATAAATCTCACCTAATTACAGGATAGCTCTTCTCCTTTGGGGTCTTTCATCTAGCATGAATTTTCTTCACTCGGGAATCAAGGTTCACACAGCTCTCCCCCCCAGCCTCTCCATTCCCTGGGTGGGCTTTGATCTGGTCCAGGGGATTCAGGGACTATTGGCTCATCTCAAGGTAGAGAGTTCATGTCTGGGAGCAGAAACAGCAATAAAGGCAGAAGTTATGAGCCCACAGCCAGCAGGGAAATGTAGTGGGCGGCTGCTAACAACACACCGTATCCATCTCTAGAAACTTCATAAGATTTGATCCACTCTCATGTCGTATACTAATCTACTTTTTTTTTTCCTTCGGGTTAGATTCTCCTTCGTTTTCGTCAACTACTTTCTTGCAAGATCAAGTACATTTGTTCTCCTAGGCTCTTTCTCCCTCTCTCCATCTACCCGTCCTCCACTTTCCCTCTAGTCTCTCTCTGTTTAAAGGAGGCAATGGAGTATACACAGGCTTTGCAGTCACACTAATCTGGGTTTAAATCCTTGTTCTATCAGTTATTTTGTTATTTGTGAGCAAGTTACCTAAACTTCTTTGAGCCTACGTTTTCTCATCTGTAAAATGGAGATCATCCTTACAGGGGTTTTGTGAGGATCAAATAGTACAAATTGCCTGAAGGGCTTAGCACACTGCATGGCAAATAGTAAGACTGCAGTAAATGTAGCCACTGTCATTCCCATTACCAGCCTCATTTCTCCCACCCAGCTCCAACCTTCCCTTCCTCTTTGGCTCTGTGTCTACACTTATACTGCCAGGCTTAATGAAACACTGGTCACCTCATCTAGCTCAGTTTTTCAGGATGGTAAAGGTGCTTGACTGTCAGTCCCTGGTATTTCAGACTTTGTGTCTCTCTCTCCTTCATTTCCCCATATGCTTTTCTCTTTGAGACACTTGACTTTCTCCAACTTTCCTGAGAACACCTGCTGAGGCAGTAACCATCAGCATTACCTTTCAGTCAAAGCCCCACCTGGATTGTGCTCAGAACTTTTAGCTAAGAGAGAGGGGATGACTGCCACTTAGAGTCTCTCTCACTTTGTCCACCATGTTTAATTCATGTGTGTTGTAGACCATTTAAAGAGGTTCAATGAGCTGTGAAGATCAAGATATGAGCCTTACAGATTGTACCTTATTGAATTAAGATGCTAAATATGGAGCCTAAGTGATGTCAAGGAGGAAACAGTGAAAGCCTTAATGGTTTACGATGATGGAAATCAGGGTGGGTCAAGTCAGTAGCAAATTGAAAAGATGCACGACTTCAAGGAAAAGGCCATTTGTCATAGTAGAGTCATCCTCAATTTCTCCCTCTCCCTCATCCTCTGCATTCACTCCATCACTGAGACCTGTCAATTCTACCTCTAAATAAATCTCAAGTGTCCACTTCTCTTCATTCCCACTGCCATCACCCAAGGTCAACCCCCCCTCTCTGATTTGACTACTGCAATAGACTCACTTGTCTCTTTGGATCTATCTTGCCCTTTTCTAATCCAATCTCCACTCTTTCTAAAATATAAACCAAATTATGTCACTTCTCTCTTTAAAATCTTCCAGTGGCTTCCTGTTGCTCTTATAATAAACTCTAAACTTTGTTCCTCAATTGATTGATCTTATCTCAATCCACGCTCCCCCCTTGTTTACTCTACTTTTGCATCCCTGTCTCCTTTTTGTCCCTCCAACATGCTAAGCTCATCCCCATCTCCGGCCTCTTGCACTTGTTGTTCCCTTAGCCCCTTGTGCTTGTTTTATATGGCTGGTGCATTCTCGATCCCCAGGCCTTGGTATAGAGCAGACTTTTTCAGCCCCCTCCCTATGTAGTTTCCCCCCACTTACACTCCAGCACACCATCCTGCTTATGCTCTCTTTGTTGACTTTTTTCTATCTGCTCTTTTAGGACAAAGACCATATCCATATTATTCGTTCTGTATCCCTTGCACTTTTACAGTGCAAGTAATATAGTATTTGATCAATAAACATTTGCTGAAAGATTAAATGAATGAATTTGTCACAGAAAGTCTCATTCCAAGATTTGATCTTTCATTGGACAATTACAGACTAAACTCATTTCTCACACCCCTTTATTTTCTTAGCTCTGGGCTGAAAATCCACAGCTACCAAGATTATTGAATGCAACATAAAGACACAAGTAGTTGGTCCCCAATAAAACAAGAGAAAACAAGAAAACTTCCACATTAGCGGAAATAAACCAATTGTTTCTTCAATATATATTCAGTGAGTGCCTATGATGTGCCAGATACTGATCAAACACCCGTAATACACTGGTGTTTATCACAGCCCAAGTGGAGCTTAGAGTCTGGGAAAGGCAAACGTCAAACATAAATATATGATTATACCCTGGGTTAAGTGCTCTGAAGGAGAGGAAAAGCTTCACGTTGAGAATAATAATGGGGAAGGTAGGGTGGTCAGGAAATGACTTTCTGAGGAGAAGATAAAAAACATTTAAGCTATGACCTGAAGGAGATGAGTAAATGATAAAAGGGAGATGGTCTAAGGAAAACATTTGGCCATCTGGATGCCCTGTATCTTAACGTAGCAGCAAGCAGCTTTGGTTGATATATCTTCATGGATAAGGGAAAGTAAAGGGGCCTTCCAGCAACCAGGAGAGACCATGTATGGAGCTCTCTGCCACCCTCTCACACACCCTGTTAGCTACAAGATAAATAGATTTTTTTAATCAATTCTTTTTTTCTATAGAAATAACTTTTGCAACCCAAGTCTGGGCATTCTGAACTCAGAAGGAGCCCCAGACAGGTTCTTCCTTTGCCCCAAAAGCTTTGTTCTTTGTCTTCATTATGTGTCTTGGGATTCGTAAAAGATCAGAGCTGATCTGACAATCCTCGGCACATCAATCTCTCCCTATGTGGCAAGGATCCGTCTCTCCCATCTCCAGAGAGGAAACCACTTACCTCCTCTGATTCTTTTGGGTGGCTGACAGACGGCAAATTAGATCAACACTTAAGCATCTACGACAAAAATTTTCTGGGTACACTTGTTTAGGAAAAACATCCAAATTATTTAGTAGCCCATAATTCCTGTCAACTCATTATAGAAGTCTGGGCACGCAGACCAAGTAGGGAAGGAAGAACAGATAAAAGACCAGTGCCATCTGGAGTAGGAGGGCACTAGTTCCTCCTCTGGACAAGATCTTCAGTAAGCAACCCTCTATGCCAGGAGAGTCCCCATTAGTCACGCCCACGATGGGGACCTCCATGGCCTCCTCTCTCAAGCCTGGAGAAATCTATGAGGAACAATCGACAAAATACTGGACAAGGAGTCCTTGCACATGATTCTAGTCATGTTCATTGGCTACTAGACTTTGTCTCTATCTTGTTGTATGACTGTGAGCAAGTCTCTTTATCTTTCTGAATCTCAGGATCTTCTCTTCCTCTGGTAAAATAAAGTCATCAAACTAGGTCAAGTGTTTCCTAAAATATTTTTAGCAGCATAACCTGCCCTTTAGAGGAAAGCCTATGTGGAGGCCTGATATATAAAACAGGTAGGGTCTATTTGTATTTTGTCCCTTGAGAGGGGTCCCCAGAAGATGTTATTAGAAGCCTGCATTGTCTGTGATTCTTAAGGCTCTGGAGGCTGATTTGCTCCAAACTATGGGCTGGATTATGTGCTCTCAAAAGTCATATTTTAAAGCCCCATTCCCCCTTATGACTATATTTGGAGATTGAGCTTTTAGGAGGTATTTAAACTTAGATGAGGTCAAAAGATTGGGGTCCTAATCTGATAGGATTATAAGAGGAGGAAGAGAGAGAGAGAGATCCCTCCCTCAATGTCCATGCATCAAGGAAAGATTATGTGAGGACATAGGATGATCATCAGGAAGCAATCAGCCAGCACCTTGATCTCGAACTTCCCAGCCTCCAAAACTGGGAGAAAGTAAGTTTCTGTTGTTGAAGCCACCCAGTTGGTAGTATTTTGTTATGGCAGCTCAGGTGCACTAATACAGCCCAGCTATGGCACCAGTGGCTCTCAGTCTAAGGATAAGAGTGGCCCTTGTAACTTTGAGTTTGACTCCTTAACATCCATGAGTCAGGGTCCCAGCTAGAAGGCAAAGGGTTGTCCTCCTTATTTCACAAGGACTTCCCCATCCACTCCAACCACACAGATACCTTATTTCCCTGATAAACATCCTGACCCCATGTTTTGTTTATCTCTTAGTTGAATAAGGAAAATCAACCTCACTTAAAATCACACAGGCAATTAGGTCTTTCCAGTGCTCCCTCCTAACTCTTATTGTATTCCTCTGTCCAACAATCTTTGCTGACTCGCCGGGACATATGAAATAAAGAACAAAATGCCAGACACTCTATCCTTGCCTTCCATAGCTCCCCTACAGGTATGCCATTCATGGATCCCAAAACACGCCTGTATTTTTCTATTTCTGCACATTTTTTACTCTATGTGCAGTAGGTTGACTTCATCTAGGATGCCTCCTCTACTACCTCTGGCCATCTAACGCTGCCCATCCTTCAAGATCCAGCTCATTTGCCACCTTCTCCATGAAAGTTATCCTGAATTCTCTACTTGGAAGTATTATTTACCTTTTTTGCACTTCTGTCACCACTCACTATGCTGACATGGCACAGAACACCCATTTTCCCACTATGACTACTGAGAAACTTCTTAAATCCTCTTCTAGGTTGCAAATGTCTTGAGGACAAAAACCGTGTCTTATTCGTCTTTCAATCTTATATACTGCCTGGCATGGGGCCTTGCAATTAGAAGGTGCTCAATAAATAATGGTTAAGTGAATGAATGGATGGATGGATAGATGAATTTGAGAATAACTGTATCTGATTAGGTCGGGAATAATTTAAGTATAGATAGAGCTTTTAATATGCCTGTGCATAAAAGAGGAAGTACGAACCTGGAATATGTGATGAGTTTGGGGGCAGATGTCAGAGATGAAGGTATAGTAACTCATAACTCATTCAACAGCTACACATTTGTTAAGCACTAACAATATGCTGGGAACTGTTACACAGCTGGTGAGAAAAATAGACAAGATTCTTACCATCTTGGAACTTGCAGTGTAGTGGGAGAAACATATTAAATAGATGCTTGAATATTGTATAAAATAGTAACTAGTAGCTTGCTATATAAAGGAAAAGAAGTTGCTCTAAGGTAGAATGAGAGACGGATATAATTTAGATTCAGGGATTAGGAAAGGGCTCTCCAAGGAGGTAGCATTTTGGATAAAGATGAACTAAGTTAAGATCCGAAGGGGATCAGGAACCAGCCAGGCTTAAAGAGAGACAAAGATCCTGAGGTAGGAAACTGATGCCTGCAATGAACTGCAAGGCCAAGAGGATCAAAGAGAACTGGTGAGGAATTGGTAGGAAAGGAAGACAGTGGGTAGCTGAGGACCTGATCACACAGGACCCTCCAGTGAGGAGTCCTGGTTTATTCCAAGTGTGGTGGAAAGTCACTGAAGGGTGTCAGCAGTGGAAGGATATGACCCTCTCCTCACTTTGGCTGCTGCACAGAGAAAAGACTGAACCAGAACAAGTCTGGCTGCAGACTACACATAGAAGACTATTGCAAACAAGAGTCTAAAGTGGTTCAGATTGAAGGGATGTCAGTGGGTATGGAAAGAAGTAGCAGGACTAAAGAAGCATTGAGGTATAATACCTTAGAGTATCTAGTTGATAACTAATTTGTCATATGCCATGTGCTATATTCTCTTATTTATTGTCAATGCCTCGCAACAATATCTTGTAAGTCCATGAGAGCAAGGACTTGTCTTATACATTGCTGAATCCCAATGCCTATAACAGTGCGTGGCATATAGTAAGTGCTAACTAAATATCTGGTGAATAAATTTATGATGGAATGAATTATAAATTAGACATAAAAGTGAAAAGGTGTAGAGAATGAATTCCAGGAGGATGGGGGTGATATTTATTAAGATGAGAAAAAGCAAGGAGAAGCTGTTTGGGGGATAAGATCAGAAATTCATTTTTTGATATGTGGAGTTTTATAGGTATCTAGGAGATATCCAAAGGGATATTGTCATATAAATTTAGGCAATATCTACACATATATAGCATTTCAAACCATGGGATCATCTACAACAGGATTTCTTGACCTGAAGTCTACAATGGCCAAGGGGTTTATGAATGATACTCAGGAGATCCATGAACCTGTATGAGAAAAATATTATATCTTCACTTTTACTAAATTCTAACTGAAATTTAGCATTCAATTATGAACGTAGCAACAAACTACAGCAGTATATGTGATACCTGTGAATTTGTCCATAACAAAGAACACAGATGTTGTAATATGATATTACAACTTGCCATATCATTTGTGCTCATCACCATTTCAACCTCATGGAAGTCATTGGACTCACCACCAGATCTTATAATTGACAAAAAAAAAAAAAGGCACATATATCCTTATATCACAAATTTCATGATTTTTGTTTTTCTACGTTTTGATAAATGGTTTTCAAAATAATGGACTTCCTTTCTTGTTCCATATATTTTAGTCAACGGGTTTAAAAGCAATGGGGTCAGAGCTGGGCTCCATCCTGGCTGGGCTATCACAATGTGATAGCATCAAGTACCTCTGAGAGAAAACAGCAGCAGGACCTGGAGGCAGTGTCTGTGGAAGCGGAAGATACTACTCCCAACCATTGCACGTCCAGCTTCCAAGTTCTAGTGGTGTCAGCCAAGTTCAAGGGGAAGCTGCCGCTTCAGAGACATGGGCTGGTAAACAGGTGCCTAGCAGAAGAGCTCCTGTACGTCCGTGCCTTTGAGCAAAAAACCCTGACCCCAGAGCAGTGGGCCTATGAGTGGCAGAAATGAGGGACCAGGACAAGCACAGCCATTAAATATGAATCATGGCCAAAAATAAAATTAAAAAATAAATAAAATAATAAAATAAAATAAAATAAAATAAAATAAAATAAAATAAAAAGTAGTGTTATTGTAAGAAAGGAACCGGCTTGACCAAATAGCCAGAGGTTTCATATCACAGGACAAATTCAGTGTCCCTGGGAGGAGCCGTGTCTGGGGAAGAGGGAACTACCAGGAAGGCAGGGACTGACTGTCCAAGAAATGGTGGGGTGGGGTGGAAGGGAAATAGCCATGGGGTGAAGGAAGCTGACTAAAGAATCAGGAAGTTATGGAAAGCTTACAAGTTGGAGAACAGAGAAGAACAAGAACTCTAGAGCTCTTGACAAGGGGACTCAACACACAGAGAAGACTCAAGAGAGAAGTCTGAAAACAAAATGGCAGGGGACACTACTTGGCCTGTGAACAGCCTATCTTTAGCTGGAGACCCTGGGGCACGTCTTCCAGAGAGCGGCTAGGGACTCCTGAACTGGGTGTAAGGCTGCCTTGGGCAGGTGCATCAGTGAAGGGCTGGCTGGGCTGGGAGACCTAAGGAGATCTAAGCCCTGCCCTTGACCGGCTCTGTGACTTTGATTCAGTCGTTCCTTGGGTGGGTCTATTTCCTCATCCTAAAGCTGAGGGGGTTGACCTAGAACATTTTTAAGAGTCCCTCCAATACAGACAATACAGGATTTGATCAATGCTCTGTTCTGAGACTGCTGTAATACTGTGTGGCTGGTCATACTGGACAAAAACCTTTCTCTCTCTGGGCCTCCAACTCCTAAAATTCAGAGATTGACCAACTATCTTCTTGGACTCTTCCAGCTCTAATGACCTGTTACCAGGGGCTGTTTGTTAACCATAACACACAAACAAACAAGCCTGGAAAGCCCAGCCAAAAGGGCCTTACTTTCTCTGATTGACTGACAAAACCAAAAGAGTCTTATCTGGGCTAGAGGTGCACAGAAAAGGGGGGACCAGGAAGTGGACCCAGTTTCTCTGAGCCTCATTCCTATGTTCTCTCCTTATACACTGTTCAAAGTTCACTCACAACACACCATGGCACTTACCTGCCTCTAAATCTATTGTTCCCCCATCCTCTCCTCCATCTCATAAACTGTGAGCTCCTTAGACTAGGGACCTTGCTTTACAGACTCACTTTTTATCTCTACTGCCTGGCTCAATAAATGTTTGCTGAATGAATGGACAATGTAACAGTTTTGTGAATGAATAGCATAATAATTATACACCAAATTACTTTGAGAAAAATTATTTTGACTCGGGCAAGACTAGATGAAGTGCAAATAAAGGGTCAGACATATCAGTGTGCATACTAAAAATGGGCTAAGGTTAACAGATGTCGAGTATCAAATTTTGCTAAGGGATTATGTTGCTCCACATTACCTATCTATGTCTCTACACCTTGGAAAAAACAATATTTATAGGTAATTCACTCTGATCACTCTATGGGAAGTGAGGTCTCCACTACCATTCCTACCCCTTTCCCTATCTCCTGCAAGGCCCCAATGCAGAATGAGTTAAATGCTGACCTCATTGTCATATTTCAGGCCTCTGACTAACCTTCTCTTCTGCTTCCTGTTTCAGGAGCAGTAACTGAGCCACTGCCTGCTCAAGCTTGAAGATAGATAGGCTGCAGAGAGATTCTCCGTGGGCTTGAACCTAAGCTGCATATTCCAATTGATTTTACCAAAAATCCCCACAGTAAGGTATCAAGCTCTAGCCCAACCAATAACACAAGGGCTCATGGTTTTCCATTTGCTGTATGTGCACAGCCACCTCAAGAACATCAAGGGAGATGTGGCTAAGGCAAGGCAAGATTTGTGTTTTCCTGGGTCCTTTTGGTCTTGGGCAGAGAAATCTCCAGCCCCTTGGATGCCTGAAGAGAAAACACCCTGAGTCAGACTATACTGATTATTGTGTAGAGGTCAGAGAGGTGAACTGAGGAAACGAGAATGTCTTAGAAATTGTTTAGTTACGAGGAACTGAAAGTCACTTCAACTAACTTAAGAAAAAAGGCATTTGATAGAACGATGCAGGGAAATTCAAGGGCCCCAAATTGTATCATGGGGAAAGCCGAAGATAGATGGCACAGAGGTAAGGAGTTAGTAAAAGGTTAAGGAAGTAGAGACAGCAACTAGATCGCTCTTTGAGAAAGTTCAGCAATAAAACAGAGAAATGAGTCAGTAACCCAAGGGAGTAGTGGAGAAGAAAAGGTTCTTGGAACGTAAATTAAGAAATAGCAGTCAGAAGAGGAGCAAACAGGGGAAAGAGAGATAAGATAATTGATGCACAGTAGATGCTCAATAAATATGTGCAAATTAATGGAAACCATCTGGGCTGAAGAACATTAAAGTTAAATCTGGCTCAGGGGACACTGAGCACATTTTCTACATTTCTGTCCTCATGTTAGGTGACTACTCTCCGACTCCTCAAGCACGATTCAGGCATCACCCTGGAGGAAATCAACGGCCTTCCAGGGCTACAACCAGGGAGCAGGGAGACATTGCTGCAGTTCTGGAAGCCATGGCCAGTCCCTCATGCCCAGCTGCCTGTGGTTCCTGCGTGTTGTGAGACCAAACAGATGTGAGAAGACCAGAAACTAAGCAACACCAGCTACACTCACATTTTCTAATTGACGTCATGAATCATTATCAGCCAAACACCAGTCCCAACAGAAGCTGGTCTTTCTCTTAGAGGGGACTCTTGGGATACCTGGCCAGGACAATAGGGGTTCTGGAGAAGAGGCCAGTAGTTCAAGCTAATTATTCTAGCCATCATACTGGAATTAACGAGGTAAACTGAGTAAATGAGATGTTTTAGGGGCATTTTGGTTGCAAGGAACAGATGTTCACTTAAGCTAACTTGAATAAAATGGAATTTATTTTAAGGAGCCAGGGAAATACCACGGAACAGAATTATAAAAAAAAAAAAAAAAAGAAAAACTTACAATGGGCTTTATAGGAAATGGGAAGTTGAGATGTTCTTTTTCTCTCTACCATTTTTGCACCCCACAGTGCATGTCTTTCAAATCTTCCAGAGGCACCTGGGTGGCTCAGTTGGTTGAGTGTCCGACTTTGGCTCAGGTCATGATCTCACAGTTCATGAGGCTTGTGAGTTCGAGCCCTGTGTAGGGTTCTATGCTAACAGCTCAGAGCCTGGAGCCTGCTTCAGATTCTGTGTCTCCCTCTCTCTCTGCTCCTCCCCTGCTCACGCTCTGTCTGTCCCTCTCTCAAAAGTAAATAAACATTTTAAAAAGGTTTTTAAAAATCTTCCATGTTATTTTCTCCATCTTTCTCTCTCCTGGAGTCATTTCTGTGCTCATTCACCCACTTTTGCATGGCCCATCATGAATGCCCTGAAATCGTGGCCACACCACTACCACCACCACTAATGGAATCTGGCAGCTCAGCTCCCCCCAGACTAATGACTGTATCTCTGTCATCCCATTCTGTACTCCCTGCAAAGAGCCATTTATTAGCTCAGTTAGGGCCGGGTGTCTACATCAGCACAACCAGATTATTACAGAGATAGAGACACATGATAAGTGGAGACATGCCTTCCAGGCTGTAGATGGGCAGGTTTGCTAACAAGGAGGTGGCATGGAGAGAAAATGACTGGCATATTTAGTTCAGAGATTCTAGCTGAATGTCACACTCTGGGCTAAACTTGATTTATCAGGTGCTATGGGAAAAGTTGACTTAGTCGCTCACCTCCTTTAAGGAAAACTTTTTGCTCAATTTGGAGCAAGGGCAGAAAAATGCCCAGAGATTTGTCTGTTAAATTATAGCATCTCCTGGTTGCTTGATGCCCTCGCCTCAAGACAGGCTGAAGCCAACACCTTTTCCCTACGGGGTTTTGCTTCTCTGAATACGATGATGAATTCCTTAGTGGCTCCTGCCCAGGCACTGAGATTGTTGGCTAGTTCACTTCTTGCGCAGGGTGAAGAACTAAAATGGATTAAAAGCATCCAGAAGATGTTCTCTGAACACAGTGGAATTAAAGTAGACATCAACTACAGAAAGATATATGGAAAATGACCAAATATTTGGAAACTAAACAACTCACTTCTAAATAACCCATTAGCCAAAGAATAAATCACAAGGGAAATCAAAAAATATTGTAACACAACATATTAAAATGTCTTCTTTTTTGAAGCCAAAGCAGGGCATAAAGGATAATTCTTAGCACTGTAAACCTTGTATTAAAAAAAAAATAGAAAGACTTCAAATCAATGACTGAAGCTTCCACCTTAAGAAACTAGAAAAATAAAAATAAAACCTAAAGTAAGCATTAGGAAGTAAATAATAAAGACAAGAACAGAAGTCAATGAAAGGCAAAACAGGAAAATAATGGAGAAAAACAACAAAATTAAATGTTTCCTTTAAAATATCAATAGGGGCGCCTGGGTGGCGCAGTCAGTTAAGCGTCCGACCTCAGCCAGGTCACGATCTCGCGGTCCGTGAGTTCGAGCCCCGCGTCGGGCTCTGGGCTGATGGCTCAGAGCCTGGAGCCTGCTTCCGATTCTGTGTCTCCCTCTCTCTCTGCCCCTCCCCCGTTCATGCTCTGTCTCTCTCTGTCCCAAAAATGAATAAACATTGAAAAAAAAAATTTTAAAAAAATAAATAAATAAAATAAAATATCAATAAAAGTGATAACCTCCTAAGCAGATTGATGGGGGGCAGGGGAAAGAGAGAGAACAAATTACCAACATCAGGAATGAGAGAAGGGGCATAACTACAGATCTCACAGACATTAAAAGGAAAATCATCAAATATTAAGAAAAATTTATGACAATAAATACAAGATAAATACAAATTCATCTAATACTTAGATGAAATGGACACATTCCTTTGAAGATACAAGCTACCAAAACTCTCTCAGGAAGAAATAGCTTGAATAGCCATATATATATATATATATGCCTCTCCATAAAGAAAACTCTGGGCTTGAACAATTTTACTGGTAGATTCTGCCAAAAATTTTAAGAAAGTTATAATGCCTATCTCACATAAATTATTCTACAACATAAAAGTTGGAGGGACACTCCAATTCATTCTGACTCTAGCATTACCCTGATCCCAAAGCCAATTGGTTATTCTAAGAAAATGAAACTACAAACTAATTTCCAACATTGAACATAGATATAAAAATCCTTAACAAAATGTAAACAAACTGAATCCAGCAATATATAAAAAGGCCAATAATACAGCATAACCAAGTGGAGTTTATCCTCAGAATGCAAGATCAGCTTAACATTAAAAAATCAATCAGAGGCACCTGGGTGGCTCCCCTAGTTAAGCATCAGACTCTTGATTTCAGCTCAGGTCATGATCTCACAGTTCATGGGATCAGCTATCTGTGGAGCTCTGTGCTGATAGCACAGAGCCTGCTTGGGATCCTCTCTCTCCCTCTCCCTCTGCCCCTCCCCAACTTGCATGCATGCACACATATGCACACTCTCACTAAATACATACATACATACATACATACATACATACATACATACATACATATTTTTAAGACCAATCAGTATAATCACATTAACAGTCTAAAAGAGAAAAATCATAATTATCTCAATAGTTATGGAAAAATCATTTGCCAAATTTTTAAATACCCCTTCATGATAAAAAACATCTGAGCAAATTTAGAATAGAAGGCAACTTTCTCAGCTTCAAAGAACACAGAATGTGGGAATATATGGGAAACCTATAGCTAACACAATACCAAACAGTGGAAAAACTGAATGTTTTTCTCCTAAGATCAGGAACAAGACACTCCTCACTCCCCACTCCCATTTAACATTGTACTGGCGCTACTATCCAGGTGCAATTAGGAAAAACAAACAAAAAAGGCATTCAGGGGAGGGGGGGAAAGGCATCCAGACTAGAAAGGAAGAAATGAAATTCTTTATCCTAAAATTTACTTTCTTTAAGTTCAGAAGCTCATCATTCTGGCATGATGGAATCTGGAAAACTCTCCCATTCATCTACTGGGTACCAGGAAATGCATCCTGTCCCTATGTCTTCCATCGCTCTTTTAACACTGGAAGGAGTATTGCTTGGGACTGCACACAGTCAGGGACTTCCATTCTGATGTCAATGTGCTAGGGTTGTGGTCAACCTTCTCTTTCCTCTCCTCTCTTTTCTGTTCTCTTTTCTTCCTTACTCCTCCTCCTCTTGCTCCTCCTCCCCTTCCTCTTCCTCTTCATCTTCGTCTTGTTTGCCTTTTCCTTCTCCCCCTCCTCCTCCTTCTCCTCCTCCTCTTCCTCCTTCTTCTCTTTCTCCTCCTTCTCCTTCTCTTCCTCCTCCTCCTCTTCTTCTTCTTCTTCTTCTTCTTCTTCTTCTTCTTCTTCTTCTTCTTTTCTCTCTCTCTCTCTCTCTTCCCCCCTCCTCCATCCCTTCCTCCATCACTGCCACTATCTCTTCCCAGGAGACCAGACAGTTAAGGAGGTCAGTGCTAAGCTCCTGCCTGACAATGCTCATCCATTTCTCCCCCTTTCCCACAATCTTTCTCATTTCCAATAGTCTAGATAGATAAAATAGTCTCAGAGTACGCTTGCATCTAAGAGTTCCCACATCTTGAAAGGGCAGAGGAGAGAAAAAGTTGTAGGCATGAGCTAAATATCACTTCAAGCTACTTTTTGCTGGCTAATATGCTCTCAATATCCTGGTGGACATAGATGATATTTGAGTATGGATTTAGGGAGGAAGAGACTCCGCAGCTCAACCCATCTTGATTCTTGGTAATAAGCTGTCTCCATCCCAGGCAAAATGAGTTGTCCATGGTGGCATGGACATGCGACCAGAGGACCATACAGGGCTTTGGTGCCAGAGCCTCGTGGTGATAAAACTGGGGCATTTGTTGGACTCTGACTTCTGCATACCCTGCTTTCAGGAATACTACAAGTTATCAGTGGCTGGCATAGACAGCCAAGCACCCAGAAACCTAGGTCCTTGTCATTTTTTGCTCAATCTTCCCCTCCCTGACTGCTGTGATCACCTCACAGAGAATAAACTACCCCTACTCAAACTTCACCTCTGGGTGCCAAGATTGATGATGCTATGCACACACCTGCAAAGCGAATATGAAAAGCTTTATCACTTGCATAATAAGAGTCTCTGGGGAGAACAGGATAGGCTCCCCAGGGGCCAAAAAATGGCTTGAAAGAGAGCAATGAAGGACAAGTAGGTTGGGGTCTTATGGGGATTATAGAATGGGGCTGGGGTGAGGGCCTGTGCTTGAGTGGTTTCAACTTCCCGCTGATGCCAAAGCAAGAAGTACCTTGGTTTTCTTATAAGCTTGCCCAGATATGGGGCAGAAAAACAAAGGAAAGTGGGCTTTAAGAAGCCGTCAGCAGTCGAGTATCAGAAATGAAGTCAGACGCTTCACTGCAACGACACTATCAGTAATTCCTTCAAAGAGCTGCCTTTCAACTCTCTGTCCTCAATGTGAGGAGCATCCACCAGGCCCCTACCCGACAACATCTGTCTTTGGGAAGAACAGGTTGTTGGGCTGGGAGTCTCGCTCCCACACAAGGAGCAGCCATATGCGTGGATGTGACAGGACCTAATGAGCTCGCAGAGAATATTTAAATTGCTAAACAGGATAGCATATTTACTACCGTGTTTATCCCTAAGCATTTGCAGTAAAAATCAAAGTGATGCCATTATGTGATCCCCCAGTGGCATGTACTTGGAAGCTCTCCTTTTTTAGCCAAAATTGATTTGGGGGTTGTATATAATTCTCTCTTTCAAACAGCAATTGAAAGTCTGAATGGTGGGGAATTAAGCAGAAAAAATATGGACAAGCTTAAAGCACAAGCAGAAAAGAATTTGCTCACTACCTCTGGGAGGTGACGATGACAGCCTTATCCCTCTCTACTGTCCCATTGCAGGGACCATCAGCAGCATGGTACCGAAGAAAACACCTTGGCTTTGAAGCCAACTGACTCAAAATTTAACTCTGGCTGAGCCACTTAATATGTGACCTTAGGGGGCGCCTGGGTGGCTCAGTCAGTTGGGTATCCAACTTTGGCTCAGTCATGATCTCATGGTTCATGAGTTCGAGCCCCACATTGGTCTCTGTGCTGACAGCCCAGAGCCTAGAGCCTGGAGCCTGCTTAGGAGTCTGTGCCTCCCTCTGTCTCTGTCTCTGTCTCTGTCTCTGTCTCTCTGTCTCTCTTTCTCAAAAATAAATAAATATTTTTAAAAATTAAACATGTGACCTTTCTCAAAAATAAATAAATACTTAAAAAAATTAAACATGTGACCTTAGGAAATTAAGTTTCTTACAACCTCACTTTTCCCATCTGTACATTAGGGATAATAATACCTACCACGATAAGATTGTTATAAAGAAAAAAGGAGAAAATTCACATTAGTTTCTATGCCATGTATACAATAGGCACTCACTAGTTAGTGCATTTTACCGCATTTCTACCACCATTAGGACAACCACCAGTACTAAAGAATTGTGAGTTTTAAAAACTTTTATCTCTCCATTCTTCTGTCCATGGTGCATAACTTGCTCTCCAAAATTACCAAGGATCATGTCTGTACTTAAAAACCTCCAGAAGGGCGCCTGGGTGGCGCAGTCGGTTGAGCGTCCGACTTCAGCCAGGTCACGGTCTCACGGTCCGGGAGTTCGAGCCCCGCGTCAGGCTCTGGGCTGATGGCTCAGAGCCTGGAGCCTGTTTCCGATTCTGTGTCTCCCTCTCTCTCTGCCCCTCCCCTGTTCATGCTCTGTCTCTCTCTGTCCCAAAAATAAAAATAAAAAACGTTGAAAAAAAAATTTTAAAAAAAAAAAAAAAACCTCCAGAGAACTCACCACCTCCTTGGCATACTCCATCTACTGGAAACTCTAACGAAAAGTTCTTCCTTAAACTGAACTAAAATCTAGCTTGTCAAGGCACAGCTTCTGTCAACAGAAAAATATTCTGGGGGAATATTAGCAGCTGAGTAGAAAATAAAATGAAAGCTCTAGTTTCCATTTATGACAATATTTCAGATGAGACATCTTGAGAAACCATCAGCTACAAAGAAACCAAAAAGACTGCAGGAAATATTTCTAAATATCATTTTAAATGTAAAATGCATAGCAGAAGGGGCATGGCAATACAAAAAAAAAATCCTCATAAGTCACAAAGGAAACAAAAACACCAACCCAGGGGCACCTGGGTGGCTCCGTCGGTTGAGCGTCTGACTTCAGCTCAGGTCATGATCTCATGGTTCATGGGTTCGAGCCCTGCATCGGGCTCTGGGCTGACAGTTCAGAGCCTGGAGCCTGCTTCGGATTCTGTGTGTGTGTGTCTCTCTCTCTGCTCTTCCCTCGCTCATATTCTGTCTCTCTCTCCTCTCAAAAATAAAAAAAATAATAATAAACATTAAAAAAAATTAAAAAAAACACACCAACCCAGAAAGGTAGGTGCTGAGGATGACTGCTTATCACTGGCAACCTGGGGCTCCCTTTTATGGACTTTCCCTGAAGAAAGGCCTGTCCATAGGAATGAAGGTAAATCTAAAACCCTTGCATGAATCTGAGACCCTGACAAGCTGATCCCCTCCAAGAAAGGGTGAGCTTGTTAAAAAAAAATACCCACAAAGGGAGACAAAAGGAAGTTTGCCTTGTCAGAGTCTTGAAACTGACCAAAGAGAGAAACAGAAAAAGTCTCCCTGGACACAACAACTCGTGGAGACTACCTGTAATTCACACAATCTGAAATTTTTTTAATGTTTATTTTTTTTAGAGACACAGAGCACAAAGTGGGGGAGGGGCAGAAAAAGAGGGAGACACAGAATCCGAAGCAGGCTCCAGGCTCTGAGCTGTCAGCACAGAGCCTGACATGGGGCTCAAACTCACGAAACATGAGATCATGACCTGAGCCGAAGTCAGATGCTTAACCGACTGAGCCACCCAGGCACTCCTGAAAAGTTTTTTTTTTTAATCCATTAAGTTAAAAGGTCGATCATAATCCCAGATTGAGTATATCAAATGCAAATTCTCTCCAGAGTAATACACATTAAACCTAAGCTCAGAGAACTTTCACAGTTAAGCTCCAATGAGCATGATCTCACAATCTAAATTCATAAATTAGACCCACAAAGACTTTAGACATTGGAAAGAATATGTGTCTATCAAAAGCGAAAAATAAAAATAAGAAAGGATAAAGTTACTTATTAAGACTGGCATCTTGGCAAAGTAAGTACACATGCTATAATCTTAAGAGTGACCACCCAAAAAATAGAAGTAGAATGGATAATGGCCAAATTCATGGAGGTTGAAAACACAAAGTTTTTAAAAACCCAATCCAAAAGAAAGTAAAAGCAGAGAGAAAAACAATACTGGGGGAAAATAGGAAGCACAAAATAAATGGTTAAGTTTGAACTAACATGTCAGCAATAACATTAAGTGTAAATAAACTACATTGTCCAGTAAAAAGAGAAATAAAAAAACTGTTGGACTAGATGAAGAAATAAAATCTAACTTAATATAAGAATACAGAAAGATGGAAACTGGTAAAATGTCAACCAAAATAAAGCTGGAAGATTTCTGCTTCCAATCAAGGTGGAGTACCAGAAATTACAGTTACCCTCCTACCATAAACGGCCCCAAACTGACAAACTACATGGAAAACAATGTTGCCAAGACATTGCACATCATCCAACCAAGGACAGTGACCCTGAGCGATGGAAAACAAAGGAGATGAAGCCTACAGTTGCCCAAGCTCACTGACTTGAGTTTCCAGCCCAGACATAGCACAGGGAGAAGGCATCCAGGCCAGCCCAAAGGATTCCCCAACGTCAGGAGATAAAGCTGCGAGGCCAGGCAGGTCAATGTGGATCGAGTCAGCAGGACGGGGGACCAAAGAAGAGAGAGCGCCAGAGAGCTGTAGACCTCCCTCCAGCATTCAAGAGTACTGATAGGTGCACACAGTGAGGAAACTATCCAAAGCCAAGGGAAGAACCACCTGAAAGCTAGCTATTTCTGATGACACCGGAGAACTTACACAAAGTAAATGGTAAATTTAAAGATGTAAACTTTCAGCATAAGCCATGGTCAGAGAGCTAGAGAGTGTCTATGGCTGTACTAAAATTATCTCTTAATCCTTGTAGCCACAGAGCAGATATGGTGGAAAATAAGATTCTAAATGTCATTGTGCCTGTTGCAGAATTACAAGTTGAATTCGTAACTTCACCAATTCTTCTCTGTGAAAATTACGACTTGACTATACAAAGGAGTAAAACCTGAGTCTTTGAACAGAAACATGTTGGGGGACTTGGAAGAATCTAAGAAATTAAACCACTTATATCCCCTGAGCCTCCCTTGCTAACAGAAACGCTTACTTCTTTCTTGCCCAAGGAGACCAGTCAACTTTGCAATAACTTCACCTCAGACAGTTGTCTTTCAAGTACTCTTGCACTCCTTAAAACACACCCCACACATGCCTGTTGTTTCCAGATTCATAACTATGGTCAGATATTGGTAAAAATCTCATGCAAGAGGCATAGCTTATACACACCAAAGACTTGCATGCTTCTGCTCATTTATTAGAAACGAAGGAAACAAAGTATGGTATGAGTGTGGATTCTAAGGATCTTACATAGCTTTAAATAAAGCAGAATTTATCAATGCAGCCACAGTTAGCTGAGAATCTGTAGTTAATGCATTTGCTTTAGTAGTTAGGAATGCCTCTAACAATTTGCTTGATTGACTGAAATCTGGACTCCACAATGGTTTATAATAAATGAAATTGATATGCCAAAATTCGCTGACATAAAACAGAGAAGAAATTGAGTTGTCGGAACTCCAGGGGCAGCATGCAATGGTATTATCTTTGCATGTCCCTGGGCAGCAGTGGCCTGTGTAAACAGCAGTGATTCATAACCAGACAGGTCCTGTGGGGAGAGAATCTTTCTGTGCTTCCTGCTGGTCTTCCTGGCTTCTAGCCCCTTCCCTGAGCTTGGTCCTCCAGCTTTCTGTAAACACTGTGTTTACTTTAATAATCCACCCTCAAATTTCTTTTCCATTAAAGTTAGCCAGGGGGTGCCTGGGTGGCTCAGTCCAGTAAGCATCTGACTTCGACTCAGATCATGATCTCACAGTTTGTGAGTTCAAGCCCCACGTCGGGCTTTGTGCTGACGGCTCAGAGCCTAGAGCCTCCTTCACATTCTGTGTCTCCCTCTCTCTCTGCGCCTTCCCTGCTCACACTCTGTCTCTCTCTCTTTCTCTCTCTCTCTGTCAAAAATAAATAAACATTAAAAAAAAAAAGTTAGCCACAGTTGACTGTAACCAAGAACTACAAATTATATCATTTGTATCTTTATCTTTCAATTACAAAGGTTGTTTAATAACTCGTGTCATATTGGCTTTAATTGTAATGGTAACCTGTTTCCCAGGCCATGCCTGTGGAGGAGACTGGAAAAGTAGGGGTGAGCCCCTTTATTTGCCCCTTTCCCCAGCAAAGAGGGGAAATACAAATAAAACTAAACTAAAACACCCACCAGGTTGTAAAGTAATAAAACTTCTGAAAATACAAATGCTGGTTAGTATGTGAATAGCAGTAGGAGTGTGAACTGGCACAACCACTATGGAGAAGAGTTTAAGGAAAGTCAAGGGCATGCATCCATCCTTTGACCCAGTAATACCCACACTGATGAATACATCATAGAGAAACTTGTTCACTCCCACAGGGAAAGTATGATAATGGTCACAAGAGCATTGTTTCTAATAACAAAACAAGAAAAAAAAAATGAAGTGCCCCCAAATGTTCAATAGGAAAAGGATGCACAGCTTGTGAAATATTGCATGACTGACTATGAAATACTGCATGACTATGAAAATGAATTAAGCAGAGAATGCATGAACAAACATTACAGAATATTGCTAAAAGAATGATTCTAAATTGGTGCAATATTTAAAGCAGGTGAAATCAAAGGATAATTATTTGGCAGTCCATGCAAAAGTGGTCAAATTCTAGTTGAAGTTACTTCTGGATAAATGAGAGGAATATGAACCAGGAGGGACCCACAGCCTGGCTTCAGAAGGATTGGTAATATTCTATTTTGTAACATGTTTTACTACTAGTTTAAACCCACTTGCACGCATTATATAGACTGTTTTATAATTACAAGATAGTCAGAATTTTTAAAAAACCAATTTTATGACTTAGCTGGCAGCCACTTTAAATACTCATGAAGTTGAAAAAGGTAATTAAAAAAAAATGTCTTCTGCCTATATTATCTTATTTATTCTCCTGCTAAACAGATTTTGTTTTGCCTGTAATTACAGGACTCAGAACCTTTAATATAGTAATATGAATCATAAATCTCCAAAAGCTGGATTTAGAATTCCCTAATTCCCAAACTTTCTTAACTGGGGACTATTTGGACTCGGAATACAGGAATACGGATATGGTTTGAGAAAAAAAAAAATTGTCTGTCCTAGTTCCATGCCACACGTCCCACTCTCAACCCAGAGCCATTCACTTCTACACTCTTGGCTGCAAACCTTTGCTGAGTGTTGAAGACACCCCCTTCTCTGTCTGCTCTGCTGAACTCCTGCTCTTTGCTGGCTCCTGGGTTCCTAGAGATCTTGTAAGACCCACAAGCTTTGACAACGATACATTCTTGCTCCCACTCTGGCCCCAGGCAGGATCTTTCTGGGCCCATCATCTTCAACGTGTACTGGCTTTCCTACCAGCACTAATGTGGGTCTTTCTGTTTAGCCCCTGCCCCAACTTAGCAGACAGACATGATTCCTGATCGCACACCTCTCAGCCATCTCTCTCCACTGCACTTTACTAGAGTGTATGGGGTGTGAACTGAGAGAAGATTGTGAGACTTGGAAATAACTTCCCTGGGGATGGGCAGACGTGGAGCGACAGAGAATAAAAGATCTAGGCTCCAGAAAGGGGCTTATGGCATTTGCCCATGAGGTCACCCCTGAGTGCATGGCCGTTCCTTGAGGCCCAGATTACAGCCCAGGACAAGAGCTGAAATAGCTAAGTTTCGTCAAACAACCAGTCTGAATAGTTGGTTAGTGACTATGACTTGAGAAAGTCAGGCAGCTCACAGACAGATGGGGAGAGGCCCCCGAAACCTCTGGGATTGGGAGGGGGGAGATGCAGGGCTGAATGCCAGGCAGCTAGAAGCCCAGCTACATTGTAGACCTTCTTGGAAGGAATGACTGGAGTTGCCTACTATTGCAGCTGAGGGTGGAGCCAGGGGAACACTGTTTCAATTCTACTTTCATTCCCGGCATACCCCTTCCCCTCTCCTCCACTTATGTGGCCTGGGGAAGCAGAGGTTACAAATAACAATAGAGATTCGAACTAGTTATGTTGCGAGGTAATCAGTAGCATTTAAATCTTTAAGACTTCCTGCGAGAATAAAGAAACCACCTGGGGATAGCAGTTAGGAATGACAGGTGCAAGAGCGAAGATGTGTTCCCCCCTCTGGTCCTCTCCAGAGCAGCCCAGCCAGCTCCCAGAAAACACGCACAGATTATTCTACTGTTGTCAACACTGTTTGCTTGGAGACTGTGAACACACCCTGAAGCAACACCATCGTGCAGAAGGATGGGCACCGAGGGGACCAAGCCGGCAGAAGGGAGGCATCATGCAGGATATCAAGTCCCCAGAAGGGTAGCGAAGTCCCCGCATATTCTAGACATCAGTACAGGGTGAGGAGGAAATCCAGTCCAAAGAAGGATGGTGGGTAGCAGGACTTGAGGAATGCCAGAGCTAGTCATTTCTAAGAATCCATCCAGGAAAGGGCCCAAGTGCAAAGGGATCTGAGAAATCAAAAGTGAGATGCACCTGGGCTCTGTTCTCGGGCACCACACGTCCAGTCTGACCTGTGCTTTTGGGGGAGCCATCCCCACCCTGTCCACAGGCCATGTGTTCAGGACTTGCCTTCCTAAGCCAGCCACCCAGCCCATTCCACACCTCATGCCATGCTCTGGTCTCTCCATTTTTATTGCCCCTGCTTCCTTGGTGCCACTGCAGTCCGCTGCTATATAGGGCACTCCCTTTGCTAAAAGCGTGACCCAAAGTAACTCATAACCCTTCTGTACTGGACGCAAATCAATGTTATGAGGTGGTAATGAAAGAGTCAACACCTTAAAGAGATTCTCTCTCTCTGTAGTCAGAGAAATTGAGAGAACCCTGAATAAAGAGAGAGTTGTCCAGCTAGCCAGCGGCATACCAAGGAGGGGCACGTGGCGGGAGCGGTCCGCCCAGGGGAGGAGGAGTATTTTATCATCGGTGTTGCTTGGGATCGTCAGTGCACAGCCATCGCAAAAAACAAACGGACTTTTCCTTGGTTTCATCATTGCTTTAAAATCCTCCCTAGAGGGGAGTCTGGGTGGCTCAGTCAGTTGAGTGTGTCCGACTCTTGATTTCAGTTCGGGTCATGATCCCAGGGTTGTGGGATCGAGCCCTGCATTGGGCTCTGCGCTGAGCTTGGACCTGCTTAAGACTCTCTCTCTCTCTCTCTCTCTCCCCGCCCCCTCGGGTCCTCTCCCCCTCTCACACTCTCTGTATAGAAAAAATATAAAATACATTAAAAAATAATATTAACTAAAAAAAAAAACCAAATAAAATCCTTTGTACAGTGCACCTCCTTATTCCTTGCACCCAGGGCAGACAAGCCCAACCTTCCTTGGCACCCCAGGTCTGTCTTTCTGTGTTGTGAGCAAATTTGCGCTTTTGCAGCCTTTATCAATAGTCTTTGACTTCTCTATCCATAAAGTGGCATCCCCAAGTGCGAGACAATTGAGACTGGGGAAGGCTGAGATGGGATTTAGTCTGGCCCTCCCATCTCACGGGGGAGGAAACAGACAGAGACCTAGAGAGATGACATGAGTCGTGTAAGTTAGCGGCAGAGCTGGGTCCCGACCTCATGCGGTCTGGGCCTCTGCACCCAGGGCTGTGTCTAGCACAGAAGGAGGCACAGCTCATCAGGGTTTTACAGTTATTGATAGGTCCCTTTCTCAATTCAAGCAAGAACTTTCTCTTAACTACTGAGGGCTCTAATGCAGTAATGTGCTCTCTGCCTGGGCCCCAAGACAGCTTTCTCAGAGCAGGATCAAAACCCTTTCCTTTACAACCACCTGAACATAGACTTGATGGCCCCCTGGATTCTACTCACAGAATACCTCCGCATTATCACAATAAAAAGTGTGGGAAAAAATCCCTCCTCCAGGCATGTGGTCTCAGGGTCAACGCTTCCTGTGCCGCTCTGATTTTTATAGCCTTTTCAATTGGCTGTTCCAGGCAGCTTGTAGCATTAATCACTCGGCACCCTTCCTTCCAAAGCCAGAGTTTTCTAAAACCTCCAAGTTTCTTCAGCCATCCCAGCAACCTCAGCCCCTGGGGAGGAGGAGGGGGGGACAGTGAACTCACTTCCACTTTCACAGGTCCTATTGATGTCTCGGCGATGCAGTGGTGAAAAACACCAGCATATCTGGGACTCCATTACATTTTATCCTGCTACTTTTAGCCAGAGGGGGTTTCTTCTCCTGGTCCCCTGTGACACTGAGACTGGCATGAATGACCACAGGTACTTTCCAGAACAAGCCGATTCAACATCAGCCAGACTAGGGCTTTAAGGAGTGAACCAAATCAGCTGCTTCCCCCCATGGCAGCATTCATGACCTGGTGCACTCCCTGAGCAGGCTGAGGTTTATTCCCAGTGTCCATTATTTTTAGATTATCCATGCCATTCTTCTCCTCATTAGCCCCAGCCATTGAGAGTTCATGGTTGGTGTGGCTGAATCATTCCCAAAGTGACTCAGTCTCCTGATTAAAAAGAGAACAAAAAGCCTTGTTAGTTCACCATTGCTTATAGAATAGTCTCAGCTCTCCAGCAGGGAGTTCAAGGACCTTTCGTAAACTGACCCCAACCAACCTCACCAGCTATCTATCATCTGTCATCATAAAGACCCTCTCTTTCTTCCTGACACCTCCACATTCCATGCCTACTGCCTATGCATCCTCCAGGGCTCAACTCCCTTCTCCAAAAAGTCTACCTTGACTGCTTCTAGGCCCCTTCTCTGAGCTCCCCTCCTTCCATGCTAGACTTATCTCCCTGCTTTGTAATCACGCCTCTTTGTTTCTTCTGCCAGACTATAAACTCCAGAAGCTCCACTGCATGATAAATGTGCTGCCATGGACAAGCCCGTGAAAGTCTCTCAGCTTCCATGTCATCACTCGTAAAGGAAGTAAGAGTGGTGCCTGCTCATACAACTGCTAGGAGGAAGACATAAGTTAATGCACATTAAGCACTAAAAAAGTATCTACTGTCATTACAATCAGTAGTCAAGGCAGACCCAAAGTTGATAATCTTGCTCTCCCCAATATCTAGTCCAGTGTCTGAGACACAAAAAATACTCAATAGTTACTTGTTGAATACATTTATATCGGTAAATGCATATGTTCCGTCTAAACCTAACTATTTGCATTTCTTAAACATACCACAATTTTATACGTCTCTACCCTTATACATTCTGTTTGGAATGCCTGTTCCTCCCCACCCCATCCTACACCCATCTGTTTTCTACCTGGCAAACTCCTACTTGTACTTCAAAACCAAGATTGAATGCCATTTCCTCTTTTCTACCTTCCCAGATTCCCTTGAAGCAAATTTATCTGAGCTTACACAGAACTCTGTTCATATCTCTATTTATTATGCTCATGACGTTGTCTTACAATTATTGGAATGTTTGTTCATATGTCAATCTCTCACTCTTTACAGGGAGCTCCTGCAGAGCAGTGACTGATTTATGCATACCCCAGGCCCAGTAGTAGCATCATGCTGGCCTATGTCAGACACTTAATGGGTAAAGAAGAGGTCCCCTAACAAGTCCAGAGGTTGATCCCAGTGTCAAGAGATCATAAAAGGAAAAAAAAAAAAAAAAAAAGTCTAAGGAATGCTCCCAGAGAGGCAGGGAAGCTGGCTGTGTGCTCGGAGCAACACTGCCATTTCTTTATTTCTGTTACTTACTGCAACAACAAAGAAATAATTCAAGGGGCGCCTGGGCTGCTCAGTTGGTTGCACATCCGACTTCGGCTCAGGTCGTGATCCCGCGGTTCACGTCAGGCTCTGTGCTGACGGCTCAGAGCCTGGAGCCTGCTTCGGATTCTGTGTCTCCCTCTCTCGCTGCCCGCCCGCCCCCCCCCCCCACTCTGTTTTTCTCTCTTAAAATTAAATTTTTAAAAAAAAGATTTTTTTTTATTTTTAAAAATAAATTTATATTTAAAATTTTATTTTTTAGGGGCGCCTGGGTGGCGCAGTCGGTTAAGCGTCCGACTTCAGCCAGGTCACGATCTCGCGGTCCGTGAGTTCAAGCCCCGCGTCAGGCTCTGGGCTGATGGCTCGGAGCCTGGAGCCTGTTTCCGATTCTGTGTCTCCCTCTCTCTCTGCCCCTCCCCCGTTCATGCTCTGTCTCTCTCTGTCCCAAAAATAAATAAAAAACGTTGAAAAAAAATTTTTTTTTAATTTTATTTTTTAAAAATACAAAATTTTACTTAACTGTCTCTCATAAGCATCTTTCCAAGTTACTATGGTATCTACAAAATCATCTGTTCTGGCTGCATAATATTCCATTCGGTTGCTTATAAATTACAACTATTAAATATAATACTATACTAAATATCTTCTTCTAATTGGTGGTATTTTTCAAACATTTCTTCCTATGACTTAAGAATTTTCTTAAGCTGACTTTTTTTTTTTTAAGTCCCAGCAAACAAAGAGTTACGTCCAGGGGGGTCAGTTAAGGCAGGAGCATAGAATAATAGCTCTGACCATCTGGATGTGCTTTGGAATCCTCCAAGGATCTTTTAAAACTATCATTGTTGGGGCGCCTGGGTGGCTCAGTCGGTTGGGCTTCCGACTCTTGATTTTGGCTCACAGCTCATGAGTTCAAGCCCTGCTTCAGGCTCAGTGCTGCTGCTGCAGAGCCTGCTTGGGATTCTCTCTCTCTCTCTTTCCCTCTCTCTCTCTCTACCTCTCTCCTGCTCTCTCTCTTTCTCAAAATAAATAAACTTAAAAGAATAAAACTATCAATGTTACAGGCATACCCCATACCAACTGAATCAGAATCTTGGAGTAGAGTAATAGAGTGTTTTAAAAGGTCTCTAGGAGATAGCTAAATAACACTGATTCTACTAAGTCAGAGAAGTAGCACAGCATCACAGCAAACAGCTTGATGGGTCCTTGTTCTAGAGCAGAGACTCCTGCTGGGGGTGGTGGTCTCTCTAGACCACAGAAATTAGTGAGATCCAGAAGGCTGTTAGAGGCTCACTGGAGAAACTTGAGCAGTAATACAGTCATCCATGCAACAAGTATTTATTGAGCACCAACCTGAACAAAACTGTACCCCTCCCTGGCCCTCATCATTCTTCATTCAGGGAAAAGCCAAGAGTGTCCTTCCTTCTGAGCATGCCCACGGCTCTCAGCTCCAGGCTTCTTTTGGGCTGCACTGTGGCGGGCCAGCTGCACCGGAGTTGTTGCCTCTGGGAACAGGTCTCAGCCAAGGCCAGCAGGGAGTTAGGGCATCAGCACCTCTGCTCCCTCCCCCTTTGCTGGGACAAGTCTGAGGCACGTTCAAAACCATCTCCAGAGGCCCCAGTGGACTGAGCCCGCTTGCCTACAGTGGTAACCTGCCCAATAACACTGGCATCAGTTTCTTTCCTCTGGACCTGCCAGTGCTTCCCAGGTTCACAGCCTCCCTAGTCTCACTGGCACTGAAATTCTCATCTCAGGACACAGCCTAAGACAGAAAAGAGCTCACCTGGTTTGCGGTGGCTTCTAAACCTTCAGATGGAGGGTCTGTGGGAGCAATACATGGGGAAGAAGGCCTCTGCCAGGGGAACCCATATGCCATGTGGGCTGCGGGCACAGGGGGTGAGGTGCTCAGCTGTCTAGGGGTGGCTTGTGACCCAGGCATGTCACACCGCCCCCCTCACAACTGAGTGCAATATTCAAATCAGGTTGAAGTCCTGGAGGGAAAGGGTGCAGCACAGGCCTGGTGGTGAATTTACAGAAGCAGATTAACCCAATCTGCATGCTAAACAGCATGTAAATTATGTTATTTCAACCCATAAGTTTGGACACGTCCATAGGAATAAAAATTTATGACAGTGATAAGATGTATGGCTTGCGTAAATAAGCTAACCCAAGCAAAATATGCTAAAAGTGCTGTGGAAACTCTCCAAATTAAGTGAGTGATGCCATCCCCAACCTTCAGCCAGGAGGGGAAGCTGACTGCTGGCCCTTGGGGCACTCTGCTGCCTCCAATCACTGCAGAAAGAGGGAGAGAATGGTCACTGCTCATGTATAAGTGAGGCCGCTACAGCCTCTGGGGGTGGGCCTGCCTTTGGAAGAGGTCAGCCTTAAAGATGAGAGCAGAAATCACTCCAGGATCCAGAAAGAATATTTTCAAGAATAGTAAAATAGTAAATAATAATATTATACATTATAATAATATAATATATAATACAATATATATTAATATATTATTATTAATTTATTAATAATAATATATAATAATATAATAGCTAATATTTAGTGTATGCCTAGAACTATATGTTCTACTCATTTAATTCTTTTTTTCAATGTTTTTCTTTATTTTTGAGAGAGAGAGAGAGAGAGAACAAGCAGGGGAGGGTCAGAGAGAGAGCGATAGAGGACCCGAAGCAGGCTCTAGGCTAACAGCAAGGAACCCAATGCAGGCCTTGAACTCACGAACCGTGAGGTCATGCCCTGAGCTAAAGTCAGATACTCAACTGACTGAGCCACCCAGGTGCCCCACTATTCATTTAATTCTTACAGCCACCCCATGAGGTAGGTACTGTGATGATTCCCATTTTAATATGAGGGTCAGAGGTTAGGCACATAGTAAGTAGAGGTGACCTCAGACAATCTGGCCCCAGAACCTGCACACTTAACCATAATACTCTACCATCCCCATTGAACGTCAAGCTGAAAGGAACTTTAGGAGTAATTTATTTCAACCTCCTCATTTTACAGGTGGAAACCAAGGCCACGGGGAGACATGGCGACTTGCCCAATGTAAACGGCTGAGCCCAATACTCTGGCCTAGAGTTTCAGACACCGCGGTCAAAGCTATTTCAACAAGAGTTTAGGCTGTACCTACTATGGCCAGGCTCAGGGGCACAGCCATAAACAAAACAAAGGTAAATCTCATGTCCTTACAGAAGGAAGAGACACTCTATTGGAGGCAGGGTCGGGGGGGAGGGATAAAGAATGACAAGATAAGCAGGCAAAGTATATAGTATGTTAAATGGCGGTAACTGGAGAGAAAGTGGGGGGGGGGGGGGATAGGAGTGCCCGGTTGTATGTCATTAAATTGGAAGGAGGGGCAGACAAGGTGTCGCTGACAAAGTGGCGCTTGATCTGAAGGAGGCATGACAGTGAGCAGAGCAAGTACCTGAAGGAAGAGCATGTCGGCTAAGGCCCTGAGGCTTTGGTGTGTGCCCCGCATGGTGGAGGAATAGGGAAGGACCAGCGTCACTACAGCAGAGGGAGCAAGGGAACAGTAGAAATGACAGGGTCTGAGAAATAGCAGGGGGAAGGGACATTTCATGTATGGCCTTGGAGAGAGAGAGAAATCGGTTGTCACAGAAGGGTTGGAGGGACATTTCATGCATGGCTTTACAGAGAAGGAAATGGGTCGTCACCGAGAGGCTTGTGGCAGAGACATGACATGGTCTGACTCACATTTTAAAAGCCTCGTTCTGGCTGCTGTGTTGAGGGCCGACTGCGGCAGGCATGAATTGAAACAAAGAGACCAATTAGGAGACTATTGCAGTAATACAGGGGAGGGGCGTGGTGGCTTCAACTACACTGGAAGCAGTGATAAGATTCGGGACATATTTTGAAGTGGAGACATTGTGACTTCCCGATGGGTCATATGTGGATTGACAGAGAAGTGTCAAGATTTCTTCTCTGATTTCTTCTCTGAGCAACAGGACTTGTCACTGAGATGGAGAAAGCTAAGAAAGGCAGGTCGGGGGGAAAGGGGGACCAAGCAGGGAAAATCCACAGATAATTGTAGAGTTCCACGCCCACATCCAGGTGAATCGCTGCACTGATTGGCCAGCCTAGGTCATGTGCCAATGGTAGGAGGCGGGGCATCATGATTGATAGCCCCATTAGGACCCCATGGAATGGAAAAGCTGTAACTCCTCAAAGGAAGGGTTGCTGGGTGTATCTTCCACCCAGATAGAAAACCTAGGGAGAGAAGGTAGGTGGCCTGTCCAAAGTCACACCATTTCCAGGAAATAGGCCCTTCCCCGTATTTATCCACATACACAAAATCTGGCTGACTGCAAACCCAATTCCCTCACCTGATAATAGAAGGGGGGCGGCTGTGAGGGGAGGGGGCTGGGTGGCTCAGTCAGTCAAGTGTCCCACTCTTGATTTCTGCTCAAGTCATGATCTCATGGTTTGTCTCATGCTTTGTGGGATCGGGCTCAGCATCAGGCTCTGTGCTGACAGGGCGGAGCCTGCTTGGGATTCTCTTGCTCCCTCTGTCTCTCTCCCCCCGCCCCCATTCTCTCTCTCTCTCTCTCCTCTCTCTCTCTCTCGTAAATAAATAAACTTAGAAGGAGAAGAAGCAGAAGCAGAAGAGGAGCCTGCCTGGAACACATCGGAGTGAAGCCAGGTTGGCAAAACGCAACACAAGCACTGGACAGCAGCACTGATGGTCATAAGCAGTGGCCATCTCTGAATCCTAGCACAGTGCCAGGCACTTAGTAGATGCCCCCAAGACATTTACTGAATGAGCAAACAAAGCAACTGAACCCCAGTGAGCCGGCCACTGGAAAACAGGGGTCTTTTGCTCACCTTCTTTCCAGCCAGCAATTAGAACCGGCACCAGCCACACGAGCCCTAAGGCCACAGTCCTACTCTGACCCCATCCTCAAAGAACATCTCTTTGAGGTGCAGACATACAAGACTACCCGTTTTCCTCTTCCTCACAGGGGAGGGTCAGGACCAGGAGCCATGGTGCCAGGCAGTACCAGTGGCTGCCTGCTTTCCAAAGAAGGTCTGTGGACTTGGTGTGGGGGAACAGGAAGCTAGGTGGTACAGCCTGACCTCCCAGGCCATGCAGCCTGGCTTACAGCAGCTTCGCACATGGGCTCGCGAGCAGGCACTGGCTCTGGGCTGGCCCAGCAGCTGAGGTTCTTCCAGTGGGTTGGAAGGAGGAAGGGGAAGCCTGGGAAGGAGAAGAGAAGCATCGCCAGATGCCTAGAGCCAGGCAAGGACAAACGGGGCCTCTAAAATGTGGAGTCTAAATGGAGAAAGAGAGAAAAGGAGAGAGAGAAGGGAGGAGGAAGAAAGGGGGGAGAGCAAGCGAGAAGGAAAGCACAATTCCCCCTGTATCAGGCTGAGCCCCCAGCTCTGGATGCTCGTCCTGCCCCAGGATCAGGCTCCTGCAGAGGAAAAGATAAAGACCCTTGCCAGTGGGAGTGGGCAGGAAGGACAGGAAGGACTATGCTTGCTTATGTTACAACTATGTAGGTTCCTCACTGTTCTCCACCCTTCTGTGCCCCAGAAGGCTGACCCCAGCAGACCCCATCACCCAGGTTCCCTCACTGCTCCCAGCAGGGTGTGCCAACGGGAGGTACTGGAAGGAGGGAGGAGAGAGTGGTGGGGTGCTTTCTCCCCATGCCATGCCCGCTTCGGGACCTCATGTGGAGATGTAACCCTCCCTGACCATAGTCCCAGCAGGGTGAGCCTCTTTACACAGTTCCTCTGGGGTCGTGGATCCCTCCACCTGGTCTCTCCAGCCTGAGGGCCAACGTGGCTAGTCCCTGGGGGCCTCATCATTCTGTGTTTCTTCCCTTAATCCTGCCCACACCTCTGTAAGCCAGCCCCTCGTTTAGTCCTCTTCTTTGGAACCACCTGGGATAAATTCATTTTCTTTGGGGGACTCTGGCTGACCCAAGCCCCAACCCTCCCTGAGAAATCCTAAACACTCCTCCTTGTACCCAGCACCAAACGATGACCAAAGCACAGCTTCACACATCAAAACGAAGTTACTACTTTGAATGGTGACAGTTACCAGCTACACTTATCTTGGTGAGCATTTCACAATGTATAGAATTGTTGACTCACTATGGTATACACCTGAAACTAATAAAATATTATATGTCAATTACTCCTCAATGAAAATTAAAAACCGCCACCACCAACACCGAAATGCGGTTACTCAAGGTCTACTTTGTGCAAGACGCAATGGGGGACCCGGAAATGATTCAGATCTGGAGCCCACTCCCTAGGAGCACAATATCTAGGCAGAGCTGGGGCTGAAGAGGCTGAGGGTCATTATCTGGAATCCCCTGCTGCTCCGCCCTTCTGACACCCCTCCTAGGCTGCCCTGGCGTGATGGCTTTTCCATTCAAGTCTGCCCTGGATCTTAAGTTGTCCTTGCCTCTGGGTAAAGATGGAGTTGGGTGGAGGGTTCCCTGGTGGTTTTTGTGTTGCTCCCACACTTCTCAGCACTAAGGCCAGTGCCAGCACAGAATGTACAGCCAACATGAATTTATCAAATAAGCAATTGCTCCTATCCTACACTCAGGAGGAGCAAGCGTGCAAGGTTCTTGCAAGGTGCAGCCCTGGGCTCTACGCGAGAAGAAAAGCCAAGGCCCTTGGTGCTACCTGGATCCATTATCAGTCCAAGAGCTGTTCCCAGACAGAAACGCTAAGTGCAGGTGTAGCAGGAGTCCCAGAGGCCCAGGGAACCAAGCACGAAATCACAGCTGAGGTATCATACCCAACAGAGTATACAACCAAAGGAGAGCAAGAAATGTGTGCACTGGGTGATACAAGGCTGTGGAAGAGTTTATATGGGCATGATTAAGAGCACGGTTTCTGGAACCAGACTGCCCAAGTCCAAATCCCACTTCTGCCTTTTCCTTGCTCTGTGACCTTGAACAAGTTACCTAGCCACTCTGTGCTTCACATTCCTCATCTGTAAATTGGGGATAATAACAGCTACTTCATATGCTTATTGTAGAGACTAAACAAGCTATGAAGCAATGGCCCTTAGAACAGTTCCTAATGCACAATGCTATACATGTTTGCTATTATTATGATTTGCTATCATGAAAGAACCAAGTTCACATGGGCAGAAGCGCAGAATGCCAACTGGGTAGATATGCTATTGAAGGTTATCAGCCAACTGACACCAAAGCCTCTTTCTTCTTTGTATTTTCTAATTTGATGGAAGTTTCGTGACTTGTTTGTACTATTGCGAAACAATAGAACCATAACTCAGGGCTTCAAAGTTACACAGCCTATTTCATCTTCTTTTGAAGATGGTTCTATAACATTTCTGATACGATTTTCTTCCCTTCTAGGAAGTTAAGGGGCACCTGTGATGTGGGACTTCATGTGGGAGTCCAAGCCAGGAAAGGAGGAATTATAATTTTGCTGGAGCGAGATCTAAAGGGAGCCTTCCCCTTCCAAATGGAGACCAAATGGCAGGTGACAAGTGGTAGCCCAGAATAAGTGAAAGAACAAAGAGTCAGGCACAGGGTCAGAGTTCAAATCCCCAGAAGACCACTCATGAGCTGGGTGCCCATGGGAAAGTGACAGCCTCCCCACACTTCGGGTTTTCTCACTTGTAAGACAGGTGTATCTTCTTCCGGGAATTTTAACAAAGATGATCAAATAAGACCAGGTCCACAAAGCACTAACACCGGCTTTGTTGCATGTGCCATTGCACTTGCCGCTTTTTTAAAAATTGTTTTAATTTGGGGTTTTTAAAAAAGATCTTATTGGGGCGCCTGGGTGGCGCAGTCGGTTGGGCGTCCGACTTCAGCCAGGTCACGATCTCACGGTCCGTGAGTTCGAGCCCTGCGTCGGGCTCTGGGCTGATGGCTCGGAGCCTGGAGCCTGTTTCCGATTCTGTGTCTCCCTCTCTCTCTGCCCCTCCCCCGTTCATGCTCTGTCTCTCTCTGTCCCAAAAATAAATAAACGTTGAAAAAAAAAAAAAAAAAGATCTTATTTATTTGTGTGTGTGAGAGAGAGAGAGAAAGAAAGAAAGAAAGAGAGAGAGAGAGTTAGGGAGAGGCAGAGAGAGAGGAGGACAGAGGATCCGATGCAGACTCTGTGCTGACACCAGAGAGCCCAATGCGGGGCTCAAACTCACGAATCATGAGATCATAACCTGAGCCGAAGATGGACGTTCAACCAGCTGAGCCCACCCAGGTGCCCCAATTTTGTTTTTTTATGTGGGTTTTTTTCCCCTTTATCTTCTATTTTTTTTAATTTTTTATTTTTTAATTTACATCCAAGTTAGCATATAGTGCAATAATGATTTCAGCAGTAGAATCCAGGGATTTTTAATTTTAAGTTTATTTATTATTTTGAGAGAGAGAGAGCACACACAAGTCAGGTAGGGGCAGAGAGAGAGGGAGAGAATCCCAAGCAGGCTCCGCAGTGTCAACTCAGAGCCTACACAGGGCTCGAACTCACGAACTGTGAGATCGTGACCTAAGCTGAGGTCAAGAGTGGGACGCCTAAGTAACTGAGCCACCCAGGCACCTAGCCTCTTTTTTATTGTAGTTAACAACGTTACGTTATTTCCAGGTGTGCAACTTAGTGACTCAGCTCTGTAGGTTATGCTGTGTTCAAAAGCTCAGCTGAACACCTTCCATTTGTTCCTTATCCCTGCTGGCTTCCCCGGGGAACAGGGAAGCTGCAGCAGGTAGCCGGCCCTTCCTGGGGTCCCCTCATGCCAGGGAGCTCTGCCCAGAGGACGAGCTGCCGGCCCCATACCAGCTGCTCACAGGCCCCTCTGAGCTCACCCCTTTTCTAGAATTCTCTGAGGGCTTGTCAAAGGAGCAAAGGCCTCCAGGAGGGTGGAAGGAAAGCTCGCGCAAGCTTTGAGCCCGCCATAATGCGGGGCTGGCTCCTCCTCCCTGCTCAGGACGTCCCCTGAAGGGGAAGATATAAAGAGAATCTGTGATGAGCAAATGGGGGACAGCAGAGAGCCAGGATCTGTATCAACAGCTTAATTCTCTACTTTCTTGTCAGCCCTGATAGCTGGCAGCCAGGATAATTTGAAATGAAGAATGTTTTTCAAGGAGGAGCAACAGTCCTTCATCTGAGACTAATTTGTTGTCCAAAATTGTACTGCAGTAGTTGTTTGGAAACTGCAGATTAAATTGTGCATAAAAATACAGCCAACTCTTGATTATCCACACTCCTGGATAATCCAAAAACAACAGATACCTCCAATGATTTCTATTTGGTTTCATAATGCAGGATTATTTTCCCTCAACATTTTTGGTTTTGTGCATTTAATCGTCTTCAGGGTATTGCCAGAGAGCTGGGGGATCTATAACCTTCTGTTAATTGCGGAACTACCAAGGTTTCAGCGCCGTGCCCTGCAATGCGGGAGCTGCCTGGGTATTTCTAAATAAAAACACAATGCAGGAGAGTGGAGAAGGAAGTGGGAAAGAAGGAAGACGGCTGGAGTTTGCGTCCTTTCCACACACAGACGAGGGACAGGTGGTAAAGAGCACAGGCTCTGGAGTCAGACTGCGGAATTCAAACCCTGGCTCTGTCTCCTACTCGTTGTGACTTTGAGCACTTTGTTAACCTCTCACGGCCTCTGTTTTCTCATCTGTAAATTGGGGTTAATAATGGCAGCCACGTGGTGAGGCTGTTGTGAGGATTCCATGCAGGGTGTTTAGTACAGAGCCTGGCACACAGGAAGCATTCGATGGACGCCCATGAATACTAGTAAGATGTTAGCTACGACCAGCTCTCGGCAAGCTGGGTGGCAAATCTGCAACTGGTGTTCCATAACACCCTGTGGGATTCTCTGAAGGACCCCACCCAGGGGCTGTGGACAGTGTGCGACCCTTCTGAGCCCCCGAGTGAGGATGACCCAGGTCAGGGGAGGAGGCAGCTGAAGCCGTGGACGGGCACTGGGGGAGAGCCCCGGACAGCTGTCAGCTCCTCTGTGTGCTGAGTAAACAGGCCCACCATCCAATCTTAATTATCCTGCTTAATGGGGTAAAGCGATTATGATTCATGGAAAATTAGCCATTAGCAGCTGGGCTTGGGAAAGCAAACAGCCCTCGATGGCGCAGTCCAAACCCCAGGTCAGGGGAGAGGCCCGGTATGTCGGGAGGGAAGCACAGGCTTCCTCCTGGAGCTGCTCTTTGAGACAAGGGACATAGGGAGACCTTCCGCCCATTCAGGTTTGGGTCCGAGAAGAAGGAAACGGAAGCAGGGAGTACAGGCCCGCCAAAGCAGACAGATGAGAACAGACAGCAGGAAAGCTGTTCCGGAGCCCAAATTTGCAGAGTTCGTGTTAGTCTCAGAAGAACCCCAAACAGGTCAAGGAACCCAAAGCAATTCAATGTGGTCAAGGTGAAGTTTCAGGATGACACTTGTCCTACAGTAAGGTGACCTGGATTCTAGGCCTGGTTCTGCCAGGAACTTAATAATTAATAATAATAATACAGGAGTAACAGCTACTAGGTGCTGTGCAAAGCTCTTTACATGGACGATCCCTTTTATCCTCACAGGCTTTATGAGGATCTTTACTTCCGCCCCCATTTTACAGATGAGGAAATGAGTCTCCAGCTTGAAGTCACTCACCTAATAAGCAGGTGATCTGGGATTCGAACCAAAGTCCTCATGATTCCAAAGTCGCTCCTCTGGGCCAGCTGTTCTGGCAAGACACACACAGCTGCTTGACGTGTGAAAGGAAGCACTTCTAGCCAAGAGTTTTGTGGGAACCCCCTGAAAGAGAACTATCAGAGGTGGGGGCTGCTCTCCTCTGCATCCTGCCTGGTGGGCCGGGGCCAACCAGCTCAACTGAGAGACAAGGGCTCAGAAGTCTGGGCTGGAAATGACAGCCATGAAAGTAGAAGTAATGATTTTCTTTCTACATTTTTACAGCAAGAGCTTTGACGTGTCTCCAGGTGCCTTCTCACATGTGTTCAGAGCTCCTGACTTGCCTCCCTGTTCCCAGGCTCTGGAAAGCAGAAGGCCTCCAGCTCACAGGCAGAGGCTTCACTGATGCTGGGGACCCAGCATCACCTCTGACCACCAGCCCCTCCCTGCCTTGGGTGGCCCTGCAGCTGGCCACTCACTGGCACTCAGGGGGCTCTGGGTCTGGAGCCCACATGAAGGGAAGGACACTGAGAGACGTGTTTCTCAAAGAGCTTCTGACTCCTCCCACTTTCCTCCACCCTCGCCCCCTCAGCATGCCAGGGTCCGTGGGATCAGCTGGGTGTGGAGTGAGAACTGGGGCTGGGACTGGCCATTGGGCCTCATTGTCTAGCTTGGGCAAAGCCAGGCGGGTCTGAATCACCCCCTCCCCCACAGTCCTCGAAGCGTTCCATGATTCTCAGGGGCAGAGCCAGCATTGCTTTGTCAGCAGGCTGTTTTCTGAGCCTGTGCGTCATCCTCAACCGCCATCCATCATCCCTTCTGCATTTAAACCACCTCCTTGTGCTCCATCTCCTCCTTTTCTCCCTGCATTCACCCTGCCTCTCACCCACCAGGCTGCCCTCCCTCCCTTCCCACGCAGCTGGAAGCATCCAAGATGGAAGGGTCCTCACAGAGTGAAGTCCAATTCTGCAGGTGCTAAACTGAGGCCAGAGGGCCCACTGCTCTAGTCACGGGACTGGTGACAGGCAGAACTCTGGCTGGGCCCGAGGGCTCCTGACTTCCTGTTCAGTGTTGCCTCCTTCCAGAGGTTCGTTAAGACCCAGGAGCCAGCACCCTGTGCAGTGCCCAGGGCAGGGCTGGGTAGGATGGAGTCTCTGTGCAGGGGTGGCTAACCAGGTGTCCCATCTTCCCACTTGCTCTCACTCTGCCTGACAATAGGAAAATGAACTAAAACATGACTGATGGCTTCATTGAGCCCTGGGTTCCAGTCATCTTTTCTGCTCAGTTTCCCCCAGTATGAAGAGCAGCTCCTGAAGAGTCAAGGGCAGATCAGGAGGTGGACTTTATAGCCAATGGAGAACTTCAGCCCAAGGAAACAGGTCATGTGTAATTAGCAGCAGCTACCAGAAGCTACCTCTCACCCCTACCCCTCCCCAGCCCCCAGCTCCCTGGCCTTGGCTCTCTGAGCCCTTGGATCTCTGAGTGAAGAAATTCCCTCGTCAGAGAGTAATTGCCCCTGGCTCCCCTCATTTCTAATCAACAAGCCAAGGTATTAGTTCCTGGGAGCATGATTGATTTCCAGGGACTTGGAACTTAATTACATTTTTGCAAAGTCTGTTTGGAATCCTCAGAGAAGTGAGACACTTTCCGTTCTTTGAACTTACCCTGTAGGAGGGCTTCCAGCATCTCAAATATTCCATTCATACTTCCTCGGGCCAAGGGAGGGGCATCCTACGGCTGTCGGTTTTAATCTTTCCTTACCCAAGATGCCCAACCCCTGGAGTTTTGCCAGAGGAACTCGCGTTCTCATGCAGAAGAACCCCTCACTCGGTCCTCTCCATGCCAGCAGTACCCCGATGATGCCCAAGTCCCGCCTGGGATGCAGGCCCGCACACTCCCTCCCTGCCCCTACAGGCCCAGCCAGCCAGCCTCACCTGGGGAGTCGAGCTGGGCCAGGCCTCTGGCTCCAAACCTCCACCTCAGGAGATACTCTTTTTATTACTCTAATCATCAGCAGCATGATTACTAATAATTGCCACTTATTGGGCACTATGTGCCAGGCCCTATGAAATACTTTTCACACAAAACCTCTTCCCAGCCTCACAAGAAACCTACGAAAGTAGATGTGAACCTCCCCATTTGCCAAGGAAGAAAGAGTGGCTCATAGGGACTCAGCAGTTGACCCAAGATGACACAACAAAAGTGGCCAAACTGGGCTTTAAGTAGCCCAGTCCCTCTGGAAAATCACCTCAGTGGCCAGTTCAGCATGTTCTCTGAGGCTCGGTTAACCGACCCTGTCCCCCATCTCTCCAGGGCCACCTTGCCTCTGATTGGGTATCCCCTTGAGACTGGACCCCTTCCTGAAGCTTGACGGCTGCAGTGTTACTCCCTGCTTTCACAAGGACCTGATTGCATAATAAAGCAAATGAGGCAAAAAGGTAACAACTTTTCTGTAAGTGTGAAATTATATCAAAATTAAAAGCTTAGACAAGTAGAGTTCTGGTTCAGCGTATCTAATTTATAGGAGTTTTGCGACCCTACTCTATATTGTTCATTTTACATATTTTACATTGATGATTGAAAGCTCAAGAATAATTTTAGCAATATCTGCTCAATAAAGTCATATGAGATCGCCTATGAGATAAGATTATTATAAATAAATAAATGTCATTAAAAAAAAAAAAACCCAGCATGGAGCAAATGTACTTCATGACAATAGCATGTTCACCTGGTCTTCAAGAATCACATGAGCTGGACTCCTTGTTTGTCTGCCAAGCCCACCTGTCAGGATGCCTCTCACCATACCTGCCTCCTCCCTGGCCTCATGCCATTGCCCATGCTGACTGCTTATGCCTGGGCCATGGCTCTCTTTCCCCCAGACCTGCCCTATCCCGTGGATGGGTATAGCCCAGGGTCTGCCCAAGTCTGCAGGCCCACACTGTGTTCTAAAACGCGGCTCAAGCCCTGGACTATTAAGAGCAGCCCAGACCAAAGAAAGTCTGAGCCCAGGAGGATCCACATTCTTGCCCTATTGCACTCTGCCTTCCTTCGTGGGCCTAGACCTTCTAGACTACTGGGAGAGATGCAAGTTCATTGGAGGCTCTTGCTCCCAGACTCAAATTTATAATCCTGGATGGAATTTCAAATTTCAAATCTAATTTAATGGAAACTTCCTATGGGCTGTCGTTCTGGTTAAAGTAACACAAATTTGGAGGGCACAATGAAGAAAGGGGTCCAATGTTTTCAGAAATAGCTTAATAAACCTGGATCTTTCTAGAGTGATATAGACCAACAGGTGAGTTCCAATCACCTGCTGAATACCCATGTCAGTGAAATATGCTGCATTAGAAAAGACAGAGGATATTAGCCTATCTGAGCAGTATGATGTTGGGGGACTGTGGACACTGTCATGTAACGGGCCGGCCTGTGACTTCACCCACCCATATCCATTGCCAGTATAAATACAGCCCCAAACCTGAAACCTCTGTCTTCAGACATTCCCAGCGGACCAGTGTGCCAGCTCCCTGGAACATGATCCCTCAGCTTGCAAACGTGCAGCTCCCCAGCCCTTTCCAAGGCAACCCTGCCATTTCCCCTGACCCTGGCTGGCATCCAAGTCCAAGCCTCAGGTTAGGGGTATCCTGGCTCACCAGAATCTGCAGTCACCTGCCAGGGCATACTCCAGAGCTCATAAGAAGCAGGTCTTCTCTAGCTGCAGGCATCCCTGAAGATACTTGTTTTGAGAGCCACCAAGTCATTGCTGAAAGTGGAGGAGGGAAGAGGAAATGATAGTGAGAAAGGGAAGTTGAGGATCAGAATAGAAATAGGAGGAGAATCCATGTCTGCAGAAATTTCCAAACCTTTCAGTGAGGGCAAGGAGTTGGCCTCTGTCTCCTTCCCACCCTCCCTGCCAGCCATTTGCCACCCCCATTTACATGGACCCATTCATCCAGTGGCCTGGAAATGTCTGTAAGCAGCCAGATCCAATCTTCTCAGACAGCGGTGAAGGCCAGCCCTGCTTGGTAGCAAAGCTCAGCTCCAGCCACCCCAGGAACAAAAGCAAAGAGGGGTATTGGTACAAAGGGTGTGACAGAGAGAAGTGAGCCTCCAGCTCAATCCAGGAAATTGCATGAAGGAAAAACAACTAGGGCCACCTTGAAGACCCCAGTGTGAGATAGTGACCATGGGCCAGTGCCTGGGATCCTACCAGGAACCAGACACTTGGCAGGGCAAGTACTCTTGGAAAATATTAGAGTACGAGGTAGATTCCTATCAAAACTAAGGGAGAGGAATTCATGACATTAGGAGCAGAACTGATTGGCCAGCCCTGGACCTAGGACGGTGTGAGAAGAGGTTCTAATATTAAGTCCAGTGCTTCATGCTGGGCAGAAAGATTGGATATGGACAAGTTTTTATTTAAATTCCAGTATAGTTAACAGACAGGGTAGTATTAGTCTCGGCTGTACAGTATAGTGAGTCAACACTTCCATACATCACCCTGTGCTCATCATGACAAGTGCCCTCCTTAATCCTTATCACCTATGTAACCCATTCCCCCCACCCACCTCCCCTCCGGTTACCATCAGTCTGTTCTCTATAGTTAAGAGTCTATTTCTTGGTTTGCCTCTCTCTCTCTTTTTTTTCTTCCCATATGTTCATCTGTTTTGTTTCTTACATTCCACATATAAGTAAAATCATATGATATTTGTCTTTCTCGGACTGACTTCACCTAGCATAATACTCTCTAGCTCCATCCACGTTGCAAATGGCAAGATTTCATTTTTTATGGCTGAGTAATATTCCAGTGTGTGTGTGTGTGTGTGTGTGTGTGTGTGTGTGTGTACGCGCGTGCATGTGTGTGTGTGTGTGTGTGTATGTGTGTGTGTACACACATCACATCTTATTTATCCATTCATCAGTAAATGGACCCTTGGACTGTTTCCATATTTTGACTATTATAGATAATGCTGCTAAAAACATCAGTGTGCATGTATCCCTTTGAATTAGTATTTTTTTATTCTTTTACTAAATACCTAGTAGTGCAACTGCTGGATCCAAGTTAACTGGGAAATACTGTGTAGTACCTTCAGCACCGCTGATCCCCTCTTACTCCCTACCCCATACACACAGTGATTTTCAAAGAGTGATCCTGGGATTCTCATTGCTTTTAATAGGACCAGCCCTTTTCCTTCACTTGCCACTGTTCACAGAGCCCATCTGTCCCCCCTTCACCCCTGAGACCTCCTCCTTCTAACCTCTTTCCAAGTGATCTCCCTGCACATGGGAAGTGGGAACACACAAGAAAGGAGCTGAGATAGAACATACAGGAAGAAACCTATGGTTTTGAGCTCAGAGGCTGCAGGCTTTTCTACAGCTGGAGCCAGTCCTTCCTCTGAGAGGTCTGGGATGACCAAGAGAACAGCCCAGCCCCAAAGCTGAGAGCCAGGCGAGGGATAAGTAAGAGGGAGTGAGCCTGTGTAATAAGAATCTTTATAGTCATAAATACACTCAATTGGGTATCTGCTATGTGCCAAGCACATGGCTAATCTCCCCATCTCATTTAATCCTCAAGACAGCCTTTAGGCAGAAATTTTCTCTGTTTACAGGTGAGAAATCCAACTTTCAGATAGATTAAGTAATTTGCTCAAGGCCACAAAAGCAAATGAGACCAAGATTCAGAGAAATCCTGCTGTTGGTCCCAAGGAAAATGTTTCCTTCACTGCTCATCTCCATCTCTCACCAGCAGACAAGAGGAAGTGGGGAGGGAGTTGAGCAGAAACCCCAGAGGGGACCATAGCCCCCCACTGTCACCAGCTGACATTAGATGTCCTCACCAGTCTCATGTGTAGGCCTCAGCTTCTTACCTGATGGAGCCTGAGACCATCCTGGCTACTTTTTTTACCTCCTCCACAGACTCAGGTGGTATCCAGGTCTGGGACTCAGAATCCTCACCTCAACTTCTGATTCTGCCCACTACCTCCAATGGTGACTTTTATCTATCCTGGCCTCATTTTCTGGCCTTTATCTATCCTGGCCTCTATCCTCCACCACAGAGGAGTTGATGGTTACCTCCTAGCCTACAGAACTACCTTGGAAAATATTAAAGTTGAAAAAGAAAATAAAAAGATTGGCACACTTAGGAGAAGGAGATTAGCTCTTGTTGATACTATCATTTTACCTGAACAACAGGAAGTTCCTATCCAGACCCATTGCCCCCTTGGTCATGGGAGCCATGGAGTAGCCTGAGTTGGTCAATAAGCTCAGAAAGATGGGAAGTGAGCTAAGAAAGAGGGTCAGGTGCCCTGAAAGAAACAAACTGATAGTGCTCCATCCCTAGACCAGGCCAAGACCTCAAAGACCTACACATGGCTAGGTGCAGGGCAGAGGTCTTTCACTTGGCAGAAGGATGAGAAATGAAGGAGAAAGGGAGAAAAGATCCTAGAAATTCACTCAAATGATCAAGCTGTAAAAGCTGTCTGAGTTGTTCAAAACAGACAAGAGCTCTGCCTAGTCGTGTTGGGTTGGGTTGGGCTGAGAAGACACATTTATAAAACATCAAAAAATAAAAGTTCTAGTAGCTGTTCACAGCCCTCAGACTCAACTCCTCTAGGGACTTCTTTCTAAAGGGATATCTATGGCCTCAGGCCTAGAAGAGTCAGGACTGGAAATTCAGTTGGTCAACCACCCCAGCCACTTCAATAACTGATAACTATCATCCCTGGGGGACGTGCAGGAGGTTGAGGCTTTCAGAGAACAGGTGTTTTATTTATCTATCTATATGCTTTTGTAATGTGCAATAACACATTCAATCTCTCAACTAATATTTATTGGTTACTTTGTGCCAAAGGTTGTGCTATACTTGTGTGGGAACAGACAGTAATGAAGATGTGGCCCCTGTACCCCATGAATTATTGACTAACGGAAGAGATAGACATACAAACAACTAACCACCAATACACATTATTCTGAGTGCAATAAGGGATATATGAAGAAAGTGCTGAGGAGGCAGATAGACAGGACACAAGGTGTCTTCACAGAAGATGTGACATTTGAGCTGATTATCAGAGGAGGAGTATAAATTCTCCAAGTAGGAAAGAGAACTCTTCAGGCAGAGGAAACAGCTCCAGCCAAGGCAAGATGATGTGAAAGAGCATGACTGATTTGATTGGATTGGAATGGGGAATGAATGAAGCCTGGAGCAGGAACTGATGATCAAGCATCATAAACAACCATTTACTGGTCAAAGAGGCGCCATGATAATGTATTTACATTTAACCCAACTGTCCCTAAGAACAGACCTTCCAGAGGGCAGTCATGTTGGAAAAGTATCCAGTCTTTTACTAGATTCCTAAAACGATCATTAGGATATTTTACCAAAGTTCCAGTTTCCTTTCTAAAGCCATTCCAAAATCAGAGATTTCACTAGGGTCTGAGTGAACTAGATCTTGGACTCTCCTTTCCCACCCCCAGTACTGGGGCTGTGCTGGTACTGCACCCATTTACCCTCAGATCCATTCCTTGCCCTTCCTTTGCTCTGTTCTGTATTGTGGTAAGGACAGGGAAATTGGCCCCGGCAGGCTGCACCCCCCAGGCTTCTGGCTGGGTTCAGCCAATGGAGAGTAGAGGACAAGAGAAACAGAAAAGCCAGGGCAATTCTACATCTTCTTCTTTGCCTCAGGTAGTATCTCTGCCACAACTGTGACTCTTCCACAACTCTAGCTCCTGCTAGACGCATCCACCCTGGTTCCAGCTCCCACTGAATATATCCACCATGGTTCTAGCTTCCTACTGGTGACCCAATCCCTGGGCTCTGGTAACATCTCACACTCCTTTTCCCCAGCCTAGGGATAGTAGTATATCCTAAGTGTTGCTAACTAATGTGTTGTCATACCATCTCTTGTTTGGCTTTCTAATTCTACTATCATCAATTTTACACTAAACTCTCTGAATTATAAATATTTAAGATGCTCTTTCTACTTTTAAGCTTGAACCCTAAATAATACAGAGACTGTATTTTATTTATCTTTGGATCTCCCACAGCACCTGATACAGTGGTTTTCTGAGTGAGTACTGAGTATTTGTTGGATGGGCAGATGGATAGATACTTGATTAGATAGATGAATGGTGGTGTGATTGGGTCGATGAAAGGATGGATGGATCTTCATGATCTAATGAGGATATTTTGATTTTGTGAAAATCAAGGAGTACATTTCAAGAGAACTACTAAAAAAGATTATTCCAAGAGACCTGTAAGAATGACCAGAGGTTTAAAATAGCTGTACAATCACAAGTCAAAAGAGAACCAGCAGCTTGAAAAGCACACAAACAGAGGGAGACTTTGTCAAGTTTGAATTTGAATTGAGTCACCCACTATTTCACTTTCTTTTTGGATCTCTTCCTATATTTGCAGAGATTAAGGGAAGAAGGTGTATTAGTGGCAAGTAGTCCTAATTTTCATCTGGCAGGCATTTCCACCACATTTATTATGCCTGAGTCTCTACAAAGTGAAAGAGATATAATGGAAGGAACTTCATCACCATTGATTCTCAGTCATGCACACTTGAAGAAGTTGCCAAATGGCTACAGTTCTGGACTGGAAAGAACCTGAGTGTCAAAACAACTGTAATCTGTGGGGTTCTTGGGGATGTTCAACAATTACATTCTCAGAATCCTGAACCCTTCTGAGTATATTGCCTTGAATAATTAACAACATAAAGACCAAACCCTTCCAAAGCCACTTTGTTCATCACCCTGATAAGCAAGATTATACTGAAAGATGTTCAATAAGAGAGATATTTCCATCTCAACTATTGGCACTGTGATGTAGGAAAGCACTGAGTATCCAAGTTCCTGGCTCTACCACTTAGGCACTGAGTGTCCACAAGATAGTCAGCACCTTTCCATGAGTCTAAGATTTCTCATCTCCTGTCTTCTTCACAGATTTTTGTGAAACCCATAAATCTCAACACCACAGTGTCATTTGTTTTATGGTCAATCAGTTGTCCACATATGTAACCTAAAACCCTCTAACTGCACTCTAACTCTAGGTTATATTGCCATATCATATAGGATGGGTCTTCCTACTGACAAATCAGAATGAAATATGGGTCATATGAAGAGTGAGAAAGAGACCAGAGTTCCCTTAAGGAAAAGAGTCTACCACTGACCAGATCTGGAATGACGAAAATTGCCAAAGTCGATGAAGCATCTCTTTAGTTCCCTCAACCCCTGGCACTCTTCTCCTTATCCTCAAGAGAAAAAAAATCCTCATCTAAGATTTCCTCCCAAGACCAGTGCTCTAAGGCTACAAAATTTTGTCCATCCTTCCCATTTGCCTACATCATCTTCTTCCTCTTCCAACACCGCTGATGTCACCTCACTGTCAAAATTTTAAAATACCGATTGCATCAATTCACACCAAGGTATAGTATTTCCTGATAATCCTGTAGTCATGAAGTGCTAACTTTCTAAAGGTTGCACATTGGCCCTAATGTCTTCAGATGTTATTTCAGGTGGAGTAAAGGAGGAGATAGTTCCAGAGTGAAAAGTGGAAGAGAGGAGCCTTCCTAAGTTATACTTCTAGGAACAAATTATTCAAACTCAAACTGAGGCCAAGATGCTCATCACAAGAGTCTTTTCTTTATTCTATTCTTCTTTCCTCTAGCGCAATTCAAAGTTGGAGGCCAGAGGCAAATCCACCTGGAGGAATTTTTTACTTTCATATCTCTGGGGGGATACAGAAATAAGTTCTTTGTATGGATAGTTCCTGGAATGGGAGAGATGCTCTCCCTATCCAGAGCCAGTTTGCAGCCACCTCTCAGGCATTCTCATGAGGACTAACCATTTTATAAAACTGATACGGCAAATGTTTCATACCAGGCTGGCCTCCCAGCCACACTGACTGTTCCCTTGATTCCACTCTGCACCATTGGTTGGTGAGTGCTCAGAGCATGAAATCTCCTTTCCAGATTAGCCTCAACAAAACATAAGGAAATGAGGAAGTCTGCTGGCACTGACTCATTGCAAAACCAATTTAAATGATCAAGTCAATCAATAGTTATTTATTGACCATCAACTAGCTTTGGTTATGCTCTGCTCAAAATACCCACCCCTCACTTCCTACTCACAGCCTCTTTTGTGACCCCGCTTACTGACCCCACCACCACCATCATCACTTTCACCAATAATCAAGTTGACAGCCACCCCCCCCCCACAACCCGCCCCGGGGGAGCTGTCCAGAATTTCAGCACTGCACGTCAAACCAGGGAGGCGGTTAACTGGCTTCCTTTTCCTCTCTTTGCCAGAAGCAGATGGGAAAGGTGGGAGGAAGGGGATTATTTATTTTCTAGTCTTGCCCAAAGCGATCTCTATTTTGAGGGTCAGTTCCCTCCGCCCCCATCCCAAGCCCAACATTAGCTTGACTGACAGTGGCCCCCACCTCAGCCCAGCTCCAAGAGGCCCAACCTGACCCTGTTTACATTGCATGGGAGTGCCTCTGCATTGCAGAACTTTTCAGTTTCAGGATTTTGCAAATTTTATGAGAATTTTCAGTCAAGCTGATTTTTAGCTCCCCCTCTCCCCTCCAGCTAAAATCAAGATCTTTCATCCAGCTCTGATCTCAGAGGGACTTTTTTCTTAGCACTTGGGGCATGATTAAATAACAGGCACACGTGCACACACCAGCCCCAAACCCTTTTATTTCCCAGATCTTTCTCCAGTAATGAAGCCTGAAGTGGAAAACTACTGTGCAGAGAAACTGTGGCAGCAAGAGGAAGAGCAATAGACAATGTGACAGCCTGGCTTCTATTGGAGAGAGAGGTGAGGAAGTTTGCTCATGAAACAAGGACAAACTAAATATGTGTATCAAATGGACGCCTTTCCAAGGAGAACTTGGGAGGTTCAGTGATTACCAGTCGGGGGTCCATTAGCTGTGGATAGAGGGGAATCAGGAAATATCTATCTTTCTCTACGCTCTAGAGAGCCTGAGAGGATAAGAAGGGGATTGGCTGCAAAGAGCATTCTTTTCCTCATCCAGTTGACGTGATCATTAACTCTACCAATTATGGCAATATAAAGAAATCATTAAAATGCAATTATTACAGCTGTATAAGTTTATAGCTGCATAACTACATCAAAAGGCTGCCTTTGTAGGTCTTTATGTGCTCCATAAACCTGAATAAATTGCAGCAGAAAAAAGATTACTTCAATATGAATCAAGAACAAATTCTAAATTTCTGTCCTACTCTTTGGAGACAGCAGCACCAAAAGGCCTGGGTCCTTTCATAACCCCTGGCCCACTGGGTATACCTTGCTAGAGCCTTCTCTTTGTTATGGACATGCATACCCCATGGCTTGTCTCTGGTCAAATGGACCCATACAAATGAAATAAAAGCCAGCTGAGCAAGTTCAAAAAAATTATCACAACCCCATCCACTTGCATGATGTCTTATAATTCTTACATTCAACAACCCTACAGCTAGGTGAAGTAATTATCCAAATTCTACAAATTAAAAACTACGAGTCAAAGAATTTTTTTAAGAGACTTGTCTAAGGTTGCATGGTAGACTGCACAGTGTCAGTTTGTTTCCCCCACTCACTCCAGATCCACACCTCACCCTTCTTCTGGAGACTGGAGGAGTAGGCTCCCTTACCCTCTAGCTTTCTATTAGGTTGGGCCAAGGGGAAGAAATGGACAGAAAACAAAGTGTGGGGGAAGAGAGAAACTAGGATTTTTATTCCCCTGGCTCCCTCGCTCTCTGGTCATGGTGTGGCAGTGACTATGTTTCTCTGCCCCCAGGCACAGGTGCTGCCAGGTGGCCCCCTTCTCAGTGATAGTTAGGGGCCTCTCCAGGTTCTGATAATCAGTCCTTTCCTTTGTCCCTGCAGGTCCGGGGGCATGGAAGTTTCCCTGCTGTTGCTAGCTTCAGGGTGCTTCACCCTTCCTGGGTGGTTTCCCCCTTAAACCTGCACATACCCCTTCTTTCAACCCTGTTCATTGATTTTTGAATGTGCCCACTGTTTTCTTGCCAGGGCCCTGACTGAGACACACAACTAATGAGTCTGGGATCTGAACAAAAACCCAGATCATCAAAACCTTAGGAGTCCAGGCCTGAATAATTTAGAAAATTTAATTTCCTATAGACACAGACATGCTAATTGTCATCACCATCAAAGCTTTAAGTCCCACACTTTACTTGGCACTGTGCTGGGCCACTTACCAAAAGAATTACAGGAATACAGGCTCTGTCTTCCAGGAACTTCCATGCTGCATCAAGCCCACTGACACAAGCCACTCTGTAGAGTACATGTACCAGATAGAGACATCCCAAACCAACACCTGGATGGACAATGGTTGGGGAGGGGCATCCTATGGGGTGAAAGTAAATGCATTTGGGAGTTGAGGGCTAAACATCTAGAAAAGCACATGTTCTATTTCTAAACTAGGTGGAGGAGAGGAATGGGTCAGATCATCCAAAATTGCTAACGATTCCAAAACATTTCTATTTGGCTTTGACATGCATGATTAGACAATACATCATTGTTTTGTTTGGGGATTTCTGTGGTAGATATGCCTTCCTAATTAATTTTCATTAGACTCTTAGTGAAGACTGCTATTGCTCCTAGAGTTTATGAATTCCTTTGCCACCTGGGAGGAAGAAACAGAAAAATCTGGCCTCCAATGTTCCTGGCAGTGATCTGAAGGAGAGCAGATTGCCCATACATGGCCCACCATAGTTCCCTACCTGCTTTTGTCTGGGTCTGACATTTTCACTCTGTAAGAACTGAGATCATGGGTCTGTGCTTATGGAATGTGACTCAGGTTCTCAGGACACAGCAGGCCCTTGCTGACCACAGTGGCTCTATAATCCTTCCCTTGGGGATCCGAATGTCTCAGAAGTAGTAATGTGGGTCTTCTTAATGAATCAGAGACAGAGGGCAGAAGTAAAGACTAGATATGGTTGAAAGTCAGAAGACTCTGGCTCCGGTCCATCCAAGCTGAGTTTCCCTGAAGATGTCCTTGAACCTTACTGAATTTCAGTATTTCATGCTTGAAGATAGAGAACATAATAGTCATGTCAAGATTTAAAGTGAGACACTCTGCCTGGCATATAAGGCTCTCTCCATGAATACTGGTGGAATCGAATCATGGATGAGGGAATGCTGGGTAAATGTTAAATTCTATATGTCTGCATTGTTATTATAGGGTTTTAGAGTTAGAAAAAGTCTTGCATCACTTGTAGATAAATCTTACTGAACTCCAAGCCATTGTAAAATAATATATATATATATATATATATATATATATATTTTTTTTTTTTTTTTTTTTTGCAAATAATGGCAGCTAATACTTCTGTGGTACTTACTATGTACCAGGCCATAGTCTATGCACTTTATCTAACTGAAGCCATTTAATATTTGCCGTTATCCACAAAATAGGTGTTATAATTCTTCTTATTTTGGATATGAAGAAACTGAGACTCAGAGAGTTCACATAGGTGGCAAGGAACAAAGCTGGGATTTGAATTCTGGGTCTGGTTCCAGACTCTGTGCTCCTCACTTCCCTCCTTCCTCATGAATTGCTGGATGACAAAGTAAAAATTGATGTACCAGAAAAGAGGTATGAATAAAGTACTGTCAGAGTGCAGAGGTGGGGGAGACTCCTCATGGCTGGGGCAAACGTTGAGCCGGTCCAGGAAGAATGAGAAGAAAGTGGACACACAGACAACAGGTGAAAAAGGCCAGGGTAAGCAAAAGCACAGAGATGGGAACAGTGCATAGTTCCATGTAGGGTCACAAAGAGGCTTACGGGAGGCAAGTTAAAGCTTTGACAGTGGGTTAAAGGGCAGGTTCCCCAGAATGGTAGGCTAGGCTGGATTTATTTTTTCCCTCAAGGAAATGGGGAGCCACCAAGAGTGTTTGAGCGAGAGTTCAACAGGATCAGAACGGTGTCTGAGAAAGAGTTAATGAGACAGTTGTGTGTAGGCTGGTGTGAGGAGGAGAAACTGCAGGCAGGAAGACCACGTGTCCTCACCATCCCAATAGGCAGTTCTGCACCCACTGAGATAAATAAAGACTTGTTGACTGACTGACAGACTGGCTGATTGACACAATGCCTCCAAACCACAAACCCATCTCCACCCAAAGGCCCCTCCTTCAGAATGAACCACAACGGCAGCTCTGCCCGAAAGTGGGGACAAGCTCTGAGGATAAATGATGGGAAAGAGCCATAACCCTGCATTACTAAGTGGACAAAGGCTGGAAACTAAAAGCCTCCCACCAAACCCACCCCCCCCCCCCCCCGCAAAAAAAAAAAAAAAAAAACAAGGGGCAATGTCAATGGACAAAGAAACACCCCCTGTGAACTGAAAACATCTCCAATTCTTTTTCCTTTTTTCTTGTCTCCCTCGATCGTGAAGGGAAAATACATGGCAGCTGCATAAAAATGATGGTTTTATTTCCACATGTGAGGTTGTCAGGGAATTTGGCTATAACCTTTTATTAGATGTTAATAATTTAGAAAAGGGAGAAGCATTCCCCAGTCAAATCTAATCTCGTACAAATAAATACTTTGCAGAGGAAAGAGAGCATCACATCCATCCTGGGATGAACAGACGATTATCAAGCCTTCACACGTTGCTGGCATCCATCAGCCAGGCCATTCGCTCTGGTTAATGGCAATTACATTACTTTCCTTGGGTCTGTTTTCAGTAGTTAGACTCGTAGCTCTGGGTGGCTCTCTCCTATACTGACTCTCCAAGGCTTCCCTCTATGCGTCCGTGAGGATCTATGTTCTCTGTGTGTGTTTGAGTGTGCACTGTAATAGCTATACATCGAAAATAGTCTGCAGTGCTTGATCTTAATGCCCAGTGTTAACTCAAGAGGCCCCCTATGACTTAATGTTCAATTAAAGCCAAGACATTCAGTTGAGGGTGCAGAAGTGACTTTCACTTCATGCTCACAGGCAGGGGCCTCAGCCTGCAAAAGGCCCTAGTTAACCAGACGCAATGTGAGTATTTGCTTCACAAGTGAGGTATTTTCTTATTCCGGTTCACGCTGACAACTGGACACGAGTCCGCCCTTTGCGGTACTGTGCACGTTGGCAGTAGCTATACGGCTGTCAGCCTGCTATTAAATGTTAGTCAACACATGTTTGGGCGTCCATATATTGGGGTTTGTGATTACAAAGCTACTTTTCCCCTTTGCAAAGAAAATGAGCATTAAGGAAGCAAAGACGTAGTAGATGAGATAACAAGAGAAGGATATGCTGACTACAAAGTATGTCCAAGGTAACTTTTTTCACTGTAAAGAAACAGAGTCATCGTGATGCATTTGCCCACTGTCCTGGGTTCTGGAGCAGATCAGAACACGTGGCCACAGCTCTGCCTCACTTGGGCACATTGAGGTTTATTTTCATTTACTTTTCGGCTCCTCTTCCAATACCAGCCTCCCGCCCCCAGATGGAGCAGTTCTCCCCAACCAGATCAGAAATCCCTCCAGTCTGGCCAGAACCCTGGCAAAGTCTCCAGGATCTCACCCAGCTGCCATCGTCCCCACAAAGTGCCCGACGTGAGGGTAACCCAGCGGAGTGTTGGTAAACCAGTTTTCCAGCAGGGGAGAAAAACCAACCCTGACTCATGGCATTTGCCCATTTCTGTGGTGTAAATATTCCCACCATGGCCAGTTTCAAGACACCAACCATGTAACCACTGGCTTGTAACATTCCTGAACACTTAACAGTCAGCCAGTGTGAGTGAACTCCAGCACAGCACTGTAAAGGTTCCCCTCATCCCAGCTGCCCCTGAGGGCCTCCAGGCTTAGGCAGGTGGTAGTGCCCCAACCCACGAGCAATCTTCACACTCACTGCTCAGCCTCTGGAGCTTGCGGAACAGGAAGAACCCAACATGCTCCTTAATCAACATCTTGTTCAGAAAGTGTCACTTGCCATAAATACAGGCTTTTAACCTGTCTCCTTGGCAGCTACCTCTGGGAGTAGGGACAGGGAATTCACCATAAATTTCGGAGCTGGTACATTTCAAGGGAGCAGTAGAGGCTCTTAGTCTATAGGAGCTATGGAATGAGCATGTCTCCCAAGCCCCATTGTGGAGGAGGGGGACAACAATCCAGTTTTTTCCATGTCTGCCACCATTCTGGGCGCCCAGGCCAGGGAAAAACCAGCCTGGACTCTTTTCATAAAGTATAGGAGAGAGGCTAAGGGAGCACCAACCTCAGAAGTGTGGAGATTGGAGATCTGTTCGGGTTCAGAGAAACCCATCAATGGTTATTAAGGGGATTACAGGAAATATTTTCTAGGCATTAAAGCTGTTGCCAGAGGCTAGAGAGGAAACAAACAAGACACAGAAACAGGGAGATGGAAACTGAGACAGAGTCAGAGACAAAAATAAAGGGTAGAGAGGCAGACACAGATAGAGATTCCAGGTTCTGCTAAACCTAAAATGCCTGAAATGGCCATATTTCTTTATTGATTCCAGGCTCTGAGTACAGTTCAAACCCCAGTCAGCCAATGCTCAGCCATCCTGTACCTCAAGTCACTGTTTAATTTTTCGTGGTAGCTGACATGTCGTCCATTTTGTTCAAACTCACAGGCTCTAACAAAATGCTCTAACTCGACTCTGTGGCTCTAAATAAGCCATTTGCTGTCCTAAACGTTCTCCTCCCTTCTAGATGACTTTCCCTTTCCCCAAACTCATTCTGGTCCTCACCTCACCTGGAAGACATCCCTAGCTAACTGGCTTGGGGCACTTGGTTTCTGTCTTGCTCCATCAGCACTTAGGTACTCAATTTGGACAAATGTTTGACCTGGTGATCTGATAACGATTCTGTAGTTATTCCACAGTGTGACTGACCTTAGACAAGTCCCGTCCTGTCCCTTCTCATACCTTCACTTCTTCAACTGCACAAGAAGAAGACCAGACTTTTAGTTTTCTTGCCTTCATCAATTCTGAGTGACGATGGCCACGTAGAAAAAGATGAATAGACGGAGAATGTACCAATGACAGAAGGACAGATAGATCAAGTGACCAAATGTGGACTGAGAGCAATGCATGGTGACAGTGTAGCCACGATCTCTAGTTGTCACAGTATCCCCTCTTCCATAGTAACAACTGACCACACAGAATAAAAGCTATAGATCCCAATGTACTTTGTACTTGACTAAGTTCTGGCCTATCAGACAGAAACAAAAGTGACGTATAGCAGCTTCTGGGAATCTCCCATCTTGTAAGGGAGGTCCTTACAAGATCCATCCTCCTTTGTTCCTCTTTCTTCTTTCTTCTATCCTTACTGCTGCCTGGAATGGGGATGTGATGGCTGAAGCTCTAATCTCCATCTTGGTCCACCAGGATGAGAATCACAGTGAGCTGGAAAGAAGCTGCATCGCTGAGGACTTCACAGAATAGAATCTCCCTACCAGTCCCAAACTATATCCTTATGGCCTTTTGCTGAGAGAGAAATAACCCTCATGTTTAAGTCACAGTTATTTTGAACGTCTGCTACTTATAGCTGAACCTAATCCCAAAAGAGACAAAGTTTTAAAGTTGAGGAGGAATTCCCATTATGTCCATACGGTCAGATGGCAGAGGTGACTGGTGGAGGTGAAAGGTGATAAAGAGTTGACAATAGGACAACAAGAGCAGTACTTTCCTCAAGCCAGCTCGCAACTTCTTCACCATAGAACTGGCCCTGGACATCTATGGGCAGTTTTCCAGGCCCATCCTTAAAACCTGTCTTCAGGAAGTCTTCCCTTTTTTGACCAGCCCCCTCACATCCAGGATCGCCCTTTCTCAAAGTCCCTGGGGCACTTCCTGTTACTTACTTGGCAGTGGTCAGAATACCTGGTATTATCTTTGGAAGGGTTTCCATTTTCCCAACCCAACTGGACCATATGATCCTGGAGGAAAAAAGGTTTTTCTCACTTCTCCCCTACACAATGACAACATCCCAGATTGTCTGGGACAGGTCAGATCTCAGATATTTGTTCCTGGTGCTCCCTGAATTGTGAAAATTTTCGTGTTTAAAGTGCATCTGCCCAACAACCTTTTTAACGTGGTGGTTTTTGTTTTCTTTAATAACAAAAGTTCCAATTTGGACTCAGAAAATCTGATTCCCATACCCATAGAGCCTACCTAGGTGCTCAATTAAAAACAAAAAAAATACATTGATTTTTTTTTTTCTTTTTTCTTGATGGATTGGATATCTTGACAAGGACCCAAGGGCATCTAAGTGGAAAGAGGGACAGGGGCACAGGAATAGGGAAGATGATGAAGTACGACAAGTGGAAGGAGCATGATTGACAGGGGTAGATTCAGGACAGGGAGATGTTGAGCCTGGAACAGTGACCAATGGACCATCAAGACAGGAAAAATGGCAGCCTTTCTCTGCTAACGCACACAGCCCGCTGACCAGGTATCCGGGGCCTTGCCACAGCAGGAAACTGGAAAGGTCTTTCTTTAAATAATAAAAGTAAATGGCCGGACTTCCTGGTAAAAGTGGTGAACTGAACACACACATCTAATTTTGCTCTCTCCCCAAACCTCACTAAAAGTACAGCAAAGGGATTGTTTACAAAGGCATAAACCCACAAGGACAAGGCAGAATGGGAAAGGAGAAAACAGCAATACAATTTTGGAAGCTGCAAAGTGGATGGGCAAAGGATAATGAACTTGACAGACTCAAGACATCGAAGTCACTGCTGGTAGTGAGGAAAGCTGGAAATCAACCTGATTTACAACACAGAACCCTCAAAATGCCCCAGAATCGGCAGCACCAGGGATTTCTGGAGGTGGAGGTGGTGGCGGTTTAGGGGTGGCTAAAATAAGAAGAGGAAGAACACTGTTAAGAAGTAGAAGCTTCTGGAGCCCCTCCCCTTTGGGGCATCTGGGCAGCCCCCACCCCCATGCTGCATCACGGGACCCAGGGCTTCCAGGTGCCAGTGAGGGCCGTTCTTCTTCCCCAAAGAAGGAGACCGGATACCTGCTTCCCCAACATTTCCAGGCATCTGACAACAGCCTCTGAAGTGAAAAATAGAGATTAAAAGAAACAGGAGAGGGGCGCCTGGATGGCGCAGTCGGTTAAGCGTCCGACTTCAGCCAGGTCACGATCTCGCGGTCCGTGAGTTCGAGCCCCGCGTCGGGCTCTGGGCTGATGGCTCGGAGCCTGGAGCCTGCTTCCGATTCTGTGTCTCCCTCTCTCTCTGCCCCTCCCCCGTTCATGCTCTGTCTCTCTCTGTCCCAAAAATAAATAAACGTTAAAAAAAAAAATAAAAAAAAAAAAGAAACAGGAGAAATCAACTAAAACGAAACAGAAGGTGTGAAGGAAGGGTCACGTTATGACCAGACCCCACTGGAAGGTGCCAGAAATGCATGCCCTCAGCTCCGTGGGGCCTTTGTTTGCCTGTCTGAAATGTCACAGGTGAAAGAGGGCTTACACAGAGTGTGTCCAGAGGTTCTCGAACTCGGCACTGAGGAACCCGGCAGCCGTGAGTCCTTCAGGGGCCACAGGCAAGGGGAGGAGAGAGGCCGAGCGGGTCAGACTCCAGTCCCTGCTCTGCTTCAACCAAAACAGTTCTGCTTCTTAAAGTTGTTTTTTAAGACAGATTCCTTGTGAAATTTTGTTTAAAAAGGTCTCCTATTAAAAAAAAAAAAAAAAAAAAAAAAAAAGGGGGGGGGGCGGGGGGGTTGCTGCAAATCACAGATCAAATCCCAGCCCTATTTTTGGAGACAAGGAGACCCAGGAGCCTGTTCCAAGTCACGCTCCTGCCCAGAGCTGAGGCGGCTGCCAGACTGTCAGGCAGAGAGGTCCCTGGGGCACAGGCCAGGAATGTTCTCTCCCTGAGGACCCACTACCTGCAGCCTTCTCCCTCTGGTGGGCACTCTGGGGCAGCCCCTCCGGCCTGCAGCCTACAGGCTCTCAGCTTTGCCCACTCTGCCCGAGACTCCTCTGAAGCCCCGACGACGCCTCCATCAGGCTGCTGCTTGATTGTGGGAATCTGGGCACACTGGCTCCCTTGCAAAAGTAGAGAAGGGAGAGCCATGCTCTGTAAGCTCACTCAGGAGTATCTCCTTTCTAACTGGTCTGAGCCCTGACTCTCTGTGGCTCCATCGGACTCCTCAGGCCCTGGGATGGGAGGACCCACTGCAGCCAGGTCCGCCCTCCTGACCTCCTTTCTTCTCCCTGTTTCCGGCAGCTCTCCTGGACCGCCCCCTAGAGGCTGGTGTGATACCGGTCGTTGACTCTCTAACAGATAAGGCAAACACAGGCATCCTTATCTAGAAACTTAGTCTCAGAACTCACTGGGTAGAGGATACCACCCCTCCAGAACCTTCCACATCTAGTGGGAGGCTCAGACCAGAGGAAACAAGTGCTAAAATAAAAAGCTAGATGTTGCTCTGAGCGATCTGTCCCTGTTACATAAACAAAACACACATAAACACACACTTCCCTCTGGCCCCGGGTCCCCTTCCAGGATATGTGGCTTCCCCTGTGACCCGCCTGCAGAGGCGGGTGTCGCTGGTCATGCTGCCTTCCGGCCTCACCCTCTCCCAGCCGACTTTGAGTAGAGGACAAAGTAACCTCTTCGATAAAGTGATGGATGTTTAGCAACATCCCCCAAGCCCCAGGCCACCCCTTTGAGAAATAGGGGTGTCCGATGAAAGACTCCTACATGTGGATCCCTGGCTTGCATCCCTCTGTCTCACTCTCTGCATCTGTTCAGCAGTGAGAAACAGCACAAGCACCATTTAAGTCTGGCTGGAACGAGAACGTAGGCTCCTTGAGGGTAGATTTTTGTGTGTTTGTTTCATGTCTATATTCCCAGACAGTTAGAGCCTGGCATGAGGTAAGCACTCGATACAGAATGAATGAATAAATGAGTGAAGGAGTGATTGGGCCAGTCTTTCTCTCATTCTCTCTCTCCTCCGCACAAGGCCTAGTCCCCTGTCAGAGGGAAACCCGAGTCATGGGAAGAGGACGGTTCAAGGACACAGAACCTGCCACAGAAGTGGAGCAGAAAAGGTGAGGAGAGTTCCCCTCAGGACCCTGCCAGGCTTCTGTGATTAATGGCTCCACCAAAGTGGCTCCCTTTAAGTCCCAGGACCATTTGCTCAGGGTGAAGGACAGTCTGGTGATTTAGAAATGAAATAAAATGACCAGAACCTTCCAGAGAGTCCAGAGGGAGCTGAAGTCAGGGAAACCAAGCCTTCCTCATAAATCATCCTCAGCCTCAGACTATGTGGCCTCTGAACTGGAATCCACTGTGGTCCCCCCAGATCCCTGCCACACTCAGCCACTTCCCCAAGCATCTGAGGGGGGTGAGGGTACCCTGGGGCGTGCTGGTGGGGAGCAGTGCACAGCCTGTGGGAGGCTCTGTGGGGACACAGTCTCTAGCACTGGAGAGGGATACCGACTCTCCCTAGCTGCCTTCTCCCAGGCCCCATCACGTGCCCAGCCACACTGGCCAAACCCCTCGTGGGCCCACCGGAGGCCTCGGGTCCACACTGAAGGGAGGGCACACGGCATCAGCTCAGCTCACGCAGGCCCCGCCGCTCTCACCACCTCACTTTGTTGTGTGCCTGTGCCCAAGACATTGTCTGAACACAATCTCTCCTCTTTCTTTTGTTTAAAAATTTAAAGAAGATAAAATAGTTTAATTCTGTCAGGTTCCTGGGGTTTTGTCTTGCAGTGACAACAACAACAAAATACAAGCTAGCTCAATGAGGACAAAGAGTTTTCCTTACACTCAATGATCCGGATCATTTGGTGGTTGGCGGGAATGGGGGAGGCAGGTGGGGGGAACAGCAGTGGACACAGTTCAGAGAGAGAGAGAGCCAGCATAGACCATCTCCCCCAAGGGTGGCCAGTGTTTCCGGAGCAGCCATTGCTTCTTCCTACCTTCCATCTCTCTATCCTCAGCTGAGCCAGTGGGTCATCCTCCTGCCCCCACCACACACACACACACACACACACACACACACACACACACACCAGATGTCCTTAAGTGTGAGGCTTTTCTACCTTATGAATATGGATGGCCCCAGAAAGAGCCTTGCCTTAAACTGGGAACAGCCGACAGCAAGATTAACCATTAACACGTAGGTAGAGATGTGTTCACAGTAGGCAGCTAAGTGCAGAGAACAGAAATGACATCAGAAGGGCAGAAAAGCATGCAGGTTGAGACAGAGAAAGATCACAGGGCCAACCTGCCCCTCTCCAGAATGTTCAGCGGCACCTGGAGGACACCATTGTCCCGTTCCATCCATTCTCCACACCCGGTGACTAGTGTCTACAATGCGTCAGGCACTTTATCAGAAAGTAAAGATACAGATGAGGAGATCTGCCCTGCTCTCGGAGGCCCACAGTCTAGGAGGAATGAACACACTAGTATAACTCACTGAACACAGAGGGAACTAAGTCAGTGCCGAAGCTGTGGGAGCACAGAAGGAGATGGTTAATTTTTAATGAAGACTCAGGGAAGTTCACTAAGGATGTGACATTTGAGCTGAAACTGAGGGAGGAGAAAGTTTTGCAGGACATTATGGGCCGAGGGCAAGATGGCAAAGGGACATTCAGTAGGTGATATATTAGCTTCCTAGGCTACCATAACAAATCATCTCCAACCTGGGGGCTGAAAACAACAGAAATGTCTTTACTCATAGTTCGGGAAGCCTGAAGTCCAAAATCAAGATGCTGACAAGGTTGGTTCCTTCTGGAGGCTCTAGGAGAATGGTCCCATGCCTGCCTCTGAGATACCAATAGCTGCTAGCAATCCCTGACATCCCTTTACTTACTTACAGACTCATCACTACAATCTCTGCTTCTGTCTTCACATAGCTTTTTTCTGTCTCTCTGTGTCCCCCCTCTTCTTGTAAGGACACCAGTCACTGGATTTCGTGCCCACCCTAACTCCAGCATGATTTCATCTGAAATGATCATTAAATCCTTAATCCTTAATTACATCTGCAAAGAATCCACTTCCAAATAAGTTCACATTATGAGGTTCTGGGCAAATATGAGTTGTGGGGTGGGGGGGTGGACACAATTTAACTTACTATATAGGTGGTAAACAGATGTAAGGGAAAATGGTTTGGTTTCTGACATGGAGTCTCATATTCCATTATGCCAATCTTTGCCCCACCCATTTAGGGACACAGAGGTGATTCTGCATCCCAGCTGGCCGTGGCAAAAAGGTGGTGCTGTTTCAGACCCTGTATCCCAGTGCCCACCTTTTGGGAAGTGACTTGTGGATCCCACCCTCAGATGTGGACAAGGCCAGGATCCAAGCTCCAGGCAAGCCAGGGAATTAAAATTCCTCCTAGAAGATATTTGCTAATGACATATTGGATAAAGGGTTAGTATCCAAACTCAACACCAAAAAAACCCAAATAATCCAGTGAAGAAATGGGCAGAAGACATGAATAGACACTTTTCCAAAGACTATATCCAGATGGCAAACACACACATTAAAAGATGCTCAACATCACTCATCATCAAGGAAATATAAATCAAAACCACATTGAAAAAAAAAACCACACACACACACACACACACACACACACACACACACACTGAGATACCACCTCACCAGTCAGAATGGCTAAAATTAACAGCTCAGGAAACAACAGATGTTGGCGAGGATGTGAAGATACAGGAACCCTCTTGCACTGCTGGTGGGAATGCAAGCTGGTGTAGCTGCTCTGGAAAACAGTGTGGAGTTTCCTCAAAAAATTAAAGATAGAACTACCCTACGACTCAGCAATAGCACTACTGAGAATTTATCCAAAGGATACAGGAGTGCTGATGCATAGGAGCACTTGTACCCCAATGTTTATAGCAGCGCTTTCAACAAGAGCCAAGTTATGGAAAGAACCCAAGTATCCATCAACTGACAAATGGATAAAGAAGATATGGTTTATATATACAATGCAATACTAATCAGCAATGAGAAAGAATGAAATCTTGCCATTTGCAATGATGTGGATGGAACTGAAGGGTATTTTGCTAAGTGAAATAAGTCAGAGAAAGACAGATATCATATGTTTTCACTCATATGTGGACGTTGAGAAACTTAACAGAAGACCATGGGGGAAGGGAAGGTGAAAAAATAGTTACCAACAGAGAGGGAGGCAAACCATAAGAGACTCTTAAATACAGAGAACAAACTGAGGGTTGATGGGGGTTGGGGGTGAGGGGAAAATGAGTGATGGGCATTGAGGAGGCACTTGTTGGGAGGAGCACTGGGTGTTGTATGTAAGCAATGAATCATGGGAATCTACTCCCAAAGCCAAGAGCACACTGTATACACTGTATGTTAGCTAACTTGAGAATAAATTATATTTAAAAAAATATTTGAAAAAATAATAAAATTCCTCCTAAAGTCCTCAGGTTTCTATTCATTTAAAGCTCAAACTTCTATTTCAATATTTCCCAGAGTTTGCTAAGAAAACAAGTGATGCTCTCTCAAGTTCCCGCCCCCCCCCCCGCCCCGTCTCTCCTCACAACTGGGTACAATGCGTTCTGAACAGAGAGGAGGCTTCAGTGAGGTATGAAATGAAACAAATCCGCAGGCAAACAGCAAAGAAAGCTGGTGTATTTTTAATATGCAGGCACCATTTCGGGGATTGTGGAGAAAGTTTTGCCTCTTCGTATTGAAAAACCAGTGCACTGGAAAGGGAGCTGGAGGGAGGGGGGGAAGAGATACCCAACTCTCTCCCTTCACACAGCCACTTCTTAAAGAAGCAATTGATTAAAGAGAAAATGCGGGGAACCAACTGTTCACACTTGCCAAATATTTCTAAAGGCTTCAAAATCACTCAAGGTGGTAGATTTTTTCCCATAACGTGTCTACAAAATCTGTCACCTCGACACCCGGTGTTCAAACAGGGCAGTGTCTTGAAAAATGACTTTGTTCTCTGGATCACTCATGGCGCTGGCCTGACACTGCTTCTATTTTCTGCATCAGTGTAAGCCTGCTGCAAAAACAGCTGCACAGGGCTCAGCCTAATAGCAGCCAGGAGCCAGGGGGGTGGCCTTCATCCCCTCGGATAGCCAGTCTGTAACTAACTCCCCTATGTCCGCCCCCCCTCGCCCCCACCTGTGGCTAGGACCAGTGCAAGGACTCAGTGCCTTTGGCCAGAACAATGTGAGCTGGGATTACCTCCTCTGCAGAGGACAAAGGGGAGTGACAAAGCCTCAGAGTGATAGATCTGGGAGTAACCTTTGTGACCATCTACTCCAAACTCTTCTTTCTACAGATGAGGAAACTGAGAAACACAGAAAGGAGTGACTTCTCTGGGAGCTAATGGACATCTGCCCTTTGCTTTGGCTGTTTAGCAATTCAGCGCCTTCTTTTCTTGGGAGAATCTCTGACCTTCAGAGTCCAGGCACGGAATTGGAACCCACCTCCCACTATAGAAGCTTAAAATGCCAGTTAATTACTTCCTGTGCTTCTTTTGTAGCCAGGACATAGGCACCTGACCTCATCCTTTGCTAATCAGAGCCTCCTGCTCTGATTGGGAGGTAGTGATTCATTGGAAAGGGGATAGAGGGAAATTTTACTTTGGAAGCTGTGATTTGGGATATTGTTCCTGCCTATAAAACTCCTGATTCAATGAACTACCCCATATCCTTTTCATCAACCTTTTTCTTCCTCCCTGACTTAGCCATGGTCTCTTTCTGTTGTTTGCAAATTAAAAGCTTGGCTAATGCCAAAAATGGTACCAAGAGTTGGGCAGAAACGTATCTTCCAGAAATTGGCAAGAATCAAAGACAGTCTGGGGCATGATCAAGGTTCACTGCAGTGAAAATTTAGCCATGATTAAGAAATGTGACTCTTCTAAAACATGGTAAACAACAGCGAAAACCATTAAGTTTTTACCTGTAGTCACCTATCTTTGTTGAAGTCAAGGTTGAGGATATAAAAAGAACAATGTAAAGGACATGAGAAATTCAAGGTCTGAAGATAAAATGCTTGCTTCTAATAGTGTTAGGTGGATTTTTTAAAAGAAAGAATAAAAAAACCACAAATACCTAAGTTCTCAACTCAAGAAAAAAAATGAAAGCCAAGAATTTCCTGTGACTGCACTAGAAGAATCTCTTTTGTCTATAACCACAATACTGAAATAGATAAAAGTCAAGCTCAAAGTTTTAGCCTGCAGGTTGCTGAATTACAAGATTAATTGAATTTTCAGCCTTGCACTATTGCTTAGGTGAAAATTAGAGCATTGATCAGGAAACAGGTAGACCGGGGAACTGAAACAGATTTATGGGAAGATTCAGATAATTCAGAAAGCATTGAATTTCTGAACTTCATTGATTCCTATCTCTCTTGTCAGCCAAAGCAGCCCCTCCTTTTCTTCTCATGTGTCTATTCCCACCTTACTTAAAAATCCCAGTGATCTAAGCTGAGGGTGTTACTTTGCAAGGGAAAACCAGTTCTCTTTATCATCAACCTCCTCTTCCCCTTATTGTCTCCCCACCTACAACTAGAGTTATATCTCAACATGTCCCTGTGAGAGGGTAGGGGAGAAGGCATGGGGAGGGGGCGAAGTCCATATCCAATATCTGAAAGAAAAACATAGACAAAAGTGTGTGACTGTGATCAATGATATGAGCAGAGACCTGGGGAGTAGATTCTAAAAGTGCTAGGCCAACAAGAGACAACCATAATTTTAGGTCCGCGGAGTATACTGATATGGTGGCATTAGCCAGTGACTCTGCATTTGATTTACTAGCTTGAGCATCTAGGAGTCATTTTAATTGTTTTCTGGGTAGGTTGACAGAAAACTGGACTCATTTGTGTTCCATACTAAATGTAGCTGAGATGCCAGAAGCTACAAGGTATAATTTAGAGGAAATAAATTCGAAGACCAAGGGAGATAAGAATGTTGGAGTGGATTTATCAGGACTGCTTACGCATCTCCTAACTATGTCTCCCAAGAGGACCAAAAATACACTTCTTTGTCCCAGACAATGGTAAATACATTGTTAAGGGAGGGCCAACATCTTTATGAAAAGCCAGAGTGGTTGTTATCTGTCAGCTAAGAATGCTGGTGGAGAAAAGCTGTCGTTGGAAATGAGATGCCCAGTTTCATTTGGATTGGATGTCATAAGCAATACAGGCTTTGGAAGGGCACTAATTGCTGGGCATAGCGAGCTTGGCTATCACAATTGGGCAGCTGGCCAGCCCAATAATGAGGATGATCTGACCCATAGAGCTCAATGATATGTCAGCTCATGGTAGCCCAAAAGAAACAGAGATGGACACACCAATAAGGTCTCTGTTGATTTGACAGACTTAGTGACTTATGCCATCATGATTGAGAGTTTAAGTCCATAGCAGACCTTGTTCATTTCCCACCTAACAATCATTCATGAATCATCTCCGTTCCCTACCTCCCCACCTGCCGGCTTTCTTCTTTCTAACAGAAGTCCAATGATATTTCTGGGAGCAGATTCCCTACTCAAAAGACAACTCTAAGGAAGGAAGAGTCCCTCTTCTGTTAGCTATTACCTGATGTATGTGGTTATGGCAGCCAACTTGCAACCATGGAGAGGTTGGAGCATGCTGAGAAGGGCAGAGCAAAGCAAGGTAAAAAGTCCAGGTCCTTAATGACATTTTGGGCTGTTGAATTAACCAACCCTGCCTTCAGACGTCTCGTTACTTGAGACACATTTTCCTATTGTTTAAGCCAGCCAAGATTTTCTGAAACTGAAGCCTAAAATATCCTAATGCTACATGGTCCCTCACTCAATCCTCCTACCTAAGTCAGTTCACAGACTGAGTTTGACTTGTATGAAAGGGAAGATGAGTACCCTTGCATAAGAAACCTGTAGTTACATGGTAACCCTGAATCTTTTCTCCGGAAGTCCCCAAACTGCCCTGCAACAATTTACCAGAGGATCTGTGTATTAGGGAAAAGGAAATCCCTAGAGTCCCTCTCAAGATTACTAGACACTGGCTTGGCTCTAAGATAATAGGAAAATCTGAAGATCCAGAACACTATTGTGGTGTCAGAGAAGGTACTAATGGGTGGTAGGCAATTAATGGAGTTTTACCTAAGTCTACCTCATGGTAGGCTCAGTAGGGCCCAAACTTTTGGTCATTTACCCAGTTCCTGAGCATATGGCTGGAATAGACATATTTAGTAATCAGCAGCATCCTCACACGGGATCTTTACTAGAGAGCAAGGGAATAAAGGCTCCTAGGTAAGAAGAGTCAAGCAGAATCACCTGGAGTTCCCTCTCATTACCAAAATGGCAAATAAAATGCAAACTTGTCTCCATAAAAATTCAGAGATTTAGTATCACCCCTAAATACCTGAAAGATGCAGAGATATTGATCTCTCTTATATTCCAATTTAACAGGCCAGTTTGACCACTTCTGAAGGCACTGGCCATGAATAATTATAAATATAATCAAATGGTAATTCCAGTGATAATCATAGCCTCAGGTGTGGCCTTTCTACTGGAACAAATCAACATATTCCCTAGCACCTGGAATGTAGTTCTCCTGCAAATACTTTTCCTCTCTTCCTAAATAGGGAACACCTGAAGATTTCACCTGGTGGGGACAAGAGTACCTTAACACTGTCTGGGTGTGGGGGTATGTCTACCCTCAGCTATGTACCACAAATTAGTTTTCTAAGACCTTCATCATCTTACCTTCACTAAGAATATGCTGGTTTACAGGGATGCTGACATGATAAGATGTGAACAGCAAGAAGTAGTTGTTCACTATACACCTTAATGCAATACATATATACACTAGAAATGTGAGGGGGGAAAAACATGAAAATACAGGTGCAGTACAGTGGGAGCAAGCCAAAGGTGGACTATGTCTAGTCATTTCCTCTAAAATAAAAGACAATTTTCTCTCCCTTGTACCCCTTATAATGGAGAAAACTGACATAACATTTCAAGGGTTTTTTGTGGATTTTAGAAGCAACATATACTACATTTTGGTTACTGTTCCAGTCCATTTTCCAGGAGACCAAGAAGACTGCCAACTTCTAGTAGAGTTCAGAGGAAGAAAATGAACTAGCCTTCTAACTAGTTTAGGCTGTAATGTACGCATGTCCTCAGTTGGTCCTAATGATCCACAAGATTTAATGCTACTTGAGGTGTCTTTGGCAGATCAGGACGTTGTATGGAGTTTGAAGCAAGGTTGGATAGAATTGTAGAACAGGTCCTTAAGGTTTTGGAGAAAGCCAGGTTCTCTTCAGGAAGTTACTGTCACCCTTTTAAGAAACAGCTCTTAGCTTGCTACTAGGACTTTGTTGAATGCATGGCCATTGGATACCAGATAATCATGCAACCTGGGCTACCTACCCTGAACTAGATGTTATCTAATCCATCTAACTATATAAATCAGGCAGACCCAGCAACGCACCATTATCTATGGAAGTGATACAAGCAGGACCAAGCTCAAGAAAGTCTTAATGGTACAAGTGAGTTGCATGAAGTTATATTCCCAGTATGCTCATTCCTAAGGTGTAGCTACTCCTAGTTCAGCTCATTGCACAGCTGAGGTGTCATGAAGTATCAGGATGAAGTATACATACTTTTTTTAAATTTATTTATTTACATTTATTTATTTTTGAGAGACAGAGCACAAGACGGAGAGGGGTGGAGAGAGAATGAGACACAGAATCCAAAGCAGGCTCCAGGCTCCAAGCTGTCAGCACAGAGTCCGACATGGGGCTTGAACTCACAAACCGTGAGATGATGACCTGAGCCGAAGGCTGATGCTTAACCGACTGAGCCACCCAGGCGCCCCAAGTATACATACTTTTTACATAGCTAGAAATCATGAGTCTAGAAGACAAGGAGTAGACATGGGGATGGCATTTGTCACTGTTGACTAAATATGTTAGCAAAATTTGTGCTTCCAATCTTTATGACTCTGGGCATTGCAGACTTAGAAATTTTAACATCCCAGGAAGAATGTGCCTACCAGAAAACACTACAATTAGCTTGTTGAATTGAAAGTTGAGGCTCTAACTTAGCCATCTGTGGTTCCTATTCCTCTGAATGAACAGGCTAAAAAATGGGATTACTACGTTGCTTACAGCACTTGCTCTAGATCATCAGAGAGAAATAATACTGCTTCAACACACTGATTCTGGAAGGAGTATGAATTGAGCACAAGGGATACCATAAGGCGATTTATGGTATTTCTATTTCCAATAGTAATATAGATTGAGGGGAAACCATTGCAAGTCTATGCAGATAAAACTACTTAAGGATAGGGGCGCCTGGGTGGCTCAGTCAGTCGAGCGTCTGACTTCGGCTCAGGTCATGATCTCGTGGTCCGTGGGTTTGAGCCCCACATCGGGCTCTGTGCTGAAAGCTCAGAGCCTGGAGCCTGCTTCAGATTCTGTGTCTCCCTCTCTCTCTGCCCTTCCCCTGCTCATGCTCTGTCTCTCTCTCTGTCCAAAGTAAATAAACATTAAAAAAATTTTTAAAAACTACTTAAGGATAAAATCCCTCAAAAATGAATGTTAGGATCTGTCACCAATGTTTTAAAACCTGGACTGAGTACTGAATGAAAACAAAAAGAAACACAGGCAAGTTAATGGAGGAGGAAAATTTAATACCATCCATAAAGAAACTAAATGTCAACTATAGTGCAAACAAGGATAGAAGTACCTATGTGAATCATCTTCCATGTTGTATTATGCACATATTTATATATTTTAACAAATGTGACTTTCCATTCTTCTCCCTGTCCCTCACTGTTTCATATAGAGTATATTTGTTGTGATCAGGTTCACAATTTATTTTGTAAATTAGATAATATTAATGCAAATTCACGAGCTAGAGCTAGAGGAACAATAGATACCAACCACAGATCCTTAGCTTGAAGCTGGATATAATGTCTGATGAGAATCTGGGAAGGAAATAAGTTGTTTGGGATTAATAAATAGCTGAATTACATTAGGGACTTTTTCTTTTAGAAGTGCAAATATGGAAAGAGTATACATTGATGTTGATCTGGAAAAGGGGTGAACTATAAAGGACGTTGGTCATTCTTTTTGTACCACTTCCTACATTTGGAAAAATCCACCATCTTGTAAAACTGTCTCCCATTATAACAGCTAAAATGACAGATACTTAGTTTCCCAGACTCCCCGAAACCAGGATGTACACGTATGATCTCGAGTTGATCAATCAGAAGCACCCACTCTAGACTTCGAATCAGGAGCTAGTGATGCAAAGAAACCAGCAGGTAGTAAGGGATGTTCTTTCTGGCATCATTGGCAATTCTAGTACAACTGAATTCCTGGCACAGCCATTGGAGGGATCCTAGTGGAGACAAATATAAGAGTATGTTTCTGGATGAGTAGCTTTGATCATGGTACTTCAGCCCTCCTGATGGCCCTATATCTTTTAGATAAATTATTATACAGATCAAATTAGCAAAAGCTGATTTTGCTTTACTTGAAATAAAAAAAAAAATGGGATTGATACACAAGGTCACAGAATGAGCTGGTGACCACATTTTCATGAATCAGATATCTATTTCTGCATAACAAACCACTCCCAAAGTAGCGACTTAAAACTATAGCAATGTATTATTTCTCATAATTTTCTGAGTTAGTAGGATGGTTCTTCTGCCACTCACTGTGGCTTCATTCAGCTGGCAGTCTGGCCTGGGTTCTGCTGATATGGCTGGGTTGGCTGGGCCTCTCTCTTGATGTGTTCTTCCATTCTCAAGAAGACTAGGCCAGGCTTATTCACAGCACAATGGTCCTAAGTTTTCAGGAAGATGAGAGCTGAAGGTGCAGTTTAAAACAGAGCTGAGAAGCCATGCCTGCCTGTTCTGCCACATTCTATTGACCTAGTCAAACCACAAGGCCATCCCAGACTCAAGGAGAGGGGAAATAGACTCTATTTGTCCCTAAGAAGAGACAACATCACATTGCAAAAAAACATGCACACAGAGATGGGAGAAGTTACTGGGGCTATCTTTGCAATCTGGTATTCATGGGATCACATAACTGAAATATGCAGAATCCAGCACACTTGGGATCCAAGTGCTAAGCATTGTCAGAACTTTGTCTCCTTTCTTCTTCACAGTTGACTAGAAAGACAGCAATCAGCAGATCTGAATTCCAGGACGCTTACAGACAGTGACCATGGAACAGCTCCATAAAAAACAGTTAGAATGAGCACCCCACAGGAAAGAGGGATTCTGTCAACCAGAAGAAGAGGAAAAGGTGTAGAAGAGACAGTGGCAGAAGCGAGCCTTAAATTCAGATGTCATGTCTCCTATTCCTGTGTTCTTTCCACTATAGCAATTGCCTGTAATTGCTTCACATTCCAGATGGAAGGAGAGGAAGGGGGTGGGATACTAAGAGCCTGGAAGCCCTTTCCCCATCCTTCAGCACTGGGAGGATTTGGCCTGACTGTTTACAGAAGTGTTCCATCTCAAGGGAGTGTGGAAGGCAAGACCTTGGAAAAGTAATTCATACTTGCAAGTAATCCACAGCCTCCTAATAGTTTATTTTTTCTACCTAGATTGGGCAATTAGAAGGAAGACATTACTTGTATTACCTGTATCAATTTATTTACTTACATCAATTATACCATATTACTTATATCAGCATAAACCTAGCTTCTTTAAACATAGCTATGAACCTTCAATCTTGCTTATCTTAAACACACATTTCAGTCTTTCTAGCCACACACATCCTTTTTCTGTATAATATTTCCACAACACTTGCCCTTCAGAAAGCTGCTTCTTACCAGATTCTTCCTACTCCGTGACTCCTATACCTGGTGCCCCTATCACACTCATGCTTTCAGTTTAGGCCCCTTCCTCTCATATTCAGTGTCCTTCCCTCTACATGGGTTCTTCCCCCTGGGAACCTCTATGTGCTCACACTGAACATAAGGTGGAAGGGCGCGGGGCGGTGGGGGGGGGGGGGTTGGGGATGAGCGCCTCAGGTCTCCATGGAGGCAGTATCCTGGATGCAGGGAGAGCACCCAGACTCCCAGGCACAGCTGCAGCCTGACGGCTGGCCCTCTCCATGCCTCTTAGAGTTCAGTGGTCTCAAATGCCTCATAAAATCTCCAGCCAGTGAAAGGATGTCTTTTGCCTTACTCCGTGTCTCTAGATGCTTCCTTTGATCTGAGCTGACCCTTCCTCCAGTCTGTGGGTAATCTTAGTCTCCATTAAATTCTGTTCCAGATCCCTCTAGAGCCATGTTAATTAAACACAAAGTTGTCACCATGTTCTCAACCCAGCCTCCTTCACAAGCGCTGTGACCCAAGAGCCCTTCCCATGTGCCAGCAAGCTTTGTTCTGTCCTACTTAGATAATTTTAACTGCATGTTGGCTAGGAACCAGACACAACTAACTCCATCCTTCCCTGTCCAAGGCAGAGATAGTCTCTCAGCGCCCTTCAACCATCAGTTTCTCAGGGACAATTGATGAAATGATAACTAAACACTCAGCAATGTGCAAAGGACTCATTCATTCATCAACAAATGCTTTCTGAGCAAGATGTCCTATGTGCCAGGCACATTTGTTGCTGCTGGGAATATAGAAGGGAACCAGAGAGACTAAGTACCTACTCTTATAAAAAGTACATTCCAGGGGCACCTGGGTGGCTCAGTCGGTTAGGCGTCCGACTTCAGCTCGGGTCATGATCTCACAGTTCGTGAGTTCGAGCCCCACATCAGGCTCTGTGCTGACAGCTTAGAGCCTGGAGCCTGCTTCAGATTCTGTGTCTCCCTCTTTCTCTGCTCCTCCCCTGCTCATGCTCTGTCTCTCTCTCCTTCAAAAATAAATAAAAACATTAAAAAAAATTTTTTTTTAAAAAGTGCATTCCAGCTTGGTCTTAGTAAGACCAGTGATTTTCAACCTTGGTCATACATTAGAAATACCTGGAGAATTTTTTAAAAATTCTAATACCTAAACAGCATATGAGAGCAACTAAATAAGAGTTTCTAGTATTTTTTAAATATCTTCAAATGATTCCTGTGTGAAGTTGCAAATACTTCCTCTGATGCCTGAGATTATCAGTCATAAGCCCTTTAAGTAGGCTGGGATGAGGTTTGTCTAGAGTGAGTCACCTGAAGCTTCATTAATAGAATCTCTGCAAGGAAGGAAGGGATTGCCCTGCTATGCTTTGTTCTTATTAGGCCACATCTCAGTGATTCATTAACAGGAATGTGGACAAAGCTATTGAGGGCTAGGTTGGTCCTGAAGTTCTGTCACAGGAGGAACTGAGAAGGTGCCACCTGAGAAAGAGAAGATTCTGGGTATAGGTAAAGGTTTCCTCCAAATATTTAAATGGTTATGGTTGAGGGCCCAAATCTGTTCCACCAGTGGACAGAAGGCTACAGGAAGGCAGATTTCAGCCCTAACTTTCAACAGTCACGATTATCCAAAGATGCAGAGAGCTGCTCTGTGGGACAGTAAGGTCCCCATCGCTGGAGGCTGCTCAGCATTCCCTGGACAACTGCACAGTGAGGGGTGGTGTGGAAGAAAACCAGAACCGAATTAGCCATGACCTATCTGCCAATAAGGATGGCCTGTATTTTACAGACTTTGAGGGAGGCAAGTGGGTAGCCAGCAACAGTGGCCAAACCTTATAGAAACTACAGAGTCGGATGGTGGTTTGAGGATGTATCTAGGTCAGTCTTCTCCCTGACACAGCCAACCCCAGTGGATAGTGAGTTAACCCCACGGCTTTCAGATGCTATAGCAGTAGGTATCAGAGGAGTCATTCAGACACGGGCCTTAAGAAGAAGTATCAAAAAAAAGAAGGAGAAAGAGAAAGAAAAGAAGAAAGACAAGAAGGAGAAGACAAAGACGAAGAAGAAGGTGGAGGAGGAGGAGGGGGAGAAAAGAAGAAGAAGTATTAGTAGTAGTTAGTAGTAATATCACATGGCAGTTAAGAGCCAGGACCCGGAGCCAGACAGCAGAATTTAATTCCTGGCTCCACCTCTTGCCACCAGCGTGACTTGGACAAGTTGTTTAACCTCTTAATGCCTCGGTTTCTTCACGATTCATGCAATGAGGAAAACAAAATTATCTACACAGAGTGGTTATGAGGATTAAATGAGTTAATCCTCAATGTGTCAAGAGCTTGTAAGAGTGCCCACCAAAGAGCACTTGCCACTAACTGTGAGCTATTATCATTTTCAGGAAGAATTGGATTTTGTCATTTTTGCCTCTAGTAAATCATTGTCGTTTGTTACGACAAAGAGACACATGGTCTGGCCCTCAAGTGGGGATTATCACCATGCCTGAGAGGTGCTCTGTTTACCAAATACCCAGAGTCTACCAGAGAAGATTAAACAAGGTACAGCTCTGGATACTGAAGGCTGCTGTTCATCATGAGCTGCCTTGGAGAAAGCACACACACGTGCACACACACAGACACAGGTGCACACATACGTGCATACTCACAAAATTCACCATCTAAAAGAGTTTCAAAATGCTTATCTCTCTCCTTCTGATCATTCCCCCTTCTCCCCTACCAGAAGTGTGTATATATATATATATATATAATACTACTCTCTAAAGAAGTGATAAAATCCTTGTCCCTGGAGTTGTGACATTGGCATTTCAAGTCCTGAAGAAGCTCTCCCTGAAAGGAAAGGGAAAAGTTGATAGACTCAGATCGTCTCTCATCTGGAGGCTCTGAAAGGCAGGCAAAGCCACTGGCCTTGAAGAGATCCCAGCATCCCTGGATGCCTGGGAGATCTCCAGGAGTTCGGACCACTGCTGTCACCACCCTGTCCATATAAAATTGTCCAGAGCACAAGGTCTGCAAGCTGACAAGTGCTTCTATACCCTCAGTCCAGTTCCTCTTGCTCTCTTCTGTAGTTCAGACATGATGAGGAGCCTTCTGCTAACAGGGTACTTGTCCTCGGAACCAATCAGAGCCTAGGACTAGGGGCTCCTTAAATTTGTGATTAAGCTATAGGAAGCAAGTCCTTGAATCAAGTGACTCCTTTTTAGCAAAGTCTGGGTCTCTTGGACCCAGGATCTCCTTATCCAAGGCAAAAAAATGCTTTATGAAAGAAAGAGAAGTTCAAGAGTTATTTCTTATGCCTGAAGCCAGCTTGAGAACAACTCTGACCCTTATGGAAGGTAGCAGAAAGACAGGAACCTGATTCTGGGGTCCCAGCACGTTCAGTCCTCCCACAGAAAGCCGAGATGTGAGAAGCAATGTAAGTGGTGACTCAGTGGCTTTGAGAGGTCTTAGTTCTGGTGCCAGTTCTGTCACAAATTAGCTGACTGGCTTTGGGCAAGTCTCGCTCCCTCTCTGGGCACAACTTTCTTTTCTATAAAATTAAAGGATCACCTAACAGATACTTGAGAAGCCTTCTAGATTTGGTTGTCTAGTATTTCAAGAGGCCAAGAGCAGTTGTCCACTCAATTGGCAAAGAGCACCCAGGGGTGCAAGGAAGGGGCTGGAAAATGTCCTGTCCAAGCAGAGATGTTTGTCCAAGCCCAACTTCTCACTCTCTAGGCCAGTGGGTAACAAGCCATTTGCCTGATAAGCAAGTGAAGAGGGGTGATGGCTAAATACTCAGCTTCCTCTTTCATGAATCTGCAAAGACACAGCAGAGCAATGTTCTCAGCCTCTGGGAATTCTGCCGTAGGCCTGGAGGATAAAGTGAAGCAAGGGAAGAACCTCATAGGCCCCAACACTGAGCTTGATTCCAATTTGAAGCTGTCAGAACTACAGCTTGAATTCTGAGCAGCCCTGGTCTCACGGGGCTTATGGCTCCTCCTGGCTGCCTGAGAAATTATTCACTTGGACAAACCCAAATTAGACTTAGGTAAGTAGCACATTTCTCTATACTCCCTCTCCACAGATGTCTACAGAGTTTCTCCACTGCCCCACACTTCCAAAATACTGTTCTCTCTCCCCGCCCCCCCCCCGACCCCTTAAATCATAGCCCTGGAAAATTCTCAGGACTCCAGACTCCCAGAGTTTGTCAGAGACACTGAAGGACATACTGAAGTCTAGCAATGCTAGAGCTGACTGTGTGAAATCCATCATGGGGAGGGTTGGGCGGCATGGAAAAAAAGAAACCCAAATAAATCCCAGACCTTTCCCAGCCCACTAAAGTGAAGACATCAGGAAGCCTTTCCTAATTGCCTATGTCCCTGCTGCACCTGCTCTTAGTGAAATGCCTGTTCTTCCTGTTTGCACTCTAAAAACAGAACAAAACAAAAGCACAGAGCTGAAGGTAGGCTTCACAGGGTCATAGTAGGATTGACCATGTCCACACATACTCCCCTTCCTTGCCCATGCCTAATTGGTCCACAGGTAGAGACACCTGACCCAATCTGGCCAATCAGAGTCTTCCTCCTGGGAAGTTGAAGACTTGAGCACACAGAGACCAGGCATTTGGAGCTCATGGCACTCATTGTCCTGCAGATAAGATCAAGGAGGCTCTACTGGTGAGCACCCTGGAACTGCCCTGGTTGTTCAGGTTTCCCACTGATTCTGTGAGAAACCATAATGGCCTTCATCTTGAGCTGCCTGGAGTCAGTCCAGTTGTTTGTCTCCAGAAATACTTATTTAGTAAAAGCTCCCTTGAACACTGTCTTCCCCCCAAGCCCAAGACTTACACACTATTGCAACTACCTTTTCTCCTTGGCCAACTCTTCCTCTAGACCAGAAGCTCCATGGTGTCCTGGGCCATGGACTGGACTCACCTATATCTCTCCACCTCCTGTTCACCTGGCTAAGTCCCACACTTCTCTCAGGTCCCGGCTGAGACATCAACACCTCTGATAAACCTTCCCTGACCACCACCCTGGGCACCCTTTGTGTGGGTTAAGTGCCCCTGGGATGTGTTCCCATAGCACCAGGTACTTCCCCTCAGGTACTGTGTGAAGTACTTATCTATCTCCCGTGAAACCGTAGCTCCTTAAGGCGGGAGCTGTAGCCTGTTTGCTGTTCTACCTCCTGCACATAGTAGTATGGTGCCTAGGACACAGTAAGCACTCAGTAAATATTTGTGGGATGAATGAGTGAATGAATGAAGACATATACTGGTCTTCCCTCCTCCTTCCCCTAATAAAATAATAGAAATTCATTACCTGGCTCAAATTATTATTCACCTCAGAATTCAAGCAGTCAACAAATTAACACTAATTGATGTGCCAAAGACTGTATTAGGCACCATGCAACTGGGATGAAGATACAAATATAGGCAAATGAGGGGCGCCTGGGTGGCGCAGTCGGTTAAGCGTCCGACTTCAGCCAGGTCACGATCTCGCGGTCCGTGAGTTCGAGCCCCGTGTCAGGCTCTGGGCTGATGGCTCGGAGCCTGGAGCCTGTTTCTGATTCTGTGTCTCCCCCTCTCTGCCCCTCCCCCGTTCATGCTCTGTCTCTCTCTGTCCCAAAAATAAATAAAGGTTGAAAAAAAAATTTTTTTTTAAAACAAATATAGGCAAATGAAAGGGGGCAGGCTTCTCCTGAGAAATACAATCTATAATAGGGGACTGTAAGTTCCATTTTGCCTGATCTGAAGCAATCTGTGCCTCCATTTTCTGTATTTTGAAAATGGATGTATACGAATGACCATTGATGACTTATTGGTTTTGCAACAATCTTCTGAATCAATGGGCAGAGACTTCCCAGAACAGTACTGGATCCAAACGAGGTAGAAACCTTTGGGCAAAATGCCATATTGAGGCTGGCTAATGCTTTGGGCCCCTAATCACGTCATCTCTGGCTGCTGCCTGACACAGAAGAGCCACCACACAAGATTGTGGGCTGAGGCTCCAGGTGGGCAGATCGGAGAGGGGGCTCTGAGTCTCGTTTTCCAAAAGGGCGTGTTGATGCCATCTCTGCCACTCTGGCAGGTGTTGAGAGGCGAGGGGGACCTCTCTCTCTGCCTCCAGGCTAGCAATTACAGAACCCAAATTGTCTTCTGCAACAGGCGTTGCTGTCCCGATGTCATTTCAGCATAAAATAAATTGCACTGCCCATCAGCCTGCTGGAGGCCAGCACTTGCTGGCAGCTCCCACCAGCTCCCAGAAAGAGCCTACTCAGATGTGAAGACAAGTCAGCCAGCTGCAGCCGGCGCTGGGAGTGACCCTTCAGGCCCCAGGGAGCAGGATGCTGTCACGCATCCTCATGAGGGTGAGGAGCACGCCTGGAAGGGTTTAGCTTCGTCCTGGCGCCAGCCGGCACGACAGCTCTGCCGGTCCGGTCTCCTATTTGTCAAGCCCCAGAAGAGAGCTGGATAAACAATTCAGAGTGATGCCGGCTAACTATGCCATCAGCGTGGAGCCTGTTATTCTAAATGCATGTTCACGTGCCGGTGTGGCTGTGTGTCTGTGTGTGCGAACCTCTGACACGCCCAGTTTCAGTCCCTGACATCCAGCCTGGACTGTCTCAATAACTTCGAACAGGTCTCATACTCCACGCATCCCCTCTCCTCAGCTGTCTTCTCCCATGCCATGGGCATCGTGTTTCAAAATCGTGTCAAATCGTGGGAAATAAAGTCTAGCATCTATGGCCCTTCTCGGCCCCAAACTACTTTGTTAAACTCATAACAAATTTTCCTTCTGGCACCTGGACTCCAGCTAAACTGGACCCATCTGCACGGTAATGCACCTCCCCATTTCGGGTATTTACGTCCTAGTACTTGAAGGCCAAAGTCATATGCCCCTCCTTGATGAGATGGCCCCCCTCCACCCTCGCTCGGCCACCCCAGGAGCTGGAAAATAAAAACCAGCCAGCAGTTCTCGATTGTTGTTACACGCTTTACATGTGCTCACATTTATCCATCATGTCGATTCTATTATTACCCCCTTTTTTACAGATGAGAAAGCTGGGGTTTGGGTGGTTTGCCCAAAGTCCCAGAACTACTAAATTGCAGAACCAGGATTTGCACCCAGAACCACCGACTCCAAAATGTATGCCCTTACGTGCTGTGCAACTCTCTCTCTCCTGCTACAAGGGGTAAACAGGGAGAGATTCACCTCTCCAGCAATTTCCATCACCTTCCCAAATAAGTTTATAATCTCAGCAGAGATAAATTGATGATAATACAATGCAGCCTTATGCATCAAGGCCCCTTACTTCTCAGACCCCCTGGAGGTTCCAGGAGAGGCCCTGGCAATGCATTCACATGTTCTTATGTTTTTGTGAGACTTTTTAAAAATGCATTTTCACGTGGACCGGTCCAACCATGTATCTCTTTCCGTCCCAGGCTCCCTCCATCACACTTCCCTTCGGGTCAGTGGTGCCAGAGTGCCATGGGCACTTAGGAATCCAGCTCAGGCCAGGCTGAACTGGGAAAGCTTTTAGGTGGATTACTTATATTGACCTGGCTCACCGTTTTACATTTAGTTATCTGAGTAAGCTTTCTACCCCCGCCGCCCCCCCCCACCCCGGGCCAAGTCACAGCACCAGAACACAGAGTGCAGAGCGAGAGGTTGGATGTGTGCTGAACTTGCCAGTGGCTCCTTGCACTGAATGTACCACAATTCCAAAGTTGTCCAGTACACAACTGTAGCATGAACCCAGAATGGGGGGGGGGGGGGTTGGAGGGAGCAAGCCTCATGTTTTATGACTCCCAACTATCAGTTATAAAAACCAAATTCTGATCACCGGTGCCAGAAGAAAGACTTCTCTTTCTAATTCTCTCTTTGGAAACCGGCACTCCAGAACTGTTGTCATATGAAGAAGCATCAAAGAGGATGCAACCCCAAAAACTGTGTGGAGAAAGTGCCACAAGCGGTGTGCCGGGCAGCTAACTCCCTTAAGTCAGTTATTTCTCGGGATTTTGTGATGTTTGTGGTACTTTCAGCTTTTAAAATATATAATTTGTTATGATCTGTTTTCTTATTTGAAATAAATATTTGATTTCATGCCTAATTCCTTATTCACAATTTTGGGGCTTTTTTTTCTTTAAATAATCTCCCTGTCCATTAAAAAGCTTCGAGCTCCCCAAAACCTGGATCTGCCCCCCGGAATCTCGGTAAAAACAGTGCTCTTGCTATGCAATCACCGCTTCAAGTGCCCCAGCCTCTGCTTCTGTCTGGCTCTGCGCCACCGCCCCCACGCCATTGCATGCGGCCATTCTGGGGCCACAGCAACAGTTTCACGTACCTCTCCCATGGCTCCCATTCTGTTTACTTTTACTTATTTATGCTTCTGTTTTATCTCTCTCCAGTGACCACCTCGGAGCCTTGCATGGACACACTCAATAAATGTTTCACGATGAGAGTCAGGAGGTGAAGAACAGACCAGGGGCAGGCGGGAGCTCTTAGGTCTGCACTCCAGTGATGGGAGACTATGTCTCTGATGATTATCTTTCATATTCTCAAATCGTGTGAGCAGAAGATTTTCTTCTCTCTTTCTCTGTATCTCAATCCCTATTCTCTCCTTGTCTCTTTGACACTCTCTCTCTCTCTCTCTCTCTCTCTGGCCCTGATGGTAAAGGAGCTAACATGACAGTCTTTGGATGGAGCAGAATGGGAACAACAGAGACAACCATAGCCCCAAACCTTTCCATCCCAGGCAGAAATTCAGGGAGAGGCACCTGTAGAGAGGGAGAGGAGAAATCTGACCTGATATGTCTCTCCATCAGCATGGTTTGAAACAGAAGTAATCCACTAGGCCCAAGTTTCCTGAAAGCAGGGGCCAGTCTCATCAGGTGAGATGACAGGTAGAGAGAAGCTGAGCAATGAAATTCATTTCAAAGATCACAAAGGTTTGGACCCCACCCAGGAAAGGAGTCTTCCCGCCAACTAGAAGGGAATGAAAAGGATGAGTATTCAAATCACACAATTATGGTCTGGCTAAGTTAATTGCTGCATTCATTTAAGTGGATTAAACATTTTAATTAGCAGGGTCTGGTTGTTTGCCGAAATTGAATTTTTGGCATGTGGGTGTTAATATGCACATGTGTGTTTGTTCTAGCAGAGCCCAGGCTGGAGCGAGTCTACAATGATTGCCTTCTCCCTAGACAAAAGGATCTGGCAGCTTGGAAGGAACCCGCCTTCTATCCATAGGCCCCATCTCTGAGCTAGAAGGAAAGTCATGGCACTCTCACCTGGCTTCTGCAGAGGGCTTGTGCAGCTGGAGAAAACATCTGTGGGCTTAGAAACAGCAGCAGAAGATGGGGTGGGGGGGCGGTGTGGAGGGAGGAAAGAGAAGTGTATAAAGAAGAATGTTGACTTCAGAGCTTTCCTTTGGTTTATACTAGATGTGGAAACTACAGGTCTCCCAAATCGGCCTGTAGAATGTGTGCCCCCAGGGGGCAGCAGAGCACCAACCCTAGGGAAGCCAGCTGCCCAGGACTCCGTTGTGGCCAGAGATGTGCTCTGGATAAACAGGGTACCTAGTGGCAGGGAAAAAAAACAATCTGAGTAGAAAAGCAAAGATCCTAGGGCGCCTGGGTGGCTCAGTCGGTTAAGTGTCCGACTTTGGCTTATGTCATGATCTCACAGTTTGTGAGTTCGAGCCCCGCGTCGGGCTCTGTGCTGACAGCTCCGAGCCTGCCGCCTGCTTTGGATTCTGTGTCGTCTCCTCTCTCTGCCCCTCCCCCACTTGCACTCTGTCTCCCTCTGTCTCTCAGAAATAAATAAATGTAAAAAAAAAAAAAATTAAGAAAAGAAAAAAAGAAAGAAAGAAAAGCAAAGATCCTAACCTCCCTGGTACCTTCGGAAGCCAGTGCCAAGAGAGCAGGAAGAAGAGCCAAATGGGTACAGGAAGAGGAGGGCTGAAAGAAACTAGAGCTAGAAACAGTCTCCGGAGAGGAAACTAAGAGTCAGGGGCCACAGCACAAAGGTTAGAACTCCCAAGCAGATCCAGCAAGGTGAAAAGCCTGTAGTCTGAACAGGAGTAAGGGCGGACCAGCCAGGCCACGCCCCCAGATGCCGACCATAAACAGAATTAAAATGTCTCTGAAGATGTAAGAAGCTAGAGAGAATGCATTTGCCAGAAGTCCCTAAGGAAGAGGACTGTGGGGGTAGGTGGAATACTTTGCTGAGCCTCCTTGGGACAGGGGTTTTGGGGGGGGGGGGGGGGGCGGGAATGAGATGGGTGCTCAGAGATGAAGGAAGCAAAGGTAGGGCATGTCCTGGTTGTAGATACTCGCTAGACCATCCTCTGTATCTGTAGGACTCTGTAGGTAGGCAAGTTTGGGGCCAGCCCTGAATTACTGGGGACAACAGGGGAGAGGCAGAACATGTCACCAACAGTTCCCACTGCACCTGTCCCTCAAAGCTCTCAGCTTTGCCTATAAATAAGTGAGCCAACTGGAAGGGAGTTCAATCACTGACCCTGCCAGGATGGCCTCCTCCCTGACTCTGGTCCTGCGACAGACTGTACCCATACAGCCCCAGTGTGGGGATGCGGGGCAGGGGGGAGACCCTCCTCTGCCGCATTGCCCACTCAGGGCCTGGAGTGGTAGGGGCTGATGGGGTTTTGGAGTGGTGGTGGGGGTTCAGAGCTGACGGCCACGAAAGAACTCTTGAGATGTCTTTGGTGCAAAAAAGGTGATTTTATTAAAGCATGGGGACAGGACCCGTGGGCAGGAAGAGCTACACTGGGTTTGTGAAGAGTGACTGGTGATATACAATGGAGTTGGGGGAGGTAAAGACAAGGAGAAGTTTCCAAAGGGATTTTCATATGCTAAAGGAGACTCACAGGACGCTCAAGGAGGCCTTGCTATTGTCAAGCTAAGGTTGTTTTCCCCTGTAGCAAAGCATTCACGTTAGACAGTAGCAGGTTCAAGGAGAACTGCTCCTCTCTGTATTTGCCTCAAGTATTTGTCAATGGGCTACAGGTTATAAGGAAATTTAATTTTACCTGCCATTTCCTTCTTGCCTTCGTTCCCACATCACTATAGAGGGGAGTGTGATGTTGAGGCTATAGGTTTCTGGAGATCAGGCTATCGATAAGATTGCCTTTTCCTCGTAATTTACTAAGATATTTGTAAACTGACGGAAATTCATGTCCTGCAGAACTGTGACCTCTAGCAGTTAACCATTTGTTTTCTTTCCTTTCTTTTGTTCTTAGACAGCCAGGAGTGCCTGAGGAATATCACACATATCCTACCTGGGGGCGGAGGGTTATGGGAGGAGGGGGGGGGCGGGGAGGGTGGTGTTTGCAAGACGTCACCTTTCATTATGCTCCCTCATTGGAAGCCACAGCAGGACCTGAGCCTTTTTTCAAAAAGCTGAAGGAAACTTCCTCTGCCTTCCCCACACTGGGCTAGGGAAACAGACTCCAACCTGGAGGCAGCAAGAAAGAAGGCTTTGATTCTGGGATGTGTTTCACTGTCAAGTTCACCACTGAGCTTGAACAGCCACTCTTCGTTCCTCCAGTAAGATCTGTCTCCCCTCTGTTTTAAAGAAATGGCATAACATTGCTTGTGGTTATATGGTCGCTGGAGTGGAGGCCAAGAGATGGTCTCTGGGCAAGGAGAAGGTAATCTCATTTGCTTTGTCTTTTCGATCACTGGGGCAGGTAGGAGAACGGAAAGTCATGAGGCTGACTCCTTTATGCTACAACAGATAATAACATTTAACATTTAATGAGAAATGTTAGACACCCAGGACACCTAGAACCTAGGAACCTAGGCACCTAGGAACCTAGACACCTAGGAACCTCTCCCCAGCTTAGAAACTGGATTTGGCAGATGAGCACAAAACAGTGTCAGGGAAAGGTAAACCCCCAAGATCATTTTACCCAGGCCTCATGCCTCTGGGTAGTAGTGGTACATAGAATATTCTATAAAGAGAGGAGTATGGCCAAGTCTTACATTTCTCCCGCTGGTCATTTGGAACGTGGCTTGCACTCAGTGAACCCGACCTTGTCAGAAGAATCTGAACACCCTCTGTTACCACTGCTTTCTACCCTTCCCACCACGTCCCAACAAAATCCTCCCGAGAATGCAGGGAACTAACAAGCCAGGAGCCCTTGAATAAATGTTCGCTGCTCTGCTCTTCATTTCTCATCTGCGAAATGACAAGGTTCGACGAGATAATGTTTACAGTCTCTTACAGCTGCGCCGTCAGATGGAGTCCCCAAAGGGAAACAGTCCAATTAGAAGGTTTAGGTGAGCTCCCAGCTACTGGATGTGGCTGCGTTGAGAAGGGGGAGGTGGGGGGAGGTCTGTGCTGCAGGTTCAGGAGGACAAGGGAGGCAAGAAGAAAAGGCTATGGGAACCAAGTTTAAAAGGAGTCTTTAACGTGTGGGAGGTTGTTTCTTCTCAGCCTTCAATTTAAAATGCAAGTCTGAGTGCCTTGGGCGAGGAAGCTGCATAATAGGAGTCATCCACCTGGGGGGCTGGGGTCTTTGGGGAGCACAGAGGCACTCCATGAGGCCTCAGCAAAGCCCCGGACTGGGGAGGGGGTTGCAGGCCCGAGAGAGAGGGCAGAGCCCCCTTCCCCCCTGGCCAGCCATGGTCAGCTGGGGAGATGTGGTGGGCTCATTCCATCAAGCCCTGGGTCCAGTTCAAGCCTCTGCAATCCAGCACACACACTCTGAGAGTCTGTAGTGAGGCAGGAGGACCTTCCGCTCTGGTGCCAGGAGACCAGAGGACGATCTGGAAGACTCTAAAAGCACTAAAGTCACGCGAGGGCATCAGGAGGGAGATACAAGATGTGCTGTGCCGGGGAGGTTTTTTGTTCTGTTTTGTTTTGTTTTTTCAATATATGAAATTTATTGTCAAATTGGTTTCCATACAACACCCAGTGCTCATCCCAACAGGTGCCCTCCTCAATGCCTATCACCCACCCTGCCCTCCCTCCCACCCCCATCAACCCTCAGTTTGTTCTCAGTTTTTAAGAGTCTCTTATGCTTTGGCTCTCTCCCACTCTAACCTCTTTTTTTTTTCTTTTTTCCTTCCAGTGCCAGGGAGGTTTTATAGAATGATGGTAACAACCCCTCCAGCTATACAGAGCTTTCTAGTTTATAAAGCCCTCTCACATCCATTACCTCATTTGAGCCTCCTGGCAGCTCTAAGAGGCAGGCAGGGCACCTGTGATCTGCTTTATGGGTAAAGAAGCTGCAGTATAAATGAGTGAAGTGACCTGCCCAAGGTCACACAGACAGCTCACAGCAGAGCAGGGCAATTCCAGCCTCTCAGGAGGGAGCACCAGCCCAGCAGGCAGCCCAGCCCCACTCCTGCTCTGCCCTCTGCCAGGCCATTTACCACCTCTGAGCTTACTGTTCTAATCTGCAAAAAAGGGTAATAACACCTCAGGCAGTGGAGGCAGAGGATATGTGCATAGGGCCCAAGCCCAAATAGAATAATCAATACATCTACTGTTCTTTTCTTCTGCTAGCATGTAAGAAGCTCATCACTCCTGCTGGCTGCTTCCAGGTCTTGTGATCCTGGTACAAGCTAGCAGGGTCTGAGGTAGTGTCCTTCTCTGGGATGGGGCACCTGCAAAGCCCAAAGCCTCAGGGAGATGTCTGGAAGTTAAGTGAGAGAGCATCTAAGGCACACAGCCCTGTGTTTGTTTTCATAAATGCAGCCTTCCCTTCCTTCCCTCCTTCTGCTATAGCACAAGGTGGTTACCTTCATGGAACCTGCCACCAAACTCCAAGACACAAGGTGGAGTTTCCAGGCCCCTGCAGCCTCCTCCACCTTGAAAACAATAGTTATCATTGCTGTTGTTTTATTTACCAAGTGCTGACTCTGGCTCAAACACTGTTTTCATTGCTTTACCTGCGTTACCAGGTTTCATTCTCCTAACAGTTTAGAACTGTTAGTTCCATTTTATGGATGAGACGACTGAGACAGTAAGAATTCAGGAAGCCTGCCCCGAGCTTTACAGTTAATAATGGCAGAGCTGGGACTGAGCTGTAAAGCCAGAGCTCTTCACTAGCCAAGCTCTCACTACCTTGTGCCTGCTGCCCACAGCCTTGGGGACAAAGGTCCTGCTCTTCCCTGAACCGCACGTGCGCGCGCGCACACACACACACACACACACACACACACACACACACACACACACACCACAGCAAGGAGGGGGCACTGAGCAAGCTGGGAAACACCCTGGCCCAATTTAAAAGGCCAGATTTAATCGTTTATGCAAATTCCAGGATTCTATTTGCCCAAGAGGGCCCAGGTCGAGTTTCATTTGAGAAGCTGGAGAATGTGGATGATCCCAGAAAGCCGATTAGCACACAAAGGGATATTATCCTCTGCCTGAAAAGCCAGGCAGGCACTGAAAATATTAAGAAAATTTACTCTGTGTGCAAACTATTCAATTAGAGAATCAGCCAGTGGGTTTAGGAACAAGAATGAATATGAGGTGTGGGAACCCATCCCTTACCACCTGGGGAGGAAAGATTTCAGTAGTAGACGTCCTTCCCTGGCAGCTCAATGGGTCAGGGCAGATTAAGAGTCTTGCAAAAGCCAAGATGCCCATTGCTGAACACAGAGCCCAGTCATTTAAATGCTCAAGAATAGTTGAATGAATGAGTAGATGGATGAATGAATCAACCAAACAATTCTCTTACCAAGAGGTAGCAAAGAATCTGGAGCGTTTCCTAATACCCCATAATCTCGGGAGACTCAGAAAGAAGCCACGTCCTTAGGGGAGATTTGAAAAATAACTTCCTTGACAGTGTAAAACAAGAACCAAATGATGATGAATGAGGGAGGAAATTCCAACTCCAAGAAAGAGATTCCTAAATCTCAGGCCAGGGCCAGAGGACCACAGGGGAATGGATACAATGACATCCACCATCTGAATCCGAAAACGACAAGAGAAATTGAATAGGAAAGGTTCAATCCAAGGGGGATATAAGAGGTTAGCACTTGATTTTTAGCATACTTTTCTAGATTTTGAAGTATTGGGAAAATGCTTCGGCAGGATGTATAATAAATAAAAAGAAATAAAATAAAAAGGAGGATGGCCCATCCCCTTCCTGCTTCTGCTGCCCCACCCTGACCCCACCCCAAATCTCAGGTTCTTCTCACCAAGTGACAATTCTTTAGGATGAGACTGGGGCACGGGCCTCACTGGTCACACAGAATAATTCTCATCAGGATGTAGCTGTCTGCCAACTTCATGCCCATATATACATATATTTTTTTTATTTTAATTTATTTTAGAGAGAGAGACCATGGGAGTAGGGAAGCAGGGAAGGGGAAAAGAGACAGAGACAGAGAATCTCAAGCAGGCTCCATGCTCAACACGGAGCCAGACTTGGGATGCGATCCCATGACTCTGGGATCATGACCTGAGCCGAAATCAAGAGTCAGATGGTCAAAAGACTGAGCCACCCAGATGCCCCTGGGCCCATTTTTTTAAAAGCATCTCTCTTCTGAGAGTTAATGGTCACCTTATAAAACAACAATAATTACAATTTACGTTTATTGTTTTTGAGTTTTATTTAAATTCCAGTTAGTTAATATATGGTGCAACACTAGTTTCAAGTGCACAATATAATGATTCACCACTTCCATACAACACCTGGTTCTTATCACAAGTGCCCTCCTCAATCCCCATCACATATTTAACCCATCCCCCCACCTCCTCCCCTCTGGTAACCACCTGTTTGTTCTCTATAGTTCAGAGTCTGTTTCTTTGTTTATATCTTCTTTCCCTTTGCTTGTTTGTTTTGTTTCTTAAATTGCACATATGTGTGAAATCATATGATATTTGTCTTTGACTTATTTCGCTTAGCATTATACTCTCTAGCTCCATCCATGTCATTATAAATGACAAGATTTCATTCTTTTTTAATGGCTGAGTGATATTACACATACACACACACACACCACATAATAGCTATAATTTAGATGGTGCTCATTATGTGCTAGGAGCTGGGCTAGGGGCTCATATGATTATCCTATTTTATCCTAGAATAACCCCATGAGATTGGCATATAATTAGTCCATCTTACTTATTTGACCCAGGTAACATTTAATAAATAAAGGATCCAGAATTTAAACCTCCAAGGCACTAAAAAGATTATGATGGTCCCTCAAAATATAATGCAAAAGAAAAACAAAACCAGGCCATAAAATAAATGTAAAGAAATCCACACAGCTCTTAGGTTGCTCATGAAAAATTAATTTTAAAAATAATCATAAAAATACTTTATTGAGTAATCCACCAGGATGTAAACCTTATTCTGTGTACTCCAGGCCTGAATTCTTAACCACAGTACTCCATTCCTAGGTGGACTTCGCTTTTTCCCAGCATCCACTGCTTCCAGAGCACGAGCACCTTCCAAGAAGCCCAGACATTTGTTTCTTCTCAGAGGAGATCACAAAGTAGATATTGCAAGAGGTGGGGGGTGATGGGGAGGGCGACTGAGGTTGTTTAAGCTCAAATCTTAGGAAAGAGATTATAGGAATCTGCTGGTTTGCCAGCCACTTGGGCTCCTTATCTGAACCAAAGTAATCATTTGCAGAAGGGCAAACCCATCCATCGCTGCAGCCACTGTGGGAAGAGGCTTCTCTTTATCTTCTCCAGGAGCTGAAGAACTTTTGCCTATATAATCAGCTTCTGTGAAGGGGCTGCCACTCAGGCTTGGCTGGCTTTATAAATCTCCCTTCCTGGGAGCAGACGGGAAATGAGTGGAGGGCAGACAGAGCGGACCTGGACCTAAAGGTCCTGCCAGGGTGAAACATCCAGGTGTTCTCTGGTGCTGCCTTCCTCACACCGGATGAGCTGAGTCCAGCACTGATTTGGGAGCCCAGCTTCCTGGAGTGGCCCCCAACTGAGCTGCACAAGTCCAAGGTAATGGGCTGTGAAGGCAGGTTGACCGACATGGGTCTCTCAGATCTGACGGACTTCATTCTTTCTAGTCTGTTTCATTTAAGAGGCACTTCCTGTTGTATATCTGCCCTGTCCCCACCACCACCACCACCATATACCATCCTTTTAAGAATCGCTTCTATCACTCTGGAAGCAGCAGTTCTGTGCCTATTTGTGGAACATGATCCTGCTCCCATCCACAGGTAAGGGGCCAGAAGGGCTTAATCTCAGCGGGGCCAATCACATCTCTCTTCTACAAATATGGGCATGAAGAACTCGAACACAGGTGGTGGCTATGGAGCTTAGAGAGATGATGAACACCAGGACAGGATGGCCATATCCTGCCATGTGCACAGAAGAGCAAACTTATCTCACAGGAAGAGAAGAACAAAGTAGTCCCACAGGGAGAGAGACAAGACCACATAGCTAGACAACCTTGACAACTTTCTAGTTCCTTCCTCCCAACTCCAATGCAGCCTAGATGTATGTCTCGCCCTTGGGTCTAGGCTCATCTACACCCCATGAGTCTCCTTCTACCTTAAACTCCTCTGAGTCTGCCTCTATTTTTTGCATTCAAAAAAGGAGTCTGGAAAAGCAATTAACGTTATCATTCAGATTAAGAGTCTACTAATGGTTATTGAATACCTATTATGTGCCAGGCATGGTTCCAGAAACATTGCCAGGACTCATCTCACTTATCACCACCTTCATCAGCAACATCAGGAACATTAGTATCAAAAAGTGTTTATGAAGAGCCTACTCTTGTATAACACTGGGCTAGACTGAAAGATAGTGACACCAGCTGGGTCCATGTCCCCTGATAGTTTTCTAGACAGGCATTCTGATTTGAAGACAAATGTACAGGGCATTAAACTAAGGCACAAAGAGACAGTGAGCTATTTGCCTCATTATCAGGTTAGGAGAAGGGAGGGAGGCCAGAGCCAGGCAGAGCAGCTAAGGGGACACAGGGCATTGTAGGTGGGGAAGTGGGGGCCAAATCCCAGGGGAGGGAAATCCTCAGGCTTGCTCCAATTGAACAAAGGAAAATACAGAAAGGGATATAAAAGAGGCTGAAAAACTGTCAGTCCTGGGTCTGCATCCCACAGGGGGAGAGGGTCCTTCTCTAATCAGCGAGGGTCTGCTTGGTCTCTGAATTCAGGCAGGAAGAACTGAGGGCAGACTGAATCAGGGGACAGGTGTTAGGGTTGAGAGAAGAGCTGGGAGAAATCTGCAGCATTGATGTTGACCCACCTGCAGGTCCCAGTAAGCCTCCAGGAAACCTGCAGCAGGAGACAGCTGGCAGGACAGGGTGGTGAGAAGAGAGAAACATCCAAAGAGGAAAGCACGAAGTAGAGAGAGGAAGTGAGGACCGGGAGGGTCAAAGGGATCTAAAGACAGAGGAAAGAAGCAGAGGAAGAAAAGTTAGGCGGGAATGGAAGGGGCAGGGTGGGTCAGAGGCAGGGAGGGGTCAAAGACTAAAAATGTAAAAGCAAGACAATGAAACACCCAAGCCAAGAACTGTAAAAAACCAGAGACAGTGCAGGAGGGGGAGACAGAGAGGAGCAAAGAGACAAAACTCTGGAGAGGGGGTGTGGGAGGCCAACAGAGTCCTGGAGAAAGGGGGCTCTCCTGGCCCTTCTCGCCGTTGCCCCCGAGGACACTTTTCATTCCCTCAATCTTTCTGGCTGGAAACTGTAAGAATTGTTTTCTCTCCATTCTATATGTGGAGAGCTGAGCACTGTGCTTTGTCTTTCTTCCATATATCCCTGACATCCTCAATCCTCGTCCCCCTCACATCACCCTGGATGACTGAGAACAGAGCTTGTCCCTGCACCACCCCCCCCACCCTGACTCTCAGCATGGTCTTTATCCGGGTCCCAATGACAATAATTTCTCCCATTTATCTACTGCTTTGCAAAGAATTTACGAGACGACCTCTCACCCCCCTGATTGCTCTGTGAGTTAATATTACTATGCCCATTTGACAAATCCATTCATTCATGAAGCCAATATTTCTTAAGAACCATGCCCAGCTCCATGCTCGGAGCTAGGGATTCAACACCAAACATGACAGGTACAGCCCCTGTCCTCCCAGACCCACAGATATTAGACAACTAATTACAACTGTGACAAGTGCCATGAGGGACAAATAGAGGGTGCCATGAAAATACATGACAGAGGGCCTAGCTTAATCAGAGTGTCAGGGAAGTAACATCTCAGCTGAGCTCTGAAGGAGTAGGGAAGCTGAAGTTTGGAGAGGTTATTAGAATTGCCCGAGGTCCTCGGGGCGCCTGGGTGGCGCAGTCGGTTGAGCGTCGACTTCAGCCAGGTCACGATCTCGCAGTCCGTGAGTTCGAGCCCCGCGTCAGGCTCTGGGCTGATGGCTCGGAGCCTGGAGCCTGTTTCCGATTCTGTGTCTCCCTCTCTCTCTGCCCCTCCCCCGTTCATGCTCTGTCTCTCTCTGTCCCAAAAATAAATAAACGTTGAAAAAAAAAAAAATTTAAAAAAAAAAAAAAAAAAAGAATTGCCCGAGGTCCAGAAGCTACAGATCTAGGCCCCAAACCGTCATCTTCTGAATCAGTGCGGTACCCTGCCCTCCGTGCTGCTGCACCCTTGCATAGGCCACGTTGCTAGGCATGGAATACACAGAGACAGGCACCACTCTCCTGCCTTCAGAGAAGATGCCCTTGTTCCAGACCCTCAGTGGCTTTCTCTGGGCCTCTCACATCAACCCAAACTCCTCTGCCTATATCCCGAGGCCTCCATAATCTAGCCACCCCCTAACTCATTCACCCTTCTCCCTCACTGTTCTGTAGCCCATGTATCACACATTAGCGAAGCCTTTCTCTGGTCCTGGCATGGTGGCAATAGATTTCTAGGTAGCCATGACAAATGACTCTACTGCACCCCCCCCTCCCATCTCCTCACTGTTCCAGGTTGTGGGGCATTCTGGAATTCATTTGTATATTTATTCATTCATGTAACACTCTTAAGCCTCTGCCATGTGCCAAGTGTACATCCTGCTGGCACTCTTTCTCCTCCTTGAATTTTCATTTCTTTTACTCTCCACTAAGCTAAATCCTACTTACCTTGAGCCTCGTCTCCCATATTTTAAATTCTTGACAAGAGTGTAATGAGAGGAACAGAGATCCCAAAGTTAGAACACTGTGTTCAGATCAACTTATGGCATAAAGTTTCTCAACCTTGGTTAAGGTTTCTCAGCCTTTAAAATGGTGAAATGAGGGGCACCTGGGTGGCTCAGGTGGTTGAGCATCTGACTCTCGATTTCAGCTCAGGTCATGATGTCGCAGTTTGTGAGATCGAGCCCCACATCGGGCTCCTGCACTGACAATGAATGCAGCGCCTGCTTGGGATTCTCTCTATCCCTCTCTCTCTCTCTCTGACTCTTCCACACTCATGTTTGCACTCTCTGTCTCTCAAAATAAATAAATAAACACCAAAAAAATAAATCTTTAAAATGGTGAAATGATCACAGCAACAGAAATGTTGGCAGAAGAACTAAAACGCCAAAATCAGATGAGTTCTTGTACAAGAGCCCTTTGTAAATTGCTGTACACGGTTAAGGAACAGGAGTCGACTGACTGCTAGCTCACCTGGAGCTCTCTCTTCTCCACGCCCCTGTTTGTGCATCCTCCACGAAAAGCCCCTGTGTTTTCTCCACCCCCCCCCCCCCCCCCCCGTCACTGTGCTGCTCTGCTCTCCCAGGTTACAAGCAGGCTGAGGGGTGAAGACACGCCATCCTCTTGCATCGCGCGCAAGTGCCGAAGGAAGGGCTGGGCAATTGGGAAACCAGGTTTGTGGAGATGGAGTGTTCCTCAAGTCTCCGCACAGTGTCCAGGGAGTGTATGCCCCAGCCTGACAGAAAGGGAAGGAGGCCGGCAGAAGAACTCACACTTTGACTCCTGGCCAGCAACTGCCCAGAGCAGAAACCCGCAGGGCTGTCAAAGAGGTGGGCAGCCCGGTTCTTCGTGCCACGTGGCCTCAGGGTCCCCAGGCTCTGCCGGGGGCTCCGTGCCACCATACCATGCCAATAAGAACCACTACCCGAGAGACTGATTGGAGGATGAAGCTGGGTTTTCTAGCAATTGTTAAAGTTCCCGTTCCCTTTGCCAGCCTTGCTGAAGCTTCTCTCTAGCCCTGGGATTATAGCAATAAATTTCCATTTAGTCATGACAAATGACTCTGCTGTTCCCCTCTCCCTCCGCCTAGCGCCACCTCCTTGTTCTGACTGCTCCCTCTCAGAGACAGCTGAGGGGCCTTTCCTTCAGGCAACGCCCGCAGATACCGGCATTTCCAGTCCTCAGAAGCTGGGATTGGTCCAGGCTGCCGGTGCCCCGGAGTGCGGAGAGGCTAGGGTGGGGAACAGACGAGGACCAGAGGAAAAGACGCGCTGGCTTGCCATGTGCACCAGCCTTCCCTAGGTAAAGTCATGGAGGATGCAGGCAAAAGCAAGAAGAGGAAATGAATGTGAATAAGAGGCTGATGGGAGAGGGGGAGGGCAGAGGGAAAGGAGGAAAAGGCCAAAGATGTTCATTAGTTGCATTGATTCAAGGGGAAAGGCAAGTGATTAAATAATTCACCCCCAAGGAAGAGCTCCTGCTCCCACCTTCCTTCCTTGGCAGGAGGCAAGGATAATTTCCTAGCCGAGTGGCTCTGCCTCACCCCTTCTGAGCTGGGGTTTATAAGACGAGGGCATGCTGAAGAATGGGGCTCCACAGCCAACTCTCAGAGATGCATACTAGTGGAGGGGAACGGGTTGTGCAGGCAGCACCCCGGACGGGATGATCCCCCTACCTGTCTCTCTCAGCTTTAGAAGGTATACATGGAATGGGAGGTATGCTCAGCTCAGTGAGGCCTACCGTGCAAGCCCCCGGTCCCTGAGCACAGGCCATGAGCCTGAGGGTGCTGGGAAGGATGGGTGGATGCTGGCAGGGCCTGGAAAGGTTTCCATCTTCAAAGTGAGCAATCTTCTTCATTCTCAGAGTCCAAAGCCAACTATGACAATGTGCAGAAGGGAGGGAAGTAGCAGCCCCTCTGTGTCCCTATGTGTCGGTGCTTTCTGTTTGATTAACTAAAGCAACATTCACTGCACCCCTGAGACCTGCCAGGCACAGAAGTACAGAAGGGAGACACGGTCCCTCAAAGATCCTTCCATCTAGATAGGGAGACAAACTGTCAGCAAGACATTTCCATACACTAGGGTAAGGGCTGAGATTGGGGGATGTACCAATGTATGGGGGTGGCATGGGGAGCTGGGGGGGAAGCAAGGCTGAGGGCTTCTAGAAGGTTTCCCAGAGAAGGTGGGTGCTGGAGCCTAGCCTTGGAGCTGGCTGTCCATTTGGTTGGCCCAGAAGGTGCCCCCTAGGTCTGCTGCTTCAGATGCTCCAGGCCAGGCTCCCTTTGCCTGGTCGCAAACCTCTCAGATTTTGCCATCTTCCATCTAACTTCCTCCTGCAGCCTTAGAATCCCTACAAAGGAAAAAGAAGCTTCATAGCCCAGGCCCTGCTGAGACAAGGTGGACTCCAGGCATCTGACAGGAGAACATCAGGATCCCAATCAGAGCGTTCCCTCACACAGACTTCTGCTATGAGACTTTGCCCTGTCAGCTCATTATCACATTTATAGCAAGTACAAGACAACACTTAAAAGCATTCCCTTTCAATGCACTCTTTAGGGTATACAGGAGTGCAAATCCAGGCTGAGGACAGAAAAGGGTCCAGCTGCCCCTGGACTGCTCCTCCCCTCGGAGAGAAGTAAGAAGACGGTCCCCCCTCCCTTTCTCCTCCTACATTCTTCTCTGATTCTTGGCCAGGTACATCTACTTCCTTTTCAACCTAGGATTTAGTAGCAGCTGATTCAAAGAGTAAGAACATATCTTTTCTCTGTAAGAAGTGTCCCCAAGAGAACTGAAAATCAGTAACTCCCAAGGGAGCTGGAGGAGAAATTAAGTCATACGGTTTATCCCAAGTTTCCAAGAAACACCTGGAATGCCTTCACAAGACAGAGAGATGACCTGTCTTCTAAAGGACACCTCAGCAATGTCCTTTTCAGCCCTGATTTTTCTACCCAACTTCCAGGACTGAGCCAGGCTACACTTCTCCATTCACCTGACGAAGCGTATGGTCTGCCTGCTCCCTCCACCACCACCACCGGATACACACACACAGCAGGGTCCCAGGAAGCAGCCCAACAAATTACTAAATTTAGCCAACTTTAGCAAAGTTTAAATAAGAAGCTCTGAACAAACTAATAATCCTTTCCCTCCTAGTTGTTAAAGCCCAACATTAGAAACAAAACTTTTCCCCAAGTAGCTACTTCACACACGTGGACATACTCACAGAATCCTTCTTTGACTCGGGCTGGGGTTACAAAAAGAAAGGAGGCATGCTGAGTGCAGCCGACATGGGCACAGCCATGGTTAGGAATCCAGAGATGACCCACACGACGGATCGTTTCTTACATCCACTTATTCCACTTCGTGACTGAAAGCGATGTGACATAGAAGCCAAGTTCCAAATTTGAGACCCAAGTGCTGGAAGTTCAGAAGCATTGCAAGGTCTCTCTTCCCGTGCCACTCATCTTCACTAGGAATCAAAACATGCAAGGGACCTGAGATATCCTCTAAGCCAACAAAAGGTGGAAGTAACCTAATCAGGCCAAAGTTAATGTAGAACCTGCAGCACACCCATCATGCAGCCATTGGTTCTTCCAAAATCAGGTGCAGCAGAGAGGAAGAGACAGACTGACAGATGGAGACATTCACAATGACAGGCAGAAGAGAGCTCTTTGGGGACCGCACTCCCAGCCTACATTGCAGAAATCAGCTGATCAGCTACTCCACGTTTAATACCTTTTCAAGGTGCCGTGGAGACTGCAGAAGAGGAGTAACACAGGGCAGCACCTGATAACAGTGTCTGGTCCAGAGTCACATCAGAAGTGCTCATTAAAAATTTGCTGCCTTGCATTGCACCGAGCCGTGATAATAAAAACCAATACCTATTGGGTGCTTGCTGTGTGCCAAGGACCCTGCCCTAAGCTCCTAACGTGTACCCATCTCATTCAATCTTTACCACAACTTTAGAAGCAGGTAACTTCACCCACCTTTTCTCAGGTAATTAGACTGACGTGCAGGAAGGGTAAGGCCTGGGTCTCCCACTTGGCAAGTGGGGGCAGGACTATGCGCTCAACCACCAGATTATAGAAGATATGGGACACCCGTATTTTACATCCAGCTGTGGCACTCATAAGCCGTGTGGCGCGAGATCGCTCAGCAAGTTACTTAACCTCTCTGAACTCAACTGAAAAATGGTGAAGCACTGACCACCTCCCGTTGCTGCGGGGAGGGTTAGTCAGCCCTTGCCTAGCAGAGCCTTGAATGCAAGGGCCTTGAATACTCACTGTCTGCACCTGTAACACACCCATTCCCTCAGAGAGAGCTCAGTGTAAGAAAGACTACCATGCGCGACATAACCAAAATGAACAGTGCCTCCACTTCCTCGGTAGAGGTCCTAATCTGCTAGGACCTACCTCATAAGGCTGTTCACTGTGAGGATAGACTGAGTTCATGCATAAGAGCATTCAGGAGAGAGTGCACTGGCCCAAAGTACGCGCTTCGTGAACGGTGGCTCTTACCACGGTTGCTGGCACTTCCTCCTCACCATTATTATTACTGGTTATAGAAATTTACTATGACTGCACTTCAGAAAACTGGGCTGGAGGGCCGCAGAAAGACTGTGCAGGGCCCAGGCTGGGCCGAGAGGGATGGCCAAGACTGTAGAGACCGTGCAATGAGCAGACACTACGGACTCACGGGAGCCAGGGAAACGGGATTCTGGTCTCCTTGTGGGCCGTGGGAGTGTTCATCCAGGCCCAGAAGCACCCACGCTGCTTCCTTCTCAAACTGGGGTCCGTGGAATAATAACAAACTCCTCTGTGGCCTGGCCTTGTGGCCACCAGCCCTGGGGAGGTATCTGGCCTTGCTGAGAAGTGATCAAATCAGCTGTTCCTAGACTCTCTGGGAACTAAGAAAGTTGCTTCCCAGGAGCCTGGCAAGGCCACCCCCCCACACACACACTGCACCCCTGAAAAGAGCAAGAAACCCCCAAACAGGTCCAGAGCCCCACTTTCTCTCCTCTCCTCCACCTCCCTCGGGCCCCAGCCAAGCCAGCAACTATGGCTGGCTGGCTGTGGGATTTGTGTGCTGTTTATGGTGCTGGCTTATTATTCTTGAACCTGAAAGCTTTACTGGGTATTAAATTCCAGCATCGGGCCACAGTTTTTGCTCCCTAGTGAAGAGAGGAGAGAGAGAGCTTTAATGCCCTGCAAAAAGTGGGGCCTGAATCATTTATGAACGGGCATCACAGGAAGCCCAGAGCCAATGTTAGGACAAGGGCTCTTCCAGAAGGAAAAGGTCTGGCTCTGCCCTCATCCCATCAATCCAGAAGCCCTTGTTAGCAGGATCACGTGAACTGTTCCCGTCATCATTTAAGGATATCCTGGAGGTGGGAGAATGTTTTCAGGGGCAGCTGTTCACCGTGTGAGGACAAAGCCAGGGGCAGGCAATCAGATTCTTGCGCTAGGAGAGAAGCTGTGTCCTGCCTGGCTCCCTTGGCTTATTTAGCTTTAGCTTTGTTCCTGTTGCAATGTTTTAAAATTACATGCGACTCTCCAGGGGCTGGCTGACCAGGCCCCGAGGGAGGCCTGCGGGCAGGTGGGCCCCTTCAGTTGAACAAACCCAAGTGGGTTGTGGATTCCGGCCACTTTCTTCCAGCCTCAGCTTGGACTGGGGAATGTGCAAATGCAGAGTCAAACAGCTTCTACTATTTGTTTTTTGTTTGGGGTCACTAAGTCAGCTCCTCCGCTAGAAACGGGAGGTTTCATTTTAGAATCGTGGAAGCATAATGCTGAAAGGAACAGAAGGCAAACAGAACCAGACGAATCATGAGCATCTGGAGGCAGGCCCTTTTCCTCTCCAAACCACCCCCTTCCCTTCTTCATCCCCAAGCAACTTTATAGGCGTGCAAAATACAGCTTTCCTTTTCATAACTGAAAGAATTTGGTAATTTCCAGCCACCACAGACTACCTGTCCGCCTCTTATTCATGCCCTTGTGGTAGCCGAGATTCTGAAATACAGAAAGAGACAGAAGCCAGAAACCCAGAAAGGTGGTGGCAGTGCTAGTCTGGAGCCCAGGTCAAGGACAGTCCAAACCTGCAGCACCCCCACCCCCACGCAATACTGCAACCCAAGTAGGGCTGAGAAGTCTGGTCTTGGAGCACTGGACAGGATTCCCCACACCTGGGAAAATGAAATGATCTCCTTGACATCACAGAGACGTTGGGAAAGCCATGGAGGTGGTGATGGCAACGACCCCTTATATCCTGGAAAGCAGGGGCCCTCATTTGTGCTCTGGCTATGTCACCAACCAACTGCAGAACTTGGGTGTGACCTCTCCTCCCTGCCTTATCCTAGACATGAAGGAAGGAATTGATGACTCCTAAAACCTCCCCAACTCTGTGATTCTGGACTGGCCCCAATCCCTGGAGCTGGGTGGTCTCTGGAGGTCTTTGGCGGGCCTGCCACCCCTGAATTGCAGGGGTGGGGAGAAGCTGAGCATCAGGGTATCTGACTAGCCTGCTCCTAGAGAGACATCTCCATACTTGGCTGGGGTCTGGTGCCAATAGCTGAGTGCTAAGGACAGTAACCCACGGACTCCTCCCAATCAGGAGCCAGGCAGTCTCTCCAGCAGCAAATGGAACATTCCAGCAGCAAGAATTGCCATTGTTTTCCCTTGGGCTCAGGGTTTAGGCTCAGGGGCCAGTCAGGTGGGTTGAAGTGCCATCCTCATCTGGCAGCTGGCTTTCCCCCAGAGATGAATAGCCTCCCCTTCTTCCTACTTTTTAAAGCTTGAAGCTCCCTCCCCCAAAATTGAGAGAAACATTCACCAAATGCCAAATCCAAGTCAATCGGGAGCTCTGGCGGAGTTTGAGCAGTGGCTCAGACAAGCAGAGTAAGTGGGGTGGTGGGAGGGGAGGGTGTGGTCCCAGGAATTGAGAGGGGCAGGAGCACAGAGCCCTCAGCCCAAGGTAGACAGCAGGATCCTGGAGTAGATCCTAGAGGATGTATTCTTGGACAGCCTAAGATCTGAAGCCAAGAGAATTCGGGAAGCATCAGAAGCATCATGACGCACAGAGCTGAGAGTCTGGGCAGGGAAATGAGGCTTGGGCAAGAAGACCTTTTAGCTGAGATCACAGTGCTGCACGGAAAACACTGTCACAGGAGCTAGAACTGAATGGGCCCTCTGCCACCTGTCACCCACCTTCGGGCCTCAGTTCATCCTCTGAGAGTGAGCTGGTCAGGAGAATCCTCAGGAAGCCTAGCCAGGAGCAGCAAGGTCAATAGCACTTCCCAGCCCACGGGCCCCGAGGCCGTTGTTGCTTTGCTGCTATGGGGAAAACCTCTGCTAACTTTCCCTTCCTGGGCCCAAGTTTCCTGCCCTGCAAAGAAAGGGACCAGACTAGGTGGTTCCCAAAGCCCCTTCCAGCTCTGACATTTTGGGATTCCATGATAATAAATACATACATACATACATACATACATACATACATACAAAAGAAAGAAAGAAAGAAAGAAAGAAAGAAAGAAAGAAAGAAAGAAA
>NW_024412388.1:96611212-96710262 GCF_014898765.1 Herpailurus yagouaroundi
AAAGAAAGAAAGAAAGAAAGAAAGAAAGAAAGAAAGAAAGAAAGAAAGAAAGAAAGAAAAGACTGAGAGAGACGATGAAGGTGAGAGAGAGAAGCTTTGAAAAGAAGAAAAAAGAAAAGCCAGGCCAGCACGGGACGGGAGGATTGGCAACCTATTATGGCAGCTGAGCTTTGGAGAGTGGGCTAGAACCTTCAGAGCTGGAGCCCTGGGTTGCATTAAGAGGAATTAACTTGTCAAGGCCTAGAACTTCTCTGTACATTTTCAGCCCAGTCACCAGAGGCCAATGGTCAACTGGGGCCCTCAGCCTTTAAACCTAGAGATTGTTCTGAAGGCCCCTGGCAGACCCACCCAGACCCCTACTCTGGAGAGCTCAGACTCAAAAGAACAGAGGACACTCCCTCCTCTAATTATATTTTCCACACAAAGGAAACCTGAGAGGTTTCTGGGCCTGTGGCTACCGCCAAAGTCTGCCGCGCAAGCAGAAGTGGGGCAGGGCCAGCCCGGCCAGGAGGATTAATGACAGTGATTGAATATTTTATAAGTGGAATATTGTGTATTTTCCAAAACCAAATGGAATGTCATTTTTTTTTCCAAGAGAGATGGGGAATGTCACTGTCCCCGTTTCCCATTCAGACCACATACTCCATGGCAAGCAAGATGAATGGGACTGGGAGCTTCCTGGGGAGAAGGGGAGAGGCAGAAAGGGAAAAAGATCCTTCTTCACTTTGTCCTCTCCCTGCCAGTCTGACCCCACACTGCTGCCTCTCTCATCCCCTAGTTCTTGAACCCACTGTCCTCCGCACCATGCAGCAGTCAATAGCTGACTGGGGATATGTCCCCTTCCTGACCCCCCTGTGGTCAATGTACCACACAGAGATCAAACCACAAGATCACCTAATCCATCCCGTTGTTTCCAAGAAACAGAGTATCAGACATGACAACTTTGCTCCCAGATCTCCTTTTGTGACCTTAGACCAAGGTCTCATATTCTTAAGGAATGCTTTCCTTTCGTCTAACTGAAGTCCATCTTGCTACAGATGAAGGGTGTGTCCTCTCAATGTTGACTCCCCTGGAGAATGAACTCTCACTGGCCTCCCTCCTTGGGGTGGAAAGCCCTGCCTGTTCCTGATGTGAAAGTCTTTGGGACTGAAGTGCTTCAGAAACCCTGGATCTAGCATTGCCTCCTAACTCATCCTCTTTAAATGCGTTATTGGCCTGTGCGAATGGAACTATTTAGTTAGCGCCGGAATCGTGAGAGGCCCCGTCCTTTCTCAATACCCCATTACATGCTCCAAGGCCACCCACATGCTCTGCTACTTTGCATTTGCCCTGCAATCTTTCATGCCAGTTGACTTTTCATCTCCAAATCCCTTTTCACATTAAACACAAACCCACACACTCTGTCCCATTTTCCTTTGAAATAAATCATAAGCCCATGCCAGAAACGACTCAGGGTGTTCTCTGGAATTTGTAAACAGCATTAAAGTCTTGTGGGAAATGTCACAGAGTGTTGGTCTGAATTTATTAAGTAATTTCTCAGCTTAAAAATATATCTTTCCAGCCTGCTGTCTGACAACATTTACCTCTAATGGAATTTTATCCACTCTTGATCACTAAGCACACTCCCATCACAGAGCGCAGATTCCCAAGCTCCCCCTGTTCGGTTCTCCAGCTGGGTAGACTTCAGGCATGCTTGCCATGCACCCGCTTCTCAGAAGGCAAGCACCAGGACTCTGGCTGTTCTATAGTGTTGAAGGCACAAGTAGGCCCTCACAGTGCACACACAGGGTTGTAGTTGAGCTTACACCCATATTCATAACAGCCACTTCCGGGTAACAAAAGTGTCAGATCAGAGAATGGCTTGAGGGAGGAAATTTCATCTCCCCAGATCTCCATCAACCTTCAAGCTACCCCAGACAGACCATGTGATGTGAAGCCAGGACTTAACGTACAAAATAACTTCAAGACCAGCCCCCTAGCCTACCTCCTCCTCTTCCACCAACTGACATCTATCAGCCCCCGCTTTGTAGACAGTTTGGCACTGTCCTTGGGGTTTTGAACCCTGGTTTCCATCAATCAAATTACACATCCGTAAGGGGCAACTGTTATGTACAAAGTTAAAGTGAAGTGAAGACATGATGAGGCCACCAGCTTGTGTCCTGCCTAGATGGGCCCCAGGCACTGTTGTCCTCCAGCAGTGACAGCAGGACTTCTTGGTCCCTGGACCCAAACTGACCAGACAGGGAGTGTTTCAGCAACATCAGCCCAGCATCCCTTGGGGCCTGGATAGGAAGTGGCACTCTAAGCCCAGCATCCAGAGTGCTAATTCCTGGAGTGTCACAACCTGAATGTCAGCTCCTCTCTCCCCTGCCTGACACAGAACGTCGTACAACGAACTGGTCAAAAATCAGACAGAGTTGGAAGCCCCGTTCTGCTATTTACCAGCAGTGTGACCTTAGACATGTCACCTGCTGTGATTTTATTATCTGGCTGGCCAGTGTCCCCTCGGCTTCTCTTTTTCTGATCAGACATATAAGTTCCTCAGTCTCTGTAAACTGTCTAATGACTGGTGGCAGAGAGAAGATCCATAGATGGCTGTTCATGCTGAGGCGTGACCAACACCTGCTCCCAAATGGGGCTCTTCTTGTATACCCTGCTCTGGGGACCCAAGGACATTTTCAGTTCTCAAGAGGTTTGCATTTCTGGAGCTGAAGGTGACAGCTGCTCACCACACCACCACCACCACCACCACCCCCACCACCCCCCCACCCCCCACCCCGCCTTCTTGTCAAGAGTCTCCAGGGAGGGCGTCTCTGTATGGTGAGTGAGGGACAGGACAAAGGGAGCTGAAGGTCTTAGGAGATGCTGAAGCTCTGTCTCCGAGGCTACCAGCTTTCCTGAGGGGCCATTAACAAATAAAGTTGTAATATATTTAAAGGGTGCAACACAATGATTTGATATGTATACATTGTGAAACGATCTCTACCATCAAGTTAATTAACACATCCACCACCTCACATAGTTCCTTTTTTTCTCTTATCCTCGGGAGAATGCTGAAGATGTACTGACAGCAAATTTCAAGTACACAGCACAATATTATTAACCGTAGACACCGTGCTGTGTCTTAGATCCTCTGGGCTTATCCACCTTCTAACTGGAAGGTTACACACTTTGGACAACCTGTGCCTGTTTCCCCCACCTCCCAGCCCCCCGGCAACCCCCACACCGCTCTCTGTTTCTAGGAATTTGACTTTTTACATTGAAACTAGTTTCAAAGGCCAATCTCAGAACAGAAAGTACTAGGAAGGAATGAGAAATCTGAGACAAAATATCAACCGATTAAAACTCACCGGGCCAGGTTAAGAAGCCAAGTATAGAATCTGAATTTTGAAGGGCACCTGGTGGCTCAGTTGGTTGGGGGTCTGACTTTGGCTCAGGTCATGATCTCATGGTTCATGAGTTCTAGCCCCATGTCAGGCTCTGTGCTGATGGCCCAGAACCTGGAGCCTGCTTTGGATTCTGTCTCCCCCTCTCTCTGCCCCTTCCTACTCATGCTCCGTTTCTGTCTCTCAAAAATGAATAAATGTTAAAAAAATTTTTTTAAAGAATCTGAATTTTGAAATTTTCTATTAGAAATCTTGTCCTGCTCTGGAACTTAGGCTCTATTTGAGTACATCCCTTCTCTAGTCTAAGAACATGACTACAAAGGAAATGGGATGGCAGGTGCATATACTAGAAAAAAAGTTTTATTTGGGGTTCCTCTTTATCTGGACTCAGGACAGTACCCAAATTCCTGTTTGACAACGTCGTCATAAACATGTTACAATCAATTACACGACTTTGCTTCACATCACATTTTAATTTGGGAAGACGTGGGAGACATCCTTGTTTCTTGAGGAGATTTTCAAATTGGTCTAAACTCACTGCAAATACATTGACAAACTCAGAGCGGGTTAGTTATGTGTATTCTAAACTCATCCTCTTTTTTTTTTTTTTTTCCATTTCTGAGGATGGCTTTCTAATCTTGTCTCCAACATCTAAAGGATATTTTAAGTCAATTGGGAGGCGGAATAAGCCATACAGTATTGGTTTACTTTATACTTTGGATTTTTAAATAAGTGTAAGGAATTATGAGACTATTTAAAATGTTTAATTCTGCCTCTTATGCCCTGATTAAAGCAGTTGTTCGAGAGGTTAGTCAAGACAGGCGCTCAGACAGCAGGTGGAAGGCAGGACAGAGTCCTGAAAACCCAGAGTGAGAAAGCCTGGCCCAGGGACTGTAAAATCCAAATTAATGAGCAAAGCTACATAAACAACAAAGAGCTGGAAACAGGTAGGAAGGTCAAAAGCAAACAGGCCAGAGATGAAGATAAACCTAGGATTAATTACAAATGAATTAAACCTACCAGCTCAAATTAAACAGCCAATTTTGCATTTGACATTTACGAGTATTCTTGTTAGTTACAATTTTTTATTGGTACGTGTGTGTCTGTGTCTATGTTATCAGAATGTTTCATTTGTATTTTTTTCAATGTTCATTTGGAAACTTCTTTTTCTTAAAAAAAAAAAAAAGGACGTTTTAAAAAAATTCTTGTGGCATTTCCTGTCTCTAGAGCTGGTTTTGCAAGCCCTGGGGGGGGCGGGGGGGAGGGGAAATTGTTCTTCCATCCTGGTCTGCATCAGAATCCCTGGGAGACCCTGAGGCAACACGGCTGGGCATCTGCACTTTCTAGAGCTATTCGGTGAGTCTGAGGATCACTAAAACTTGGGAATTGTCTCCCCCACACAACAGCTCCCTCCATGCCTGTAAGGGATGTGAGTAACCACTACTTAGTGCTTTACCTCTCTCACTTCTCTCCTTCGTTCATACTTGGGAGCCCATTAAAATAGAAGGAAAGTTATATGATCGGTAAGAACCCCTTGAGATAGTTTTCCTACCTTCAAGTTACAGATTATCTGGAGAACCTAGTAACAAGAAAGCATATCCACGGAAATGTTATCACTAACACTGGGTAACCCTGGATGGGAGCGAAGGCGGGGGGCGTCGTATTTTGGCATACAGCTGGGAGGTCAGACTTGTGAGGGCTTGATGGCCAGGAGAGGCTCTATAATGAAAATGAGTCTTGAAGGGAGTGCTAAAGGATGGAACTTGGAGACATGTTGCAGGGTAAGGGAAGGCTACAACGTGGGGGTGCTAGGCAATTATCAGGTTTCCTCTCTCTGCAGTAGTTAAGATGTTAATTACAAGTTGCCTTTGGCCCCCACAGGCACTATCTAGTTAAAGCTCAAAGAGGAGGAATTTTTTTTTTTACAAGAGTCCATAAAATTGAGTACCAACTTAATTTTTATTCATTGTGAATCAATGCAGAAACCAGAATAGACCTAACACATTGTTGCGGAGTGTGTTTTGGAATCAAGACACATTCTTGGCTGAAATTGGAAAGGTGATAAAGCTAAAGAAAAAGCCACAGGTCTCCAATCCCACTTTGGTTACAGTTCTGCCCCCCTCCCCCACCCCCCATCTCCCGACAGGACCGTCTCCAGGAATAGGAAGTCAGCAAAACCCAGCATGATGGATGTAGGGTTAATCACATTTCTGGGTTCAATAGAGGGTATATACAGTCCCACCCCTAAACCTGGGTAACTGGGCCTCTGCCATTGGCTAGTTTAGAGACCCCTGATGCCCTCTCCTCCTCCTAGGGATGCCCCGCCCCCCACAGAGTAAAGCCTAGGACACATGCCCACCAGGAGTCTTTGACCTCCCTTTCAGACAACAGTCTGGGTATCTATTCTCCGTTGCTGACCCAAAGCCATCTTATGCACACGATGATGACACATATGCAACTCTAGAATGCCAATTCTGAGATGAATCATGGGGGGCTTGATGGATAAGACAGAGGGAAGTAGAAAAGGAGAAAGAGAAAGGAAATTTCTTAGAAAGAAAATCTAGAACAATGGATGAGGAAGCATAGAGAACACATTGCAATGGGCAACCAGGAAAACAACAATTGAAGGAAATAGCTCTGTGTGAGAGAGTCTAAGAAAAAAGGGAATGATGAGGGAGACAGGGGCTAGGGGACAGGGCCTTGGTGGAATTTAACAGAGACCACAGACACAGGAGAAAATGTTCAAGAGGACCTAAATGGACTCTAGAAGGGCAGATAACCTGCTTATAAATAAGGACCTGATATCCAGAAGAAGGACCCAGTGACTCAAGGATCGAAGTTGGCCACGGTGTATAAAAGTCCATCTTGCACGTTAAACGTGGTCAAGCTACATTTAATGACTCAGCCGAGTGCTTGTGGTTTACCTATTTCTTTTTATTTTTTTATTTTTTAATGTTTATTTTTGAGAGAGAGAAAGAGAGAGAAAGTATAAGTGGGGAAGGGACAGAGAGAGAGGGAGACACAGAATCTGAAGCAGGCTCCAGGCTCCAAGATGTCAGTACAGAGCCCAGTGTGGGCTTGAACCCACAAACCGTGAGATCAAACCTGAGCTGAAGTCAGACACTTAACCTACTGAGCCACCCAGGTGCCCCTGGTTTACCTATTTCTATCTGCATACACCTATAAATCTGGAACTCCTCTCACTGGAAGGAAAGAGTTTGTGCGAAGACCAGCTGGTTGGACAGGACTGTGCATTTGAACCATGAGGGAGCCACGGTGGAGAACGGGGCCACAATCCCAAAGTTAAAATCTAAAAATGAAAACAACTCAACATCTCTGGAGGAGCCAAGATGGGGGAAGCATGGAAGTTTCGTTTGTTTGTTTTTTTTTTTTGCATCTCACATCCATGAAATACAACCAGACCAACACTAAACCATCCTGCACATCTAGAAAACTGATTTGAGGATTAACACAACAATCTGCACAACCTGAACCACAGAACTCAGCAGGTATGCGGCGCAGAGAAAGCACCCTCCCCCAAAAGCAGCTGGAGAGAAAGTGGAAAAGTGGAAACAGCTGCAGGGACTGAACTAAAAAGGGAGAAAGGAGAGGGCTTAAATTCCATTAAGACTCTACAAATGGGGAGCGCAGAGTCTGAAATTCTGCAGTTCGATACCTGGAGGTGCTCTGGTAGGAAGGGCGAATCCACAGGAGCAGAGTGGGGTCCAGGAAGTTCTTGGGCCACACGGGGAGAATCGGTTCCCCTGATGGAAGAACATTCGGTAGAGGCTGTGTGGCCCCCGGTCCCAGCAGACCCCAGAGAACGGCCACATTCGCTGGTGCTGGAACAAGGTCGTTAAGGGGGAAGTCTGGTGCCAGATGTGTGTTGTGATTTTCCATAATCCCTGAAATGCTGCTGCCACACAATTGTGTGAACTTTTTCTGGGGCGGGCTGGCGCCCGGCCGCAGTCCCTGGGCACCGGCAGCAGCACAGTCCCTCGAACATCTCCGAGTGAAGCCGGCACCCGGCCACTGCTGGGTGAGACCCTCCCGTAGAGGACCTGAGCAGGTCAAAGCCGCGGTACCTCAGAAGCGAGGGGTCGGGAAACACAGCTGCATCTGAGATAAAACTCAGGAGGGAGGCGCCGCCTGGCAACCTGACGGCTTGGTCACGGACAGTGTAAAAGCAGGAGTGGACGGAAGCCAGAGACAAAGGACAGGTGCGTGATTGCTGCTCGGGGAGAGCAGAGTACAAATACTGGGTAGTTATGCGACACCATTTTCACCCCTCCTGCGCATGCGCATACACACCTACAAGCTCCACAACATTCCACCCCAGTAAGCTAAGCAGCACCATCTAGTGGAGAATGGGGCCATTACACTAAGCCCCGCCCAAATAGGCCAAACTGGCCCCTCAGTAACACCACAAATCTCTCCGCCTGCTTAGTGTACAGGCTATAAAGTGCTTCATAGTTTGACCTCCAGGGGAAACCAATGTAATTTCAATCGTATTTCAGTCTGTTTGCTGGTGCATGTATTCAATTTTCTTTTTTTCTTTCCCCTTTTTTGTTTCTTTTCTTTTTCTTGAACACAGAAAGAGAAAAAATCTATTTTTATTTTCAATTTTTATCAAAATATTATTCTTTACTTTTTCTACTATATATTTTACTTTTTTGCAAGATTTTCAAATTCGATTTTACTTCCATCATTTCATTTTATTCTATTTCATTGTATTCATTTTCTCAAATTTTCAAACGTTTTCCTTTTTTCCCCTTTTCTCTAATCTATCAAGCTCTTTTAAATAACCAGAGCAAAACACACCTAGAATCTGCATCATTTATTTGGTGTGTGTGTGTGTGTGTGTGTGTGTGTGTGTGTGTGTGTGTTGTTTGTATTTTTTTTAATTTTTTATGTTTTATTTATTCTTGAGAGAGAGAAAGAGAGTATGAGCAGGGGAGGAGCAGAGCAAGAGAGGGACACAGAGTCCAAAGCAGGCTTCAGGCTTCAAAATGATGAAATGGAGGAATTCATCCCCCAAAAAGAGAAGGAAGAAACGACAGCCAGGGACTTAACCAACACAGAAACAATCAAGATGTCTGAATCAGAATTTAGAATCACGATAATAAGAATACTAGCTGGGGTCAAAAATAGGTTAGAATCCCTCTCTGCGGAGATAAAAGAAGTAAAAACTAGTCAGGATGAAATAAAAAATGCTATAACTGAGCTGTAATCTCAAATGCATACCATGGCAGCAAGGATGGATCAGGCAGAACTGCAAATCAGCAATATAGAGGACAAACTTATGGAGCATAATGAAGCAAAAACAAAGAGGGAGACTAAAGCAAAAGAGCAGAGAATTAGAAGAGCAAAAGAATTAGAGAAATCAGTGACTCATTAAAAAGGAACAACATCAGAATCATAGGGGTCCCAGAAGAGGAAGAGAGAGAAAAAGGGGTAGAAGGGTTATGTGAGCAAATCATAGCAGAAAACTTTCCAAACCTGGGGAAAGACACAGACATCAAAATCCAGGAAGCACAAAGGACTCCCATTAGATTCAACAAAAAACTGACCATCAACAAGGCATATCATAGTCAAATTCACAAAATAATCAGGCAAGGAAAGAATCATGAAAGCAGCAAGGGAAAAAAAGTCCTTAACCTACAAGGGAAGATACATCAGGTTTGCAGCAGACCTATCTACAGAAACTTGGCAGGCCAGAAAGGAGTGGCAGGATATATTCAATGTGCTGAATCAGAAAAATATACAGCCAAGAATTCTTTATCCAGCAAGGCTGTCATTCAAAATAGAAGGAGAGATTCAAAGTTTCCCAGACAAACAAAAATTAAAGGAGTTCATGACCACTAACAAGCCTTGCAAGAAATTTTAAGGGGGACTCTCTGAGGGGAGAAAAGACAGAAAAAAAAGCAACAAAGACTAGAAAGGACCAGAGAACACCACCAGAAACTCCAACTCTACAAGAAACATAATGGCAATAAACTCATATCTTTCAGTACTCATTCTAAATGTCAATGGACTAAATGCTCCAATCAAAAGACATAGGGTAACAGAATGGGTAAGAAAACAAGATCCATCTATATGCTGTTTACAAGAGACCCACTTGAGACCTAAAGACACCTTCAGATTTAAAGTAAAGGGATGGAGAACCATCTATCATGCTAATGGTCAACAAAAGAAAGCTGGAGTAGCCATACTTACATCAGAAAATCTAGACTTCAAAATAAAGACTGTAACAAGAGATGAAGAAGGGCATTATATCATACTTAAGGGGTCTATCCACCAAGAAGACCTAACAATTGTAAACACTTATGCTCCAAATGTGGCAGCACCCAAATATATAAGTCAATTAATCACAAACATAAAGAAACTCATTGATAATAATACCATAAAAATAGGGGACTTCAACACCCCACTTACAACAATGGACAGATCAACTAAACAGAAAATCAACAAGGAAACAATGGCTTTGAATGACACACTGGGCCAGATGGACTTAACAGATATCTTCAGAACATTTCATCCTAAAGCAGCAGAATACACATTCTTCTCCAGTGCACATGGAACGTTCTCCAGAGTAGATCACATACTGGGACACAAATCAGGCCTCAACAAGTACAAAAAGATAGAGATCATACCGTACATATTTTCAGACCACAACACTATGAAACTCAAAATCAACCACCAGAAAAAATTTGGAAAGATAGCAATTACTTGGAGACTAAAGAACATCCTTCTAAAGAATGGATGTGCTAACCAAGAAGTTAAAGAGGAAATTAAAAAGTACATGGAAGCTAGTGAAAATGATAACACCACAGCCCCAAACCTCTGGGACACAGCAAAGGTGGTGATAAGAGGGAAGTATATTGCAATTCAGGCCTTCCTAAAGAAGGAAGAAAGGTCTCAGATACACAACCTAACCTTACACCTTAAAGATCTGGAAAAAGAACGGCAAATAAAACCCAAAACCAGCAGAAGACAGGAAATAATAAAGATTAGAGCAGAAATCAATGCTAAAAAAAAAAAAAAAAACAGTAGAACAGATCGATGAAACCAGAAGCTGGTTCTTTGACAGAATTAACAAAATTTATAAACCACTAGCCAGTTTGATCAAAAAGAAAAAGGAAAGGACCCAAATAAATAAAATCAAGAATGAAAGAGGAGAGGTCACAACCAACACAGCAGAAATACAAACAATAAGAGAATATTATGAGCAATTATATGATAATAAAATGGGTAATCTGGAAGAAATGGACAAATTCCTAGAAACATAGAAACTACCAAAACTGAAACAGGAATGAATAGAAAATTTGAACAGACCCATCACCAGTAAAGAAATCGAATTAGTAATAAAAAATCTGCCAAAAAACAAGAGTCCAGGGCCAGATGGCTTTCCAGGGGAATTTTACCAAACATTTAAGGAAGAGTTAACACCTATTGTCTTGAAGCTGTTCCAAAGAATAGAAATGGAAGGAAAACTTCCAAACTCTTTCTATGAAGCTAGCATTACCTTGATTCAAAACCAGACAGAGACCCCACTAAAAAGAACTATAGACCAATTTCCATGATGAATGCAAAAATTTCCATGATAGATGAAAAAATCCTCAACAAGGTATTAGCCAACCATATCCAACAATACATTAAAAAAATTATTCACCACGACCAAGTGGGATTTATACCTGGGATGCAGGGTTGGTTCAATATCTGCAAAACAATCAATGTGATACATCACATCAATAAAAGAAAGGACAAGAACCACATGATCCGCTCAATAGATGCAGAGAAAGCATTTGACAAAATACAGCATTCTTTCTTGATAAAAACTCTGGAGAAAGTAGGGATAGAAGGATCATACCTCAAGATCATAAAAGCCATGTATGAAAGACCCAACACTAATACCATCCTCAATGAGGAAAAACTGAGAGATTTCCCTCCAAGGTCAGGGACAAGAAATGGATGTCCATTCTCACCACTGTTATTCAACATAGTATTGGAAGTCTTAGCCTCAGCAATCAGACAGCACAAAGAAATAAAAGGCATCCAAATCGGCCAGGAAGAGGTCAAATTTTCACTCTTTGCTGATGACATGATACTCTATATGGAAAACCCAAAAGATTCCACCAAAAAACTGCTAGAACTGACCCATGAATTCAGCAAAGTGGCAGGATATAAAATCAATGCACAGAAATCGGTTGCATTCCTATACACCAACAATGAAACAACAGAAAGAGAAATCAAGGAATCGATCCCATTTAAAATTGCACCAAAACCCATAAAATACCTAGGAATAAATCTAACTAAAGAGGTGAAAAATCTATACACTGAAAACTATAGAAAGTTTATGAAAGAAATTGAAGAAGACACAAAATAATGGAAAAATATTCCATGCACCTGGATAGGAAGAACAAATATTGTTAAAATGTCAGTACTACCCAAAGCAATCTCCATATTCAATGCAATCCCTAAAAATAACACCATCATTCTTCACAGAACTAGAACAAAAAATCTTAAAATTTGTATGGAACCCAAATAGCCAAAGCAATCTTGAAAAAGAAAACCAAAGTAGTTGGCATCACAATCCCAGAGTTCAAGCTGTATTACAAAACTGTAATCATCGGGGCGCCTGGGTGGCTCAGTCGGTTAAGCGGCCGACTTCGGCTCGGGTCATGATCTCGCAGTCCGTGAGTTCGAGCCCTGTGTCAGGCTCTGTGCCGACAGCTCAGAGCCTGGCACCTGTTTCGGATTCTGTGTCTCCCTCTCTCTGATCCTCCCCCATTCATACTCTGTCTCTCTCTGTCTCAAAAATAAATAAACGTTAAAAAAAAAACTGTAATCATCAAGACAGCATGGTACTGGCATAAGAACAGATGCTCAGATCAGTGGAACAGAATAGAGAACCCAGAAATGGACCCACAAATGTATGGCCAACTAACCTTTGACAAAGCAGGAAAGAATATCCAATGGAATAAAGACAGTTACTTCAGCAAGTGGTGCTGGGAAAACTGGAGAGTGACATGCAGAAAAATGAACCTGGGCCACTTTCCTACACCATACACAAAAATCAACTCAAAATGGATGAAAGACCTAAATGCAAGACAGGAAGCCATCAAAATCTTCCAGGAGAAAGCAGGCAAAAACCTCTTTGACCTTGGCTGCAGCAACTTCTTACTCAACATGTCTCTGGAGGCAAGGGAAACAAAAGCAAAAAATGAACTACTGGGGCCTCATCAAAATAAAAAGCTTCTGCACAACGAAGGAAACAATCAGCAAAACTAAAGGCAACCAACAGAATGGAAGAAGATATTTGCAAACGACGTATCAGATAAAGGGTTCATATCCAAAATCTATAAAGAATTTCTCAAACTCAGCACCCAAAAAACAAATGATCCAGTGAAGAAATGAGCAAAAGACATGAACAGACACTTCTCCAAGGAAGAAAGACCCTTCTCCATCCAGATGGCCAACTGACGCATGAAAAAATGCTCAACATCACTCATCATCAAGGAAATACAAATCAAAACCACAATGAGATATCACCTCACACCTGTCAGAATGGCTAACATTAACAACTCAGGCAACAACAGATGTTGGTGAGGATGAGGAGAGAGAGGATCTCTTTTGTATTGTTGGTGGGAATGCAAACTGGTGAAGCCACTCTGGAAAATAGTATGGAGGTTCCTCAAAAAATTAAAAATAGAACTACCCTACAACCCAGCAATTGCACTACTAGATATTTATCCAAGGGATACAGTTGTGCTGTTTCGAAGGGGCACATGCACCCCAATGTTTATAGAAGCACTATCGACAATAGCCAAAGTATGGAAGGAGCCCAAATGTCCATCCATCGATGGATGAATGGATAAAGAATATGTGGTATACACACACACACACACACACACACACAATGGAGTATTACTCAGCAATCAAAAAGAATGAAATCTTGCCATTTGCAACAACGTGGATGAAACTGGAGGATATTATGCTAAGCAAAATTAGTCAGTCAGAGAAAGACAAATATCATATGACTTCACTCATGTGGAATTTAAGATACAAAACAGATGAACATACAGGAAGGCAAGTAAAAATAATATAAAAACAGGGAGGGGGACAAAACAGAAGAGACTCTTAAATATAGAGAACAAACAGAGGGTTGCTGGAGGGGTTGTGGGAGGGGGAATGGGCTAAATGGGTAAGGGGCACCAAGGAATCTACTCCTGAAATCATTGTTGCACTATATGCTAACTAACTTGAATGTAAATTAAAAAATAAATTAAGCAACAATTTTAAAAAAATAATAAAAATGAAAACAACTCTCTGGCTTCCTGCAGGTGGAGGTGATAGAAGTGGCCAAAGGGCACCATCAGTTGCTGCCAGACACCCTGTGCTTTTATGCATACTTTTATTTATCTACATTACATGATGGTTGGGGGAAAGGAGTGGTTTCATTTTGTTTTAGAACTCCCCACCTTCACCTTGGGTTAACCAAAGACACCTCGGATATAATAAAACGAGCACTGGAATTCATAAAACTGTACATGTGGGATGCGATGTACCAAAGCTAGAGAGATGGATTAATATACAAATCACAGAAGACGTGAAAAGTGAGGAACAAAGAGAAATAGTTGAAGAGCGTCCTTGGAGAGAAGAAAATTTAGGTGGAAAAAAAGACAGAAACAAAAGCAGTTAGGTTTTTTTTAATGGAAGGAAGGAAGGAAGGAAGGAAGGAAGGAAGGAAGGAAGAAGGAAGGAAGGAAGGAAGGAGGAAGGAAGGAAGGAGGAAGGAAGGAAGAGGGAAGGAAGGAGGGAAGGAAGGAGGGAAGGAAGGAAGGAAGGAAGGAAGGAAGGAAGGAAGGAAGGGAAGAAGGAAGAGAGGGAGGAAGGAGGGAGGGAGGAAGGAAAGGGGAGAGAGAGGCAGGGAGGGAGGGAAATGAGTGGGTAGGTAAATAGGGAATAGAGCAAGGCAGAAGGAAAATAAATGTTCTCTGAGTAAAAATATCCTCATCCACATGAAAACAAGGGTATTTTCTGCATTTCATTCAACCTCTTTGTTGGTTGTTGTTTGGTTTTAAAAAGCAGCAGGGAATGTCAAACAGCTGTTTTTACAGCTTCTGTCACTTTGTCGAAGCCAGCCTATGCAGTCTGACGGCCGGGCACACCCAGACAGCAGTGCGGGTGGCGGTGGCGAGGCGCTCTGTGAGCAGATGGGCCGGGTCTGCAGGCGGCGTGGCAAGAGACGGTGCCTGGCCCCCGCTGCGCTCCTCAGAGCTGGGACCAGGACCCCTGGGAATGCTGCTGGAGAGAGATAAGCAAACACTGGAGGCAGTATTTCTCTTTCCTGATTGGGAAAAAAAAAAAAAAAAAAAAAAAAAGCACCTAAGGATAATCTTCCCTCAGTGGAAACAGCACAAAAGCATAAAACCGCAAGTCAGGTAATACGGACTTAGGGCCCAACTCTACCATTTCTGAGCTATATGATCTTAGGCTGGTTCTATCACCTCGGAGAGTCTCAGTTTTCCCCATTGATAAAATGGGGATAATACTTCACAGGGTTCTCCTGAGGATTAAATAAGGCAATCACATGGCATAAAGCCTAGAATATAGTAGGCAGTCAATGAGCATGTTAAAACCCCATTTGGTTCAAAAGAAAGAGAGAGAGAAATAGAGAGAGAGATGATACGGATACAGAGACAGATCAATAGAGAGAAAGATGGTAAAGACACAGAGAGAGACTAGGGTCCAAGAAAGTCCTCCAAAGGAATGTTTGGTTTCTTTTTTTTTTTTTTTTAATGCTTATTTATTTTTGAGAGAGAGACGGAGAGAGAGCACGAGCAGGGGAGAGGCAGAGAGAGAGGGGGACAGAGGGTCCGAATTGGGCTCTGCTCTGACAGCAGAAAGCACAATGTGGGGCTCAAACTTATGAACCACGAGATTACAACCTGATCTAAGGTCAGATGCTTAATCGACTGAGCCATGCAGGTGCCCCAGGAATGTTTGGTCTCTGATAAATGTGGGAAGGGACTTCTCACACTCCCTCTTCTCCTCCCACTGTCTGCCAATATCGAGCCCATTTGGAAATCACAGATGTGGATTCTCCTGTCTACCTCCCCTCCCAAATAAACCCTCCAGCAGCATCAGTATTAACCCTGTCAAGCCGGATAGAGCTCTCCATCATGGCAGGGGACCCCCAGGATGGTGGCCTGCTCCCTCCTGAGAGTCGCTGTGCAACTTCATGGTGCGTCTGTTGGGGCACAAGTGGGCGGCAAGAGACAAAAGCACCAGATGATAAGGGAGGAGAACAGTGGGTCAAAGGTGAGGTCAAGGTGATAGTCAAAGGTCAGGAGTAGGGGTCATCTAAGCAGCCCTTCACAGGGCTCCTACCAGCTAGTCAGCAGCCTTGTCTCCATCATTCTCATCCCGGAAGACAATGAGTGTCCCCCGGGGGCTTGGCAGGTTACCCAGTTCTGCCCCCTTCACTGACACTGTGTCCGGTGGGCTGAAAGCACACACTTGGCCTGCTTCAGGGATGCCTTGGGAGCCTGCTCCCACCGCCACCTTCACTTGGGCCCATCCCTAACACTTACAGAGCCAAGAGCAAGAGAGTTCAATGTTATAAATCGAGCTAACAAACTGTGAGATAGAAAACATACTCTACCCTTGACAAATGCACCGTCATAAGCCTGGAAGGTTTCCATTTAAATTCTCCATCTCCTTGGAGCTCTGCTCTGGCACACAGAGCTGTGGGGAGAGATGACTTCTAGCCCCCAGCCTGATCCCCACCTCTTCCCACCCTGGGTTCTGTCTCACTCTTCAGGGACCCTGCACACACACGTGTACTTCCAGCCCGCATGTCTAAGCTCTGTCCACACCCCCCAGTGACACAGGCCATCTTTAAAGGGTGTGCTGGGATGGACGCCTACACAGACACTAGGACCAGCTTAGGGCCATTTGAGCAGGGAATTGCAAGTTCCTGGTTACCTGAATTATGGGGTAGAGAGGGGGTCACAGGCCTTGGATGGGCATATTCTCTTGGCCCCAAGGATACCTTGCCCTTTGGGGAGGGTTATGGCTGGAAGAGGGCCAGAGTGGGACCCTCTGAAGTGCAGGGTCTAGAGCAGAGGCCCATCTTGCTCAAAACATCCTGTACCTTCATCAGCATCATGACGCATACCAAACAGCGGGCCCATTCCCCCCAAAGGCAATGTAAGAGAACATCTCCCTTGGGTTTGCTCCCCGCCTGGGCTCTCACCGCAGCCTCCCAGCCACGCTCCTGCCAGCTCCAGCCAGACTCTCTGAGTCCAAAGCTCCTTTGGGAAGAGACTGCAGGGGCGGAGAAAGGGAGAGCCAGGCTGGAGACTGAGGCAGCTGGAGCAGAGCTAGGACTCCTGGGGCAGGTCCCATTGTTAAGCAGGCCCCCCACCAGATTTAATGGAGCGTTTCTGCTGTGCTTTTCACAGTGTTGTGGCTCTTAATAGGCTCCCCCAGCAAGCCACCCTGGGCCCACGCTGTCTCTGAGCAGCTGCTGTGCTGAGCGAGGGAGCGGGCGGCTCTCCTTTGCAGACCACGTGCCTGTCGCCTTCTCAGGAAGCCATCACAGCACATCCTGGAACAGGCTCCCAAGGAGGCATCACAGTTTAGTGCAATTCGTCAACTTCACAGCTGCTGCTTGGGAGGGTGCGGGTCTGGGAAAGCAAGCACCAAGCCGCTCAGGGTTCAGGAATGGGGAGCATTCCCAGGCCCCAGAAAGAGTGGGCAAGGCTCTAGAAAGACTCAGACTTCACCTCCAGCCTGTCAAAGGCCAGGGGCTTCCCCAGAGGTGGTCGGCCTCGGCCCTCTCCTGGCCCCAATGACACTGGGAGCCTGGAAAGTTGGGGAGAGAGTGGATTTGGGGCTGCCTGCATCATCCACTGGGTGTACGATCTACGGCAAGTTACATCACACCTCTAAGCCTCTGTTTGTCTATCTGTAAAATGGAAGTGTAAGTAATTCTTACTCCCAGGCCTGATAGTCAACTCCGGCTGTGCCAGTCAGTAAAATATTGAAATACTTACTTAGTAAAGAGGAGTAGTTCTCAAAGGGTGGTTTCTATACCAGCAGCATCAGCATTGCCTGGTCACTTGTTAGAATGCAGGTTCCTGGGCTCCACCTCAGACCTACTGAATCAGGAACTCCAGAGATGGGGCCTGGTAATCTGTTTTAACAAGCCTTCCAGGTGAGGGGCACCTGGGCGGCTCAGTCAGTTAAACATCCGACTCTTGGTTTGACTCAGGTCATGATCTCATGATTCATGAGTTCCAGCCCCGCATCTGGCTCTACGCTGTTGTGCAGAGCCTGCGTGGGACTCTTTCTTTCTCTCTCTCTCTTCCCCTCTCCCACCCCTCTCTTCCTCTCTCTCTCTCTCTCTCTCTCTCTCTCTCTCTGAGAATAAATAAACTTACCAAATAATAATAATAATAATAATAAGACTTCCAGGTGATTCTAAGGCAGACTAAAGTTTGAGAGCCCCTGATCAAGCCTCCCCCACCTCTGTCCCAACTTTCTCCCCACCATGATCTTCACCCCTTCCCAGGACTGTCCAGACCTCTGCCCAGTCCGGCAACCACAGGGTCAGCACTTAGCACACAGGGGCCTCCAGGCTCCTGTTCCAGCTTCTTCCATTCTGTTTGGGCAATGCCCATGTCATATTAGTTTTTGAATATTTTTCATAACGGCCCTACCAAAAGGTTGTTGTAAAGACTGGGTAAGCGATATCTGTACAGCACTTAGCAGAGCACCTGCCGTGCAGAAAGCACTCGACTGCCAGAAGACGCCCTGATGTTATTCTGAGGACCCTCTGTTAGTCTTTGCAACCTTAGTACACAGCTCTGTCCTGAGCCAACTCCCTTTTCATGTCTTTCTTCTCTCCCTCTGCAGTGAAGAAGCAGCCCACTGCTGACTCCCAGGGGTCACCAGCACTCCCCTGGTCCCAACCCACCTGGGATCAGTACAGAACCTCTGCTTGCCAACCCATGTACCCCATTCCTAAGGAAAGTATGCAGCCTTGAAAAGCCTCTCCCCTAACTCCCGGCAACCACTGATCTTTTCACTGTCTCCATAGCTTTGCCTTTTCCAGAATGTCATATAGTTGGAATCATACAGTACGCAGCCTTTTCAGATTGGCTTCTTTCACTTAGTAATGTGCATTTCAGTTTCCTCCGTGTCCTCTCACAGCTCGATAGCTCATTTCTTTTCAGCGCTGAATAACATTCCTTTGCCTGGATGTGCCGCAGTTTTTGTGTCCATTCACCTACTGAAAGACATCTTGGCTGCGAGTTTTTGGCAATTGTTAATAGAGCTGCTATAAACATCCACGTGCAGGTTTTTGTACGGACATGAGTTTTCAATTTTGGGGGGCACAGACCAAGGAGCACGATTGCTGGATCGCATGGTAAGAGTATGTTTAGTTTTGTAAGTTCTTTCAAACTATCTTCTGAAGTGGCTGCAGCATTTTGCATTCCCACCAGCAATGAGTAAGAGGTCCCACTGTGCCCCACGCTCACCAGCACTTGGTGTTGTCAGTGTTCCCGAGCTGACGCTTCTACCAGGTGCGTAGTTGTATCTCATTGTGGTTTTAATTTGCATTTCCCTGATGACAGGAGATGTGGAGCATCTTTCATAAGCTTATTTGTTTCCTATGTCTTTTACCTGTTTCTTAATCAGGTTGTTCATTTTCTGACTGTTGAGTTTTAAGAGTTCTTTGTGTATTTTATTATTTTTTCTTTTTTTTTAACGTTTTATTTGTTTTTGAAACAGAGAAAGACAGAGCATGAGTGGGAGGAGGGGCAGAGAGAGAGGGAGACACAGAATCGGAAGCAGGCTCCAGGCTCTGAGCTGTCAGCACAGAACCAAACGTGGGGCTCGAACTCACAAACTGTGAGATCATGACCTGAGCCGAAGTTGAACGCTTAACCAACTAAGCCACCCAGGCGCCCCTAGAGTTCTTTGTATATTTTAAATAGCAGTCCTTATCAAGTCTGTCTTTGGCAAATATTTTTCCACCAGTCTGTGGCTTGTTTTCTCATTCTCTTGATGTCAGTTTATGGTTTTTTGGTTCTGTTTTGTTTCAGTAACAAAGAGACAAAGCGTAAAATTAGTAAACATTTAGGGAAAGGTGAGTGTTACAAGATCTCTCAAACAGCCCATAGTGAAAGTTCTCCTGAGGCCCAGGGATACAGGCCAGATGGTTCTAACATGTCCCGTGGCTCCTGTCCCTTATGTCCACTCATCGCCAATGACAAAGCTGTGTCCTTAGATAAGGAACTCCCCAGCCAATCTTCCCCAGAACAATTTTCTGCTTCAATAGACAGATAATCAGTGCTTCTTAACCCCTTTAAATGCCACTGACCTCGTTGAGAATCTGACCAAGGCTCCAGGCCTCTCTCCAGGAAAGTGCACAAACACAGAAGCACACACACAACATGCCAGCTCAGGGGTTCACAGACCTCTGAAGCCCACACAATGCTCAGTGACCTCATGTTAAGAGGTTCTGCTGGCCAGGGAGAACAGAAAGACCTGAGATGTTAAGAATAGTCAAGATGTCAGGGCACCAAGGAGCAAAGTAAAGTCATTTTCGTTTTCAAGCAAACCCCAAGCTCACAGTCCCAATCTTCAGAGCCCCCTAGGCTCTTTCCTTGCCAGTGTCTCGCTCTTTGGAGATCTGGCAAAGAACTGAAGAAGTAATGGTGGCCATAGCTTGGAGAGGTCGTCTACCCCTGGTCACACTGACCTCATGTAACTCTGACCCAAAGCAAATGAGCTGTCTACCCCCCTGCCACCTCTGGTGGCAGTCCTACTCTAGCTGCAGCGACACCGCCCCCATGGTGGTGTCTCCCCTTCACCCCACAAGGCCTTCTAGCTGCTCAGCTGGTGGTCCAGCTGCATGGGGTCTTTGTGGCTTACGGAGGAGGAGGGCTGGGAGCAGGGTGAGGCCAGTGGGGCATTGAGGGTACAAAGTTTAAGAGACTACTCACTCTTAGGACCCTGCAGAGAAGTTCATACGAAGACATCTGGCCACCAGCCCTTCCTGCCTATGGAAACAGGTGGCTGTCAGGAGAATGGAAAACTTATGGCCCAGCTATAATGAGTTGGTTCCCTCCCTGGCATTTCACCAGCTTCAGGCCCACTTTTGGTGACCTTTGAGAGGGAGGGAGGGAGGGTCAGCTCCCCCAAGGAAGAGAGAGCAGGGACCCTTGTTAACAGACACTGGAGGGGCCCAGAACTACAAGGAAAAGGTCTTTCTCTGAGCCCCTGCCTGGGACCAGTGAATGTGCAGTCTTATCTGCAGTGGAGAAATGGAGGCACCGTGCCTTTGTGGGAGCTAAGGGTGGGCACTAGGTTCTGCCCCTCACACAGGGGCGCCTTCCCTGGGAGAGTTTCTCCCAGCACCATTCGCCCACATGCAGCCTCCATGAGCTCACCCAAGCCCTTGTGAAGCATTCACACATATTTGTCTCTAGAAATAGATCACACTGCCCTGCAAACCCAAGTTCTTCCCCTGACTCTTCCCCTGCTTCCCCCTCCCCCAGTCTGTCAGATGCCTAAGGCTTCCCCAGGCTGCCTGGGACTAGGAAATGCCAGCCTATTGCTGGGGAGGTGGGGGGCACCCACCTCACCTTCTTCCCTCTGGCTGTAGTAGCTGAGGAGAGGAGTGAGGTGTTGAAGACAGTAACTGAGAATGGCAGGAGGTGGGGACCATCAACAGCTACTCTGAGGTGTGAAGCTGGTGAACTCCTGCAAGGTCAATAGGATGTGCAATTTGTCCTTAATCTCCTTTCAGAAGTGGGAGTCTTCATCCGCCGGATCCCCCCAGTCCAGGCAATCCAGAAGGCAGCAAGCCCTCAACACAGGGTGAAGCTTCCCCCTTCCCACACCACACACCCCTTGGTGCTTTTCACCATCACCCCGTCACCCAGACTTCATCCCACCTGCCTGTCTCCACTACTGTGTCAGACCTGGAAAAGCGGAGACCACTGAAGGAGGTAGGAGATACATACACAGAGGACATGCTAGAAGTTGAAGGTTTTCCCTAGCCCTCACTACTCAGGGAAGATGATTTCCAGGGTTAGGAGGATAAAGGCAATGAGCCTATAAAAGAGTTGTCCTAGAGAGAATGGTGAGACTATAAATGATGTGATGTCTTCATAACAAGAATCACGTGTCATGCCACTGAAGGCTTCTGGAAAACAGGACAGAAGTCTGGAAAGTCAGCCATGTGGCTTCACGACACAACGCCACTCCCACCTCACTCTGAGACACCACACAAGACATTTTTCCTTCCTGGGCCTCGGGCTCATGGTGTAAATGTGTATTGAGCATCTTCATTATGCCAGGCACTGGGATAAGTATTGGAGATCCAACAAATGACAGCACTTATTACATGCTTTTTACGTATGGGTGCTATTTTAAGCACTTTGCATATACTATCTCATTTAATTCTCACACTGAACTATGAGGTAGACACTGTTATTAGCCTCATCTTACAGATGAGGACACTGAGGTAAAGAGAAATTAAACAACTTGCTCATGGTCACTAGTGTAACAGAATTTGAACCCAGACAGTCTGATCCCAGACCATGCTCTTTTTTTTTTCTTTTAATCTGGATGGCTAGTTTTGTTTTGTTTTGTTTTGTTTTGTTTTGTTTTGTTTTAATTTACATCCAAATTAGCATATAGTGCAACAATGATTTCAGGAGTAGATTCCTTAGTGCCTCTTACCCACTTAGCCCATCCCCCCTCCCACAACCCCTCCAGGAACCCTCAGTTTGTTCTCCATATTTATGAGTCTCTTATGTTTTGTCCCCCTCCCTGTTCCCATATTATTTTTGTTTCCCTTCCCTTATGTTCATCTGTTTTTCCTCTTAAAGTCCTCATATGAGTGAAGTCATATGATTTTTGTCTTTCTCTGACTGACTGATTTTGCTTAGCATAATACCCTCCAGTTCCATCCACGTAGTTGCAAATGGCAAGATTTCGTTCTTTTTGATTGCTGAGTAATACTCCATTGTGTGTGTGTGTATAGATATAGATATAGATGATATAGATATAGATATAGATATAGATATAGATATAGATATAGATATAGATATAGATACCACATCTTCTTTATCCATTCATCCATCAATGGACATTTGGGCTCTTTCCATACTTTGGCTATTGTTGATAGTGATGCTATAAACACGGGGCTGCATGTGTCCCTTCGAAACAGCACACCCGTATCCCTTGGATAAATGCCTAGTAGTGCCATTGCTGGGTCATAGGGTAGTTCTATTTTTAGTTTTTTGAGGAACCTCCGTACCGTTTCCCAGAGTGGCTGCACCAGCTTGCCTTCCCACCAGACCATGCTCTTGTAACTACTACTGTATACTCCCTCTCGAGATAAAACAGATACATCCCCTGCTTCATGAACCTCACAGTCTAATGTGAAATATGGCCCATGGGAAAATCTGGTCCACTGCCTGTTTTTAGAAATAAAGTTTTTTTGGAACACAACCACGTTCATTTGTTTGCCTGTTATGTCTGCTTTCACACTGCAATGGCACCCCAGGGGCAGAAATGAGTGGCTGTCTCACAAAACTTAAAATAGTTGCTATACAGTCCTTTACAGAAAAAGTCTGCCAACTCCTGGTCTAATGAAATAGAACTTTCTTGCCTTTCCTTGGGACATGAGAAGGACACACAGAGGTAATAGTAGGGAAAATACTTTGAGCTCTTCAGTCTAAGATATGAACAACACACATTGGTATATCAGAGTATATCCAGCCTGTCATCCAGCTACTACTCCATCTCCAGAACAATCAGCCAGAATGATGTGGGAGCAGTCTGCTCCCAGTTGTCCCACTGCCACTCGATGTCCTGGGCCCAGAGGATACAGGTGGGGCACCAAGTGGCAAGAGTCATAGCTAGTTACAGTTAGAAGATCCGCATAAAAGGAAGGAAGAGACACATTCTCCGGGGCCCAGACAACGCAAGCAGCATGGGAGAAGTCTCTGCCTTCACCCAGAGGGGTTGCTTACTGATCCATCTAATCATTCTATATTTATTAAGCACCCACTATATACCAGGCCCCAGGATGGGTGCTGTGCTCATAAGGAGTCCCACTATGGATACGAGTCAGACAAAATCACACACTGGACAAGGATTAGACAAAAACCACCATACTGTCCCTTCTAATTCTAGGATGCTTTACTTCCATATTCTCCACTGCAAGGAAGGCCTCCATACTTGGGTCTTCAGTGGTGCACAGGAGAGAATCAAATCTGAAGAAAGCTACTCCGCTAATTTTCTTCCTTCCAGTTTTTTCTTAATTGTACCCCATTCTATTGCAGAGTAGCTTGCTCAGCAAATAGCAATAAATATGGAAATACATGCATACATACATATATATGTATATATATATATATATATATATATATATTATAAGCCCAAGTTCTTTTATTTAGCCTTGATTAAATGGCACCTAATGAATAAATCATTAAATAAAGAAGTTATTGATACAAGTGCTCTGTGGATGCAAACCCAGGGTTAGCATGGGCCTGTGCTTACATGAAGAAGGTTAGAAAATGTTTACATATCAGACACAAAATTTAGGTTAAATCCATACTTTTCTGTATCTTGTCACTAGAAAGTTGAGTTTCCATCTCAGTCTCTTTATGGAAAAAGAAGAAAAGCGTTTTCTATAACATGGAATGGTTTGAGTCCTAAGGACAGTCGATGCATCATCACGAGCCCGTTAAAGTTTGCTGAAGGAGACAACATGTGTTGCAACGTTTGCTGTAGAAAATTGCTCACTTAAAGTTGCTAAGCCGTGTTTATCAAAGGAGGTTGACTTTCCTCGCCAGCCTCGCTATAATTAATCCACCGACTATGACCTCACTGGTCTTGTTATAATTCAGCCAGTGAAAAAGACTCGGTAGAGCCGCTCAAAATTAGGAACAGGACTAAAGGCATTACATTCTGCAAAAAGAAGGAAAAAAAGGGGGGGTGGTATTTTGAAAGTGAAATGAACAAGTGGTTCTAACAGATTAACTTCAAAACAGCATGCAGAATCTGAATTTTCCACAACAGGTGAATTCTCGTGTAAGGAGGCTTAATGAGACTCTGCCTGAAGATTTTTTTCCCTCTCTAATGCCAGCACATGAGCACCTCTTCAGGTCACCGCCTGAGGCTCAGCCACTGCTCAGTCCTACTTCCCTCCGAGTCTGAAGCAAATAGAGAGAGTGCATCTTCTCCACCAGCCACTAGTCAGAGCCCCCCACGCCCCCTACCTTCCCTGCAGCTCAACTTCATGGGAAGACGCTAGGAAGGCTGGCAGGGAGGCTGCTGCCTGGGGAGCTCAGGAGGACTCCAGCTGTGCTCCCGCCCCAGCCCAGAGCCTCCCCGAGCCAGAGACCTGCCACTGGAGAAGCAACTTGCTTTTTAATGCATCTTCTCCTCCCAATCAGGATCAGAGAAGTGATGCTGTTGACGAGAGCTTTTGGGGTTAGACACAAACACTGACGGAATGACCGTTGGAAAAAGACAGATATGGTGTCATGCTCGTGTCTCTCAGGGGAGCTGGCTAGATGGCCGCAGCAGGGCTGGCTGAAAACCATGCGGTAGTATCCATTCCGGCCTCCCAGGTCAGGCATATCCAGACTGGAAGGGGTGGCTGTTCTCCTCGAAACACCCTGCACACGTCCCAAGAAGCAGCTTCTAGGTTCTAGTGGAACATATGGCTTGTGCAGCTCCTGGAGGAGACTCACAGTGGGGCTAGGTTTGGAATGATCAATTGCTCGACTGAAAATAGTGTAAACTGTTCTTAATTTCTGCGCTAAGCTAAACTAAGAACCAGACAGGTACCAAAGAAGTATCGAATCCTCACAGACTCTCAGGCACTGAAGACATCCAGACCACCCCCACCCCCCCGCCAGGGCAGTCAACCACCCTCCCTCCCCACAGTGAGAATGGCCAACGCAAGACGAAAACCTCCAGGGAGGCAACGTCTACCTCATTCTCCTTGTCCTTCCCTTCCTTTCCATGTTTGGCCTTCTCAGCTTCTTCTTCCCTCCTTTTCTTCCTCTCCCCTCACCCCTTCTCCCCTTCCTTCGCCCCAACATCCACCCCTCCCCCTCCCCATTTCCTTTTCCCCCCGGCAACCTCTACCTGTTGACTGACCCTGGCATCCTCTATCTGTTGGCCTGAGGCCTCACATGCTCACAGAAAAGAGTTTCTCGCAAACTCAGAAGACAGACATGCTAATGAGAAGGGCCAACACCATGAGGGATCCCAGGACAGAACTAGGGGCTCATTTTTCTCAGCCTGACCTGGAGGACAAGATTGTATTGTATCCTGTTGTGAAGGCTGCAAGGGGCAGTGTCAAGGACATAGTCCCTAAGTCAGAGAGACTGGGGTCCGAATGCTGGCTCTAATAATTTCTAGCTCTGTGATCCTCCCTGTGCCTCAGTTTCTTCATCTGTAAGAGTGGGAAGATTAATACCTATCTCAGAGCTGTTGTAAGGATTCAAAGAAGTAATGTAAAGTATGTGCCCCATGACAGGTGATCAATAAAGTGAGTCCTATCCCTTTTCCTTTCCTCTCCTTTATGTAAGTCAGGACTATGTCTCCCTGATTATTCATGACTTTCTTGCAAGATCAGTTCAGGAGACTGTCCGGACCCATCCATATTATATACTTCACTACACCCTCCCAGATTGTAGGACGAGTCAACATCTGCAGACTGTTCCATGTCTTCTATCAGGCACCTGCTGGGCCAGGTCAGAAGACCATGGTTAAGAGTCAAGCAAGATCAGCCTCTGAGAGCAGCCATATATGAAAGGAACAGGGTTCTAGGTGGCTCATGTGGTCAACAAGGTCCCCAGGAGCCTGTTGACAATGGATTCAATTTCACCTCCCTTTTTTAGCCCTGGAGTGCTCAGCCCTCAAGCAGCTGATGCCGAGACAGCTGGTTCACATCATGTCCCCCTGTGTTGGCTACTTCCTCCCAGAGCCTGTTTAGAGATGGGCTTGCTCCTCTGAGCATGGTAGTCAATCAGGACTTCCCTCTCTGCACAGAATTCCACCCCTGATACCAGGCATGCACACCTCCATGCAGTCAGACCACTGGATATTTTCTAAGGGTCTCCCCCTGGGCCCCTCTCCATCCTCAAGAAGAGGCAGGGCTATATAGAGTCTGGGGGGAAATACATAGCTGTGCACTCAAAGGGTTTTCTAGAATAAAAGCCATGATAATAGCCAGTAACATTAGTATAACACTTCGAAGTTTCTGCAGAACTTTTATCCATTTACACCCTGTCAAAAAGCACACTAACTGCTATAATGAATGATCCAAAATTTCAGTGGCTTTAACATCATAAAAGTATTTCTTGTTCTCACTACAGTTGCATGCAGGGGCAGAAAGGAGGGGAAACTCCATCTTGCATAGACACTGGGGAACCAGCCTCCTTTCATTCTATGGCACTGCCCTCCCCTAGAGCCTCCAGGTCCTCCAGTTCTAGAGCTGAGACAAGGAAAGAGAGAGTATGCGAGATCCTGTAGGAGGTTTCTATGGGCCCAGCCTGCACGTGGGCAGGGTTCCACCCTCACTCAGGGCCAGATCTCAGTCAACATGGTCCATATACTTCAGGGGAGGAAAGGAGACAGGACTTGGTAAACAGCACACCGTCTTTGCTATAAAACCATGAGACAGGTAGTGTTTTTCCGCACAGCAGACACTAAGGCTCAGAATGGTTGACATGACCAATACCATGGTCAGTAAGTGGACAGAGCAGGATCCGAACTCAAATCTTCCAGCTCCAGTCCATCCTTCATCTCCCTCCTGTGGATACATGTTGCTGAGCAAGCTCCAGAGTCTTAAGTATAACCCAGGTGCTGCCCATGCCACCTCCTTTTCTCCTTACCTCCAGGTATTTGAAAGCCAGAGAGGTATTACTACATGACTCTTTCCCACTAACTCCCAACCAACCCCTTCTCCTTGCACACCACCAGCGTCAGATCAAGCCCTCGTCTTTGAGCCCTTTCAAACTCAGCCAGGACAATGAAGGCATTTAATAAGCACGTTTACATTTTTGGCCCTGACTCAGGAAACATGGCCCTTGACTTGAAAGAGCTCACAGCCTAATGAGAAAGACAGGAATGCAGGAAACCACTGTAACCAGACTTGATCAGACAACAGCAGAGGTCTCTACAAAGTGCTACAGGAACACAGAGGAGCGAGAGATTGATTTTCTCAGGCTCTCAGAGCCAGTCACAGAGAGCAAGCAATGTTCGTGCTGAGCCATGAGTCAGGAATATCTTAGCAGACAAGGCGGATGAGGCACCGAGGTCAGAAAGGAGCACGTGCACAGACATGAACAGGGAAATGAGATGTTTGGGCAAGTCCCCCATAGAAGAGAGGGAGAATTCCATAAAGGATTCTCGGAGATCTGGGATCTCAGATTCTGGGGCTCAGTAAGGTATTCTGTTGCAGAAGATCTCCCCACACCCTCTGACCAAAGGGCAGGGTTCCCATGTCCTCAAGACTGTTACTTACCTAGAGTGCAACGAGACATTGCTTACACAACACTTTGCTATTCAGAGGCCATTAAACATTATCTCACCGCACTCATCGTTTTGCCAATGAGGAAAGCAAATCTCTGAAAAAGTTCAGCCTCTCCGCTGTTAAGCAGCAGGACTAAAATGCAAGCCCAGATCCTGTGCTCTAAACCCAGGTATTTCTACCTGAGTCAGTAGATGGGGAGGGGTGCCCTGGGAAGGGGCGCCGCAGGGCCTTTCCAGTGTCTCTATCAGAGTCTTTTCTAAAATGAATGGAAGTGGAGGGGCGCCTGGGTGGCTCAGGCAGTTAAGTGTCCAACTTCAGCTCAGGTCATGACCTCACGGTTCATGAGTTCAAGCCCCTCCTCTGGCCCCACACTGCCAGTGCGGAGCCTGTTTGGGATTGTCGTTCTCTCCTCTCTCTCTCTGCCCCTCCCCTACTCGTGCTTTCTCTCTTTCAAAATAAGTAAATAAACTTCTTGTAAACTTTTTGTTTTTTTTTTTGAGAGACAGAGGGCAAGCAGGGGAGGGGCAGAGAGAGAGGAAGACACAGAATCCTAAGCAAGCTCCAGGCTCTGAGCTGTCAGCACAGAGCCCGATGTGGGGCCGGAACCCACGAACACGAGATCATGACCTGAGCCGAAGTCGGACACTCAACCGACTGAGTCATCCAGGGGCCCCGATAAATAAACTTAAAAATAAATAAATAAATAAATAAATAAATAAATAAATAAATAAAAGGAAATGGATAACAACACCAATTCTTTTTCCTTCCCATCCTCACACATGGAGCTGAGAGCTAATTTTGAGAATCCATTCCTAGGGGATCCTACTTCAGCACCCCAACCTAAGGAATAAAGAGATTTCCCCTGACTCTGGGGAGCCCCTATCATCCCTGCCCCCAAGTCATCTCTAGTTTCTTCCAGGAAGTCACTAGAAGACAGAACAAACAGTAGAATCAGGGACAGATAATGCCAGATGCCAACACAGAAGAGAACACCGTCTCTTTGTGCTCTGTGACCTTCACAAACCCACTGGGGACTTACACAGAAAAACATGGGGGCAGCTAGCACCTTGTCTGCAATGTCACCCTGCCTTCACCTCCCCTCCGTCCCCCATGCCCAGGGCCCTTCATTTCTCTTTCTCCCCGTTCTTTCCCTCAGCCCAGAATTGGATCAAGAGAGCAAAGACTGATGTTTTCAGTGAGGTTCTCTGCAGGGAGACGTGCCTGCTGGAGTTGACCAGAGTTCCTTCCTTCTCCTGTAGGAAGAATGCTGGCAAATGAGGGGGCCTGTGCTCCTCCCAGGGGACATGAAGGCCAGCACCTCGGAAGCTGCTAGTTCTAGCTTGGGGCAGAGATTCTTCAGAAATGACAGAAACCCAGGGCAGCGGCCGCTTTCCACCTGTTGTTCACTTAAAGAAGCAGCCATATTTTCCAAATCGGAAAGGGAGCTATAGTCTACTCAAGGAATTTTTTTCTGATTTATTACATTTGTTTATATGCAAAGCCCTATAAAGGTATGCAGATTAAGTCACATGAAGTTATGCATTTACTGAATTATATTTATTTAAAAGGATAATACATAAATATAGGACTATCCCTAAAATCCATTGTGTAAGGCTGCCTTTGGTACAAGAGAACATAATTCCTTCTGTAATTGTTTCTCCCTACAATGAGTGGCAAAGGAGGAAACAAGAAAATGTGGTGCCCCAAAACTGAAAAAGATTTAGGGACAGGTCTCTTTAGATAGCACCTAGTAGAGGAAGGAATTTGGGGCCTCCTTAACTGTGTTGAAAATGCCCCCTGCTCTGTGCCTCCATTATTGCATTTATCACATTATATTGTAAAACATTTGTTTTCTGTAGATACCAGGGTCTCTTTGAGGCCAAAGACTGCACACTTCTCATTTTAAACACTCTGTGCTCAGTGCAATGCCTCATAGGAGCCCAATAAATACATGTCAGGTGATTCATCCATGAATTGGGACACTATAAGTTGTGCCCACCAGTAAACCAATACTCTCTACACTTGTTACAGTCTGTGTTCTTAAATTTACTTGTTTCCTTAACGTCAAAGTAAATTTCTTCAAAAAAACAAAAACAAAAACGTCTGTTGGTTGAACCACGGAGAGAAGGATTTGTCCATGCCTACATTAGTGAAAGCAAGGTCAAGGTCCATTGTAAAGGGAGATGAAGACCTTGCATGAAGAAAATTGTCAAGCCTTAGGCAAAAATTCTTAAAGGAACCTGAGTTAAGAGTGTGCAGCCAAGCCCCAGGCCATAGAAATTCTGAGGGTCATTCAACACAAAGGAATCAGGAAACCAGTCTGAGAGTGGAGCCACCCGCCAAAAAAGCAGACAGTTCATCCCAGAAGATCTAGCACGAACTTGCTGAGAATTTCCATCAAGAGTCCCTGGAACTTCAACACAGGGATCTTTTATAGGTGCAGCCAACCACACCGTGGCATCTGTCTCCCGGGGTGACTTCTGGGCAACGCAGATAGAGCGAGAGTCCATTGCAGCTGCCTTTTCATGAACTGTAGGGACCCTCACACATTCTTTTTTGCTTGTGCCTCAAAGGACAACGCTTCACATGCCTGTCCCCTGCTAATCCCAAAGAGAGGGAGTTTGATGACCTTGTGGACATGAGCACTATCTACACAAATAAGGAAAAACAGCTGGCTCTGCTTAGTTAGTTAATACAATTTCGTTCCATTTATGGGAACAAACATCTCCCTCACCAGGGAGCTCAACAATAGATGTACCAAGTACTTTCCATACAGTAGACACAGTGGATACAGCCATGTATTAATTAGCTAGGCTACACTTCCGTAACAACCCCCAAAGTTCAGTGATTGAAAACACAGGAAGCTGGCTTCCTTCTCATGTGACAGCCCAGGGAGGATGTTCAGGTCTTCCGCCACCGTTCAGGGACCGAGGCAGCCAGCTTCCACAGCAGCCTCCAAGGTCCCTTTGGGCCTTGTCACCATTTGCAGAAAGTGGCAAAGTAGAAAGGAAGCAGCATGGAGGAGGCACTCTCCTCTCTGGGCCTGAAGGATACATTCCAGCGGGAAAGACCTGGTCTCTCCTAATTGCCACAAAGGCCGAAAGAAGCAGGGAGCTACCTTTCTAGACTTCCTCACCCCCAAACAGTTGGGCTAATCAAGCACAAGGGGCCATGGCAGTGGGAAGTACCCTCCTGGTGGAGACCCTCTCCAGGCTGGTTCCTGGGCTCCCCCTCCCCCTCACCGCAGTCCCCAACGCGCCTGCAAGGCGGGGTGTATCGCCCACCCCAAAGGCATTCCCTCACTCAGTCAACATATATTTATTGTTCGTATCATATACCAGGCATGGGGCTAGGTGCTGGGGACATAAGTCACACACGGCTGATGTCTCCACAGAACTGACATTCTTGTGTGCTGGAGACGCAAGACAAAAGCCAACCAATCATTCAACACGATTTCCTAGAGCAGTAACAGTTTTAAAGGAAATGAAACCACCATCGTGGGAGTGAAAGTGTAGAGTCAGAGGGCTACTTTGGATGCAGAGGTCAGGGAAGCCCTCCCTGAGTCCTAAGAGGAGAGGGGACAGTCACACAGATGACAGAGAAGGCTTCGGCCCAGGAGCAAGTCCCAAAGCCTAAAGCAGGAATGGACTGGGCAAGTCTGAGGACCAAAGGGAAGGCCAGCATGGACAGTGGCCCATGGGGAGGGCAGTGGCCTGAAATGAGACAAGAGAGGTGCACAGGGCCATGTTGCAAAGAGTGAGCCACGGTAAGAGGTTATTGGATACTCAGCTAATGCTTATTGAGCCCCAGCTAATGCTTATTGAGCCAAGAGACTGAAGATACTACACTGAAGAACGAAATCCCTGCCTTGGTGGAGCCCACACGTGCCTGGGAGAGACAGAGTCAATAAACAAATGAATACATAAACAATATCACATCAGGAAGTGGGCAGAGCTCTAAGGGAGATGAAGCAGGAAATAAGAGGAGATTGATGGGGCTGCTATTGTACACGGGACAGAAAGGCAAGGCCTCTGGTGAAGTGAGCAGGCCTGAAGGAGGTGAATATCTGAGGGAACAGCATTCCAGAGAGCTCCTAGGGTTGCCCGATAAAATACAAGATGCCCGATAAAGTACAGGATGCTACTTTTGAAATTCAGACAGGGTCACCTGGGTGGCTCAGTCCGTTAGGCATCTGACTCTTGCTTTTGGCTCAGATCATGATCTGATGGTTCATGGGTTAATGGTACGGTGATAGCATAGAGGCTGCTGGGGATTCTCTCTCTCCACCCCTCCTCTGCACTCTCTCTTTCCCTCTCTCTCTCTCAAAATAAATAAAATAAATTTTAACAAAGAAAAGAAATTCAAATAAACAAATATTGCACAGGGCATACTTGTACTAAAAATGATTCATTGCTTATCTGAAATTCAATGTTAGCTGGGCACACTGTATGCTAAATCTGGTGACCATGAGAGAGAGGGAACAGAAAGTGTGAAGGCCCCGAGGCAGGAACATGCTTGCCATGTTCACAGCACAGCATGGAGACTGCTGTGGGTGGTGAGGCTGGAGGGGGCAGAGGCCACACACGCAGGACCCTAGGGTCCTGCAAGCACTCTGGATTTTCTTCTACATGGAGTGGAAGACCTGGGAGGGTTTTGAGCAGCTGTGTGAAGGACAGAAAGAGAAGACACAGGGCTGCTACTGTACTCGTCCCGCCTCCAGAAGGGTCAAATGGAGGAGGTCGAAGATCAAGGTTATTCCAGGTTCAAACATTCCGCTGCACTATGCCTGCCACTGTGTAGCCACAGAGATGGGAAGAAGAGAGTTTGGGGACCACTCCGGCTAGGATCCTCATTCCATGGGCAGGGATCAGGTGTACCCTCTCCCGACTCCCTTTCTCTCATTCTTCTCGAGGAAACAGCATTCCAGAGAGCTCCTAGGGTTGCCCGATAAAATACAGGATGCTACTTTTAATAATCAATGTGGACCGGAGGGCTCGTCAGGATGTCCAGGGCTTGGGCCATCACTATTTCTTCATCACTGTTGCATAGAGATAAGTGCAATTCATGCTGCAGCTCCCAGGCCTTCATGTGCCCCCCAGGCACAGTCCTGGAACCCACGGGCACAGCCGCCATGACACCACTCCTTCTTTCCACCCAAAATGGAGCAGAGTCCATGCCTGGAGAAATTGGCCTAACTGTTCTTCTGTCTCTTTTCTTGACCTATCTGTTCTTCTATCATGTCTACACCATGAAAGTAGGGAAGGAGGGGCTGGGTTTCTTTAGGTCCCATCACTGCTATCGATTCTCTGCCCTGCCGTCAGCAGTCCTGTGCCTACGGTCTGGACTCCTGGTGTACCAGCTGTCAGCTTTAATCATCAGCAAGAGTAAACACAGGCAGATACGGTTTCCAGGATGCTCTGTAAAACTTCTCACACTGAGCTTGAAAAGGAACATTTTCTGGGATTGGCTGGGGACATGTGACTCTACAAGCAACCAGAGTCCAGCTAAGAGAGGATAAGGAAATTACCAGGACAAGGCCAGTGGCGGGGGGGGGGGGGGGGGGGCCGGCCCTCCCTTTAAAGATGCGATGGAAAGAGGTTTCCTTATGACTTCTTAAGAAGAAGCTCTAGACCTCAGTTTCCAATAGCAGCAACTGATTCCAATTGCAATGATTGAATGATCCTGTACAAAGAGCATTGATTCAGGAATTGACTCGAGAGTTATAGATCTACCTAGAAGGACTTCTCCAGTGATTTGTCTCTGTCCTTGGCTTTGTCCTATAAAACATCTACTTCAACAGCTTGAATAGAAACATGTCAAGTTTACAGAGAATCCAAAACACTGACGAACCAGGGGAAAAACCTGAACTAGCTGAGTAACCTTGGGCAATATGCTTAACCATTCTGAGCTGCAGTTTCTGCATCTGTAAAATAAATAATAAATCCCACTTCTGTAGAGTGTTCTGGGGATTAACTGAGATGCCCTATGCAAAGTACCTATCCCAAAGTTTGGCACAAAGAACACACCCGGTAAGTAATAATTCCCTTCCCTCGGTTTTGTCATCTGTGAAATGGGGATGATAAAAGTATAAATGTCATCAGAAACTCAAACCCAATTCACTTTGGAAAGAAGACTTAGTTGCTGGATAACGACCACAGGCTACAACAATAGACCAAAATCAAGAAAATGAACATTAATAAGCCGTGCAATTAAAAACTAATAACGGCACAGAGAATACAAGCTTGATAACAATTCCAATGAAAAAGACCCGAGAGTTTTAATTAGTCACAAGCTCAGTTTGAAAGCAGAGTGGGACACGTTTACCATGAGAAGCTTATGCAATCATAGGTTACATAATAATAATAATTAACATATACTGAACACTTAACTACATCCCAAGTGATAGTCTAAGTATTGTTCTTTACTCCTTTAATGCCCTCAACAACACTATGAACTGCTACATTTATCACTAGTTTATAGATGACAAAACTGAAACAGAGAGAGGTTAAGTACATTGTCTATCGTCACATTAATTTGTTAATAGCAAAGCTGGGACAGAAATAGCAGAACGGGGCACAGTTCAGACCACATCTGAAGTGACTGGGTTAGTTCTCGGTACCGCGTCACATACAGCCACATTGTCCCTGCCCTGATGTACCCCAGCCTTCAACTGTTCTGTGCCATCAGGTCAGGGGGTGGGGGAGAGGTCAGGGGTCACATAGCTTGGAATTAAGCCACTCACCCGGGCCCAGGCTGTAAAGGCAAAGCCATTACATCAAGGTACCCGCGTTACTCTTTAAGATCATGTCACTGTCTATCAGACAAGGGACTTCGTGCCTCAAGATAGGGCCTTGGGTGCCCTATTGCCCCTGAATTGTCACATTTCTTTCCCCCCTCCTCTTCCTCAGCTTATTCAACTGATCCCCACATGTTAATGCTGTCTACCCTAAAAACTGCTACAGAAGACTGAGGCAAGCTGGATAATTCTTTGAAGTCTCATAACTTCTAAACATTCATGCAAATTTTGTACTCTCTTCCATACTATATCTGGGTTTGTTTTAATGTAAAAATAATATTTTAAGTGACTTACCACTGAGTAAAATTGATGCTCCAGAGTGATGAACCGTGGTTTTCCTGCAGCTTTGTAGAAACCCTAGCACACTGCTACACGTCCCCAGTTTGAAGAGCTCAGAACTGCAGATGCGTCTTTCCTAACATGGAAAGATGTCCAGGGCACATCATTAGGTGATAAAAGCAGGTTACCAAACAGAATGCACGGTATGACTCTATTCTTGTACACTGCCTGGAAGGTTACGAGTACATCAGTATGTTAACAGAGGTTTTCTCTGGGCTGTAGGAACATGGGTGATTTTTCTTTTGTTCTTTTTGCTTCTTACGTCATGGAATTATTCTACAATGCACATATGTATTTTTTGTGGGGTGATGTATGGGGTTTTGTGGTGGTGGGCTTTGGGGGGGGTGGGGATTAGTTTTGCTTTTTAAGATTGAAGAGTTTGAGCTGCCTGAATCTTTCAAACACTTGCTCCAGCAGGCTATGCCTTTCAGCCCGTGAGGTCTTTGCCATCGGAAGCAGGGGGGCCGAGCTGCAAAAACACCGTGCACGTGAATTTAACTTAGGCATCCTCCCTGGCACCTCACCTTGTCACTCCATTGACTTCACCAGCTGTGACCTCAAATATCTGAGATGCTCCTATAAACCCCTGTTGCCTGTGAAGTTTGCTGTGGGGCAATCCCCAACCCTGCTTAATCATTCAGCATAAGTTTTCTGCATCCTGCCCACATCCTCCCAGCAACCAACTCCAGGTGGGACCACGGTCTTGCCTCTTGACCTCAGCCTTAATGCCACAGACCCAGGAGGGAAGCCTCCCACACTGGGCTTGTCCCCACACTGCGCACTCTCCCTATGTCTTGTCACAACTCACTGCTCGTTTGGAACATATGGCTTGACTCCCTTCTTCCCTAGAGGTTGCCCCACCTCAAGCTCAGTTCCCCAGTCTTCTCTCTCTACCTGGTTCTAAGGTCTCAGTCAGGTCCCCTTCCTACCTCACCCGTGATGCCTTTAATCGTGATTATTTGTTGCACAATTATTATGCGGCAAGCACGTGCTAAATATTTTATATCCATTGTCTTTCAATTTTCATAATAATCCTTTAAGGTAACTTTCACAGTCCCCATTTCACAGGTAAAGAAACTAAGGCTCAGGGAGATGGAGGGAAGCTTAAGATCTAAGCTAGGCTCACCTGGGTAATGTTTGAGGTTGTTCATGAGGCTGCAGTCAGATGGTGGCTAGGGATAAAGTCGTCTCAACGACTTCTTCCTGACACGCACATGTCCAGTGGTCGACGCTGGCTATAGGCTTGGACTGGGCCATCAGCCAAAACACCTGCATGCAGTCTCTCCATATGGTTTCTCCACTCGGGTCAGTTTGGGCTTCTTCAGTTAGAGAATATGACTGAAATCCAAAGACAGCAAGATGAGTTTTTAGGACCTAGCCTCTGAAGTCACACAGCATCACTTCTGCCATCTTGTATTGGTCATGACAGTCACAAAGCTCTGTCCAGTTTCAAGAGGAAAGAACATAGACCCCACCACTCAATGGAAAGAGTGTCGTCGCACTGCAGGAAGAACACGTGGATGGGATATATTGTGGCAACCACCTTTGGAAACTGTAATCTGCCACAATCACATCACTGGTACATTGGACACAGCCAGTATTTGAACCCAGATCTGCCTCACTGCAAAGCCTGTGCTGTTAAACCATGGTAATACACTGCCAAGAGAGATTCATAATGCCTAAAGCTCTGAGCCTGCGACACAGAATATAACACATCATGACAACATTACCCAGCAAGCATGTGCAGAAGAGGGAGGCCAAGATGTTGAGATGCCCAGAAACAATGTCATATGATTTAACAATATTGAGAGATTGAGAATATTGAGAATATTTAGCCCAAAGAAGACAAAACTGAGAAATGAAATGACAGCTTTCTCAAATATGTATATTTTTAAATTTTCTTAATGTTTACTTATTTTTGAGAGAGAGAGAGAGAGAGAGAGAGAGACAGAGTGGGGGGGGCAGAGAGAGAGAGAGAGAGAGAGAGGGAGAGAGAGAGAGAGACAGAATCCAAAGCAGGCTCCAGGCTCTGAGCTGTCAGCACAGAGCCCGACACGGGGCTCAAACCCATAAACCATGAGATCATGACCTGAGCCGAAGTTGGACAGTTAACCACCCAGGTGCACCAGCTTTCTCAAATATATTAAAGGCAAACATGTGCAAGAGGAAAGACAGATTGTGCATTGCATCCCCAGAGATGAAAGAGACAGATAGGCAGATCCAGCCCATCACGGCAGTTCGGTGCAGAAGGCAGAGCACTGAGCTTGAATGTAAGCAAACTAAGTTTACCTCCCAGCCGTACCTCTTACGCAAATCACTTATCCTCTCTAGGCCTCATTTTCCACATCTGTAAAATAGAGATAATAAAGCCTGATCTCCAGGATTTCTGTAAAACTTAGGGATGATACATGTATAGCAACCTGACATATAGGAAGCACTCAATAAATAACAGCTGCTATTATTGTTATCATTATTATTTGCTGCTGTTGTGGTTGTTCATTAGAGCTATTCAGCAGTGGGGTGGGCTGCCTGGCAAAAACACGAGGTCCCCTGAAAGGATGCCTATACTTAGCAAGGAGAAGTATCTGGATGAAACGATGGACTGAAAACCAGGAAGTTCTTGGCCCTTGCCCACCCCGGGCCACCAGAGATGAAAGCCAACCCAGGGAGACCCCATTGTCCCTTGGATGGACTTAGCCTTGGGACCTGCTGGGAGTGGGACAGCACTGGCTAGGAAAGAATGAAAGGAAACAGGAAGGCATGAGACTGAGATGGCAGCACTGGGTCTCTGGGGAGGTGTGGGAAGGCAGCAGAGGTCTTTGGGCAAAGACCGTGATTAGAATCATAAAGATGTTGGTGGGGTTCTGGAAGCATCCATCTAGGCAGGGTTCCTGGGGACAGCCTCCAATCCTGAGTGGAAGGCCATGGTGAGACTGAGTTAGGGCTGGGCCCCAGACAAGAAGGATGACTCCAACAAGCACTGGTTACAAATCAGGAAACCAATTCCCAAATCAGATCTTATAGCCTCGCAAACAATATAGGGGCAGGAGGGAAGGGAGGCAAGGAAGGAGTAGGGGAGGGAGGAGGTACTTGATCCCAATGAACATCTTGTACAGTAGCCGCTATGTGCCAGAGGTAACTTCACATTTTATGACTCATTTAATCATCACCATGATCCCCTAAGCTGTCTGTTATTATTATCCCCATCTTACAGGGGAGGAGAGCGAGGTATAGAGAGGCTAAGGTGCTTGCTCAAGTTCCTAGAGCTAGAAGTTGCCAGAGTCAGGTTTGACCTCAGGAAATCTGGTTCCAGTGGTGTGATCTCTACCACTCTGCTCTCCCGTCTCCGTAGGTGCTAGCCAGATGCATACACCACTTCATTTCGTTTTATTTTTAAGGGTAGTTATTGCTGTTCCTATTTTCAGAGGGCCATGGACGCTCAGAGGAAGAGAAGCTTCCTTGATATGAAACAGCTCGTAGAGAACTGAAGCAGGACATTGACACAGGTCTGTCAGCTCTTGCAATCACAGCCAGGCACAAGGACACAGGACCCACCAGAGGATGTTAGCTACCAGCTTAGAGCAGCAGGACCAAGTGATTCCATTTGCTACAGCCAGAGGCCATGAGCCAAAGGTATCCGGGCCTGCCTTGGGCAGAGTGGGCCCACGGGATGGACAGCTGGTCAAATCTCAGGGTCATGGCAGGGTCTCGGTGATTTAACAGGGACAATACCCCCAGAGCAGGACACCTGTTCCCTCCCCCAACCCGCCCCCAACCTCCCCAACAAATGCAGCCGTGCTTGGGCTTGCGGTGTCACAGTGATAAATTCCACTCTCTGATGGCAAAACTCCCGGGCCCCATCCCTGTCTGCCTGTTAAGCTGCAAGACCTTTCCCTGTGTCACCAGGGAAAACCTCGGAGAAAAGGAAAAAGACTGGGTTTCCAGACAATTAAACTCCCATTGCCACTACTGCCTGCCAATCTCCCTGCTAATCACTTAGAGCCAATGCACCTTGGAGGAAGGGGCAGTGGGGGCTGCTCACTGCAGCCCTGCCTACTGACAATCCTTGTCTTTTCAGCAGGAAGGGACCTTAGAAGGTCAACTTGTCCCTTCTCCTGCCCTGGCTCAGACTCACTTCATGCAGAGAAAGAAAGCTGGCTGAGCCAAAGGGACAGGTCTCCCTCCACATTTTGTGACAAAAATATCAACCAGAGTTTATCCAGGAGCCAACAAATATTTAGTGAGCACTTTCCATGTGCCAGACGCTGGGCTGATTAAATAGGGCTCCAGCCCTCTGTCTACAAAGCTTCTAATCAGGGGCTTGAGCAACAAGGACCAAGGAAAGGAGTGTTCTTCAGATTGGGGGGATAGAAATGCTGAAAACTTCTCTCCTCCACCCCTACTCCATCATCTCCACCAGCACCCCACAAAGCACACATTCTTCCTGCCTTCTTTTCTGGCTTGACTGGACTAGGAAATACTTTCATGCAAAGCATCAGACTTTCCCAACACAAAGGTTCAATAAATAAAGTCTCTCTCTCAAAATAAATAAATAAAGTTTTAAAAAAGAGTACATTTTAGAAAAAATACACATAAAGCAGTGACTCTAGGGTGTGGGGAAATGGACCCTTTTATACACTGCTGGTAGAAGTATAAATTGGTGCAACTTTTTGCATGGGGGACAGGAGGAGAAATTGGCAATAAGTTACAAGGAAAACTCACTGTACTCACCCTTTTCCTCAAAAATCTTCTTTCCAGAAATTTACTTAAGGTGTATTAAAAGAGATACATTAGACCAATGGTCATCACAACATCACTTATAATTATGCCAAAAGCTATGTATAATTTAACGCTTAACATATGATATTTAACATTTTAGAGAACTGCCCATAATAAAAAAAAAATCACAGCCGAATATCCAACACCTATCTTAAGAAATGGAATATTCATCCTGTACACCTGAAACTAATGTAACACTGTGTGTCGACAATACTAAAAAAAACAGTCTGTTGAAATAAATATACATAGTATTCTTAACTGCTCCCCACAAAAAAATAGGATATTCACTACAACTTCAGAATCTCCTGCATGCCCTATCCGATCCCACTACCCCAAATTTTGTACTAATCATTCTTTTCCTTTCCTTCATAATTTTACCACACATCTATGTATCTCAAAAGAAAAAAGAAAGAAAATTTTTCATTTTTCCTATATTTCCTAACGTTTATTTTTTAGTCAGACAGAGACAGAGTGCAAGCAGGGGGAGGGACAGAGAGAGAGGGAGACACAGAATCCAAAGCAGGCTCCAGGCTCTGAGCAGTCAGCACAGAGCCAGACATGGGGCTTGAACTCACAAACCTCAAGATCACGACCTGAGCCAAAGTCAGACACTTAACCGACTGAGCCACCCAGGCGCCCCTCATTTTTCCTATTTTTGATCTCTATCTAAATGTGGTCAATTTGTCCATGATTTTAGATCTAACTTGATTTTTCACCCCACAAGTTAGATGATGATGATTATTATATATAATCAATATTTATTTATACTTACCATTTTCTTTTGTCACCTTTCATTCTTGTACTTCAAACATCTAGGGAGTGTTTTTCTTCTTCCTGGTATATATCTTAGTTCCTTTAGTAAGTGTGTCTTGGGAGTCAATTGTATCACTTATTTTTAAAACATTTTTTAATTGTCTTTATTTTGCCTTCATGTTTAAGAGATCATTTTAATGAAAGTAGAATTCTACATAATATTTTCACTTAGCACTTCAAAGCTATTATTCCATAGTCTTCTGACTTCTGTGGATGTATTGAAATATAAGCTGTGGGCCAAATGCTCATTGCTTTGTAAGTAATCTATCTTTTCTCTCTATTTTTAGGATCCTCTCTTTGTCTTCAGTGTTCTTCTATTTTTCTACAAAATGCGGGCTTCTTTTCCTTTATCCAGTTTTGGATTCACTAGGCTTGTCGAAAATGGGGACTAGAGTCTCTCATCAAGACTGGAAACTTTTCAGTCATTATTTCCATTCTCTCTGCCATTCTTTGGGAGTTCAATTATATGTAGGTTGTATCTCCTCACTCTGTCCTTTATATCTCCTATCTCTTTCATCTCTTTGTCTTTCTATTGTATTCTAGATCATTCTTCAGCAATACTTCCAGACCACTAAGTCTTTCTTCAGCTGTGTCTAATTTATTATCACATCCATCCAGTTGCTCATTTTAATGATTAGATATTTTTATTTTCTAGAAGTATTTGTTTCTCTTTTACATCTGATTAGGTTATTCTGATAGCCTTTTGTTCCCTCATTATACTTCCAATACTGTCTTATTTTGTAAAAAAATTAAACATATTTATTTCATATTCCATATTGAGTAAGTACAGGTCATTATAGTCTCCGAAGCATTTGTTATTTATATTGAATCTCTTTCATGGTAGTTCATTTCCTCATGTGTTTGTTGAATGTTGATTATGAAGCCCATGTCCCTTGGAACTTTGTCTGTGGAATTCTTGGAGGCCAAGTTTTTTTTAAATATGTTCTTTCAAAGACCTGGGTATCTCACCAATCCAGAACACTTCAAATTTTCAGCCTGGGGTTTTGGATGAATTTGGGTTTCTCCAAGAAAATTTATCTTTATGTTTTTTCTTCCTTTCCATTAAAGTCAAGGATGACAAGCAAGTTTCTTCATCAACTATCTTCTTCCGTGAAATGTGTTTTTTGTAGTTCACCTACTGGGATTTTCACCCTCTGGGATCCCAGTTTTGTGTAAGAATCCAGCCTGCTTGGGCTCTGAGCTCTATCTCCCATTTATCTTGTATATGACCCATATTACTTATTAAACCCCAAATAATCTCTAAGAAAATGACTAGCTGTATACATACATCACTCTTTTAGATTCATGGGGTTTGGTTTTGTTGGGTTGGTTTTTAGGGTTTGGTTTTTTTTTGTTTTGTTTGGTTTGGTTTTTTGGTTTTTTGGTTTTTATCCCTAAGACATTCCCTTTATTTTGTGCCAACTCAGCCATACATTTATGCATTTTTAAAGGGGGAGGAAATATATATATATTCCATCACTTGGGGCATACTGTCCCTGGAGGAGTTTCATGGAACATCTAGTCCGTTATGTTTGATGAAAAGATAAGTATAATTATATTTATTGGCAAAGGAAAATGTCAACATAAGGAGTGAGTATAAAAAATTAAGTTACATAACAGTGTTCTCTCTGGATCATGGGTTGTTGGGTGATGCTTGCTTTATCTTTTGTGCATTTTCCATATTGTTTTAATATTTTTGCAACAGAAATTTATTATTTTAACAAAAATAGTTGTCTGCATTCTACTCACACTATCATGCAGATATGCAAACATTTGTGGCTTCTTTATTTCTCCATAACATGCTTAGCTATGCTTCTGGAGACTCCACCCTAGTGGGAAGAGTTGAACTAAGCAACAGGAATTCAGTGGACCAGACCCAGTACATGGGTCTCCCCAGATTTGCTTGGCCCTATTTGCCTCTTTCATCCAGCCACATGCTCAATAGATAGTCCCAGCCACAGCTACCACTGCCTCATCTCCTAACTCTCAGCCTTCTCCAAAGTGAGAGCTTCTGCAGATGCTCCAGTGTGCCTACCATGGCAAGAGCCACAGCAACTCCAGTGCCCAGGTCTGATTCAATAAGACCTATGAAGATTCTTATTCCTCTTACCACTTCCAGAGACTCAGATAAAGGGCATGTTTTTACTTATTGCTTTGTAACAAATTACTTCAAAACTAGGGACTTACAGCAACAAATATGTATTATCTCACAGTTTTTGTGGGTTAAGAACCTGGAGTGGCTTAGCTGGGGGGTCTAGCAATGGTCTCTCCTGAAATGGCAGTTAAGATGTTGACAGGAATTTCAGTACTGAAGGCTTCACCACACTTCAGTTTCATGTTGTAAATTGGAGATCCACTTCCAGGATGGCTCACTCTTGTGACTATTGGCAAGAGGCTTTAGATCCTCACCAAGTAGGCCTCTCCAATGGACTACTTGAATATACTCACAACATGGAAGCTGGCTTCTCCCAAAACAAGTAATTTAAGAGCAAGAAGGAAGACACGATATCTGTTATGACCTACTCTCTGAAATCACACACTGTTATTTTCACTTTATTCCATTTGCTAGAAGTAAGTCACCCAGACCAGCCCTCACTCATATGGAGAGGAATTAGGCTCTACTTCCTGAGGAGAGTATGAAAGCATTTGTGGACATATTTTTTGACTGCCACAAAGGGCCACATCATAGGCATGGGATCTCCTACTTCTTCAGAATCTTCCTAGAGGGACCAGAGAGCACAACCTCATAGTGCAGTAGAGGGAAATGTTGACCATTTAAAGGTAGGAAAGAGTTAAAAACAGCAAATAAATGGGGGCGCCTGGGTGGCTTGCTCGGTTAAGCGCCCGACTTCGGCTCAGGTCCTGATCTCATGGTCTGTGGGTTCGAGCCCCGTGTCGGGCTCTGTGCTGACAGCTCAGAGCCTGGAGCCTGTTTCAGATTCTGTGTCTCCCTCTCTCTCTGCCCCTCCCCTGTTCATGCTCTGTCTCTCTCTGTCTCAAAAATAAATAAACGTTAAAAATTTTTTTTAATAAAAAAAAATAGCAAATAAATGCAAATCATCCACAGACTATTTTGAGGTGTGGTGGTTTCTCGTGGCCCATCTGGAAGAAGGCCCATGTGTCTGAACAATCAAAAGGGATTTCTTGTGAAGCTGTGGCTAGCTCAGCAATGCCTTCTCTCCTTCCCCATGTCACTTTCTTTTTTTCCCTTATTTTTGCTACCCTGGGACTGCGGGCAGTAAAACTTTGGCATATAAGTTTTGTCTCAAATTCTGTGTTCTAGAAACTTGGGTTGAAAGAAGGAGTTCATCTTGGAAATTACTGGCGCTGACATAAACATCCCTTTGGATGGCTTCAGACTTTCAGATTTTCAGATTTTCTCCTCCAACCACCCTGACTCTTCCTTAACGGTAGCTGGGTAGATGGTGGATTTACTTGATCTTGTAGTAATGAGAGAGGAGAACTAACCTCTGATCAAACTAACCTCTGCCACTGGGCTTGTCATCTGGTCTGGCTCCTATGCTTGGCCACAACTGATCCTGACTGACTTGTCATCCAGGTAGACACACTAACACCCGTGACTAAAGATCGCAGTTCTGGTCCTATTCCTCCAGTTGCAAAGTCCCCTGCTCTGTGAAGTCTTCATTCCAACCCCAGTCCTCCGCTCAACTACAAATTCTCTTGGCATCTCAACCAGGGCACATAAGAGCTTCCAAGTTCTGCGGCCCAACGGCCCAGGCCATGGAGAACGGAAGGACTACTTCAGTCTCATCTAATGCCCACCTCCCTTCACCTTAACTCCTGTGCCATGTGGAGGGGAATATAAGGCTGGAGACATTAAATGCCATGTTCTTGATTCATTCATACCCCTGGAATGTTTTGACTACATCCAGTATTTTGGCCCAGGGGAGTTGGAAATGAGGACACTGGGATTCTGACTCTCTTGTCCCTCCTCCATCTTTCCCTTCTTCTTCCATACCCCTTCAGCTTCCTAAGTGACTTCCATAACACCAGAGTCTGAACCAGCTCTACCCTATTGTTTATAAGAAAATTCTATGATCATATTCTATGATCAGGGAGGGCAATGCATTCAAAAATTTATCTTCCTTCTCTATGAAACCTTACTTTCAAGAGTGTTTGGTCCTAATGGACTCTGAAACAGGAAGTTGTCTCTGAGATTTAAAGCTGAACAATGACTTCTTTGTTCTAGGCGGTTCTTGCCCTTCCTAAAGCACTAAAATGTTTTGCTTTCCTGGGTGGAGAGCTTTAGGAAAACAGAAGTTTCAGGATATGGGTATACATTCAAAATACATGTTAACCATGTGATCTATCCCCTTGAAACAATTACTTTCTCAAAAAGTACCGTCACTGTCATTGACCCATTATTGAGCCCACCTCCAGCTTGCCTATTTCTTTCCTCCTCCAGATCCCAGTACCAAATACTCAACTTTCCTTTCTATAGGTAGTTCACTTGGGACTCATTTTCCTGGTTTTCAACTCAGGAGTCCTTCCAGGCTGTGAGTTCTTCTACTTACCCTCCTGACCAAAGTAAGAAAGAGCTCTCTCCAGCCCCATTCCCTCATCTCAAAGCTAGGAAAGAGAGGTAAAACACGGGGATGTGTTAAGACATGAAAAGATGTACGTGAAGTCACTTTGCGAACCATAAAGTGCTGTACAAATATCAAGTATTGTCTCATGAAAGACGCCTTCCCTAACAGCTGAGAATGATACTTCTCTTAATGTTGCCTCTCCAGATACCCGTCTCTTGAATGGTAATGTTTGTCCCAGGGGCCGGGAAGGATAAAGTCAGTATCAGGAGGGAGGCTCTTTAAGTCTCCGGGAAAATAAGGGTATGAGAGGGAGCACCTGTGGGAAGTCATCTATGGATCCACTTTGTCTGCTTGGAGAATCACTGGCTTCAGGCATCTGCTGGTGGGGCCAGCATAGAGGACTCAGCTTAGGGAAGGCATCAGGGATGTCCAAATCATGATACTGAGATGGTGGCAAACCAGACCTTCAGGCAAGCCACTTCTGTGACCATGGATGGAGATCCACCCAGACCGCTATCAAATTCACTCTGCTGGGTAAAACAGGAGCTGATTTATGTCTCCAGCAGGTATGCCAGAGAAAATTCAAATTGATCAAAAATTAAATATTCATAGGACATTATTCATTAAGATTCATCTCACCGAGTGGATGAAATGAGGCAAGGGAAGAAATTAGCTTGCTTGAGAGTGTCAAAGTAATTATGTGATTAAATTGCAATTTATAATTTCTCCTTCAAAAAAAGCATTACTTCCTGATTTGTGTTTTCTCCTCCTTACTGTGCCCCCTTGTTGTCTAGGCCTGAGCCAAGGGCGCTCAGGGTTCATCGGAAATGGGAAGGCTCCAAACACAGTGCCTGGTCTCACTGTCTACATCCTTTCCCCCACCCACTACTGACTCCAAGGGCGGCCTTTCCACCTGGCCTCGGGGGTTTTCCCCTCTTAATGTGGAGAACAGGGCCTCCAGAAGCAAATGGCAACCTCCCCAGAGAAGAACAGACAAATCCTCACAGAGACACTCAGATGGATGGCAGCCTCAGGCCACTACCTCTCCTTCCTCGATGAGGGGGAAAAAAACGTACAAAGTACAGTTTCCCCTGTGGATCACCAGTCATCTCGACAAGGCATACCTGGATGGCGTCTTAGGAAGTTCCTTTCTGGCAGTCATCCATATTCTTCCAGAGAAGGGAGGCATCCTTCTCATACTCTTGGTTCCCCCTCCTGAACTTGATGTGGACCTATACAGAGCCTCCCTGAGACAAAGTCAGGGTCAGGTAATGATTCATGAAGTTCACCCACTGAGACTCCATCACTGAAGTTCAACAAGCCAGTTCCCCAACTCCTGCCAACAAAGGTGTCTAGGGAAAGTAGACATCGAAGTTCAAGGACCCAACAGGTTCGAGAATGAGAGAGTAGAGGTCCGCTTGGGTAGCCCACCTCCTTTACCAAGGGGATCCTCCTTAACACACTGTCCCTTCTGGTGACTCCCAAATTAGGCTAAGCCTGAATCCAGTGACAAGGGACACTCCAGAGCCCTACCACACCGAGGCCAACGTGGCTTTAGTTTTCCAGCTATGCTCTCCAGAGCCCTGAGGGTCCTGGGGATGCTGCCGGCCATGTGGGCAGGAGGGCAGGGGCTGCTAGAGGCCACAAACCCCATTGGGGTGCTCTGCTACTTCTGCAGGTGACTTCATTTCAAGAAAGCGTTTTGCTGCTAAAAATAATCTTAGAGCCACTGAATCAGACGACCTCTCATAAGCCCCTTCCAGCCCAGAAGCCTCTGATTCTCTGACTTTAGTGGTACAGAAACAAGATGTGCTCTGAGCTAGACAAAGCCTCTATTTTCTCTTCTTACCTCTCACTTTAAGAAGAAATGCAGTCTGTCTATCTGTCTGTCTTTCTAGAATCCAAAGTCTAGCTAAGATGATATATATGGGTCTGGAGGCAAATGGATAACTGTGTTTATCTTGCCCTGTTTCTCTGTCTACACTTCCATCTTGGCCTCTCTCTGTCTCTATAACTCTCTGTGTCTCTCTCTTGCTACTGCCCAATGAAGATTTAGCGGCTGGCTCCAGCAGCTGAGAAGGGCACTATTAATTCCAAGCTTGTTGCCAAACACCACGGAGGCCTGCCCGGGTTAATTAGTTGTGCAGGCTTTTCTTCAAGTGAGCGAGCCGGTAGGGTGTTTTACAGCTCTGTCACTGCGGTTATTTGTTCGTTTTCTGTTGTATTTGGAAATACACTTATCTGACAATAAATAACGTCCACGGTGACTAGGGCCGATAAAGGCAGTGAGCAGCCCCTCAAGGGGCTTGGGGGTCACGGTCAGAAGGCTTCAAGGCCCACCCAGTTCCCCTACACCAAGAGGCACTTCCAGGCCCTGGGAGAGGCAGGAGGATGTGGGTGAGGCCAGTGTGAGGAGGCTAGAAGAGACGGGAACAAAGGGACAGGAGCTTGGGGGTCCCAGGCGAAGGACACTGGGGATGAACCTGTGGCATGATAGAATGGACACAGAAGATTTGGTTCCAGGTCCCAGGCCCCATGCATACAAGCTGCATAACTTCACACAAGCATCTCGCCTCTGTGCCTCAGTTTCCTCACCCATAAAAAGAGAATGGTGAGGGGCGCCTGGGTGGCTCAGTCGGTTAAGTGTTCAACTCTCGATTTCAGTTCAGGTTATGATCTCACAGTTCGTGAGTTCGAGCCCCACATCGGGCTCTGCTCTGACAGCACAGAACCTGCTTGGGATTCTCTCTCTCCCTCTCTCTCTGCCCCTCCCCCACTTGCACACGCAAGCTCTCTCTCTCTCTCTCTCTCTCTCTCTCTCAAAGTAAATGAAAATAAACTTTAAAAAAAAAAGAACGATGATAACACCTTTCTACTCAGAGCAGTTACAAGCACCCAGGAGACAATGGAAGTAAATGCACCACACAAACAATAGAGATTTTCATTTTCCAGACGGAAAGAAGTGCTCAGGTGGACTATCCTGGATATGCGGCCCTGACCTCAGGTCTCCCTGGGAAAAAATTAGTCCAAACAAAATCATTATGGGAAGTACTTCACACTGATCTGCAAGTACTCACTTAGGGCTCTGGGGGTGAGGAAGTCGGAGGGGGCAGATGGGCCACAGGATCAAACCAAGTAGGCAGAACGGAATACTGGTAGAGGATCTGAGCTTGGGATTTAGACTGCTTGTTTATATCATTTGTGGCTATAAATGTTAGAGAAGCTACTTAACACTTTTATCCCTGCTGAGTGTTCTCATCTGTAAAATGGGCATAATAATAGCACCTGGCTCCCTGGATTGTGGCATGAGGACCGGATAAGATGAGGACTGGATGAGATGACGTGCTTAGGACAGTAGATGGCATGTGGCAAGAGTTCAATAAACACCAACTACCCTTGTAACACATAAAAACTGGTCAAGACATGAATTAAACCTCACTTGCTCTCATGTGTGTGAACTAACCACACACGAAGAGCTTGAGAGCTGAGGCGGGGGCGGGGGGGGTGGGGGTAGGGTGCAGTAAAGGAGAATTTCAGTCTGATGGGATGTAATCAAGGAATCCTTCCAGGAGGAAGAACAACTTCAACATGGTGTAGAGGACAAGAGACAAGGTATTCTGGTATAGTGCTGAGCAAATCCTTGCGTGTTTTCCCATTTTAGACTTGAAGCCAAGGCCTAAAGATCAGGAGAGGAGCCGGTCACTCCCCCAAGAGCTACCACCAAGTCACCAGCAGATGGACGCAGCCACCTCCACACAGAGCATATAGAGGCAGGAAACCTTGGAATCAACCAGAGCCTAGCCCCCCTCCAGTCTGGGCATGAAAAGGACTGATAGGAGGGGAGATGGTAAGGCAGGCCTGTCCTCTCCCCCCACCATGGAGAAGAAATGGGGTGCTTTTCCACCCTGATGCAAAGGAAAAGAGGATGTACGAACCCCATGATGCCTCACAGGCACAGATCATTGTCTCGAAAGCCTAGGACTACAGCTGACCGGCCTGCTTGTTCCACACCCCCACAGTGGGAATGAAAAGCAGACTGTTTGGCATCTCTACCTGAGATCTAGAATTATACTCGAATGCAAAGACTTGGACCCTTGCAGGCCTGGAGATTCTGAAAGCAAGAGGCCCACGGCAGTACCCCACCCAGCAGGGCTTGAAGGGACCCGGTGCAGCATGACCGGGAAGATGGGGGGTAGCTCTCCCATCCCAGGTCTGTGTGACCCTTGAAAGCCACAATCACTCCAGCAGGCCCTGTGGCTCCATGTGGAGATGCACAGAAATCAGCTCAAGGGCAGGAGCCAAAGATTTGCCCAGGTTGCTGCTGAATTCACAGTTGGATGCGTAAGCCAGAGAATGGAGTCACTGGAAGACTGTAGCTCTGGTGAGGCCAAAGGGAGGTACAGCTGGGAGACTGTGGCGTCGGGTGGGGGGGGGGGAAGGTCGTCCTCAGTGATGGAGGGGACCAGGTGAACTCTCCAGCATAACAAAACCAGAAAGAACCAGGAAGAGGTAAAGGACATGAGACACCTCCCCCATCCCCATAAGTCATACAAAGAAGTCTCTTCCTCCCATCCATCCTCTCAGCCTCAAACTGAGATGCTAAGACCTCCAAGAGGAGGTGAATGGGGTGCCTTCAAGCCAGTCCTCAGCTCCCCTCCGCTGCCCCAAATGGCCAGAGCCCAGCACTAGCTAATGCTGGAGGGGAGGGGAGGAGAAGAGCTTTGAATCAAGTTTGTAATGTAAGTTTTAAAAATGTAAAAGATTGAGTCTTAATTACCGGAACGAGGCTGTTGTAGTAACCGAAAGTGGCTGGAAAGTTATGGAACCAGACCAAGACGTCGTTAAGGGAGCTGCTCCCCAGCAGGAAAGAGAGATCTGGCACAGTGTAGCCGGGGGCAGTTACTGGAAGAAATAAAACTGCTCTGTTTATACACCAAAGAGTTGAGACTCCCCAGTAAATTGGGCCCAGTTACAGGCATACAGAAAGTAACTGGACCATGGAAACCTGCATCCCAATAGACAGAGCACCCCAAAGAAGGATAGTGAACTGGACAGACCAAACCTTTCTCCTTCTCATTCAGGCACTGCCTCACCTCCCAGGTGGAGACATTAAGTGATGGAGGAGGGATCTGTCCTCAGGCTTTTAACGAGGCACTTAGAAAGAGGAACACGATGGTTTCCGCTTACAGGAACCCTCAGTGAAACGCACTCACAGGCAGCTGGTGCAATGTGCTCGCTTCTGGTGCATTCCAGGAAGCATTACCCCGCCTCATACCAACATCATCCAGTGGTCCCCGCATGGGAGGGCCAAACAACCATGGAGGTCTTTGAGTTTCCAGGCTGAGAAAGGCTGGAGAGGAACAAGTTGGGCCCTGGGACACAGAGGCAGGACACCCAGAGGGTCAGGAAACTGCCATAGGGGCTTGATCCCCTAGTGGAAAGTGAGAAAAAAAACAAAGTTTATAAAGAGCAGGGTGGGAACTGGCTCGTGGAGCAAGATGTTCCCTTGGCTAGTTTCCACCCAGGGGAAAGGAAGAAACCTTACTGAGTGCCTGTACTATATTAGGCACTACGTTCACCCTCACATCACTTAATCCTCCCACAACCCCGTAGGGAAGGCCCTTTCTCCATCTTGCAGACGAGGAAACTTGAGTCAGAGTAGTTGCCTCTGGTCACACATCGCTGGGATTTGAACCTCAGATCTGTCTGTATGGCATACATGGATATTTACTGCTTATATTGCCCTTTCAATAAAGGACTCGTTACCCTGCCACCAAAAGTGTTGGTTCTCGTTACCTCCAGCAATTAGTTCCTTCAGGGACCCCTCAGCTTTTGAGTCACAGTTACTCTTTTCAGGGATGGTCCCAGCCAATGGCTGAGCAAGATGGTGGTACACGGGTCCAGCCCTTTTCTACCAACGCGGAGCTGCTCTAACGAGCAGTGCTGCCCCAGAGCGCCCCCCTGGGACTGGCAGAGGTTTTAGCAGGTCCTCATGATGGGCTGAGACCTCCTTCCAGCCAATCCTGCATCCTGCCTTTTCCTTTCGCAGATGTTAATTCTCTTCTGTACTCCTAATTTCACTCAGCATCTGGTTCCCAGAGAACCCAGCTGGGATGCTCAATCTGACTCAGGCTCTTGTTCATCCTGACCCTTTATCCTCACTCTTAGTCACCCCTAAGGCAACACCCCTGCCCAGACAGTAACTTCCTATTGGCAGCTATGTCTCCATCCCTTCTGGAGGAAAGCTACTAAAGTCTCATGATTAAAGGAGTTCCTGAACAGCCCGGTGTCCTGGACTAAGGTGTTCAATGCTCAAGGTCAGTGGCCATCATTCAACCATACTTTGAAGTCTAAAGTCCAAGTAAGCAGTCACCCTCACTGTCTCCCTTTCCCCCATGTCAATTCCACCCTTTAAATGGCCATAACATGAAATTGAGATTTAGGGTTTTAGAATATGTTGTCCTTAATGAGAATACTTTATGATTTGTGTGTTTTGCTTAAAAGGAGATGCATACAGGGGCGCCTGGGTGGCTCAGGTCATGATCTCACGGTTTGTGAGTTTTAGCCCCACGTCAGGCTCTGTGCTGACAGCTCAGAGGCTGGATCCTGCTTTGGATTCTCTGTCTCCTTCTCTCTCTGCCCCTACCCCACTTGTGCTCTGTCTCTCTCCATCTCTCAAAAATAAATAAATGTAAAAAAAAAGTAAAAAAAAAAGAAATGCATACAAGCAAAATAAAGAAAATATATATCAATTGTACTTCATCAAAACTAAAAACTTTGAACCATATCCCCAGCAAAATATTAGCAAATCGAATCCAACAATGTGTAAAAAAATATATACGCCACGACCAAGTGGGGTTTATCTCAGGTATACAAGCATGGTTCAACATTTAAAAATCAATTAAGGTAATCCATTACATCATAGGTTCATACAGATCACACCATAGGTTCATACAAATCACATCATATCAATACATACAGAAAAAGCATTTGACAAATCCGACACCAACTCATAATGAAAACTCTTAGTAAGCTAGGACGAGAGGGGAATTTTCTCAACTTGATAAAGAATATTTTAAAAAAAAAAACAGGGTGCCTGGCTGGCTCAGTCAGTGGAGCATGTGACTCTTGATCTCAGGGTTGTGAGCTCGAGCCCCATGTTTGGTATAAAGATTACTTAAAAATTTTTTTTTAATCTTTTAAAAAGAAAAGAATAGCTACAAATCTACTGCTAATATCATACTTAGTAGGGAATTCTCGAACCTTCCCCACTAGGCGAAAAGACAATCCAATAAGAGACTAGTATCCAGAATATTTAAAGAACTGTTACAACTCAACTATAAAAAAACAATAACCCAATTAAAAATGGGAAAAGAATCTGAATAGACATTTCTCCAAAGAAAAAAATATACTCAATATATACATGAAAAGATGTTCAACATCATTACTCATTAAGAAAATACAAATCAAAACCAAAATGGCATACTAGGATGTTATATCCCATCAGGATGACTATATCTAAAAAAAAAAAAAAAGAGGAAGAACATGAGGGGCACTCAGTTGGTTAAGCATATGGCTCTTGGTTTCAGCTCAGGTCATGGTCTCATGGTTCCTAGGATCGAGCCCCATATCAGTCTCTGTACTGATAGCACAGAGCCTGCTTGGGATTCTCTCCCTCTCCTTCTCTGCCCCTCCCCCGCTCACATGAGTGCTCTCTCTCTCTCAAAACAAATAAATAAACTTTAAAAAAAAAGGAACATGAACAATAACAAGTATTGGAGAGGATGTGGAGAAATTGGAACTCTCATGCATTGATGATACGAGTGTAAAATAGTGCAGCTGCCTTGGAAAACATTCCAGCAGTTCCTCAGGAAGTTTAAACACAGAGTTACCATATGACCCGGAAATTCCACCCCTTGGTTATATATCCAAAAGAACCTAAAACATATGTCCATACAAAACCTCATACACAAATGTTCATACGAGCATTATTCATAAGAGCCAATAAGTGGAAAGAATCCAAACATCCATCAATTCGTGAATACATAAACTAAATACAGTATATCTATACAACAGGATATTATTCAGCCATAAAATGGATTAAAGTACTTATATATGCTACCACCTGGAGAACCTTGAAAGCATTATGGTAAATGAAGAAGTCTAACACAGAGGGCCACATATTGTGTGATTCGGTGTATATGAAATGTCCAGAATAGACAAATCCATAGATATAGAAAGTAGATTAGCAGTTGCCAGGGTCTGGGAGGAGGGAGAAATGGGGAATGACTGCCTCATGGGTACAAGGTTTTTTGAGGGGGTGATGTAAATGTTCTGGAATTAGATAGTGGTGATGGTTGCATAACTTTGTGAATATTCTAAAAACCACTGAAATGTGCACTTTTAAAGAGTAGGCGAGCTATATCTCAATAAAAAAAAAAAAACCTAAAAGTTCTAAGAGAAAACATAAAAGACTTTCCTGAACTTGGGTTAAGCAAATATTTCTCAGACGTGGCACTAAACGCACAGTCCATACAAGAAAACAAGTTGATAAATTGAATTTCATCAAAATTAACATTTTGCTCTATGAAAGACACTGCTAAGAAAATAAAATAACAAGCCATATACTTGGAGAAACTCTTTGTAAAACATATATCTGATAAAAGGTTTGTGTCCGGAATACACAACAGATCTAAAAACTCAACAATGCAAACAACCAGTTTTTTAAATGGGTTAATGATTCGAGCTGACACTTCAACAAAGAAAACAGTTGGAAAATGAATACTACATGAGAAGATGCTCAACATAATTAGTCATCAAAGAAATGCAAATTTAAAACCACAGTGAGGTACCACTAAAAGTCTATTAGAATGTCTAAAATTCAAAGATGGCCATACAAGTGTTGGCGAGGATGTGGAACAACTGAACCTTCCATGGTTCAACCATTTAGAAAAACTGGCAGGTTTTTTTTTTTTTAAGTAAACCTATTTCCTGCCATATTCCAAGGTATTTACCCAAATGAAAAGACAGAACAAGTCCATAAAAGACATGTATAAGAATGCTTATAGCAACTTTACTTGTAATAGCCCCAAACTGAAACAACCCACACGCCCTTTATTAGCAGCATGGAGAAACAAATGGTGGTACATCCATACAATGGAGTATTACTCAACAGTAAAAAGGAATGAACTACTATACGTACAACAATATGGATGAACCTCAGAATAATTATGCTAGGGGAAAGAAAGTGAAAGAATTATGTGTGTAAAAAAAAGAGTACATTTTGTATGATTCCATTATATAAAATTTTAGAAAATGCAAACCAATCTATAGTGGCAGGGAACAGATGAGTGGTCTCAAGAGTTAAAGAGTGAAGAGGCAAGAAAGGGTAGGAAGGAGGGAGTACAAAGGGTCACAGGGAACTTCTGGGGGTGACAGGTATGTTCGCTATCTTGATTGTGGCAACAGCTTCATAAATATGTTTAAAACTCATAAAATTTGTGAACTTAATTATGTGCTGTTTATTGTATGCCAATTATACCTCAATAAAGCTTGAGAGAGAAAACGCTCAAGAGGGAAGATATAACTTTTTATTACAATATCATACGAAGTAGAAAAAGTCCCACTTTGATTCCACCCCACAAGACATTTAGTGTTTTTGGATGGAATGATTCTAGAAGGCCTAGACGGCTGAGCCCTCCCTCAGATCCTTGAAGCAAACTCTTCCTTTATTACAACACCTTCACCTTACTGCCTGATGAATGTCAATGCATCTTTCAAGCCCTGCTCAACTTCATCTACCCCTTGAAGCTCTCCTTGTCTTTTCCAAGCAGAGTTAGTCTGTGGCCCAGTCTGTGCTCTCCCATCACCTGAGACTCTAGTAATATACCCCCTCAGCATTCTAAGATGAAGATTTGTGGTTAACGGTTCCCAAAGGATCCCAGAGGTCCACAACTTAACGTGATTTGTCATTTTCCCAAGGCACAAACTTGATTCCAGCCAGCTATGAGGTCCCCACAGAAGAGGAATAGCTGAGACAATGAGTAAGCCCGGCCACCACCCACCTCCAGGCCTTCCGAGCCCAGCCCAGTTTGGTTGGCCTCTCCTTGTTATAAAAACTATTTTTTCCCTTTGTGAAGAATGGACTGCCCAAAGAAAAGCTATCAGCTTGTGATGGAAATGATGAGTGAGTGAAGCAGTCCAAGAAAGGGATGGTTCTTAGCCAGAAAATAGCTTTATAAATTACTTTAATCTTTTATTAAGAATCTGGAAGCATCACTTAAAAATCTTAGTTGTACTTTACAGCATTTTATGGGGAGAAGTTATATACAACAGTGGCATTAACAGGATTGGAAATTTGAAAAAGCTTTGGGCCTTGCCCCTCAATAATGTCAAAAGCTCCCAGTAGTTCTAGTGAATACTCATCACATCGCATTATAATTGTACATTTAGCCATCTCTCCTTTTGTCTAAGAAGCACAGTAGTAGAGCTAGATTTTCTGGGCCCAGATCTCAGTTTACTTTATAGCTGGGTGACCTTGACCAGCTTGCCTGACCTCCGTGTGCCTCAACTTCCTCATCTTTAAAATGACAGGTAAAATAGTACCTGTCTAATAGAGTTAATTTAAATGATTAAATATGGTAATACATAAAAAGCACTTAAATCAGTGTCTGACCCATCCAAAGTGCTTGATAAATGTTAGTAATTAGTTTGAGAGTTTCCTCTAAGGCAGTGTTTACATATTAGGGACCTTTTCAAAACTGCCTCATTCTCCAGTGGCTCGTGCAGTCCTTGGCACAAGGTATGTGCTCAACAGAAGTTAAAAGAATAAGTGAGTGAGTCAGTGAGCAAATGAGGTGTGGCTCTGCCATTTTGTTCCCACAGTTGAGATCTCTTTATTTCTGGTACAGTGGGGGCATTTTGGCACCGCTAATGTGGCCAATATCCCCACCATTACCATGTCTGCCACCACTATCCATTTGCAACCATTGGAGATTACGGTATACCACTAAGAGGGGCAGGAGGGACAGGGAGGATGATGGCAGAGGATCAGAGAGGGCCTGTGTTCCCCCTCTGGCCAACGTGGTAGAGATGAGGACTAGAATCAGACAAAATGTTCAAGAGATATGCAAAGTTGCTTTGGGATTCAGCTAGCACCCTTGCCCCCCTAGAGTTAATTCTCTCTCTCTCTCTTTTTTAATGTTTATTTGTTTTTGAGAGGGAGAGAGAAAGAGAGAGAGAGTATGAGCAGGGGAGGAGCAGAGAGAGTGGGAGAGAGAGAATCCCAATCAGGCTCCACACTGTCAGCACAGAGCCCAACACCCAGCTCCAATTCATGAACTGTAAGATCGTGACCTGAGCCGAAACCAGGAGTCAGACGCTTAACCAGCTGAGCCACACAGGCGCCCCTCTCCTAGAGTGAATTCTCAACACCACACCCACAGTGACCCTGTGAAAACCCCAACTGAATCATGTCACTCCCCTGCACAAAACTCTCCAATTCCTTCTCATCTTACTTGGAAGAAAACTCCAAATTCTCACAATGGCTTACAAGGCCCCACGTGTTCCAACCTGTGTTACTTAACCTGTGTTACATCTCATACCTTGCTCCTTCTTGCACACTCCACTCCAGGCTTCCTGCTGGATACTAGCCTTCTTGCACTACCTCAAACTCCCCCAAGGGAGTCTTTGCACTCGCTGTTCCCTCTGCCTGGTATGCTTTTCCCCAGCAATTCACGGTTCACTCTGTCATCTGTCAGGTCTCAGCTCAGATGCCAGGCTTTCTGTGCCCACCTCTGCAAAACCCCCTGAGAACAGAGACTTTGTTTTATGATTACTCCATCCCCAACATCTCGCCCCTGCCTGCCACATAGTACTCAGTTATTACTTACTGAATGATTAGATGAATAAAACCCCAGGAATCCACTGCTTTCTGCTTCTGTTTCCCTCCCAGGGCCAAGTCCTGCCCAAGGGGAGGCCTCTCCCAGCAGTGAACTGTGTCCTAAAGATGACTCTTACACCCCAGCAGAATAAGTGGATAAAAGTATATTGTTGGAACAAGTGGGAGTTGCTGATTGTATAACAGTCTGTTGGGGAACCTCGGGGGTCCCTGGCTTGACAAAATGAATGTGCATTTGCCAGTGTTTTCAAGAAAAAGTATAAGGTATAAGATGTTTGAAAGACAAAAGTATTGATTACTGTAGTCCCTTAAACAGCTGAAGTAATGGGGGAGGATATGAAATGCAAAGAAAGAAAGAGAAAGGAAAAACCTAAATCTGTGATGACATTCTCCCTGGGGGAGCGCTTAAAAATACACATTTTTACAAGTTTCCTGAGTGATTCTTAAGTAACCAGCTTAGGACAGGTACCTAGAAACGTTTTTTGGAGATTTAGTCAAGTATAAGGCCACACATTACAGCAGGAAAGGCCTGGGCTATGAGAGCCAAGCAGGCATGGGTTCAAATCCTGCCATCGCTACTTTTTATCTGGGGAACTCTCTGCTAGTACTTAACCTCTCAGATTCTAAGGTTCCATTTCTAGTTAGATAAGTACATCTACCCGGTCAGCCTGCTGTGATGATGATGTTAAACAACACGTGTAATGGGCCTGGAGTATAGCAGATACTTAAGAGATGGTAGTTTATTGTTGTGCTCTCTGTTTCCCAAGTGCTTATTACCTCCCTCCCATGTTCCACGGCAAGTTGGCATTCTTAACCCCTCCACTCTATGACCTCACAGAGGTGAAAACATACAGTCAAAAGGGTCAGTTCTTCTGCAAATAAGAAAGTCTTCTTTCCTAAAGGTCCTCTTTCCTCCTCTAGAATAGATCAAGGAACATATTTTTGCCATTAACTACCCCATTAATCATTAACAATAAATTCTTATATTTTTACAGTCTTCAATCTGCCAAGGCTTTCACCTATAAAGCGTGAGAAGGTGGGACAGGCGCCTTTATCACTCACTCGCAGAGGTCTGGAAGTAGCCTGTGTGCGTGGCCAGAGTGCAGGGGCGCCGGGACTTAAAAGCCACAAACCCTGTGCACTCTCCATTAGGCTACATTCCCCACCGTCAAGACCTCAGGACTCAGACCTTGAGGCCAAAGAGGAAAAAGAGGCAGGGGGCATCCATCTCCTGTTGCTTCCTGCTCCTCTAACGAAGCAACGTGGCTGTGGAGTGACGGCTGGAAACTAATGGGTTAGCAGAAGTCCATCTCCCAAGCTTGGCCGCGCATACCCCAAAGACTTCATTCCTCCGAAGAGCCGGTCCCGTCTTGCAGCCGCAAGGCGTCTCTGCCTTCTCATTCCACCTAAAGCTGCCAGCCTTCCGCAACTCCACACCCCCACCTGCTGGAGACTGCCTTGTGCAGAGCCTGACCGGCCACAGGCCACGTTGGACAGCTGCTCCCAGAGAGCCCCCCACGCACCCTTCTGGGGCTGCTTTGGGGGCCAGAACAGGCCAGAACAGGGGGAAGCCCTGCTATTTCTTTCCCTGTCTTACTGTAAATCTTAATCCTTGATAGTGGGTGAACTCGTTGCTCTCTCTGACCTTCAGTTTCTCCCAAGTAGTAACCAGAGGAAGATTCAGCCCTGACTTTCCCCACCCTCCTAGGGTGAAATGGGAGAGAATAATAAGACACCCACTCTGCCAGATGGAAAGAATTGGGGCTTTGGAGAGGACGCAGCTATAAATTTCAGAGCTAGGGGGATAAAAGCAGCAGCATTCCCAGTAAACAAATGGAGAACCAAAGTGAGCAGCTGCAAAAGAGACTTTATTCACGGATTTACACAATTCCTCAGATACATTAATTGAGCACCTACTCTGTGCTTACCAAGTGCTGTGATACATGGATGAAAATTCAGTTGCTGTACTTTGAGTCCTACAAACTGCTCATCACCTTTGCCCTTTCCACCTTCACGTTGCTGTTTTCCTTTTGAATATTTTCCCCTGCGCTCTTAGTAACCCTCATTCCACCATTCGCAAATTCTACATCCACAACACTCTCCAAGAACTTTCCATATATCCTCCTTCTCACAGTAACTAAAACCTGGCCTTACCCCAAGGACATTGGTTCCCTTGCAGCCCTCTTGCATGAAAGTGGCTCTTGCTCCCACGAGTTCCATTTTCCAGCCAAGAAGGGTGCACTTGGAGTCAGCAGTCTCCCACCATCCCTTGCCAGTTCCATGCTATTACTCTTCTACTCTCATTTAAAGTCCTGCTCAAGCTGCATGGCTCATTGCCTTCACCTCTTGCTGCTATCATTGACCCTGGCCCACACCATGCTGAGGACTCTCCCCAGTCACCACTGTATTAACTCCTACCACCATCCTGAGACAAATTGCTGAGGCCAACTCATCTGACACCCTAGCCTCCCCCAACCTTGTCCTGATCACTTCAAATGACTTTTCAAGGCCACAATTGGACCATTACTACCATGGCTCCACCTCCCCCCAAATTACACTCCAACGTCCCACTTGGACCATGACCTTTCCAACTCTATTCTATTCCTCCTACTTCATTCCTTGACCTCACTGAGTGCCAGCACTTTAACCCTTTTATGGCCTCACAGTTTATCTTCTCTCCTCCACTCAACCCCGGGGCTCAATCTTTCAAAACCCACGCTAGACCTCTGGTCAATAACTTGGATGATTTCTCATCAGCTTCTTTAATACCCGTGCTCCCTTTTTCTTCTACTCACAAGTCCTGGAAAACCCTGACCCTGAGTCAGTTCTAAAACTGCCTGCCTTGCTTATAAGGCTGGATTTCTGAGTTCTGGTAGAGAAAATTGTATACTCCAACACAAATTGGTCTTTTGCAAGGTTCATCGAGGGCTATTACAAATCTGCCTCATTCTCCCCAAGCCTTCAGCAGATAGCTTTCCTCCTACTTCATGGAGAAAATCAAAGCCAGGAACTCCCTCAGCTTCTCATCCTCCCTTCCCTCATAAATATAGTCAGATACTCACCATGTATCCTTCCTATGGTCTCCAGGCTCAAAGGATGTCACTCTCCCTGTTCAGAGTCAGCCTATCCACCTGGGTCTGAATTCTCTTCCATGTCCTCTCCATCGCTGACATTTCTATTCCAGTATTTTATTGGTGTATCAGTCAGGATTCACTCAGGAGACAGAAACCACAGCCCAATTTGAACAGGGAAATTGTAATATAAAGAGTTACTAACTATTCCAGGGGATTACCTTCCAAAAAGAAAGAGAGAGCTCTATAAAATATACATTGCCTGATACAGAGACTGTAGGATTTGGCAATGCAGCGAAAGCTAACTAATCTGCACATACATAAAGGCAAGGCAAAAGAGAAAAGTACAAATTGCCAATGTCAGGAATGATAGAAGGAACCACTGCAAATTCTACTCATCTTTAAAGGATACAATTTAAATATCTCACAATTTTGTTTGCCAATTACACTTCAAGAAAGCTGGCCAAAAAAAAGATAGGAAGTGTACAAATTCCTTGAAAGACAAATTACCAAAGCTGTCACAAGAGAAATAGAAAATATGAATAGCCCTTTTATCTATTAAACCAATAGAATTTGGGGGGCACCTGGGTAGCTCAGTCGGTTAAGAGTTCGACTTCAGCTGAGGTCATGATCTCGTGGTTCATGAGTTCCAGCTCCACATCAGGCTCTGTGCTGACAGCTCGAAGCCTAGAGCCTGCTTCGGATTCTGCATCTTCCTCTCTCTCTGCCCCTCCCCCGCTCATGCTCTGTCTGTCTGTCTCTCTCTCTCAAAAATAAACATGAAAAAAAATTTTTTTTAATGTTTTATTTATTTTTGAGAGAGAGAGAGAGACAGAGCACGAGCCGGGGAGGAGCAGAGGGAGAGGGAGACACAGAATCCGAAACAGGCTCCAGGCTCTGAGCTGTCAACACAGAGCCCAACGCAGGGCTCGAACTCACAAACTGTGAGATCATGACCCGAGCCGAAGCTGGACGCTCAACCGACTGAGCCACCCAGGCGCCCCCCCCAAAAATTTTTTTAATCAATTGAATTTTTAATTTAAAAACTTTCTACAAGGAAAACCCCAGGCCAAACAGCTTCACTGATGAATTCTACTTATCACTGAGGGGGAGAAATGATACCAATCATACTCAAATTCTTATAGAAAGTAAAATGGGAAAGAATTATTACCAACTTATTTTATGAAGCCAGTATTACTCTGATATCAAAGCCTGACAAACACATTGCAAGAAAATAAAATTGGCCCAATGTCTCTCATGAATGTTGATGCAAAATCTTCAACAAAATATTAGTACATAGAATACATAAACATATAAAAAGCATTTTTAAGGGGATAATACATCATGATCAAGTGGAGTTTATCTCAGGACTCCAAGACTGATTTAATGATCATTGATCACTGTAATTTACCACATTAAGAGAGTAAAGGAGAAAGAATTATATTATCATCTCAACTGATGCAGAAAAAAACATTTGGTAAAATTCAACATCCATTCCTTGTGAGGCTCTCAGCAAACTAGGAACAGAAGAAACTTTTTTAGCCCCAAAAAAGACATCTACAAAAAGCCTACACCTAGCATCCTACTTAATGATGAAAGACTGAATTCTTTCCCCTCTCAAGATCCAGAACAATGCGAGGTTTGCTTTCTTCACCTCAACTTAACATTGTAACAGAGTTTCTCATACAACAATAAGGCAGGGGGAGGGGTTTGCTAGGGAAAGAGAGAGAACACATGCAGTTTCTGAAGGAAGAAAGAAAACATGCCGTATTTACAGATGACATGATTGTGTGTATAGAAATTCTTCAGGAATCTACCCCCACCATGTGAAAACTAATAAGTGAATACAAAGTCAAATATCAAAAATCAACTGTTTTTCGTAGACTATGAATAAATTATTGAAAAAAAATCTAAACTGTAATGCCATTTGAAATTGCATCAGGACTTCAATACTGATCAAGATGGGGTAACAGGACAGAATGTACTCTCCCACCTGAAACAACTAAAACACCAGACAAAATATATGAAACAACAGCTTTCCGACATTAGACGTCAGGCATTACACACAGTGATCCCTGAAAAAGAGGAAACAAGCAAGATGAGCCCCTATGATAAAACCCAGCCAGAGCCAACAAGTCTCCCTTAGTTTAGGAGATCATTCGGGGAGTCCAAGGAGGCCAAGTCAGCTAGAGTTCACATAGAAGAGCATCAGAGATTAGAGAGCTGCACAGAGAGAGAGAGAGAGAGAGAGAGAGAGAGAGAGAGATCCAGCGATCTGCAAAGGGTCTCCCTCGAGTCTTTGGCTTGATTGCTGATCAGCACATTCAAGTCAGAAAAAATATTTAAAGCTGAAGGGAAAAAAACACCTGAAAGGAGTAAAGGAAAAAATCCTCAGTGTTTGCCTACCAGCCAAAGTTGAAAACCTCATAATTTATAGGTTACCAGATAGAGTATTCAGAAGGATATTCAGTAGTGGGCAGTTAGCCTTAGACGATAAGCAGTTCTGGCCATCCCTAACAAAGTGAACCTCAAAAGGACCAGTATCCAAGTAACTTAACTATGTCCCAGAATAATACTTAAGTATATTTATGGGAATAGAGAAATACCCAGCACCCAACAAAGTAAAAATACATAATGTCTAGAATCCAATAAAAACTCACAAGACAAAAAGCAAACAACAACAACCACACACACACACACACACACACACACACACACACACACTAAAAGACATGCAAATAAGCAGAAAAATAAAATCCATAATTAAGAAAAAAAAATCAATGAAAACTGACCTAGAAATGACATAGGTGATAGAATTAGTAGACAAAGACATTGTAAGTTATTAAAACTATATTCCATATATTCAAGAATGTAAAGGAAAGATTGAGCATCTGGAAAAAATAACCAGGGCATCAGAGAGCTATGAGACAATGTCAAATAACCTGTTATACATGCAAGTGGACCCTAAAGAAGAAAAGAAAGAGGAGAAGTCATAAGAAATATTTGAAGAAATAATGACCAAAACTTTTCCAAATTTTATGAAAAGTGTAAGTCCACAGAAGAAACCCCAAGCAAGAAATATGAGAAAACAAGGCACATAATAAAAGTGCATCAAAACACAAAGTACTTAGGAATAAATATAACAAAATATATGCAAAACATATACATAGAAAAACTAGAAAACATTGGTGACAGAAACTTTCAAATACCTTAAGAAATGAATGGGAAGATACAATATTCTTAAGATGTCAACTCTTCCCAAAGTAATTCTGCCCAGCATAAATCTAGTAAAAATCCAAGCAGATTTTATTTTATAGAAATTGACAAGCTGATTTGAAAATTTATGTGGAAGTTCAAAGGACCTAGAATAGCCAAAACAGTTTGGGGGGGAAAAAAACTTATATAACTTGACTTGAAGATTTATTACAAGATTATTACAAATAAATACTTAAATAAATGCATGAATACATAAAGTTTAAAGAAACAAACCTATATCTTCAACTCAACATGTCCAAATCTGAGACCAATTACTGCACATAACCTCAAGTCTGCCTTTTCCGCTGTACTCTTCGCATAAGTTGATACATTGTGCCTAACACTTAGTGAGGACTGTATATATATTTGTTGAATGAACAAAAGATGGAATCACTTACAGCCAAAAACTTCAATTCTCCTTCCCTCTCCTATATTAATTAAGCACTTGACCAACACGTTTTGTCCAGCCGTGCCTCTCCCTCCCTTTGGGAGGCTGGAAAGACACAGCCTGCTCCCGGGTTGGCTGTGTGAAACTGAGTCAATCCTCACCCCTCTCAGGGTCTCAGAGACATAATATAAAAGGCACAGGGTTTGGAATCAGATAGAAGCAGATTCAAATTCCTGCCTACCATTGACATATCTATCTCCAGCATATTGTTTTTATTCTTTGAAGCCTGTTTTCCTTATCTATGAAACAGAAAAACCAGTCTCTGTAGCATAAGGTTGTTCTGAGTATGAAATCAAATGGAAGGATGCCACTGCCTGGCACATAGGAAGTACCACTAAATGTTAGTTCCTTCTCTTACCCCTTCCTCCTCCCCACTGCCACTTCCGCTCCCACCCCAGAAGGAGAGGGAGTGAGGATAAGTTGGTACACGGCTCTGAATGGCACCTTCTCAGACTGACAGGCTTCAGTATTTCAAGATAAGGAAAGATGCTTTCTCCCTCCCCCACCCCTGGAGTGCCATGGTCACCACCAGAGCCACCTGCCATTGGTATTCTGGGCAGATGCAGCCAGCTGCAGACATGCTGTTATCTGATGGTGCATCTGTTTGGGAAACCAGAAAGAGGAAAACTGTGTTTAGAAAGTATATTTTTCCCCTCCCCAGGTAAGCAGGAGAAATAATGGAATTCGAATTGGAATGACCATGAGCTAAAACTCTTGCCCACCAGGTGTTTATCCCAGTTCATAAAAACAACTACTTTAAGGTAATGAAAAAACACTCCCTGTCGGGGAAGCAAATGGAACCACATGTTTCTGAAACAGTTTGAAAGAAAACAGCAAACTCCGTGAGCAGACAGCAAGCACATATCTTGGAGGACCGGCACAGGCCATGCTCACAGATACTCCCCATGGACGAGGCTCCAGGGAAGGCTGGGCCCCTTGAAATCACACCATCCATAAGGAAACGGCATGCACCTTCCATCCGTCAGACCCACAGCTTCAGGGGGATATGGGAAGGCTCCCCTCTTTTCCCACACCCACACTCCAAGAATTCAACTTCATTTCTGTTTCCTGGATGCTGCCCTATCAACTCCATCCCTTATGACACTGCCTCCCCTGTTCTTCCTTTTTCTCTGTTGTTCCTAAAGATAAGCGTGCAGGCTTTTATGGTTGGAAACATTTACTGCTAATCACTAGAAGAAAATGAACAGAAGTAACAAAACCAACAAAGATGAAAACATTATTTACCTAATGACCCCTCACCTGTAAGGTGATCACATGCCCCTGTTTGCCCAGGACAGGCCTGGTTTACACCTGTTGTCTTGACGTAATTATTAATAGCATCCCTTTCACTTTCAAAACTATCCATGTTTGGTCATCAAGTAGAATAAGTTATTCTGTTTAAATGGCACGTACTCACCTGCTTTATGCCAGGCATATGAACATTAACTTATTTAACCCCAAAACAATCCTATGAGGCGAGAAACAGTTTTAAAACACTGTAATGAAATCAGGACATAGAGCGGTGAAGTAGCCTGTCTAGGGCCACACAGATGGTCAGTGTCTAAGCCAGGATTTGAACTGAGGCTGTCTTCAGTGTTCTTGCTCTTAATCACTTGGGTAGTCTAGCTGTGACAAAGCTTTAGGAAATCGCTTGTTCTTTCATTTAACAAATATTAATCATGTCTACTGTGTGCAGACAATATGATACAGACTTTTAAGACAACCATGAACCAGACAGTCCCTGCCCCCAAGGAGCTTTTGTCTGGAGGAGACACAGATACAAGTGAAAAATACAGAATGGGAAAGAAAGGCAGGACAACAGCCAAAAGAGCAAGGTGCCATCATAGCCACCAAGAGAAGGAGAAAAAGGAGAGTGGTGTCCAAAGCTTCAGGGAACACAAGGTAGGGCCCAGACACATATGTATGGTTTATCAACAAGATGGTCATTGGAAACCTTAGGAAACCACAGTTGCACAGGGAAGCCAGGGGTAAGGCCTCAAAGAGATGAGGAGAAGGTGGAAGGTGAAAATGGGGAGCAGGAAGCAGTCTCTGAAAGCTTGGCACTGAGGGGAGGGAGAAAGTGGAAGGAAGTAAAAGTGGGGTCGGGTCCCCAAACAGACACCTAGCTCCCTGCTTTCGTGCTGTATCCTCTCCCTCCTGGCTCCCTCTACCCCCGGTTCTACCAACAAACACTAACGGGAAAATAGAGGGCAGTCATAGAAATGGGAAATCTTACTAAATTCATATTACCATTTCCCTGTTTTAGAGCAGTAGGCACCTAGTAAAACCCCTTGTGTATTTTTTTCCCAATAGGGAATCTTTTTTTTAAATTTTTTTTTTAACGTTTATTTATTTTTGAGACAGAGAGAGACAGAGCATGAACAGGGGAGGGGCAGAGAGAGAGGGAGACACAGAATCGGAAACAGGCTCCAGGCTCCGAGCCGTCAGCCCAGAGCCTGACGCGGGGCTCGAACTCACGGACCGTGAGATCATGACCTGAGCCGAAGTCGGACGCTCAACCGACTGAGCCACCCAGGTGCCCCTCCCAATAGGGAATCTTTAGCTAGACTGGCGCCCATCAGGGCAGAATGAGACCTAAAACCATGTCCATTAACATCCACCCAAGAGACAACTTGTCTCAAGGGAATTATCAGTATTCCTGGGAATCCCCCAAACAGGTCAGTAGGTGGGTCAATTCCCAGGTCATCTATTTAAGTTCACCAAATCCCAGGCACTGTTCTAGACATTGAGGAGTGACTCATTCTAAGGGGAGTTTTCAGGAGGGCCATCTACACCTTGCACATCCAAAGGTATGACCCAAGGTTTCCCCCCAGGAAGGTTTGCAGTAGATGAAATAAGCCACAAAAGTTTGTATCTCCCCCAACAGTGTTCAGGAGTATCAGCACAGCTGGAGACTAGGAAAAATGACTTATAGAGCACCTTTTTTATATAGTACACTTTCCTGTATTCATTCATTCCTTCCTTCAATAACAAACATTTATACTATGTGCCAGGTACTGTGTGAAAGTACTAGAGGCAAGAATCATGAGCAAAATAGACATGGTCTCCCTGCCCTCAAGGAGCACACAAAAGAGTTACGTAAAGCCACATTAATCAACATAATTGCACAAATACATAATCACAAATCATGACACATGCTATGAAGGCAATATACTGGAACCTAGTCACTCTACTGGGTTGAGGAACTGCTCTTGAGAACGTGACATGGAGGTGAAATCTGACAGATGTATAGGCTTTAGAGAGAGGAGAGAAAGAGCAGCCCGAGAAAACAGAAGAATATCAGCAAAGACTCCGAGGAACGGAAAAGCAGCCAGCATTAAAGAAAAAAACAAGCCTGACATGTGTTGACACAGTAAGGAAAACTTTATTCAGGACTATTGCAACAGGTGTCAAGGCTGTGGCGATAGGGGAGAAAGATCAGGTTCAACTCTAAATCCAAATGGACAAATGCTAACAAGCAGAGTGAGGAGACAGTGGAAGGAAAATTTCTAAGAGGACACATAGAGGGTGAGGCGGGGGGGGGGGGGGTTCTTGGTAAACTGACTTAACAGGATTCTTGCTAAAGGCACACCAAGGACCTCTATGTCAAAGAAGGGGGATGAAGATGTTGATCGGATATCATGCCTGATAGCATCCTAAACTGACTCGCAGCAGGATTTTTGTAAAACTGGCTATGTAGGCTCAGCGAGGCTGGGGAGGGGGCAAGAGGGCTTAGAGGAACCTGACTAAAGTTTGTTCAAGGAAATGGTCTGCCACCAGTTGTCTGGGGCAGAGTGGCACTAGATGATTCCGGAGAGATACGCAGGAACCAAGTAAGAAGGGCTTTGTGAATCCAGTTGTCCTAAGAGCACCGAAGTTTTGATTGGGAGGGAAGGGGGTGACATGCTCAGGTTGTGTTTTCTTAAAAATCTACTCAGCCCGCTGTAGAAAATGGACCAGAAGACCCAGAGATGAATCTAGAAGACCACTTAGGAGGCAAAGCTGTTGTCCTGGAGAAACAGGACAGTGGACAGACCAAGGTGGAGGTGAGGGTAGAAGCAGATCTAGCATTTGAAGTATTCGGGAGGTAAAACTGATAGGGCTTGGTGACAGATTGGTGTTAGAGAGAAAGAGATATAAATAAGTGTCCTTGTGATGCTCAACGTTGCTCCTTATCAGGGAAATACAAATCAAAACCACACTCAGCTATCACCTCACGCCAGTCAGAGTGGCCAAAATGAACAAATCAGGAGACTCTAGATGCTGGAGAGGATGTGGAGAAACGGGAACCCTCTTGCACTGTTGGTGGGAATGCAAATTGGTGCAGCCACTCTGGAAAGCAGTGTGGAGGTTCCTCAGAAAATTAAAAATAGACCTACCCTATGACCCAGCAATAGCACTGCTAGGAATTTACCCAAGGGATACAGGAGTACTGATGCACAGGGGCACTTGTACCCCAATGTTTATAGCGGCACTCTCAACAATAGCCAAATTATGGAAAGAGCCTAAATGTCCATCAACTGATGAATGGATAAAGAAATTGTGGTTTATATACACAACGGAGTACTATGTGGCAATGAGAAAGAACGAAATATGGCCTTTTGTAGCAACGTGGATGGAACTAGAGAGTGTTATGCCAAGTGAAATAAGCCACACAGAGAAAGACAGATACCATATGTTTTCACTCTTATGTGGATCCTGAGAAACTTAACAGAAACCCGTGGGGGAGGGGAAGGAAAAAAAAAAAAAAAAACAGGTTACAGTGGAAGAGAGCCAAAGCATAAGAGACTCTTAAAAACTGAGAACAAACTGAGGGTTGATGGGGGGTGGGAGGGAGGGGAGGGTGGGTGACGGGTATTGAGGAGGGCACCTTTTGGGATGAGCACTGGGTGTTGTATGGAAACCAATTTGACAATAAATTTCATATATTGAAAAAATAAAAAATAAAAAAATAAGTGTCCTGGTGTCTTGTTTCATCTTTACTACAACCCTTTAGTAAACACATCATTATTTTCTCAGTTTTACGGGTAAGGGATTTGAAACTCATGGTAGTTGACTGGCACGGTCAGGCCCCACAGCTAGTAGGTCTGGTTCTCAAGTTACTTCCTTTCGCTATGCTCACACTAAAGTCGGGCAGCTCTTCCCTGAAGATCCCACTCCCTCTCTTGTGCCTCTGAAGCTATGCCTAGTCAATACCCCCAGCATGGTACTTCACCAACGTTCCCTGTTTGCCGATTCCATGGGAAAATAAAGAAACATAGTATCACGGAAGGTGGCTGCAGTTTGAGTCAGTTGACCTCCATCAGATAGTACAAATTGATTCCTTTGTTGAGGAAAGCAACCTCCTGGGCCCCTCTGGCAATGAAAAGTGAGAGCCCCCCGGGTAGGACAGAGATGAGAAAAGTTTGGGCAATAAGGAATTAAATTGCTCTGCATAGCAAAGCTAGAGAAAATTTGGAGCAGGCCACCACCGTAGCCTTAGTGTCTGGCACATAAGAACTCAATATATTTTTGTTTCAACTCTGGAAGTGGGACCCAGCAATCTCCAATTTAACAAGACTTTCAGGTCATTTGATATACCCTCAAATCTGAGAACCTCTTATCTTTAAAAGCCTTTTCAACGCTGCGCACACCATCCCCAGGTCCCCCAAATCCTCAATAAAAAGCTGCTATACACAAGAGTCTTTCTTCAGTAGTGCTTTGGGCAAGAAAGGACAAAGACTAGCCATCCTAGAGTTTCCGGCAATGACCAGCAGAAGGGAAAGTCCAGGCCAAGAGCTGGGGCAAGATTAGAGAAACAGGTTGCAGCTCAAATTAACCTGAGAGCAAATATGAGACAAACCCTCAAATCTGTAGTAAAACAGTCACTATTTGTTTCCCAGACATCCATCCCTATTTTTTCTAGAAATGAATTAATGAATGAACGGATGGATGGATGAATGAATGAATTTTCATTTGAGACTATGGCTTTTCCCCACATTTAATCCAGAGCTCCAGATAGACCACATGACCCAGATCTTGCCTATCGAAGCAACTCTTCCCCCTGACCACAGTGATAGGTTCAGGGATGAACATCCGGTCCAAGCAGAGCCGAGAGAACAGAGCAGGATTTTTCTCAGACTTCTGGGAAAGAGGGAGATGAATATGACTGAGTATGAAGCTGGAACCACTATGCTTACTGCCAACTGAGGAAGAAAGCAAGTCTGAAATCAGAACCAACACAGAAGTAGAGTTGAGAGATACAGAGAGAGAGAAACCTGGTCCCAATTACATTTTTGAGAAGGCAGCTCAAGGCTCATCTGAAGACAGCCTAGTCCTAGACTTTTTCAATGCATGAGCCACTGAAATGTGTTTTCACTTTGGCCAGTTTGGATGGAGTTTTCTGTCCCTTACATCTGGAGGAATCCCGACTATGATGTAAGACAGTGGGTTGAGTGATGTCATTTGGAAAGTGTGGTCACAGAAAGGAGGAGAACTGGGGTCAACAAGTCCCACAAGTCTACCTCTCCTGAAGACTACAGGTACCCTGAGGCCTAGAACTGTGTTACTTCTTGTGGTAACGATGATGGGAACACAATGGTTATTTCAGGAATAAAAGGAGCACAAAAAGAAGGCAAGGTGGCAGAAAGAAAAAGGGATAAGCAATGTACAGATGCCTTCCAACTTGGGTCCCCTGGTCACTTTGTTCAGGGCAGACTAGACCCTGCAGGGACCTAGCAGGAGTCATGAAGCAGGAAATGAAGGCATAGAAGCTTCTAGCACCAGCCTACTCCAAAGGCACACTTACTAGGAAATTGCCTAGAAATGATGGTGCAGCCATAACTGGGTCATTTACTTTCCCTACAAATATTTCTCCCTTTTGTGAGCAACAAGGACCCATTCAACCAACCATGTGGTGCCTCAGCTGAAATAACAGGCCAGGGGAAGTGTGTAGTTGGCTTTCATCAGATCGAAACCGTAGGGCAGCTCGGCCAAGCTGAATCTCTGTCTCTGGCTGTAGCACAGAAAGTACTTTCTGCTTAATGTCAGGCCATGTGTAGGGAAGAAGTGGAAACAGAGGGGAAGACAAGACCAGCCTTCCAGTCAGCTTCAATGCTTCTGGCAAGACAATTCAGCATAGCAGAGGGGTCTGGCTCCAGACTTTGGGGGAAAGGAGGCACCTAGGACAGAGGAGGAACAGGAAGAGAGACAGAGAGGGGAGAGGTTGGAAGAAAGGGAAAGAGTCAACCTTTAATGAAATAGTCAATTTATTAAAAAAAAAAAAAGGGGGGGGAACTGAAATCTTTTTCCATCTGTTTGCCTCTATGAAATTTATATTTGGAAGTAACAAACATAACATCAACCAGTTTATCAGCTCATCATCTGGCATATGTCTTTCAATAATAATTTAATAATTTCAAAGATTAGAATGAAAAGGAAAATTTGAGACTCCTTCAAAGCAGCATAGAGTATTCTTCCAGAGACCTATGACTAACCTGTCTTTTGTGGGTGATGGGGATGAGTTAAAAATGACCCCAATCCTTGGGAACTTGGCTGGGTGATTTGGGAACTCCATGGTTTATCCCATCTATTTCCAAGAATTTTCTATCGGGCTAGATGGCACTCCATCTGCATTTCTCTTTTGCTCTTCTGTGAGCTTTGCGTTCATTGTCCTAGACCACCAACTTGAGGGGAGCATGTGGATAGGATAGCATCCACGTAGGATGAGGGAGATGGGACTTAGGGACCTCTGGGTACTCTCCTCAAGGCGCCTAACAGAATACCATAGTGCAATTCCCAGGGCGCCACCCCAGTTATGCATTTCCCCAAGATCCTATGGACTTTTGCCTTGGCTTTTTCATAGCCATCCTGTCTCCAGTTTGGATATCCAAAAAAAAACAAAACAAAACAAAACAAACAAACAAAAAAAAAAAAACACATGGCCTTAGTTTCCTGGTCCTCGGGAAGGGCCACCAGGCAGCCCCCACAATGGAAAGAATAGTGAGTCACACAGGCCTGGGCTCAGACCTGCCTCTACCACCCACTGGCTCTGTGAGGCAATGGTACAAGGGAAGCAGTGTGGGATTGGAGTCCAGAGGACCTCACTCTTTGACCTCAGTCGAGCTGCTCAGTTACCTCTTTCTTCAACTCCCTAAATCTCAGTGACCTCATGAGTAAAATAGAGATTATAGTGATTATTTTAAAGGTCTGTGGTGAGAATTAAAAGAAATAATGTGCCTGCTGTGGAGTAGGCACCAAACAATTGGTTGATGTTATTAACATTATTGTTGGTTTTTTCAAATTTTTAAAAATGTTTTCATTGATTTTTGAGAGAGAGAGAGAGAGAGAGAGGGAGAGAAACAGAGCATGAGCAGGGGAGGGGCAGAGAGAGGGAGACACAGAATTCAAAGCAGGCACAGGCTCCAGGCTCTGAGGGGTCAGCACAGAGCCCGTTGCTGGTCTCGAACCCACAAACTGCAAGATCATGACCTGAGCTGAAGCCAGACACTCAACCGACTGAGCCATCCAGGCACCCCACATTATTGTTGTTTTTATGTGACCTTTGACAAGACACTTCACCTCTCTGAACTTGCTTTCTTGTCCGAAAAAGTAGACGTAATAATAATTATCTCTTAGGATGATCACAAGTATTACATATGTAGAGATCACAAGGATTATGCATGTGATATAAGTAAACCTCCTGACACAGTGCCTGCCTGATACAAGGTAGGCACTCAGTGTTACATTTACTTTCCCTTTCCTTCTCAACCTTCCCCACACAATCCAGGATAAGAGTGTGCCTGCCCCCGCATGGCCAAGCTGGCCCCAATATTTAGCTAGAAATCAGGAGAATCTGTCCCTGCAGGTGGTCCTTGGAGACCTTACCTGCTGTGCGCTCAGCCCACACCCATAAAAGGAAAAACTGTCAGGGGAGAAGCCTTTCTGAAACTCACGGGGATGGCCAAGAGGGAAGGCGACAGCTGCAGGACTCCTCTCTGGGCACTAGGGGGAGCAATAAGCTCGAGAACACAGTGAGGGCCACGCCCAGAATCTCTCCACTCCTGTGCCCCAGTCGCCCAGTCGGGATGATCCAAGCAGGAAGAAAACGCTTCAGGAATACTCAGAAAGGCCTTTGTGGGGACAGATGATAGGGGGAAATGCAGGGATCCGTGGAGAGCACATCTCCTCTCCTGCTTCAACTTGGTACCGGCCTAGAGAGCACTCGTTGGCTTCTAGGCTACCCTCTCTGGATCCCCTGGTGGAGGAGCCCCCTGGGGGTTGAAGAAAATGGGAGGTGGGGAAGACAGGCCACTTTTCCCAGTCACAACAACTTCTACATCTAGCCCCCCCGGCAACTTAGTAGGTCCCAGTGCGTCACAGCTAGAAGTCTTATAGAGCCCCAGATGTTAGCTGAAGGGCTGGGGCCAGAGAGAAGTAAGAGCTTGAGCAAGATCTCCCAGGCAGTTTATAATAATCCCTCATAGAGTTTATCTAATGCTTTCATGTCCATCATGTCGCTTGGATATTCACAACCACCAGGTGTTGTAGGAAGGAACTATTCTATTTTGCAAATGAGGAAACTGAGGTTCAGGTAAGTGCCCATGGCTCTCCTCTTCCTTATTAAGTTTCCATTGCTATCCACCCTCTCCCTCCTCTCTTGCTTTCCCTTGTTTTAAATAGGTTCAAACTATGCTCATAGTTGCAGGAAGATTGCTACTCAACTCCAAGTGGCCCATAAATCAAAATTTTAAAATATTTGTTTCATTCCCCATATTCCCATCTAGCATGATGGAAAGATGATAGAGCATAGTAATTATGATGGGTACACTTTGGAATCAGATCTGAGTAAATATCCAATATTCATCCCTTATGAATTCCATGGCCGTGAATTTCTTTGTGCCTCAGTTTCCTCATCTGTAATATGGGAATATTCACACCTATCTCCTGAGATTCTTCTATAGCTTAAATGAGATGAACTATAAAGCAATCTCATAGTGCCTGGCATATAGTAAAGACTTGAGAAATGTTTCCTGTATATATATCATACAGTCATAGAACAAAGTAATCTTCAGGAATCAGTTCCTTAGTTTCATGCCATTTACTGATGAACTTAAATGGAGTTAAGTGGGGAAGGTTACTCTGTCAAGTAGGCTTGTGTCCTGGTTTGAATGTACGCCTTCCCAAAGTGCCTGTCCACCTCGAACCTCAGAACATGAACTTGTTTGGAAATAAGGCCTTCGCGGGTGTAATGAGTTAAGATGAAGTCCTACATCAGGGTGAGCTCTAAATCCAAGGTGACTGTTATCCTTATAAGAAAAGAAGAGGACGTATAGACATAAGGCTCCCAAGGAAGAAGGCCATGTGAAGACAGAGACGGAGCCTGGGATGATGCAGCTATAAGCCAAGGAATGCCAAGGATTGCCTAGGAGAGAGGCAAGGAATGGATCCTCCCTCAGAGCTCCCTCCCCCAAAGAACCAGCCTGTCAACACCTAGATTTCAGGCTTAGAGCCTCCAGACTGAAAGAGAACAAATTTCTGTTGTCTTTTTTTTTAAACCTTATTTATTTATTTTGAGAGAGAGAGAGAACACCAACCAGCACAAGCAAGGGAGGGGCAGAGAAAGAGGGAGAGAGAGAGTCCCACGCAGGCTCTATGATGCCAATGCAGAGCCCGATGTGGGGCTCAAATTCATGAACAGTGAGATCATGACCTGAACTCAAATCCAGAGTCAGACGCTTAACCAACTGAGCCACCCAGGCACCGCATAAATTTCTGTTGTCTTAAGCCATCCAATTTGTGGTAATTTGCGGCAGCCATAGGAAACTCATATGGCTTGTGAAGAGGGAGAACTCCAACAGAGCTCTAAATTCTTTTTCTTCTAGTTTAGCCCTTCTAGTCTATTCCATCATTACCTCCACAAAACAGCAAATAAACATTTATGGAACGCCTACCCAAGAAGTTTACCTATTTGGAGAAAATTTGACACAATCTATAATCTTTACCACCTCTTATGAATTTGTTGCCTGACACACTGTAGGCATTTAATAAATATTTACTGGCAAGTTGATAAAGTAATAGATATACAAATGTTGTACAAATTTAAGGTATTATTATGAACCCACTTTCTACCTCTGTGTACACCTTTGTACCAGATTCTAAATTTATTTACATGTTTTATGTATTGAAAAATCACAAAACTCCAGAACTCTCTCATACTGCAGCCTAAGGGTCTCCATAAGGTCACCAACTCCTCCGGTCCACTACCTCCAGAGGTGACGAATAAAAAGGAAAGCAGTTTGAACACCCTCAGGACTCTGATTCCTACCAGACAGGGATGATGTCATTCTTGCTAGGTCCTCCCACACTCACTCAGGAATGGGCAGAGAGAGCCCAGGGGGTCAGGGGAGCTGCTGGTGGCCATAAAGGAAGTAAATCACAGAGCACTGCCCTCCCAGTCCCCCTGGGAGTAGAATGGGTGGTGGTGGGTTAATAGCTACAAAGGAAAGGAGGGGAGGGAGGGAGGAGCTGATTCACTAGGACAACTCTTAGAGTGACTCAGAAGCTAGCAGAAAATAGCCTGTTCTCCCACATCTGCCTCATTGTCAGGCAATGAGGCACTTCCTCATTGCAAACACTGAGGCTGGGCAAAAGGGAGGAGAAGGAAATGGGATTTTTCAAGGCCTCGGCCGATTCCAGCACCTCACGGTCCATGTTTTTAACCATCCCAGACATTCTGTTTTTAAGTCAAGTCAGTATTCATTGAGCACCTACTCTGTGCCTGGCCTTCATCCCACCTCTCAGACCATCAGTCTCCTGAACACAAGGAACGGGGTCTTTCAGTTCTGAATTTCATACTTCATTACTTCAAAAGTCCTTGGGCTGCTGCTGAGCACCTCAGCACAGTCTTGCTGTCCTTTAAATAGAGATGACTCTCTCAGGCCTACAATCAATTGGGCAGGCAAGCAAGGAGCCTTTTTCTAGCTCTGATGGTGGTTTTATAGTCTTTCAGGCCCATTCTCTGGACCAATCCTCCTTGTGAGAGTCAGTGTGCGGGCAGCAGAATATGGCACAGGTTTGGAGTCCCTACATCCTTGTTGGAAGTTCTTTCTTTGCCATTTACTAGCTACTAGATAGATAATTTCTATCTTCTCAGGGAGATAGGAAAGATTTATCATATAGTAGTGCAGATTAAGTAAGATATCATATGAGAGTATCTGCCACTGTGATGACATAAATTCTGGCTTTCTTCTTTCAAACTTCTCTGTAACTGCACAGACTGAACACATCCTCCATCAGGCTGTAGACTGCATAAGGGCTGGGCTGTATCTGTCTTAAGGACTAAGTCTGCCTACCCGAATACTGATGTGGGAAACAAAGGCAGAAGGAAATGGCAGATAAAATTAAATTTCCTTATAACCTGCAGCCCACTGACAAATACTGGAGGCAGGCAGAGCGAACTGTTTCTACAGGAACTCCCTGCTATCTTGATGTTAATACTTTGCTAGGGGGTGGGAAACAACCTTAGCTTGACAATGGCCAGGCCTCTAGTATCCTAAGAGTCTTCTTTAGCATATGAAAATCTCACTGGAAACTTCCCCTGGACTTTACCTCCCCGACTCCACAGTGTATTACCAGTCTCTCCTCTTGGTCCCGGGGCAGTTCTTTCTGCCCACGGGTCCTATCCCCGTGCTTTAATAAAATCACCTTTTTGCACCAAAGACGACTTCAAGAATTCCTTCTCGCCCGTCAGCTCTGGACCCCACGAGCCCCACTAGCACCCCAAAAAAACCTCATCAAATTCTATTTCCCTAATAGTTTCTTGCTTAATAATCGTTGTGAATAGGAATAATGTATTAAAAGCAATACAATATTCATGCATTGTAAATATTTAACTGTATCGTAAGTATTTATTATATTGTATTTTAAATAATGTGGTTATTATTAGGGCACCTGGGTGGCTCAGTTGATTAAATGACCAACTCTTGATTCCGGCTCAGTTCATGATCTCCTGGTCCCTGAGATCAAGCCCTGCATCCAGCTCTACACTGACAGCAAGGAGCCTTGCTTAGGATTCTCTTTCCTCTTTCTCTCTGCCCCTCTCCCGCTCACTCAAAAATAAATAACCTTTTGGGGCGCCTGGGTGGCGCAGTCGGTTAAGCGTCCGACTTCAGCCAGGTCACGATCTCGCGGTCCGTGAGTTCCAGCCCCGCGTCGGGCTCTGGGCTGATGGCTCGGAGCCTGGAGCCTGTTTCGGATTCTGTGTCTCCCTCTCTCTCTGCCCCTCCCCCGTTCATGCTCTGTCTCTCTCTGTCCCAAAAATAAATAAACGTTGAAAAAAAAATTAAATAAAAAAATAAATAACCTTTAAAAATAACATGATTATTATTTTAACCAGCTAAATCAACCTGTGAACTGGAGTGCAGTCTATGGAAAAGGAATCTGGAAACCTTGACCTCAGGGATGCATCCTCTTCCTTCTCTGGGTTATTTGGTCCTAGGAGGGCTAGCTGCTACCAGCAAGATCTGCATTCCTGTGTTCACAAGAAGGGACAGACATTCCTTGCATCCTCTACACCGTCCTTTGTTACTGCAAACGCCATTGCCTCACAGTATAATGGGACCAAGGACACAAAGATGTCCCCTCATCTGACCGGCACAACCTGGAGAGACTAAAAACCTCGACAGACTAATTTGCAATTACTCGACTTCTGCCTGGAAGGTAGGTCCCACTGGGTTTTGCTCTCCCAGGTGCTACCCAGTATCCCCGCGCCGGGGGCTCCAGTGCCAGTAGTTCTCTTCCAAACGTAATGTGGGAAAAGAAGGGCAGGGTGGGGCGGGGACTGTCTTCAGGTTTACTATCTTTGCGCTCTAGCTTCTAGCACCACACCCACAAGCCTGTCCAAGAGAAAGAAAAGCCACGTTACCGGCTTTTCAACAACTAATTCTAATGCAAACACCAAAAGGACACTTTATTGATTAACATTTTGGATAAAATGAAACGTTAATATGCCCAATCAATCTGGGCACCCAAAGCCCGCCATTCCTAAGCTTCCCAGACCAGTAGGGTAAAGCACGAAACACTCGCCACCGCGCTGCCCAGAAGCCGCACGCAAGGTGGAAAGTTGCAGAAGCGGAGCCGGGAGGGGCGCGAGCCCACCCCCGAGCCCGGGCCGGAGGAGGGCGCTTCCTCCAGGAAGTGACGCGAGCTCAATCCCAGCCTGGCTCTCCCCAAACAAAAGGGATCTTGGGGCCCCGGGAGGAGCCTAAATGACATTGGAGAAGCCCCTCCTCCAGCCCGCGCGCATTGGTGCCTGGGCTGAGGAAGCGAGGTGACGATTGGCCCTGGCGAATGCCAGTGCCCCCGCCTGGCGGTTGAGGGGCGGGGTCTCCGGGGGCTGTGGATGGGAGCGGGTGGCGGAGGCGGCGGGGAGCGGAGCCCGGAGCGCCGGGAAGAGGTAGGAGCCACCGGGGCTGGGGTTTGGGGGTGCCTGGGAGGCCGGGTTCCCGAGAGAAAAGCAAGGGTAGGACTACCGGTGTCGTCCCGCCACAGTCCCAACTGGCACTCTCTCCCATCCCCTGAGGGGGCGGGGCCCTCTCCGCCTCCCGGTATTCCCCGAGGAGGCGGCTCCTCATCCTCCGAGGGTCCTCGCAGCTACTTATTGTCCCCGGTCAATCCCAGCTCCGCAGAAGGGGCTTCCCTCCTGACACCCCTCGCTTAAGGGGTCCTCCTGCCCAGCACCTCAGTCTTGGGGAGGGCGCACAGGTTTCCATTCTCTAGGCTGCCGCCGCCGCCCCCGCCCCCATTTTGTATCCCCGGGAGGCCAGACATCCCTCCCTACACTTGTCCCTGCTCGCTAGAGTGGGATCAGAGCTAGTTTCATGCGTAAAATAAAATCACTGTTTTCCAAAAAAGAGAAGTGAGCGAAGCAGAAATCAAGATCCGACCTAGACAACCAGCTCTGAGAGACGAAGCGGCCTTCTCCCACTTCAGTTCTTCCCATCCCCCATTCTCTGATCCTCAGCCCTCCTCCTGAAGCCCCTCGGATCCTCTGTTCCCGGGGTGGGGGTGGGGGGCGCAGGGATCGAGAGCTCACCCGCTTTGGGACTGTTCTAGACTCTGGAGGAAGGAGAAATAGTAACTCCCCACTTCCCCATCACCCTTAAAGGTACCTTCCCTCAGTGGAAGGTTCCCTCAGTCTGTTCCTTGAAGGAGAACCTAACTTCCGAGGGTTTTTTAGGTTTGGGTTGCGTTTCATTTTTGCTTTCTATCCTGTATCTGCCCTAGGAACTTGAGGAAAAACCATCCTTTTATGTTTAACATTGAGGTGGGTGTGTTGGATATCTGCAGAGTTGGCCTTTCGTGGGTAGAATGCAGTGTATATTGTTTGACTGTCAGTGAATAGGAGCGTGTTTTCTGTTAAAACAGTGTCGATAAGTAAATAAAGAGCATTGGATTAGGAATAAGTGTTTCCCACTCTAGGGTGGGCTGGTCCATTGCTCAGGGAGACTGCAGTTAACCTTGAAGGTGTAGTTCTGTTGAAACAAAAGACAGGAAGTGTTTGAGGAAAATTCAGGTTCAGCCATCTAGGTTTATGATTAATCCGGTCCCTAGGCCTTTGGTTACTCTCTAGCCCTTCTTTTATGGTGGGTTTTTCCCTCCAGGGGAAACTGATACATACATGATGTTGTTGATTGGTTTTACAAGACCAGTATCACCTACCAACATTTAGCGGATGAAAAGTAAGAGCAAGTTTTAAATCTCAGAGATCAGGATAATTAAAAGCAAGGTTAATTCCGGCTATTTACATACTTGTAACAACCAAGAAGTGTCTCTGTATTGTGCTCATAAAGGCTTTGTCAAGTTGACCTTCATTTCAGCAGGTGCAAAATATGGATGATTTTAGCCTGATGTTAATGACAATGAATCCCCAGTAATCATCTATTGGTAGCACTTCCAGGTATTAATATTTGCTGTATTTTTTAACATTGTTTTGCTCTCATTCTGAAGTCCATCTTACTACTGTTCTCTGTAGCCAGGCTCATAGCAATGAGATGCAAGGAGTTGGAATCATAGCAGGCAATTATAACGCCGTCTCTTACCTTCCTGATTAGACTTTCTGAAGGTAGACTTCCGGAAGATTATTAGTTTTCAATAGTTAGATTCGAAGTTTTCAGAGCCACTCTTAGTGCTCACAGATCTGTTCCGTGATTGTTTCCAGATCTCCAATAAAAAAGCACAAAGAAAAAACTGTGTGGTAGGTCACCCCAGCAAACACAAAGTGTACTGCGATAGGAGGGTAAGACACGGGCCCCCAGCAATAGCAGCGGAAAAAGCTAAAAGCAGAACAGGAAATCCCAAAAAGATATATCTTATTACATGAGTGGAGAACAGAAAATACACTAAGGTAAGAGACTAAAGAAACCAAAGCAGGGGTGATTACCAGGGCCTTAATGAGAGAGAGGAAAGAGCAAATAATTCTCTTTGATTATTTGGCATAATAAGCAAGACCCGTCTGATACATGTTTGGGTCTTGGAAATCCTTCCTCTGCCTTTTTCAACAACTGTTTGGTCATTAGGTGAAGAAAAACATTGTACGCAGAGGATACTTATGTATATGTCCAATCTGTGTCACTAAATTATAAATTCTTTGAGAGCAGGTAGTAGTAATTTTTTTTAAAAGCTTTGTGTCTTTCCCTGTGCCTGGGACATAGTTTGACTTAATAAGTGTTTGTTGAATTTAGTTTGAAGCAGTCCCCTTAGGGTAGATTAGAAAGACAAATTACTGATAAGGTATAAACTTAGTATAAGCAGCCCACTTCTTTTTGCCTTGATGTAACTTTATTTTCCCTATCTGATGTCTTATGAAACTCCCGTATCTTAAGTGACTTTAAAATGCTGAATTTCCTATATGAAAATGTCTGATGTTTACATGTATAATTTTGCTGTAATGAAATTTGAAGCAGACTTGCTAATGTAATCACTGCTAGTCATTTTAGGATTTTATTTTTCTAAGAATCTGACCTGAGTGGAATGAGGTAAATTTAAGAGCGCACGCTAGGAACTGATTGCTGTTTTTTAAGAACAGGTTCTGAGTGTTTGATTTTGACAAGTTACTGAGCTACTTTGGGAATTTTTTTAAGTGAATTTTTAGTTGATTTTGTGCTTTTCTGAACTAGCCCTAAATACATGAATAGGGACACAAATAGTATTGGGTTCCTGAATGGAATCCTGCAGACTTGGGTGCCTGGGTGGGTGGTTCAGTCAGTTAAGCTAACCGTCTGGCTTCAGCGTAGGTCGTGACCTTGTAGTTCGGGAGTTTAAGCCCCACATCAGGCTCTGCTCTGTCAGTGCAGAGCCTGCTTCGGATCCTCTGTCTCCCTCTCTCTGCCACGCATGCGTGTGCTCTCTCTTAAAATAAATAAGTAAATAAATAAAAGAATCATGCAAACTGATTATAGGGGGCATAATGTGTTCAGTCTACAGTGGATTTTTGTCTTGGCAAAATCATGTTTGCAGTGCTACCAGTTAATTTGCAGAACAGGATTGGAATTCTTGGCTTTTCTGAGTGGAGTAGAGTGGTGTTTCGAGGGATTGCCATTGAATTGGTGTTTGGTGGCATGATATGAGAAGCAGGGATTTATTTATTTGTTTGTTTCTAGAGGAAATCTGTCCCGTCTGTGGTGGTTGACCCCAGAATGGCTTGTCAGCTTGTTTCTAAAGGCTATTTTTTCTTATTTCCTGAATGTTTGCTGCTAATAACTAAAGATCACATCCTCTAAGTTTCAGTTCAGAGCATTTCAGTGAGAAAATGGCTTATTTATTGTGAGGCCATGGAGTATGGAAATTGACAGCACAGACTCCAAAGGCAAACCTGGGTTCAAATCCCAACTCTTTGGCTCTTTTACTCTGTGACCCAGGCAAAGGCAGAGTTTTCTATCTCACCATATCCCATTTTCCTCAACTGCGACATAGAAATAATTTTTAGAGGTTTTTTTTTAAGGTTTACATGAACTAATTTTATATATATATATATATATATATATATATATATATATATATATATCATATACATATATATATCCTATGTATCATATATATGTATGATATATATATCACAGAGCAAGGTCCCTGGCATGTAGGAAGCACACAATATTAGTAGGTGTTACTGCTGTCATTTTTAGCACTTTCCTGTGAGTTACAGAATTTAATATTAAACATTCTTTTACTCCCTTAGCATTTTAGCAAAGGTGAAGAATTTGTGTATGATTTTAGTTTTCATTCGGTTGGTTTTAAGTATTTCGATATATAGCTAAGATTCCTGAGTTGAGAGAAACAAAGCTTATACGTGTCATGATCTCAAACATCTGATGCAAGGATTTTTAGGAGAGTGTGTGTGTGTCTGTCTCATAGAGTCTGGGTTTCATAATTTTGTCACGCAAATTACCTTTCTTGAGTTTTTCGGGCCCGAGAAAAAGAAAGGCAAGGGATTCAACCATCTGGTGTCTTCTCTGAATTGTCCATTGTCACACTCCAAACTCTACAGTCTTAAGTGCCTCCATCCTCAGAGTCATATACGTGGTTTTGTGGACATTGTGACGATACAGGGTTGTACCTTCTGTGAGATTTAAAGGATTTTCCGTGGTAATTTTGATCAAAAGTGGTTTTTGCCTTCTGAAGACAACTTTCCCATTGTCCCCCAAAGTAAGGAGCAATCCTAGGAGCAGGTGAGAAGAAACAATGGACGGCAGTTAAGAGTGGAGGTGGGGGGAATCCAGGACAGGGGTGTGTGGGTTGAGGAAAACAGGACTACAAGCAGGCATTGAAGTAGAGAATGCAGTAATATGGTTCCTCCCTGCCAAGTATTTCCAAAGTCTGTATTTCAGGTCCAAAGCCAGAGTTCCCAATCTAAATGTATCCCTTCTGCTCAATGAATCCTTTCTGACTTGCCGAGCCACAAAGAATGTTATCCTTAATTGTTACTGAGTTCAGTAGAAACCAGAAAGGAAAATAGGACAGCACAGGATGACAGGGTTTACACACACCAACCCCCCCCCCTCCCCCTTCTGACCCTGAGCCTTGAGAGCATCTGCTTGGGTCCTTTGCATAAAGCTGCTTGGGGAGGGTGAGGCTGAAGAGTTCTATGGGTCTGCCATCCCAGGACTGGCGAGAGCCAGGAGGAGCCAGGAACTGTTTTAACAAGAGATAGGAACTCTAAGTTATAAAGGAGAGAAGAAGGAAGGGTAAGTGACAGGTAAGTTGCAGAAAGAAGAGAGAAGCACTAACTTTGTTGTGGGGAGGTGTGGAAGGTAGGGGTGCCCTATCTCTCCATTTCTGCTAACTAGTCCTTACTGTTGGGGCAGGTGGTACAGGAGTAACGACAGAACCAGTCTGGTTCTTCAGCGATCTAATATTTGGGGGTACAAAAATGATTAGGTCTAGTCTGATGTATCAGTTTCTTCCTATTGCCTCTTGTTCTTAAATTGAAGGCACAGAAGAAATTTTCTTAAAAGGCTTTACCCCCTAAAGACTTCACTTGTAGACCTTTAGCTTTCACCACACTGACTCTTAACGCATTTGTTCCTCTTGGGAAGTTTACTGAATAATTAACTTCTTATTCAGCATGCCTCATATCAGTCATCATTTTCCCCCAAAACCAGTTCCTTTTCTAACATCCCTGTTTGTGTTAATGGTGTCATTATTCGAGTCAGACAGTCTACAAGCTCAGCTGATCTGGGATTATTTCCCCTCTCACCTCCTTAAGTGGAGCCAGTACCAAGTTACTGTAAATCCTGCATGGAGTCTCTCGCATCGGTATTTCTCGTGCATCCTTACTGCTACCATCCTAGTTCACACGTTTTAGCCTCATACCTATGCTGTTAAAGTTTTCTCCTGCCTACTTTTCCTGTTTCCAGTTTCCCATACATCAAATCAGCTCTGTCCTTCAAGCCTTAACCTTCCTAAAACTATGCTTTCACTATGATACTCACCTGGTTAAAAATGTTTACTGGCTTCTCATTTGCTAAAAGAGAAAGTCCAGTCTTGTTGGCTGTAATTCAAGGTACTATGCTGTACATTTCTTTTCCAACTAGCATTTTTTTAATACCCCTGAGAACCACACTGCTAGGTGCTAAGTTTCATCAAGTTGATTAGGACAGAGGATTTGTCTAAGAGAGCAAAGTCTTAAGAAGACAGATATATAAACAGAACAGTTGAATGTGATAACTGCTCCTGGTCTATGGATATAGATACATATGTACTATGCATTTAATATAATGTAAAAAATAGCTGTGATATGTTTAGAAAATCAATTTCTCAGTCATTAAGTTAAAATTGTGACTTGGTTAGGGGAGCCTGGTTCAGTCAGTTAGGTGTTGTCTGACTCTTGATTTCAGCTCAGGTCATGGTCTCATGTTTCATGAGTTTGAGCCCCACATCAGCTTGGGATTCTCTCTCTCCCTCTCTTTTTGCTCCTCCCTGCTTGCTCTCTCTGTCTCAAAAATAAATAAATAAATAAACTTTTAAAAATGTGTTGTGACTTAATTAAAAGCTATACAGATTCTGTGGAAGCAAAGATACGGTTTTCACCTGTGTCTGGAAGTCACAAAAAGCTAGTGTAGGCAGAAGAATGTCCTTTTCTTTGCCCAAGTATGGAGATAACCATTGGCCTGAACCGTGTCTCTCCCAGACTTTCCCAGAAACTGGCCAGGCCATCTCCTTCCTGGAGCAAATCAACCTGCCAAGTCAGGAGTAAACTTGTTTTTGATTTCTAAATTAGACAACACGAATGATAGAAACTGGCAACTCATCGCAAAAGGAAAACTTCATTATCCTTGCTGATGAAACCAAATATGTACTCCAGGGATGAGAACTGACCAGTCACTCATTTTAACTGTTCAGTATCCTGTTAGAGTCGGTGGTGTCATCCCATTTTATAGATGAAGAACAAATTCAAAGGTTAAGTGGATCGAGGTACTATGAAGTAGCAGAGCCAGGATGCAAACCTGGGCGTGTCATATTCCAAAGCGCATGCAGCTTTTCACTGACATGCTGCCTCTTAGGAGAATTACTGTCCCTGAAGAACTTTGGAGCAAAGAACAATTGCTCGGTCTGTTGTTGGTAATTTTCAGCTGATACCAAATTGTTAAATTTTTTAAACCCCCCCCCAAAACAAAACAAAAAACAAGCAAACAAAAAAATAAAATCAATGATCTCTGATTTAGAAGACACTTTAAGGGGTGCCTGGGTAGCTCAGTCAGTTGAGTGGTCAACCTCAATTCAGGTCATGATCTCAGGGGTTCATGGGTTCAGGCCCCACTCTGGGCTTTGCGCTGACAGTGCAGAGCCTGCTTTGGGTTCTCTGCCTCCCTCTCTGCCCCCTCCCCTCTCTCTCTCTCTCTCTCAAAAATAAACATTAAAAAAATTTGGAAATCAGAATTTAAAAAGTAAAAAAACCACCATCAGTTATAATATTCATTGTGGGATTTTTTGCAGTTCCCAGAGAGGCGGGTTATGGGCATGGCTACAACACAAATCCCTTAACTGTTTTCTGGTTCATCCTCCATACTATACATTCTGTTTCTTTCCAGTTTGGAATCCTGATGGAGTCCATGACTTCCTTCTACATTGACATATGAAGGGTTTTTGCATTTCAGGCTGCTCCTGGAATTGTGGCCCATGAATCATTTTACTGGAAAGAAAATCAATCTATATGTTATTTTTCCTTCATTGTGGTATTTTACGACTCACGGTGGCATTATTTCAGAAAAACAAAAATTTAGGGGAATGATGGACATAGATAATACAGACAGATACACATACATATGTCAATGAAATCATGTTATAATTTCATTTTAACTAAAGAAAGCCAAGTGACATATACTTACAAATATACAAATATACTTCATGCTTCTGGTATTTTTCTAATGTTAAATGACATACTTTTTAATGCAAAATATTAACATAAAATCTATTATTCATTTTCATTAACATACATTCCAGTAGCTTAACTAATGTAGTTCTTCTGGTTCGGTCTTGTCTCAGACGAGAGTACTTGAAAGGGTGTAAACAGATAGCCAGGTAGACAGACTTGTTTTTAATAGCCTTGTGCTAAACGTCCTCGTTTTGGGGAAGAGATGTTTGAATGTTTGTTTATGGGCATGAGCCACATCCTTCTTTTCCTCAATATACATATAAATCTTGTTGGCAAGAAATAAGAGAGACAGTGAGAGAAATAGACATGTACACATAGTGAGATAAAGAGACAGACATTCACACACAGAGAGATACAACTAGAGATGCCTAAGTCTTAGAGCTAAACAAAACAAAAACCTGATATCATCATGGTGTCCCAGAAAGTGGATTAGACTGGACCTTAAAAAGACATAAGTGTTAGACCTACTTTTACTGTGTAACTATAATCTTCAGTAAGTCACTTAACAACCCTGGCCTCAGTTTTCATCTGTAAAATGGAGAATGCTGAATTAGATTATTTCTCAGGTCCCTTCCAGCTTTGTGAATCTCATTTTGGCTGAGGTTTTTCTACCACACAATTCCTAAAGCTGATAAAATGAGATCAGATGTGAATGATGGTTACCAAGTAGCAGTAGTTACTAAGGAAGGCCCTGGAATCCAATTACCTTGGGTTCAAGTCCGATTTCTGCCACATACTAGATCTGAGACTTTGAGCAAGTTATTTAGCCTCTGTGCCTCACTTTTCCAATCTATAAAATGGGGGGGGGGGTGTTGACGATGGTTATAGCATCTATCATCCAAGCTTGTTGTGAGGATTGAATTAATTTGCGTCAAGTACTTGCAACACTGCCTGGAACACATTAATGTTTATCTTTTCTGTTTTGTTTTTATTTAGCTCAATAAATGTTTGTCTTTTTTGTTATTACTATTCCTGCTTGAATTCTTCTTAGAAAACTATGCTATAAAACTCTGAGGTGGTGGTGATCAACATCAATAGGCTCAATTATATCATTCATTTCTGTACCAAGCATAAATCCAGAAAATCTGGTATCCTAGAATCTGCTTTGAATAGAATGTGTTTGAATAGAGAACTGAAAGTATATTTAAATGTTGACCCAGAACTGGTTTCTTGAGGCCTGCTTCAAAGTCTATATTGACAGTATTGGATACACAAGCATCTTGATCCCTTAGCACTGTTGCAGTTTCTAAGTGCGTTATTCATATTACATTTCAGGATCCTGAAATTTGTATTTTCCGAAACTGTTTCAAAACCATCCTGTTTTATAGAACACTGTCTATAGTGTGGCTGGAAAAAGCAAATTGATAGCAATAGGACAAACAAAAGGCATTCTGAGCAATATGTTCCAGCACTCTCCCGGTAAGGGGAAGTCTTAGATCTAGCCGTTCCAATAGCGTTTAAAAGTGCATGTTGCAGTAGTTTGCTCTGGCCACCATAGCAAGGTCCCACAGAGCAGCTGGCTTAAACAATAGAAATTTATTGTCTCACATTCCCGGAGGCTAGAAGTCAGAAATCAATGTGTCAGCAGGATTGGTTTCTTCTGAGGCCTCTGTCTTTGACTCGGAGATGGCCATCTTCCACCTGCATCTTCACGTGGTCTTTCCCTGTCCCATGTTTGTGTCCAAATTTCCTCCTCTTATAAAGACACAGCCCTATTAGATTATGGTCCACCCTAATAACTTCATTTAAACTTAATTACCTCTTTAAGGACCCTATCTCCAAATGCATCACATTCGGAGGTGCCTGGAGATCAGGACTTCAATATATGAATGAGGGCAGGCACCCAATTTAGTCCAAACATTTAAATTGTAACACATAGACACGTAAGGATCCAAATAGGCCGGAATATCGTTTATCTTCAACTGAAAGATTGATTTGACATATGTAGTAAAGCTTATATTGCTTAGTGCTGTAGAATTCAATAAAATGAGATTTGTTTTTATGCCTTGGTTTTAGAATCTTTGTAAATAATAATAGCAAAAACAGCTCTCTTAGGTAAATGTACAAAAGATATGCTTTCTAGGTCAGAAAATTATCTTCTAATAGTATTTTGACATGTTTTTCTCCCCTAGCCTAATCCTAAAATGCCAAAAGTGGAATGAGAGGTATCACACTCTTATCCCCAGATGCATAAATAACACTTCTGGAAAACCAGAAGCGCCAGAGGCTGGAGAAACCTCAATCTTTTTGAGATAGTCAAGGTAATATGTCAACGCCTTCCACCCCCAGATAATAGGATGCTTTGGATACATTTTTAAAAATAGCAGTGCATTTTTGTCCATATTTAGATTGAATGTTTATAAATAGGACATGTTCATTTGATTTTTTAAATTCCATATATTCTGGGTTTTTAAGGAAGTACATTATCTAGTGGAAAGCTGTCAAAAAAACACCCATTTTGTGTGGCAGTGTTGACTCTGAATTTTAAGAATTAATTGGCCTCCTTGGCCTAGCTGATATGTATGTGAAAATCCTTACATAATTGAAGCAAATTTGCTTTATATCTTTGCTCATATCTTATTGCTAATACTAAAAACTTACTAAATGGCTTGAATCCCAGTCAGTTGTAGCCCAAGTATGAATTTCTTCAATTTGACATCTGAGTATAAAATAAAGAAGTGATTTTTATCCAGTGTTGCAAGCATGGTTTTCTGGGTAAAACAACTGATTTGTTTTTTATACCAGACAAGTTGACTTAAGGAAAAAAAAAAAGAAAACAGATCTGTGTAGATTTTTTTAGGTGTTTCTATATCCAGAAATATCTAAGACTCATCCAAAAATGTTGTTTTCCCTCTTTTATGCCCCATATCATTCACCATTTAGAAATCAAGCCTTCGGTTCCACATAAAGACATACACACGCCCTGATACTAGATAGACAAACATCCCTCTTGTGTTCCACTCCACCCTGCCCTACTGCTTACACAGCTATAGAGATTGTTTGGGGTGTTTCTTTTTCTGCCAACCAATCTCTGTGGTGAAGAGGCAACAATGCCTGCTCTCCTGGAGGATTCATTCAGAGTTCCAGAGCAAAAGCTGGGACCTCCTCAAGAAGGAGAAGGAACAACCAGAACTAGAATGAATGGAGCTTGGGCATTATCCAGGGAAGGGAAAAGGTCAGAATAAAATGAACAGAGCCCAAGCCACGGCAATGCACCTTCAGGGCAAAATCGGCAGTGCCATTTAGGAAGTTCAGTGGTGGATGAGGGTGCCCTTCTTGAGAGCCACAGCCCTTGTGACTGTTGGCACATAAAAGTTTGTGGAGAAGACTCCTGCACTCCTGTTGGCCCTCACTTGATGGAAAGTAGCATGTGAACAGACCGAATGGTCCTCTGGGCAAAACTGATGTTTGAAATCACTTATTGATAACCCTAAAAATAAGTTTCGTACCTATCCCATAAATAGGCTTATTTTTCCAGGGTCTTAAAATATGTATCATTTATCTTTTTTTCTTATATATATATTTATATTTTTAAATTTATTTTATTTTATTATTATTTTAAGTAGGCCCCACACCCAACGTGGGGCTTGAACCCACAACCTTGAGATCAAGAGTCACATGCTGTATCAACTGAGCCAGCCAGTTGCCCCTGTATTTATTTTTTAACTGAGAAAACTATAAAGCTTAATATAATAGCTACAGCTAGTATGCTGTACCACAGCATATGATAATGTATCCAGACAACTTGTCCACCATTGGTTTTTATTTCAAGTTTATAGACTGTAGTGTTCCTTAGACAAACATATCTGCCACTAAACTCTAAGGAAAGTTGCATCTTGGAGAGATTCAAATGGAAGGAATGAGCTGAGCATCTGGTTGAAATGATCTTGTCTTTCAAAGTCACTTAATGGATGATGACAGTGACAAGTAACAGCTCATTTAGAAAACAAGTAGAGAGCATGTCTGTAGACTACAATATGGCATGCCAAAAATCTGGCAATCAGATTTCTGATGATTAGTTTGGAGCTAGCAGCAGCCTTTTTCTGAAAGTCTTGGGCCACGTAATTTATATATTAGGCAGAAACTGGAGTTTCATTTAAGACTGAGTGCCGTAAAGTTCAAGACAAAAATTATGGTTTATCAAATAAAATTTAAAGCCTATCATTTTTTTTTAAAAGCTTGCTGGGTCTGATATACTATTAGGAAAACATACACCAAAAGTTTGCATATAATTCAACACCTAATGTTTGAAAAAAGAAACAAAAAGTAGGAGCTGGGATGAGTCATTAGCCTTACAGACAAAGTCCAGGTGGTGACAGGTTGATTTGTTTGTGCACTGATTAGCAGGAGGTGAGGGGATAAGCGTGAACCTTACACAAATTTAGCAGTTTGAAAAGTTCGGTTGTAATTATGTTATTTTTCTCTGAGCATATTGTGCATAAATCATGGCGATTTAAGCAAATAGGCTTTTGTCAATTCAGGGAGACTGTCTTTTCTCTTCTAGGACATTCATAAGTTAGTCCTTGAAACAGCAGTGGACATTTTAAAGTAAAAAAGATTTTGAGGGTGCCTAGGTGGCTCAGTTGGTTAAGTGTCTGACTCTTGATTTGGGCTCAGGTCATGAGGTCATGAGATTGAGTTCCCCCTCCCTGCGTCAGCAAAGAGCCCTCTTCGGATTCTCTCCCTCATTCTCTGCATCTCCCCCACTCGCGTGCACTCTCTCTCAAAATAAATAAACATTAAAAAAAAGATTTTGAAAGCCCTCACCTTCCCTAATGATAATTGCAAAAGGGAAGTGAGATTCATGGTATGTTTCCTATATTACTCAGCCTCAACTTGAAGAAGTGGCTATTTTCTTCTTTCTGTGTCAACCTACACCTGTCAGGCCTTACCAGCTGCAGTGACAGTTGACATTCATGGGATTTATCAAATCGTTTATAGTATGGTCACATAGACAATAAATTTCTTATTGTTTTGCAGCATTGGACACTTTTCCACCATGCTGATGACATTTTGAGTATATTTGTCAATTTTCCCAAATTTTAACTGAAGAAAACCTTGAGAATTTATACTTGAGGACTAAAGTGTGACCACCGATTATCAGGTCAGTATCACCCCCCCCCACCCCCACTTCCATCCCCACTCCCAGGAATATCACCGTCATCCTGCAACAGTACGGTTTTACTATCTTTCATACATTAAATTTATCATGATGTCTTGTGTATTGAGATTAGATTCAAATAATAAAGAACAGCAAAGAACTGTTGAATTTTAATATTGATAAAGAAAGGTTATGGGAACATGTACAAACAGACCTATTGCTTTTCAGTCACATAGCTGTGGCCCTTTTCTTCCTCCTGTGTCAGATTTGCATTGTCTTCACTTCATGTAGACACTAAGCTGGGTGAATGGGCACATATTGGCAGGATGTGCCAGATATTGAAATTTGTGTGCAGAAGTGATTTATAAATGTAGATAACAAGAATATTATTCTTTATACCATGGACAAAGAATGGAATTTTTTTCTTGTCAGGGCTGGACTCCTTTATAATTAAAGTGGCTCTAAAGAGTGTTTCAATTTTACTCCTTTATGAGGATGTGTATTTATTACAGCAGATCCAAGACTTTGATTTAGGTACAGTCGGTTTTAGTTCTTTGTATATTCACTTTAGTCTTAGTTCATTGGATTCTCTAACAATTCTTGATTTTTACCCATGAAAGCTTAAATGGAACCAAGAAGGACTTCAGAGATTATCTAGGCTGATTTTACCTGTGAGGAGACTGCGTGCCAGTCTAACTGGGTACTTTTTGTCCTCAAAGCCACAGAGTTGCTTAGTAGCAGAGCTCAGACTAAAATTCTATACTCCTCACCCCGCCCCCCCGTCTGTCATGCTTTACTCACATCACATTGCTTCCTTAAGCCCCAGTTTTAGATCTCTAAATAAGAGTATTTAAGGACTACAAAAATACTGAAGGAAAAAAGAATATGTCTGAACACCATCATCTTTACTTTGGTGCTTCTCCATCCAGTTGATTTACTCAGTGTAGTTGGTATTTACAGAGTACCTTCACAGATGCCCATTATTCTGCTGAACATCATGGGAGGGAAGAGGATGGGCTTAAAATGATGAGATTTTCCCTTTGCTTTATAATTTCTGAGATATTAAAATATGAAACCTTCAGGAAGAGGGGGAAGGGTTTTATCTAAGAAACCAGTGTGACTCAACTGATTTTTGAGTTCGAGCCCCGCGTCGGGCTCTGTGCTGACAACTCAGCCTGGATCCTGCTTTGGATTCTCTGTCTCCTTCTCTCTCTGCTCCTCCCCCACTTACGCTCTGTCTCTCTCTTATCTCTCAAAAATAAATAAACGTAAAAAAAAAAAAAAGAAAAGAAAAAGAAATCCCACAACTAGAAGATGCAGACTTGAAGATGCAGACCTGACATCCCATCTGTCTGCAAAGCTGCATGCTCTTTCCAACATATCTTTTTTTTTAATTTTTTTTTAATGTTTATTTATTTTTGAGAGAGACAGAGACAGAGTGTGAGCCGGGGAGGGGCAGAGAGAAAGGGAGACAGAATCCAGAGCAGGCTCTGGGCTCTGAGCAAGCTGTCAGCACAGAGCCTGACGTGAGGCTCGAACACACAAACCATGAGATCATGACCTGAGCCAAAGTCGGACACTTAAACAACTGAGCCACCCAGGCGCCCCTCTTTCCGACATAGCTTAAATTAAGTGTAGCTTTATTAGGTGTGGGGTTTTGTTTTTGTTTTTATTTATTTGTAAAATACCTGTTGTGAGATGTCTTCTGTAATGCTGAAGTGAGGATCACTCACTAGTTGCTAAAACTCAGTAGTTAGAAAGTCAGCAGAGCGGAAGTTTGATTGAACATATTTTGCCGTGTGGCAAAAGATTTGTACAGCATGTCCTGGAACATAATCTGACAACACAGTGAAGTGTGCCTTTCCTACATGCTTTCCTGCACTTAGAGGCAGTAGGTCTGGAAGGAATCAATGACTCTTTTGTGTGCCTCCTAAAATTTAATGTGCTCATAAGAGTTGGGAATTACGGGAGGGTGTGTGAACTTGTCATGTTGCAATTCCCTTTAAAGAAAACTATATGGAAGTGACAATTTGCAAGTACAATACAGAAGAAGGAAAGGAGTATTTACTCAGCTTTGGAAGTTCAAAAATGTATCTCACTGTGCACCCTGTCAGAAGACCCTTTGAAAATTGTCTGGCAGTCTAACTTCTGTCTATATGTGGCTTTTGAGAAATTAATCTTGTGGAAAAGATTGAGTTTGTGCTATGCGGTTTGCCATTTAACATGTCTCAAAAGATGCAGAACTTCACAGAAACGGGAACTTGGGGAGTCAGATAAATTCAGTTAGTAGTAGCCTGTCCAATGAAGATGTTTAAACGACAATATATTTTGAGAAACTACGTAAAAGTGTATTTGTATACGGTTGCACTGAGGTTCCCTGTGAAAGTAAACAGACAGTTTAAAAGAAAAATTTCTCCCATACTGCCACCGGACATTCTCTTCGCTTAAATTTCATTTCAACCAACTTCAGAGGGATGCCAGAATGTTTTATATACAGTTTAGGAATTCGGTTATCTAAAACTGAGAAATATTTTCATGCTCTAACAATTTTTCGGTGAAATAGTATTCACTGTAACACAATTTTACCTGCACTTCTGGTGAACAAAACTAGTGACTAATTCTTTCTGAGACCTCCCAGGATGTTTGTAAATATGCCTGGAGGAAAAATGATGGAAAATTGATCCTTGTGAGTGATGACGAAATTCATACTTAAGGTGAATTTTATTTTCTCTTACTGCTCAGTTTATGATTAACATCAGAAAGCTCCCATTTTTTTTTAAACTTAATTCTAACCATTTGCTGCCTTAAGGCATTTTATGCTGTGATTGTGGCTCTTTCCTTGTGTGACTCACTTGATTTTTTTTCCTTAGCCGTATCAAACCAACTCTGTCTTCTGGAGATTGTCTGATCATTGTCTTTGTTTTAGGCTTTCAGGATGAATCTGGAAAAACTCAGCAAGCCTGAACTCCTAACACTATTCAGTATTCTTGAAGGAGAGCTTGAAGCAAGGGACCTTGTGATAGAGGCTTTAAAGGTATGTTAAAAGAAAAAAAGAGGTCATCGTATGTTTTGAAAGTCATTGCATTGGTTGTAATTTCTTTAACCAAGGTATTTCTATAGCCCCTGTTGAAGTTAGAGGCCTGGATATACATACTGATACTTGCTCCCGCAGCTACCTTGCATGGTATGATTTTAGGGACACTGGTAAGGCCTTTCTGACTCCAAAATATTTCCTTTAGTCTGCATCTTGAACGTCATTTTTTTAGCTTAGAGGCCTTACCCATTTTTGAATGCCAATTGCTTCAGAACCTGATGAAACCTGCTTCCTAAAAACATATATATACAGCCATATACCAAAATTCAGTGTATAATATCTGGGAGATAAAGGACTCCATGAAGACCATCTCTGGATTTTCTAGACCCCTGTTGAAGGATTCGTTTGTTTTAGTGTGTGATATCTGCTAAGACACAAGGGAGGGAAGTGGGTGTGTGTTATATGGAAACTCTACTTTCCACTCAATTTTTCTGTAAGCCTAAAACTGCTCTAAAAAACAAAGTCTAATTGAAAAAATACACGGGAGTATAACTCAGGTATTGTGAATCCCTTACACCTCTGTAAGAATGTTTCCCAATCTGTCCTGAGATCAGACTCGGAGAGGCGAAGAAAAGACAGTAAGAGTATCTGAGCAGCAGGAAGAGGAGAAGGAGGACAAGTGACCATAGGAGAGAGACTTGAGCATGCTGGAGAGAGCAGAGCCCCTGCAAAATGCACCCGGTCTAAGGATCTAACAAGATTTTTGTAGTTTCCAGTTGTAGTTAGAGCTTGTATCAATATACATCTGGTTTTGTTTTGTTTTGTTTTTTCTTCTCAAGTTAGTTAACATACAGTGTAGTCCTGGCTTCAGGAGTAGAGCCCAGTGATTCATCACTTACATATGATACCCAGTGCTCATCCCAGCAAGTGCCCTCCTTCATGCCCATCACCCATTTGCCCCACCCCCACCAACCCTCAGTTTGTTCTCTGTTATCAGTGTACATTTTGAAGCTCACTGGTAAAAGGTTTATGAAGTACTTTGTTGTTTTCCCTTTTCAAAATTATCCTAGCTCCTTCTTAAATATTGCATTAATATTTCATATGTGTTCATATCACCCTCCATTGTTGAAGACATTTTTTATAGCAACAAAGATAATTTTCTCATTGCCATTCCAGGAGGCTCAGAGAATCGGTGATTTCCTGAGTAGCTAACAATAACCACTCAGTCGAGTTCATACAAAAAGCTATAGCTTTTCTCTTCTCTAGCTTGCCTTTTCCTTTCCTGCAGTGATAGAAGAGTAAATGTGTTCACTTAGTCAAACCTGGGTAGTCTTTTCTTGGATTATTCTGAAATTATAATTGTGATAAAAATAAAATCTAAACCTGTTATTTCTGTATGCTATTAAATTTAAAGTGACGTGCTAGTTTGTCTTTCAAGGCTGACCGAAAAAGACTGACATTTCTGTCTAATAAATATGCCTTAGGGTAGTTTATCACTGAAAACTATTGGATTTTTGTTTGTTGGCTTTCCCTTGTGGCTTTGTAACGTGTGATAAGTAATTTCCAGTGGTTTCCCTCTCCAGAGTGCATGAGGTGATTCCCTTCTGATGTGGGGGGATGGAGTTGGTCATATTCTCTTCCTTTCCCTGCTTACTTCAGTCTTGGTTTGCATGGCTTCCCAGGGGATCACGTTTATAGCTTCGACACGTGCCAAGGCACATATGTTAAAGGTCATTGCCTGAGGGGCGCCTGGGTGGCGCAGTCGGTTAAGCGTCCGACTTCAGCCAGGTCACGAGATCTCGCGGTCCGTGAGTTCGAGCCCCGCGTCGGGCTCTGGGCTGATGGCTCAGAGCCTGGAGCCTGTTTCCGATTCTGTGTCTCCCTCTCTCTCTGCCCCTCCCCCGTTCATGCTCTGTCTCTCTCTGTCCCAAAAATAAATAAACGTTGAAAAAAAAAATTAAAAAAAAAAAATAATAATAAAGGTCATTGCCTGAGTCTTTGCCTTCCATACCAGTAATTAGAACTATGACTTTGGTCAAGTCATTTAGTCTTTCTGGAGCAAAGCTTCCTTCCCTGAGATAAGAATAAATGATTAATAACTAGTATTGGTGTGTAACACTGCAAGTATTTGCCCGGCATTGCAAATACTCCCAACAGTGTAGGATTCATTTTTTTTTCCCTTTATGTATATTCTTTCAGTGCATATTGTATATGCCATATCCAAGGAACGGTCATTGGTTGCTAATAATATGAATGGATGCCTCTAGTTTGCCCTCAACAGTGCCTAGTTTTTTAAGGACTCCCCTGTCAGCACATATTGCATATAAATGTTCACTCTGGCTGGTGATTCATTTTTGCCACCTTCACAGGCCTTCCCTTTTGTCACTATTGGTGAATTTTCTTTCTTTCCCTGTATATCGCTGGAAACTATTCTATTTTTCATAACCCTATCCCATTGTTACCAGTAGTCCTAACCTGGTTAAACCCAGGACACCCTCCCATTTTTTATCCCGGGTTTATCTGCTCAATGAAGAGAAGAGAAAAAAGAATTGGGGAAAATTTGAGCTCATTCCTCAATCCTCACTCCTATTGCCTGTTGTTTTCCCACTTCTTTCTCTTGGTTCTCATCTGTGACCCTGGCTCTCGTGTGGATAGGCGTCATCAGCTTAGAACCCGAAGAGTTCACTGCCTGGGCTGCACCAGGAAGCTCTTGGTTCATGGTGATGGCTCCTTTTAAAACCCAGAAAGCATTTTCTAGGAGCCATTATAAATAGCAATCAGATTTTAGAAAACTACAATAGTTTGGTAATGTGTTAAACAGACTCACCTGAGAATCTACCGCTATGGGCAGGAGGACTCCAGGAAGCGGTTCCCCCTACAGATTACAGTTGACTTTTACAGAAACTTGTGGACTTCAACCCTTCCACAACTGAGGTAGGGGTGGGGGGCTGGCTGCCTCTAATGGAAAAATCAGGCTGACCTTACCTTCTCTTTGCTTTTCAGCCTCAGAAACCACACAAACCTGTAGAGCTTTTGTGTGCCCATTTTGCTAATCATTATACCCTCAGCACCCAGCTTAGTGCCTAACATATAGACACTCAATAAATATTTGTTGAATAGAGGAAATGACGGTGCCATTGTGATTTGTTGCTTTAAAAGATTGCCGTAAGGGGCTCCTGGGTGGCTCAGTCAGTTAAGTGTCCAACTCTCCATTTCAGCTCAGGTCATGATATCAGGGTTTACTGAGTTCGAGCCCCACATCAGGCTCTGTGCTGACAGTGCAGAGCCTGCTTGGGATTCCACCCCACCCCCACCCCCCTCCCCCTCCCCCACCCACACTATCTCTCTCAAAATAAATAAATAAACTTAAAAAAGTATAAATAAATAAATAAAAGATTGCCATAACATTTTAAAGTGGATGTTGTGAATTACTAAATTTTACAGCTTATTCTCATGTGGCCGCAACACACTGCCTTCTGGTTTTAACGTCAACAGATGTGTCAGTCCTTGTTGCACATGTTTTCCTAAAATATATTTTTTCTGCATAGATCCAATGTTAGTGACTTTAGGCAGCTTCTGACAAGTTGAAAGAGCAGCTTGAGAAGGAAGAGCTATAATTAAGGGAACTTTTGGATATAAGATACCATTCAGAATCAGGCACAAGTGTTGTGTTTAGTCTGCATACGGCTCGGAGGTGATAAAGTTATCTTCTGAAGCTTGAGCTATATGCAGTTTAAGTTGAAATGAATAGCTTGGCCAGAAGTGATATGTCTTGAAGCAGTCTATTGTTAGATAAAGTAAGTAGCAGCTGGGGTCAAAACTGTTTCAGGCCTTCAAGAAAAGCAACTGCCATACAAGATTCTTAAAGTTCAAATGAACTCTCTTTTTATTTGTAGAGTAGCTTTTTGTTTTTTATTTTTATTTATTTGTTTGGGTTCTGTAACCTATAAAGATTTTACTGTTATAATTTCTATAATTCTTGTTTGACAACTTGTTGGACTTCTTGGACTAATAAGGCAGCTTACTAATTTTCTTCCTTTATTATTCTTTAGTAATTCATGCTTAGTGGGTTGAAAAGATTTTGAAATAGTTATGATGGGTTTTTTTTCTTTCTGTTTAAGTAAAAGAGCTTACCTTTGTCTTTCCCTCTTTACCTTCAAAATAGATTTTTTTTCCTGGACATAAAATCTGTTCTTCAACCTTGCATCTCTGAATAAAACCATATGGTTCACTGTTGCTGCTAAATAAATAGTAGCTCACATTGGCAAGGGTTGCATTTATATAGGGTTATAGGGTTATATTTATTATAAAGTTCCCAGATCCTACATACAGAGTTATAATTATAAAAGAGCTTCATTCATTTTCCAGAATCTCTGCTAAAGTGCCAGATTGCAACTACACCCTTCTAGAGCCCCCACTGTGGTTATGTTCTTTTTCCCCCCAAGATATAAAAGCCTCCTCACTCTTCTGTTGCAGCCAAGACATGTTTGGCATGGAACCAGGAAAGTCAGTAGAAAATAGTGTCATATTCAGCTCTTCTGTATTTCAAGTCTAATTGTTACAGAGGCCATTTATACTGTATTTGGTCCTAATTGAACTTTTATATAAAGTGATTTTCTGTTTTACAAGGGATTATGTCAGAGAAAAACATTCTTTATGAAAGTCTTTCTCTTTGACCAGTTTGTCTTCATGAATAAGAACACTATAGGAGTCCCTTCCACATCAAAAGCAAATTACATTGCTCATGAACCAACTGTCTAGGGGAAGCTGGGGTGGAATCACACAATTGAGCAAGAGAGCCTCAGCTCATTAATTCCAAGCAGATCTGGGAGATGGCTTCCCAGCAAGGACTGACTACTCCAGAAGAAGACAGAGGACATCATGGCCATTTAAAAATTTTGGAAAATAAGGGCACTTGGGTGGCTCAGTTGGACATCCAAGCCCCATGTCAGGCTCTGTGCTGAGTGTGGAGTCTGCTTGGGATTCTCTCTCCCCCTTTCTCTGCTCCTCGCCCCCCCCAAATAAATAAACAAACTAAGAAAGAAAGAAAGAAAGAAAGAAAGAAAGAAAGAAAGAAAGAAAG
>NW_024412388.1:96710272-96742032 GCF_014898765.1 Herpailurus yagouaroundi
AAGAAAGAAAGAAAGAAAGAAAGAAAGAAAGAAAGAAAGAAAGAAAGAAAGAAAAGAAAGAGAGGAAAAAAGAAATCAGTGGGCTGTTTGGGACATATTTTATTATTTATTTATCTATTTATTTAGTGGATTGGCTGATATTTTTAATTCCTACTCTCTCTGAGTAAAGTACATAAATGAAATCCTAGCTTTTCAAAAAAAGAAACATAAAGATAATTACTAGGCAGTCTACAAAACTATCAATTAGAATATTCAGTTAAGTGTAGCTGTTAAGAGCATGAAGCTTTCAAATCAAAAGGTTAGCACACTACTATTTAATCGTGTACATTAGGCCAGTTATTTACCCTGTAAGCTTTATCAGTAAAATGATACGGGTTTGGGGAGGATTAAATGAGATACCAAATGCTATTTGAGGTGCTCAGTGTTCATTTACTCTTCTTATTATCAGAACATAGGTTTTACAGTCCACCCATTTTGGAAAAAAGTATATTCCATAAAGCAAGAAATACTGATAATAATGCTGTTCTTCAGAAGAAAGATTAATCTTTAGATTAAGTCTTTGTGGTCAACAGGGTTTATACTTTAGCTTGTGTTTCTTACAGGAATTGTTGGCTTTGAGTTGATCTATCCCTACCCCCACCACCAAAAGTGTGTATTTTCAGACAGCAAGGGTTAAGGGTGTGTTCTGGGGCATGAAACAGATGTTATGTTATATCCCCCCTCACCCCTATAATGAAAACAGGAAATACAGGGACAATGTGGAAGCCTTTTTAGAATCGATTTTTTTTCCCATTGATTTCTTTGTGTATTTTTCTATTGTTTGATTTGGCATACTGTTGTTATACTTTGTTGTTCTTTTTTTTTTTTCATTTTTTTAATGTTTATTTTTGAGAGAGAGTGAGAGAGAGCCAGTGTGCGCACAAGCAGGGGAGGGGCAGAGAGAGGAGGAGACAGAATCCGAAGCAGGCTCCAGGCTCTGAACTGTCAGCACAGACCCCGACACAGTGCTCAAGCTCATGAACCATGAGATCATGATCTGAGCTGAAGTCAGACTGTCAACCAACTGAGTCACCCAGGCGCCCCTATATTTTGTCTTTCTAAACAGCTTATTGAGGTATAACTGACATACAGTAAGCTGCATATATTTAATGTATATAAATTGATAAGTATCAATGCATAGATGTATTCCCTCATGAAACCATTACTACAATCAAGATAATGAATATATCCAATCTCCCCTTGCAAATATTCCTCTGTAACCCTTTTACGTAATCATCCCCACTCCTTCCTACATCCGCACCCAAACCACTAATCCACTAGAGATTAGTTTACATTTCCTAGAATTTTATATAAGTAGAATCCTATAAAATGTACCCTTTTTTTGTCCTGTTATTTCACTCAGTGTGATTATCTTGAGATGTATCCATGTTGGTTTTTTTAATTTTTTTTTTTTTACATTTTATTTATTTTTGAGAAACAGAGTGAGACAAAGCGTGAGCGGGGGAGGGGCAGAGAGAGAAGGAGACAGAATCTGAAGCAGGCTCCAGGCTCTGAGCAAGCAGTCAGCACAGAGCCTGATGCGGGGCTTGAACCCACAAACTGTGAGATCATGACCTGAGCTGAAGTCGGACACTCAACCGACTGAGCCACCCAGGCGAACCAAGATTTATCCATATTTTTATTGTATTAATAGTTCATTCCTTTTATTACTGAGTGGTGTTCTATTGTATGTATGCTCCACATCGGTTGATGAACATTTTCATTGTTTCTAGTTTGGGACTTCTGCAAATAAAACTGCTTTGAACATTCACACACCAGGGTTTGTATAGACATATGCTTTCATTTCTCTTGGATAAATACCTACGAATGGAATGGCTGTATTACCTAGTGGGTGTATGTCTATTGTTGCTGTTGTTGTTGTTGTTGTTGTTGTTGTTGTTGTTGTTGTTTTAAGAAACTGCCATACTGTTTTCCAAAGTGGTCATGTCACTTTACATTCCCACCTGTCATATATGTCATGTCTAAGTCTCGTTGCTCCACACCCTCATCAGCATCTTGTATGGCCACTCTTTTTAATCTTAGCCTTTCTCATAGGTATATAATATCTCACTGTAGTTTTATTTTGCATTTCCTTTTTGATTAATGATGTTGAGCATCTTTTCATGAGCTTTTTCACCATCTATATTGTCCTCTGATTTGTCAAAAATTTTGGCCATTTTTAAAATTGAGTTGTTTTTTCATTATTGGGTTTTGAGGATTTCTGATCTATCTAGATCCAAGTCATTTATTAGATACATATCTTGCAAATATTTTCTCCTAGTTGGTGGCTTGTCATTTCATTCTCTTAACTATATCTTTTGAAGAGCAAAAGTTTTTCATTTTAATGAAATCCAATTTATCAATGTTTCTTTTATGGATTTTGCTTCTTTTCCTAAACCAAGGTCAGAAAGGTTTCCTCCTATGTTTTTTTTTTTCTGTAATTTTATAGTTTTAAGCTTTACACTTAGATCAATGATACAACTTCAATTAATTAATATATTATATAGTACAACATATCGATCAAAGTCTTTTCATATGGATGTCCAATTGTTCTAACACTATTTGTTGAAAAGACTATCCTTCCTCTGTAGAATGGCCTTGGCATCTTTGTCACATCAGTTTTCCATATATTTGTAGGTTTGTTTCTGGACTCTTTGTTTTGTTCCATTGATTTACCTTGATGCCAGTACCATATTTTCTTGATTACTGTGGTAAATCTTAAAATAAGATAGTGTTAATCTTCCAACTTGTAGGGTTTTTTTCGAAGTTGTTTTGGTTATTCATGCTCCTTGGCATTTCTATATGAATCTTAGAATCAGCTCATCAGTTTCTCCAAAAATCATATTAGGATTTTTATTGGGATTGCATTGAATCTATAGATAAATTTGGGGAGAATAGACATCTAACAATATTATATTTTCTAATCCATGACAATGGCATTTCTCTCTATTTATTTAGGTCTCTCAGCAGTGCTTTATAGTTTTTAGTGTATAGGTCTTTCCTATCTTTTGTCAGATTTATCCCTATTTCCTATTTTTTATGATATTATAAATGGTGTTGTTTTTTAATTTTAATTTCTGACTATTATTGTACAAAAATAAAATTGATTTCATATAGATTCATTATCCTGCAGACTTGCTACACTCACTTAATAGTTCTAATAGCTTTTTTATAAAAAGCTATTTTATACAAAAAATTGGATTTTCTACAAATGATCATGACTGCAAGTAAAGACAGTTCTACTTTTTTTTTTCTAATCTAAATGCTTTTTATTTTTCTTGCATTATTGCATTGGCTAGAACCCCCAGTACTATGTCAGAGTGGTGAGAATATCGTTGTCTTGTTCTTGACAAGGGGAAAGGGGGAAAATGCTCAGTTTTTCATCATTAAATATGATGCTGGCTGTAAGTTTTTCACAGATGTTCTTTATCAAGTTGAGGCTATTTCTTTCCATTCCTAATTTGCTGAGTTTTTATCAGGAATGAATATTGGATTTTGTCCTGTGCTTTTGCTGTATCAGTTGAGAAGATAATTGGTTATGTCCTTGCTCTGTGTCTGAAATAATATCTGAGAAAGAGCTTCATCCCCTTATTGACCTTCTCTTGATCAAGTAGTGTGATGTGTAGTAGCTTTTTCAGCTTTGCTCTACTACTTTTTAGAAACTATAATTCTGTAATTTAATTTTTAAAATTCTGCTGAATAGAGTTCAGTAATTATTTTTCCAATGGCAAAACTTAATAGTAATTCAAAAATCATAAACATCTCAAAAAAAGAAACAGAATACTTCTGGTGCTTTATGCACTGTTCCCTTCAAAGCTGCTTTTATCCTTTGTCTTTATTAGTTTTAATAGTCTATTACCTTCTTATTTTTTGATAAATAATTTTATTTATTATTTTGGATAAATAATTTTTCTAAAGAGGCAAAAACAAACATCATATTCATTTTTCACCTTCTGATAGAATATTATTATCTCTTTCCTAGGAGTAACAGAAGTAATCTAATTGAAGATTAAAGATTATCTTTTCATGTTGAATGATTTAAATTGTATTTTAGTTATGTCATATGACTAGTCAGGAAATAGACACCCAAGTATACTTGGGGTGCCTGGGTATCTCAGTCGGTTGAGCTTCCGACTCTTGATGTCGGCTCAGGTCATGATCTCACGGTTCACGTTTGTGAAATCCAGCCCCATGTAGGGCTCTGCACTGACAGCACCTGAGCCTGTTTAGGATTCTCTCTCTCCCTTTCTCTCTGCTCTAACCCCACTTGTACCTGCATGCATACACTCTCTTAAATCAACATTTAGAAAAAATAATATACCGTTTCTTTATTATTTCCTAATTATTTCTTAATTTGGACCACAGGAAGATAATTCATTTTAAAGAGGATTTATTTATAGGCAACAACCCTACATCTGAATGCTGCTCCAGAGTGAGTTATTGCAGAATAGGTAGACATAGTATTACTTCTCTGTTATGTTTTTGAGTTAAAAATGTAATACTGGTTTCTTTTATTAAATTTACTAATCTCAGAACACCTATTTATTGAGGAGAGTTGCTGTAGTCTAAATGGCTTTATGTAAAAATCTACTTACAGAAAAAATTTTCTATAAGTTACTTCCAATTACCTTCAAACAGCTCATGATAACATAGTTATATTGATCTAGTTCCAATTAATTCTTTATAAAAAGTAACCCTTGGTTAATGGCTACATGAATTAGTAATATATCCATGTGGTGGACTATTACACAGCTATTTTAAAACATGATGCATATGAAAAAGTTTTAATGACATAGTAATAATGTTCCTACAGTGTAATGCTAAATTTGCAAAGCAGGTCATAACATTAAATATATCCTTTAATCTTGATCATAAGAATTACATGTGTGCATGTGTGTATACACAAAAAAGGACTCAAACAAATAGATTGAAATTTGTAGTTGTGGTGTTAATAGTAGTTGTCCCTGGGTAGTGGAATCATATGCAAATTTTAATTTTTTTCTTTAAAACTTCTGTATTATATGTAAATTACTTTAGAATTAGAAAACTTGCTTTTAGGTAGCAATAATTTTATACAACAGCTTCTTGTTCAGATTTCTGTTTATTAATAGTTATGCCCTAAGAAAATAATTTAGTCACATACTGTTCACTTTGTAGGGAAAGATACTAGAGCTAATTAGAACTACAGTTAAATTCTTCCCTGTTTGTTTTTCCTGATATTGTTGGTATTATTCTTTTCCAACCCACTCTAAATAACTCAACTGTCTCTGCTTGAAAACCAACCTAAGCTCCCAAGCTATGCAATAAAAAGATCATAGAGTTTAAGGGAAGAAGAAAGGAGGCTATGATAAAAATACCTTTTCATCATACCAGAGTCTAAAGAGGTATCTTTTAAACATTTTGAAATACGTTCCATCATTTTGTCACAGTTCAGGACGTCCATACCCACCCACATATATGTATTGATTAAAACAAAAATTTCACTAAATATATAGTAATTCTATGTCTTACTATAATATTTATACCATGTCATACTATACAACACTATTTTCTTTTTTTTTTTATACTTTATTTTTCATTAAAGGCAGATTGTGATCCTACTAACCCAGTTTCATTATCTACTTTTAGAAATGTATCCTACAGATGTACTTAGGCCTATATAATAAAGTGTATGGGTAAGGACATTTATTGCAACATCGGTCATAGCAACAAAATGCTGGAAATAACTTGTGTGTGTATTAGTAGCGTTCTGACCAAGTAAATTATGGTATGATTACACAACAGAATACTATGCAGTCATTAAAGAGAATGAGAAATCTTTATGTATAACATTCTCTAAGATATAGTAAGTAAAAAAATAATGCACAGGAAAGTGAGCATAGGGAAATACATCTCACAAAGCCTCTTCTTTGCTTCCCCTTGACTTGGTTCCTTTGAGAATGGTAGGAGCTCCCCAGAAATGTTCTGTCCCGGAAAGGGAATGAAATTACTAAAAGGCATGTATGTTACCAAGTTCAGTGGTGGGTACACTAGCAGAGAAGAGCCAAAAGAAGCAGGAAAGGCTGGTCATATATATGGGCTGTTTATGAGTCGGGTATTTATAAAAAAAAGTAGACTGCATTCTTAAGTGATTAAGTGTCTTTTCTTGCATCAGAAAAACATTGTGGGGTGCCTGGGTGGCTTGGTTAAACATCTGACTTACGCTCAGGTCATGATCTCACGGCTCATTTATGAGTTCAAGCCCCGCATTAGACTCTCTGCTGACATTGCAGAGCCCACTTCGGATCCTCTGCCCCTCTTCCACTGGTGTGCTCTCTCTCTCTCTCTCTCTCTCTCTCTCTCTCTCTCTCAAAAATAAACATCAGAAAAAAAAAAAGAAAGGAAAAGAAAGAAAGAAAGCAAAGAAAGAAAGAAAGAAAGAAAGAAAGAAAGAAAGAAAGAAAGAAAGAAAAGGAAAGAAGACATTGAGCCCCATGTATAACAGCTCTTAAGAATAATCATCAGATATCAGCTACTTGCTATACAACTTTTTAGCACATGCCATCATTCATATTACAAACTATGGAATTTAGCAGTTCAAGAGTGAAGGTTCCAAAAAATAAGCAAATTTCTCATTTAATTGACATCTTTCTGTGGCCTGGTTTTTGTATACTTTGAGGAAAGAAAGGGGGAATTTAGCTTGTAAAATGCTACCTATTTAGAGAACACATCGTTCTGTAGCCATTGGGGAGAGGCTTCAGAAAAGATTATAACAGTGGGGGATTTCATTGCATTTATTCAGCCTGAAACTAAAACAAGTAAAAAAGGGAAACAGCTTATTCCTGTTATTTCGACTTCCTCTTATTGTGTCTTCTTTGCATGTGTTAGCCTTGTGATTTGGGATTAATCAGAAGTTATTTCTAGTGGCTCCCCTTAAAGAGAAGAGAAAGAAAGACAAAGAGGTTGCTTGTAAAATTAAAGCCTGTGGTCCATCATTTAGTATTTCAGTATAGCTAGTTATAGGAAAAATTTGAAAGACAGAAGGAAACCATCTTGTATGTTTGCTGAAAATCTTTATGGACAGGGAGCATAATAGAATGAAGCAGGAAATTTTATTATATGGGCATTTATTTCCTTAGAAAAGCAGAGTAATGTATCTGTTCTACCAAACTATTCGCATCTATGCACAAGGAGGCTCATTGCAGTATTGTTTAATGCAGGAATGGAAAATTATAAACAACCTAAATATCCATCAGTAAAATATATCAATGTAAACTGTTACATCCTTACTGTGCCATATTATGTAACTGCTTTCTTTTTTATGAGAAGAAAACAAGCAGTGTACTGACTTATTAGATCTCTAGACACAATAAATGAAAAAAGTACACATACACACATTTATGGATATGCTTGGAAAAGGTCTGAGAGGATACTGATTATACTGAGAACTCTTGAGGTAGAGACATTGGCTTGTATTCAGGAAGGAATTTGGCTTTATCTACATAATTAAATTCTTTTATGAGAAAATATTCATTTATGATGAAATTAAAATAAAAATTAGGGGCACCTGGGTAGCTCAGTTGGTTAAGTGTCCAACTTTTGATTTGGGCCCAGGTCATGTTCTCAAGGTTAGTCAGATCGAGCCCCTCGGTGGGCTCTGTGCTGACAGTGCAGAGCCTGCTTGGGATTCTCTCTCTCCCTTTCTCTGCCCCTCCCCTCTCTCTTTCTCTCAAAATAAAGAAATAAATTTCTTTAATTATATTTTTAAGAAATAGAGTATGAAAATAAGAACAACATCGGGGCTCCTGGGTGGCTCAGTCGGTTCAGTGTCTGACTTCAGCTCAGGTCATGATCTCACAGTCTGAGTTTGAGCCCTGTGTGGGACTCTGTGCTGACAGCTCAGAGCCCGGGGCCTGTTTCAGATTCTGTGTCTCTCTCTCTCTCTCTGCCCCTCCCCTGCTCATGCTCTGTGTCTCTCTGTCTCAAAAATAAATAAAAATATTAAAAAAGAAAGAAAATAAGAACAACATTTACTTTGTAACTGTCTTTATTTCTAATTGGTTTATCCTCTCCCATAAATCTATATTAATTCTAAAATACAGTTAAGGGGATAGAGACAAGCCTAACATGCCTAGGTAAAGCATGAGCTTGTTAGTATCACATCCCTGATTGTCTCCCAAAAAAGCAAAAGTAGATTTCCCACGAATTTTCAGATTCTGCTTTTGAACAGGACACCTAAAATTTCTTCCTTCAAAGCAGATTCTTTCACAGGTGATGGACTCAAGTAGAGCTGACAGTGTATGCATGAGCAACTACGTGATGAAAATTTCAAGAAATGTTATTATCATAGCAGGAGACCTATAACCCTTCAAAGTATTTTTTCCTGGCTCTGTTTCATATCTGCACTTCATAATATTCCATTGTTTAACAACAACATAAAGTATTTTCTGCATCAGAAAGCCAACTCCACCTAGTGAGTTCTAAGATAACGCATAACTTCAAAAAATTATTTTAATCTAATTCAATAGCTATCTGTTCAACAAAAGACTGAACTCGTTGGTAGATAGGAGTACGTGACCGTGTTATTAAATTTGGAAGGCTTTGTTCTTATTGCCTCACATTATTTTACCAATAAAATTTTTGTAGAATTGAGTCAGACTTAATGTGATTTCTTTTTCTTTGCACTGGATTATTGATAATATGGAAATTTATGAATTCATGCTGCTGCGCATCACAGATGATAGATTTTCACCTCTCTCTTCTTTAGGCCAGTATTTCTCCTCATGGAGGGGTGGATACTTAATCCTATTCAGAACTACATCCCAAATACCTAGAACCTCAGAAGTTCTTCAGAAATATTTGTTATATGACAGAATAAGTTCAGGCTCTTTAAGTCTAACTTCAGTATATTGAAGGTTCAAAATAGATTACCACTTACTAATTAATATTTTTGAGAAGAGAGGCTTAACTATAGTAATATAGTTTCATTACTTTTCCTGTTGATGATTTCCACTTGGTGACATTATTTACATTTCAGCCTGTACTGAGAAGGAACAATTTGTTCTTCAGACAGGAAATCATTGCTTATGTTTGTGTATTTGTAGTAAAGGATACCAAATAATTGGGATGTGTACCTTTGCTCACTATGCACATGCATTCATCTGAAAAAAAGACCATATTTTATTTGTTTGTTTTTTGAAAAACCATATTTTAGTTTTCAGCTGACATTTTACCGTGGTGTCCTTTCCTATCAAATTGAGATGTGGTCATCTGCATTCCCTGACTGATTAGTAACGGGAGCTTTGTGTGCCTCGTTGAAAATAGTATTTTTTTTTTTAAGAGTACAGCTTTGCTTGTCTTTCTTTATCTGTCTAGATATATACAAAAATATTGTTTACCAGACTTTCAGCTAAGGACCTCCATGGGCATCTGTCTAAACTACACATATCCTCTCTCTATCTTTCAGAATATATTCACTTATCTCCCATTTCTCCAGTGGGTTTTTGTTCTTGCTTTTGGCTCCCATAGAATCTTCCTCATTCCCCCTTCTCTGGTTGCTTTCCAAATGGATCACTTTTCCCTTTAAAAATCTTCCTTTCAGAGGCACCTGAGTGGCTCAGTCGGTTAAGTGACTCTTGATCTCAGCTCAGGTCCTGATCTTAGGGTCCTGATTTCAAGCCCCACGTTGGGCTCCAGGCTGGGTGTGGAACCTATTTAAAGTAAAAATACTAATATACTAATAATACTAATACTAATAATACTAATACTAGTATTCGTATTAATACTAATATTAATACTAATAATACTAATATTTAAAGTAAAAATCCTTCCTTTCCTGGGACAAATGACTACCACGTGAGGCCAAGAGAAGTCTTTTTTTTTTTTTTTCAACGTTTATTTATTTTTGGGACAGAGAGAGACAGAGCATGAACAGGGGAGGGGCAGAGAGAGAGGGAGACACAGAATCGGAAACAGGCTCCAGGCTCTGAGCCATCAGCCCAGAGCCTGACGCGGGGCTCGAACTCCCGGACCGCGAGACCGTGACCTGGCTGAAGTCGGACGCTTAACCGACTGCGCCACCCAGGTGCCCTGAGAAGTCATTTAAGGAAGAGCACTGAAGCAGTCTTAGAGGCTTAGAATGGAGAGCCAGTTGTTCTATTCCCATTGGGATTAAAATGGTAAAGGGGTCTTGGTTATCCCATTCTTGTCCATGGCGACACTTAAAGTTCCTGAAAGGTGTTGCTACCCCATAGAGTAAAAAGGAAAAACTCTTGTATCTCCAAAGATAACTCCTGTTCTTCCCATCCATGCTAAGCCCCTCAGTAGACTTTTATTATGAAGACAAAGGCAGTCTCGGGTTAGGATTACTTGGAATTAGTAGTAATTAGTGGTCAACTTGAGCACGCTGGGTTTCACCATGTATTTATTCAGTACCTTACTGTAGTGAAGCATTGTCGGTTCACATTTAAAATTGTCATTAAACACCCATACCGCACTTAGAGCCCACCTTTTACTTCTCGGTCCTGGCTTCTTTACTCCTCTTCCCCTTCTGTTCTCTAAAGACAAACCATCCTTCCCAACTGAATAGCTAGCTGCCTCCCTCCACATTAGTCTGCAGTGGCAATAGAAGTTGCCACCCTTCCAGCCTCTGACTTGGGACATAGAGCTTGATCTCTCTTAATATGTCATCCTAGATATTCTGTAGGATGTATAATTAGCACGGTCCCTGCTTCTGTTTGCCTGCCCTGACATCTTGCTCTCACTGTGTGTGGCTCTCAAACCACACCTAGTCCCCTTTTTCATTTGACCCTGTCTGTACACTCCCGCCACCCTCCTCTACCCCCACAAACTTCTTATTCCTGTTTACTTGCTACACCTCTCAATGTGAACACTCTGTACTTCTCAGCTAGGCTAATAAGGACCCTCTTCCTGCGACCTTTCCTCTGAGTAGCTTGTTTCTTGCCACGTTTCCTTGTAGTATCAGACTGTTTGCGATTTAAGAATCTCACCTGGAAAAAATGTTTAAAGTCTCATCCCACAATCATACAGCTCCCTCCATAGAATCCCCTAACTAGAAGAAGAAACCCTTTCAATCTTATTTATGAGCTCTTTTTAACTATGTTAGCCTTTAAGTAGTTTCTGCATTGTTAATACATTGTGAGTTAAAGAGGCTGAGCACACCTCTAATGAAGTTTTTCAAGTTCATAGTTACTTAAAGTATCACACTCAGGTTATAGTCTGCAGTCTGGGTCTCCTTATGCAATACTTCAGAGACAGTTTTTGGATTATATGCCCCCCTCAACCTCATGGTGTTTCCTGTGATTCATTAAGTTGCTGATAGTCCCATTGATCTGCCAGCACCCGCCCACTTCCAGGATTGGTCTTTTCCTTCCTGTTCCTTCTGAGTGTAAGGTCTGAGGCTTAGAAAGTCCTGATCAAATAAATTGTACTTGGTGTTCCTCTAAACATTAATGATACTGTTTAGAAAACATTTAAACAAGCAGAGGCAGTGTGTTTATTTCTGCTCTCAGGCCTTAAACTTGTCTGGCAAATTCTGAGCTCCTTAAGAGCAAAGGACTTCATCTTACTTAGTCAAATCTCTCTTCTCTTATCATTGCCCACATCACTTAGCATTTGTAGTACCCAGCAAACATTAAGTGTTCAATAAAAGCATTCAAAGCATGTGCTCTTGTGAATCAGCCATATGTCCCAAAATTTTCCCAGACTTCTCCAGTGCTGTTTTGGTTGTCTAACCCTAATAAGACAGATTTTTTTTTTGTTAACATTTTTGTATATTTGATGTTAGGCCAAACATGTCGTGGTTTGTAGACATTTATAACATTCGTTAGTTTAAAATAAAGCAGTAAGATTGATTCCTTATTACTTCTTTTAGAATTTATTTATGACAGTTTAAACTGTTTAAAAATTTTTTTAAGGTTTATTTATTTTTGAGACAGAGAAAGACAGAGCATGAATGGGGGAGGGTCAAAGAGGAGACACAGAATCTGAAACAGGCTCCAGGCTCCGAGCTGTCAGCACAGAGCCCGACGCAGGGCTCGAACTCACAAAGCGCGAGATCATGACCTGAGCCAAAGTCGGCCGCTCAACCGACTGAGCCACCCAGGCGCCCCAAAACTGTTTAAAATCATAGCTTCAGGAGTCAGACTAATTGGATTCTTTATTTTAGTGTTTTTCATACTTTGACAGGGACACATAGTAAAAAATAGACTATATTGTGACCCAGGGAACGAACACACACACACACACACACACACGTATGCATATACATACACACACCCCTATATTCTTAGATCAGAAGAAAAGTTTCTTGAAACATTACTCACAACATTCAATGCTCTACAATGTTTTCTGTTCTATTTTATTTTTAAGCTACTGACGGACCCCTACTAAATTGAAATTAATTCCTCCAAAGTCCTAGGGAATATCTGTTTATGTATTACTCATTCAGCTAACAAATTCAGTACTTACTATATACCATTTATTGTACCTCTCCACTACTAACTTTGGCTTTGTGACCTTGGGAAAGTCAAATGTTAGTGTTCAGTTTCTTCTATAAAATGGAGACATAAGTGACGTACACCTCCAGAGGTATGTTGTTAGGATTAGATTAGATGTGTAAAACACTGAGCACACTGCTTGGCAGGTAATATGCACTATATAGTATTAGCACCTCCTTCATTGTTTCTGCTGTTATTAAAAATTACTTTGGTTGGAACATCCCATGTTTCTGAAACACTATATATAAAGCATATAATGCTATAACTTCATTTTCCCTTTAACTCTCATTATGTGCTTTTATATTTTTGAACTAGAGATATAATTTAGGTACAGTGAAATGCACAGATCTTAAGTGATGATACACAGATCAATAAGTTCCGACAAATGCGTACATCCTACATCCCCATCAAGATACAAACATTCCCATCACACCAAAAAGTCATCTTGTGCCCTTTCCTGGTTCCTTGTCCCCCTACACCCAGAGGCGATTGCTGCTGTGATTTTTTTCACCATGAAATTGTGGTCGTTTCCAGTTTGGGGCTGTTATGAATAAAGCTGCTTCAGACAGCTGTGTGTAAATCTTTTTGTGGATTTATGTTTCCATTTCTTTTGGATAAATACTTAACTGCAGACAGGCGTTTTTCTACCATTATAATTAATTTCCAGATTAATGTCCAAAGTAATTACACCATTTATACTCCCACCAGCAATATGGTGAGCGTTCTAGTTTCTCCATCTCCTTCCCAACATTTGATGTTGTCCGTCTTTAATTTTAGCCTTTCTAGTGGCTTTAAAAAAATTTTTTTTAGTGTTTATTTATTTTTGAGAGTAAGACACGCATGTGCGCACAAGTAGGGGAGGGGCAGAGAGAGGGGAGACAGAGGATCCAAACTGGGCTCCTCGCTGACAGCAGGGCCTGATGCGCCCAGGGCTCAAACTCACAAACCCATGAGATCATGACCTGGGGTAAAGTCAGAGTTCAATCGACTGAGCCACCTAGGCACCCCTCTAGTGGTTTTCTAGTGTTATTATTGTTTTAATTTACATCTCTTTGATCACTAATGAGTTGAGCACTTTTTCATGTGCTTTTTGGCCATTTGCATTTTATCTTTGGGTCTGTGATCCATCCTGTATATGGTGAGATAGATGTCAACTCTCATTATAGAGCATCCTGAATAAAAGAGATTAGGATCTAATGTGCCATTAGAGTTATATTCTAAAATTCTAATTTATCTTCAAGAGCATTAATTTGTTCAGTACTTATTGACTGTCTTTACACATTTTCTTCCCCAGCTCAGAAACTTATTTACATAGACCCAGTCCAGAATATAGATATAATTTGTTTCAACCACACACATAGATTTCCCCCACACACAAAAATAAAACAGAACAAAGACCACAAAACTGAATACATTTATTTCAATTTCACTAGGAGTTTTCATAAGACTCTTTGGAATTTGAATGTTGAAGCAGCTACATTAAGCTGTTTACCCATATTCTATCAACAAGCAGCCTACTAGCTAGAAGTATCACACTTAATATCTGTTTGTACTAAACTTACCATTTTTAGTCTTCAAAAGAATTTAGTGCACTTTAGTCAAATAATAATAAATGGTCATCTATCCTTATGTAAATAGTTGATTTTATAAACATCTGCGGCTGCAAGCTGACTCCAAAGGGAATCTTTGAAGCTCATTCTACTTTAAAGTCAGTTTGCTAACTGTATAAATTAATATTACCTTAAATGATTACACTAAGTAAATCATAGGTTTTCTTAACAGCGGAATAAAATATTGACCTCACTAACTATGATAAGAGTAAGAAGAAGCTGAGACATCAAGAAAAAGCTGGAAAGTGAACATCTGTTAAATGTTTTGGGCTTGAGTGGAAATATAGGATATAGGAAGAAGAAAGATGTATGCGGAATGCTTTTTCCTGTGAGTCATTACAGTCTAGGCAGGAAGAAAAAAAAGACAGAAAAATGAGAACTGTTTAATCATAATGCAGAAGATAAATACCAACTGATGATATTACATAAAATGTCACATAGCAGTTCAGGATTAATTACTAAATAAATACTGTTAATGGTTATTCAGGTTCCCAATATATTTTTAGTGATGTATTACTTTGGAGTTATCTGGGGATTGGTGAATTTTGTTTTGCTTTTAATGAAGATTTCCTGGCTTAGTCCAGTTTTACAGAATCTTAAATCTCCAGGATTTAAAACCTCCAGGAGTGGGTTTAGTCATTGGGTCTAAAAGGAAAATCTATACTCTAAACTTGGTTATTGAAAAATTAATTTCTATTTATAGTATTTACTATGTGCCAGGTACTTACAGGAAGCATTCTGTATTACTCATTTAATTTTTATAATAAACCTATAGGTAGAATGTTGCCCTTATTTTACAGATGAGGGATCTGAGGTACAGAGAAGTTAAGGGAATTGCTGAAGGTAAACAGATAGAAAGTAGTAGAGCCCGGATAACAATGCCAGTTATGTTAGACTCCAGAGCCAAAAGTTATTAAAGAAAATAAATGTGTAGAAAGGCTAGATTTGAGAAAATAGCATTTATGGTTAAGTGGATTAATGGGTTTTCAATAATATGTCAGAAGTATTTTTTAAATCATGAAAGTTTTCATGTTAAATTCTGTACCATTTTCCAAAAATTAAAGTTTAATTCAGATGTGGCTAACTTCTCTTTTATTAATATTGTCAAACATTGAAATCCAGTTTTCTTTCAGTAAGAGGAACTTCGAAAACAAAAGGTGTACTTGTAATGTTATCATCTTTATCCAGAATGGTTTCTTTATTTCCAGTTATTCATGCAGCTACTTATAATTTATCAGGGACTCCAGAGTATAAATTATTTGAAAATTAGTAGATTCAACTTAAATTTGAAAAGGATAGCTTTTTAAAATATATTTTTACTGTTTATTTATTTATCTCTTTATTTCTGAGAGAGCAAACAAGCAGAGAGGGGCAGAAGGAGAGGGCAGGGGAAAGAATCTCAAGCAGGCTCCACATTGCGAGTGCAGAGTCTGACGTGGGTCTCAATCCCATGAACCATGAGACCATGACCTGAGCTAAATCAGGAGCCGGCTTAACTGACTGAAGTCACCCAGGCACCCCTGAAAAGGATAGTTTTAACATGCTTTTGTTGTAGCATTAATTAAAACCATCCTGGAATCATGTTCTTTGGTCTTTCTGGTCTCTGGCAATGGAGGTATTCAGATATTTTTAAAGGCACAAAGTTTATATTGCTGATCACTTCAGAATTGGCAATAAATTGCAAAGATGTATCCTAATCCATTTAGGGTTCCAGCCTGAGTCTTAAATAAAACTCATACTTGAATGTAAACCCCCAGTTAAGTAGGCCTTATCTTCACTTTTCGATATGGAACCATCCTTTATTTTGGTGATTATCATCCAAAGAATAATGATTTCCTATTTTACGATTGGAAAAAAATGTATAGATAGATAGATATCCACATACACACTTATATATTACTATAATAGTATGCTATTATGCCATATATATAGTATTATTTTCATGTGTTATATTATACTATTTATGTACATTATTATATATGATAAAATGTATAATATATATATTTAAAATAGTATAAATAATCTTGGGGAGGGGAGAGGAGGTGACTGCTTCATATTTCTTTTTGAAGTTTATCATAGCAAAGCTGATAATTTTAGAGAGCGAGCATGGCAGGCTCCAAGGACATTATATGATTTTACTTTAAGCTTTCAGTATTGGTGTGTTTCATTCCGCCTATGACAGGAAAAATGAGTAACAGATGACTGTATGTTTTGTCTGCTGTAGTAATACCTTTTATCAGTGAATCTGTCTAACCAGCCAATTATCTTCCTGTTGTCTGAAATTAAAGACCATTATGTTTTCTGACAATGTAGAAATTTCTCTTCAGTTAAAATACATGTTGTCAGTGAAGTGAAAATAATGAAATTGCAGAAATTGATTGATTTTAGCTATATTACTGAATTCCTCCTCCAAAAACTCCAATCCAGATCATTTAAAATTTCTTATAAAATAGCTGAAATATCATTAGAGTATTAAAACTCAGCCTTGACAGTTTTTAGTACTTAGTAGATACTTGGTCTCTAAATTTTGACTTGAGATGTAAACAATTGAGGTAGCATTTCTAGTCATTCCTCTTGTGGTAGCCAGCCTCCAAGAGGGCCCCCAATGATCCCACCTCCTGATACTCATACCCTTTGTGCAGTCTCCTCCCACGTGTACCAGGTGGGTCTGTGTGACCAATGGAATACATCAGAAGTGATGGTATGTCACTTCTGAGGTTAAGTTCTAAAAGATACTCGCATGTCCATCTCTGTCTCTCCGTCTCTCCGTCTCTCCGTCTCTCTCTCTCTCTCTCTCTCTCTCTCTCTGTCATGTCACTTGCTCTGTGGGAAGCCAGCACACTGCAAGGAACCAAAGCCTATGCCAACAGCTTGACTACAACCTCATGAGACACAGAGCCAGAACCACCCAGCTTAACCCCTTCCAGATTCCTGACCCTCAGAAACTGTGACATTTAAAAACAACAACAACAACAACAACGTTTACTATTTGAGTTGCTACATTTGGGAGTGGTTTGTTAGGCAGGAATAGATACCTAGTACACACCTCCAGTAAAGCTGTTTCATTCTTCAATTCTTAACATCTGTTTTTGGTTAATTGTTCTATTAAACCTGTCATCCATACCACTTACCTGACTGAGGCATTGAATTGGCTGAAAAAGACCGTATTCCCCCATTTTCTAATCCAGTGTTTGGTATAATAAATACAGACTTCAAATTCACTTTTCCCATATCTGGGCCCCATAGTAGAACCTGCCTACAAGAATTGTTTTGTGACAAGGAGGCTTTTTTAGATTATTCCACAGATTCTTTTCATTTATGTGCAAAGCCACCAATTTTGCATAACTTGTAATTACCATGCAAGCGATTATGGAATTGCTGGGAAGTACTTCAAGAGAAAACAGACAGGGTAACAGCTGTTCTCAGAGAAGTCTGAGACCTTACCAAAGAAGCTCCTCGTCTAGGACTTGTAACTCAGTGATGCTTATTAATTATACTGGATAATAACAGTGTGGGTTTTTTAAAGTCATGTTTTCAGGGATTAGTTAACTATATACTCAAACCTGAGAGACAGCTTCTCAGCAAATCTGTCAAGGTCACGAATCGTACTCCCAGCTCTGCTCTCCCATCCCACTTTTTCTTCTCTGTGCTATTCTGAAAAGGAGAAAGCCATAGAAATATTCAGGTTTACGTTTGCCTTTCTGCCCTACTAAACCAATTTCAGTACTAATAATCATTTCTTTACCATCACTAATCAGACAGAAATGGAAATCATGAATAAAACAATGTGCGGTAAGAACAGTGGAATTTCAACTTTTTAAAGGTTTTTTCCTCTTCTTTTGTCTAAATATTTTTCTGAACCTGGATTTGCCTTAGGACATTAATACCTAGGTTGTCAAACTCAAGTTTGAGGTATAAAACTCAACACAGATGTTCTTCTTTTTTGTTTTTTTTTAATGTTTATTTATTTATTTTTAATGTTTATTTTTGAGAGAGAGAGAGAGACAGACAGAGCATGAGTGGGAGAGGGGCAGGGAGCGAGAGGGAGACACAGAATCTGAAGCAGGCTCCAGGCTCTGAGCTGTCAGCACAGAGCCTGATACGGGGCTTGAACTCACGAACCTTGAGATCATGACCTGAGCCGAAGTCAGACGCTCAACCGACTGAGCCACCCAGGCGCCCAATGTTTATTTATTTTTTTTAGAGAGAGAGAGAGTGCAGGCAGGGGAGGGGCAGAGAGAGAGGGAGACAGAGAATCCAAAGTGGGCTCCATTCAGACAGCATGGAGCCTGATGCAAGGCTTGAACTCACGAACTGCAAGATCATGACCAGAGCCAAAGTCGGACACTTAACCAACCGAGCCACCCAAGCACCGCTCAACTTAAACAGATGTTCTTGGTGAAAGGAAAACATTGATGAGTCCCTGCTGTTTGACACTATTTCTTTTAAAAGTGTAACTAAAAACTAGCCTTTTCTGTTTTGTTCTCACCATGACTTAAAAAGTAAAAATAGCCAGTTCAGGAATTGGTCTTGTCTTTCTCCATCCTAAAATGGTAGAGAGACTATTTCAAAATTTTACTGAGGATTTGCTTTTTAATTGGGAGCTGAAAAACTAGGATTCTGTCTTGGACTCAATCTTTCAAATCTTTACCCCTTTAATTTACATGCTTACACGCGCACACTCGTGCATGCACACAAACCTGTAGTATGGTCAGGAAGGTGGTTATCTTGAGATGGTACCTTAAAGGAACAGGATTTATTTGGCTCTTCATATTTTCAGTATACCAGTATTATCCAAATACCCCAATAATGTCATCATTTAAAATGGTTGTAGTCAAGCTAGAATACAGGGCTTCTAACGCTGCTTTGAACAGTTGCCAGGTGATACCAACACAATTTAGAGCATAAGGCTAAGTGATTCCTGGATCTTGATCTTGGATAGTCTAACGAAGGAAGCATCACCTTTTCAGCACTGAAACATTCTTCTGTATTAAACCCCGTTTTGCTTTATTGTCGGGGGTGGGGGGAGGTTGTTTTCTGTTTTGTTTTGTTTTTTAAGCATAGCCATTGAATTGTGAATTTCCCTTTTTTTTTCAAATGATTTCCTCTTTGTGGATGATGGTGGTAAGAAAACCTAGCTCCTAAAAATAAAGAAGAAAAGAGAAAGAAAACCTGCTTCTGATGAAATAATTTCTAAACATTGATAAATGACAGTAGTTTTTATGACTAGACTTCATTTGAAAGCTTAAATTATATAGTACTTTGCTGTGGTTTTTGAGAAAGTTTCCTCAATGCTGTATTAACACCTCATTTTTGCTTTTGGTTGTAAAATGTCCCAGGAAACGTTTCCAAGTCTGTGTAGTAAAGGAATTGTTAATGTCACTCTGTTACCTGCATGTAATCTATGATGCTCTTATGAAGTAATGACTTCAGGTCCCTCCTAGTAAAGCTGAGACTAGGGAAGCCAAAGACTTTTCTTTCTACTCCCTTCCTGATCCTTGGACCCAACTTGGCAACCCAGGCCCTAAAGCAGATTTCAGCCCCCATTCCCTACGCACCTTCTCTCTCAAGCCTGAAGCCCACCAAGCCTGAGGGGGACAAAAAGGAAGGTGGCAGACAGCAGCTGAACAGAGACTAGAGGAAAGGGTAGAATTTGGAAGCAGGTAGAAGGGATTTTGTCTGCACCTGGTTGTGAGTGCCTCCACCCTCTTGACCCACCAATAACTGAGTGTTCAAATCACAAATAGTCATAATGTGAAAACACTTTTAGTGTCCTTTACTTATCTACAACTGCCTTGTTACATCCCTAAATATGTAAACTCATAAACTACCTGCTGGTAGTACAAGCATTCATAAGCAGAGGCAGTAGCGTGGTGGTTAAGGACATAGACGTTAGAGCCAGGCTGCCTGGATTTAAATCCTACTGCTTTAAAAAAAAAAAAATTTTTTTTTTTTAACATTTACTCATTTTTGAAAGAGAGACAGAGTGTGAATGGGGGAGGGGCAGAGAGAGAGGGAGACAAAGAACCCAAAGCAGGCTCCAGGTTCCAAGCTGTCAGCACAGAGCCTGACACGGGGCTCAAACTCACAGACCGTGAGACCATGACCCAAGCTGAAATCGGATGCTTAACCAAATGAGCCACGCAGGCGCCCCTAAATCCTACTTCTGACCACTTGCTAAATGAGGAACCTGGAACAGGTTACTTGGCCACTGTTTAATAATTTTCTCACCTGCAAATTGAAAATGATAGCCCTGCCTTATAGGCTTATAAAATTTAAATAATCTAATGTGAATATAAATGCTTACAACAATGTCTAATGCATAGTTAGCTCTACATAAGTAATTGTCCTCGTTAATGTTATACCGTGCCCTCTCCACTGTTGTTTCTACGTTCAGATGGCTCAAGCACCAATGAGATCTGTAGTCAGCAGGTTCCATTCATACTACCACCACCACCTTTAATGTGTAACAACTAGCAATTCTCCCTCTGCAATAGTTTTAAAAAGCAAAATGCTGATGTTTTTCTCTTTCCCAGGCCCAACACAGAGATACTTTCATTGAAGAACGCTATGGAAAATACAACATCAGTGATCCTTTAATGGCCCTGCAGAGAGACTTTGAAACACTGAAGGAGAAAAATGAAGGCGAGAAGCAGCCGGTCTGCACAAACCCACTCTCTGTTCTTAAGGTGGTGATGAAGCAATGCAAGAACATGCAGGAACGCATGCTATCCCAGCTGGCCGCGGCCGAGAGCAGGCACCGGAAGGTGGGTTCATCCAGCTGACCTGTGCCACATAAACTCTTAGGAAGACTTGATAAATAATACCAGATACTTTCTTGTCAGCTGCCAGTTTCCACAGCAAGTCAGCTGGGAGGTCTCCTGGGTGTCAAAAGCCCCACAGCTTACCCCAGAGCCAAGAGATCAGAAAGAAAACACAAGTTATTCAAAATGTTAAATTTAGGGAGGATGCCAGACACATTACTAAAGACGGCATTCCTTCTTGATATGACACTCCAAAACACTGGCTATGTTTTTTCAGCTCTTGATCGTCCAGACTTGGGCAACAAACGGGTCTGACCAAGCTTGTAGGTGAACAGAGTGTTCCCTATTTGCTTACTTAAGTGATAAATAACAAGATGAGCAGGTATTTGGGGAATGCTGGATGAGGGAGAGAATTTACCTGACTATAAACATGGAAGCCAATAGATTATTTCCATGTGTTCCTACTTTTGAGTTTCATTGCATTTTACTTTTCGTAAAATGATAAACAGTCCCTAGAATTGTTTACTTTAAAGCTGTTCGAACCTATTAGGAAAGTGTGTGTGTGTGTGTGTGTGTGTGTGTGTGTGTGTGTGTGTGTGTGTGTGTGTTTGGCTCCCGGTCTTACAGCCCCGAGCTAGGAAGGCAGACCTGTGCTTTCCTCTACCTCATCTCATTGGAATTCTAATGCTTATGATTTTATTCCCCAACCTGTCATTTACCGCTGAAATCTGGCCTGTAAAAGGTGCTTGGCTAAAATCTACATTTTCTAAAAGTATTGGTTTAGATTTATACCAGCAAGGGAGACATCAACACATCTAGCAGGAAACATTTTATTCTGAAAAATGGGGTCAGTGGCTGCAAATTGATGAACTTTAGTTTACTTTTATGATTGCCTGCATTAGAGAGCCATCTGCTTAAAACGCACCTGACAGATTGCTTCAGCATAGGTCTTGCCCATGATTTTTCTTACTCTTCACAGTGTCCAAATGAAAGGCCAGAGCAGAGATTCTTAACCATGGATGGGCCTCAGATGTTCCATGATCCTCCAGAAAATATACAGAATGCCAAAAGTTTATGCATTTTTGTAGAATGTGAATTTTTTCCCATATCTTTAATTGAATTCTCAGAATTGTCTGGGACACAGAAGAGTTTAACCTCTGGTCTAGAATGAAGTGAACTAAAGACATTTATGCCCAATTTAAAATGTATCAGTGGCGGGGGGCGGGGCGCCTGGGTGTCTCAGTCAGTTGAGTGTCCGACTTCGGCTTAGGTCATGGTCTGTGAGTTTGAGCCCCAGTCGGGCTCTGTGCTGACAGCTGGGAGCCTGGAGCCTGCTTCGGATTCTGTGTCTCCCTCTCTCTCTCTGCGCCTCCCCCGCTCATGCTCTCTCTCTCTCTCTCTCTCTCTCTCTCTCTCTGTCAAAAATAAACAAATAGTAAAAAAAATTTTTTTAATGTATCAGTGCATTTGGGTTAGTTGCCTAAATTTGGGGGGCTTTTACATAATCCTCTACGAAAGGCTTCACAGCATCCTTGTCTGATAGGCAGGCCTTTTTCCCCTTTCCTCCATGAAGCAGTTGAACTGTGCTGAATGGCTGGCTGGCCATGATGCCCATGAAAGGTGTGGTGTTGGGATGATTTGTGGCTCTAGGTGATTAGGGAGAGAAAGAAGTTAAAAATAATTCAAAATTCTTTAATACTATATTTCAACGTAAGTTCCTTTAAGTGAGTGTCAAATATTTTAAATCAACCACCTGTCTTTTTTAAGTGTTTTATCAAAGTAAAACACTGACTTTGTTACAAATTCAGTAGTACCTAGGGGCTTATAATTAGAGTGTTTATTGGCCCTGTTTGCCTGAGAGAGTCCCAGTTGTTGTCTATCGCCTTGGGATAGTCATTAAGAATACCCCCTTTGACTCTCAGAAGTGTTGTGGTTTGAACAGTAAATTATATGGTTACTCTGCTTATTATGAAACACAGAGTTCCCTGATCCACCTCTCCCCATTCCTTCTTCTCCTCAATATTCAGAGACAACACTTTTTTCCTTTTGACCATTTATTTTGGTTGGTAAATTCCATATTTCTAAATGGTATACCATTCCCCCCTTATCAATTCTTTTTTTTAATGTTTGTTTATTTATTTTTGAGAGAGTAAGAGAGAAAGAGAGAGGGAGGGAGCGGGGCAGAGAGAGAGGGAGAGGGGGAATCCCAAGCAGGCTCCATGCTATCAGCACAGAGCCCAATGCTGGACTTGAACTCACGAACTGCAAGATCATGACCTGAGCCTAAATCAAGAGTTGGATGCTCAATCACTGAGCCACCCAGGCACCCCCACCCCCTTATCAATTCTTGACACTTAAATTGCTTCCTCTCATTATAGGTGCAGATTTATCTTGCATCTTGCCTCCCTTTCCACCCTACCACCTTCCCAAAACAAACAATCCCCTTTCCTTACTCACTCTCGGTCGTATCTGCTATTCCCAAATCCTGAGACTGTCACGTTCAGTTTCCTCTGAGGATAAACATCTGCCTAATGCCTGGTCAGTAGACACCTAATACTCTTTGTACAGGAATCAGGTGGAAGGGACAAATAACTCCTGGAAAATACAGATTTTGAGCCAATCTTCTTGTTTCCTATCCCTCATCTGACCTCTCCTCAGCAGCACCTGCCGCCTCCAGGTTCCACACCTCTTTGGGGCCTTGCAGGGCGAATCAGCTTCCTCCCCCACACCAAAGGAGCCACCACCTCTTGCCTTCTTACCTCCTTTAACATTTCTTGTCTGCTCCAGTCTGTCTTTGTGGGTGTGATAAACACCCATTCCATTTCTATAATTTTAGAGGGCTCTCCAAAGGGAAAGGAGATGATCTACCACCCGTAGCCAAAAGCTTGTCTTTCTACTAAATTGAAAAGTTAGAAGTTGTTTTTGTTTTGTTTTTTAATTTTTTTTATTAATGTATATTTATTTTTGAGAGAGAGAGACATCAAATCTGAAGCAGGCTCCAGGCTCTGAGCTGTCAGCACAGAACCTGACGCAGGGCGCGAACTCACGAACTGTGAGATCATGACCTGAGCCAAAGTCGGACGCTTAACTGACTGAGCCACCCAGGCGCCCCTGTTTTGTTTTGTTTTATTTTTAGGTCATCTCCACACCCACACCCAACATGGGGTTCGAACTTACAACCCCGAGGTTAAGAATCCAATGCTCTACTGACTGAGCCAGCCAGTTGCCCAAGTTAGGGGTTTTTTTTTAATTGGAAGGAAGTATACCAAGATGTTTTCATTTTGGTAAATGAAAACATTTTGTGTTTAAAGAGGAGTTTCACGTGCCAGAAACTTTTCTCCCTCCGTTAGTGAAGAGATAGGATGAGAAATGGTCGTGGGGAGGACAGTGCTCTGTCTTAGAGGTCTGGGCCAAGGCACCTCTGAAGGAGGAGCAGAAGCTGCTAGGAAATCCCTTGCCTTTCAGAATATTGCAGTTATAGGTAGGATTATGTGGGAAATGTCCCTTTATTTTTTTTTACTCTGTACTTTATTTTTTTGTTGTTAATATAGTTTATTGTCAAGTTAGCTAACATACAGTGTATACAGTGTGCTCTTGGCTTTGGGAGTAGATTCCCATGATTCATCGCTTACATACAACACCCAGTGCTCATCCCAACAAGTGCCTCCTCAATGCCCATCACCCATTTTCCCCTCTCCCCCAACCCTCTATCAACCCTCAGTTCGTTCTCTGTATTTAAGAGTCTCTTATGGCTCACCTCCCTCCCTCTCTGTTTGAAACTGTTTTTCTCCTTCCCCTCCCCCATGGTCTTCTGTTAAGTTTCTCAGAGCCCACATATGAATGAAAACATATAGTATCTGTCCTTCTCTGGCTGACTTACTTCACTGAGCATAATACCCTCCATTCCATCCATGTTTTTGCAAATGGCAAGATTTCATTCCTTCTCATTGCTGAGTAGTATTCCATTGTATATATAAACCACCCACATCTTCTTTATCCATTCATCAGTTGATGGACACTTGGGCTCTTTCCAGAATTTGGCTATTGTTGAAAGTGCTGCTATAAACATTGGGGTACATGTGCCCCTACGAAACAACACTCCTGTATCCTTTGGATAAATTCCTAGTAGTGCTATTACTGGATCATAGCGTAGTTCTATTTTTAATTTTTCGAAGAACCTCCATACTTTTCCGGAGCGGCTGTACCAGTTTGCATTCCCACCAACAGTGCAAGAGGATTCCCGTTTCTCCACATCCTCGCCAACATCTGTTGTTTCCTGAGTCGTTAATTTTAGCCACTCTGACCAGTGTGAGGTGGTATCTCAATGTGGTTTTGATTTGTAGGGAAATGTCCCTTTAAATTTGTGCAGTATTTGCCTTCAAATTGGGCTTAATCCTTTGGTGCCAGGATAAATGGAATGGGGTAGGCAGGTTAATCAGAGGCCTTGTGAAAAATCTACACATAAGATCCCAAGCGTTGAGCCTTTTTACATGCAGGAAGAACTCAGAGAGTCTTTCCACCTCTTAGCTAACTGTATATAAAATGTGTATTACTGCCTAAGCAAGGCACAGTGATTTGAGCTTGAGGGAAAGATCTCAGCTTTCAGCTTGCAGCTTTCCATGGTCCTGCCTTGCTTTGTCACCCACACCCATCCCCTAATCAGAGCAAACTGCATCCTTGGAAACCTTCTCAATCCCTATAGCTAATTAGGTGCTCTCTTCTATATACATGCCATTTTGTGCATGTTGAAGTAAAGCATAGATCTTACTGTTTTCTAGCACATAGCTAACATCTCTTTTACCCTGCTAGATAATGTGATCCTTGATGGCCCTGACTGGGATGGACTGATTGATCTCTAGGCCTATCTTAAGTGCTTAGATAGGCACTTAGTATTTAATTGTTTTACAAGTGTGTTTCCCTGCTATTTGGATATTATTATTTTTTAATTCTTTAAAGGTGATCCTAGACCTTGAGGAAGAAAGGCAGAGGCACGCACAGGACACAGCTGAAGGAGATGATGTCACCTACATGCTGGAGAAGGAGAGAGAGCGGCTGACCCAGCAGGTAGTTAGGTGGAGGGGCTCACAACACCATTTGCCTGGAATAGCATTTCTCAAAGATCGTTCTGCAGGGTGGAAATTAGTGTTGCTCAAAAAGAAAGGGCTTTGTGGTCAAATCTGGGAATTACTGGATTAAACAAAGTTAAATAGATCTCTAATTCAATTTGTTGGACCCTGTAGTACAGAAAAGCACATTGTGAGTCTTAAGAACAAGATAGGGTATTCTGAGTTTAGCAAATCTATGTTTTCATGGAATCTTGTTTTGACATAGATCACTCACTGTGGGACTGTCATTCTATAAAATGTACTCTGGAACACTAGCTTCAAACTCTCAAGTATTTTGACCTAGGAATCCTGGTAAGAAATACATTTTATATCACAGCCCAATATATATACATACATAAACACATGCCTAAAACAAAAATCTGATGAAATCCCATATAACCCTTACTGGTTACAATAACCATTCTTTTTTTTTTTTTTTTTTTAATTTTGATCATGGCTCATGAGATTAGTTTCCTCATCCATTGGGTCTCAGAGTTTGAAAAACACTGACTAATAGGGTTCCATCAACACTTTCCCTCTTGGTCAGAGTTTCTCTGCCTTAAATAGGGTTGGGATGATAATTAAAATAGACTGCATTTGCATAACAAGTAGCGTTTAAATGCAACTATTCTTTTTTAAGACCAGAAAGAATGATTGCCAAAGCTTTCAAAGTGATGAGCCCTGAGTAACATGTAGAAGTGTTGAATCGCTATATTGTACACCTGAGACACACAGAACACTGTGTGTTCACTCTACCAGAGTTAAAATCAATAAATCGTTCTGTTTTCATCAGCATTCAGCGCGAAACCTGGTGTATATGGCTTCCTGTTTTCTGTATCGGTGGGTTCCAATCTTCTGAGCGCTCCACAGACCTAAAACACAGATGATGGCTCATATTCCTGCCGATAACAGTACAGGAACCAGAAGTGCCTCCTCGACCATCAGGGAAAGATTAAGCCGTAGCGTGTCCATTTCCGTGGGAGGGACTGTAAGACTTCAGAAATACTGGAGCTAAGCACATGGCATCCGTGGCAGACCACGTGCCAGAGAAGAGCTAGCCAGGACACTCGCCTGGAGAGTAGTTTTGCAGCGTATCTCTTCATTTTCTTACTCTAATCACCATGTATGGCGGCCTTCTTTTCCAGCTGGAATTTGAGAAGTCCCAAGTGAAAAAGTTTGAGAAGGAACAGAAGAAGCTGTCCAGTCAGCTGGAGGAGGAGCGCTCCCGCCACAAGCAGCTCTCGTCCGTGCTGGTGCTCGAGTGCAAGAAAGCCACCAGCAAGGCAGCCGAGGAGGGGCAGAGGGCGGGAGAGCTGAGCCGGAAACTGGAGAAGGAGAAGAGCCGGGTGAGCCAGCTGGAGGAAGAGCTGGCCGCGGAGCGGAAGCGAGGCTTGCAGACAGAAGCCCAGGTGGAGAAGCAGCTGTCTGAGTTCGACATCGAAAGAGAGCAGCTGAGGGCAAAACTGAACCGAGAAGAGAACCGGACCAGAACTCTAAAAGAAGAGATGGAAAGTTTGAAGAAGATCGTGAAGGATCTGGAGGCTTCTCACCAGCATAGTAGCCCTACTGAGCAATCCAAGAAACCGGTAACCGTATCTAAGGGCACAGCGACTGAGTCTCCTGTGCTGGTGTCTGTATTTTGCCAAACGGAAGGTTTCCAGGCAGAAAGAACCCACGGGAGCAACGTAGCCAAGGTGCTGACCACTGGGCTGCCTGGCCCCACCACTCCTACTTACTCTTATGCAAAAACCAATGGCCATTTGGAGCACGAGATACAAACTGCCAAGGAGTCGGTTACAGGCAGCAGTGTGGAAAACCAAGTGCCCCCACGAGAGAGGTCTGTGGGGTTGGCCCAAGAGAAAGCAGTGGAGAATGGCGGGTGTCCTGTGGGAATTGAGACTCCTGTCCCAGCACCTGGTCACCTCCCGTCCAGCGGGGGCTCGCTGTCTCCCAGCAGCACCGCCTCCTCCTCTCTCACATCCTCTCCTTGTTCCTCCCCAGTGCTAACTAAGCGCTTGTTGGGGTCCTCAGCCAGCAGCCCCGGCTACCAGTCATCCTACCAAGTAGGGATCAACCAGCGGTTCCATGCAGCGCGGCACAAATTTCAGTCCCAAGCAGATCAGGACCAACAGGCCAGTGGTCTGCAGAGCCCTCCATCCAGGGACCTGTCTCCCACGCTCATAGACAACTCTGCCGCCAAGCAGCAGGCCCGCAACACAGTCACTCAGGTGCTCTCCAGGTTCACTAGCCAGCAAGGGCCGATCAAGCCCGTCTCCCCCAACAGCTCTCCCTTTGGCACAGACTATCGGAATCTGGCCAGCACTGCCACCTCGAGAGGGGACACCAGCCATTCCCCTACTCCAGGGAAAGTGTCCAGTCCACTGAGCCCTCTGTCTCCAGGGATCAAGTCCCCCACCATCCCCAGAGCTGAGAGAGGACACCCGCCTCCCATCCCACCCAAAAAACCGGGCCTCACTCCCTCTCCATCCACTACCACTCCATTGACCAAAACCCCTTCCCAGGCCTCCTCCTTGGCCGCCGCAGAAGACCTAGCCGGCAGCTGCTGTTCAAATGCTGTTGTGGCTAACGGCAAGGACGTCGAGATCCTTCTGCCTACCAGCAGCTAGTCCCTAGCGGGAGGCTCCACGTCTGACATTCCACCAGATTTCGTCCAAGAGCTCAGAGTCAAACCGTTGAGTCAGATCATGTTATTTATTTTGATAGTAGCTGAAACCATCTGTATAATACATTTAGTGTGTTTCACCTTTTTGTATTTTTTTAAGTAGAAACCGAGTAGTTTGGATTTGTATGACTCACACCTTTGTACTAACGCGGGAAGGGCACCTCAAAGACATCTCCAGCTCGGCAGTCACCGACCTGTTGTGATGGAGAAAGCTAATTGAGTACCAGGTGGTGATTTGCTATTTTGGGACTAGAATCGCTCAACACTCATTTTGAATTATGCAGAAAGTGGTTCGTGTAAATTTTTATTCCAGATGAACGTGTTTAAAAAGTGCCTGAAATAAGACTGCCATATGAATGTGATTCTGCAGCAAAAACACAAAATGGATCATCTAATTGCAGAAAATGAGATCCTCCGTGAATCCTGAATGTTAAAAACCAACACTGCTTTTAATCCTCTTTTGCTGTTTTTAATATAAGCTCTGTGTCCAGAAACAAGGCTGCATCAGTAGGATGGGAATCCTGAAGGTGGTTGTGGACTCCCCACAAAGCTGAGCTTTATAGAGCCCTTGAGAAACCCTCCTGAGCAGTAAGCAGCTGGGGTGCCGATTTTCTTGTACTTCTGAAAAATTAAGTCACTCCCAGTTTCCTGCATAAATTCTTGAATGGAATGAAATCACATCTCCTTTCAAAAAATGTCTTCGGGCATCTACTGTTGTGTAAGGAACTTCTGATTCCAGTCGCTATTACTTGAATAGAAAATGGCTACTCATTCTGTATAAGTTTTTCAACAGAATGAGATCTTTATTCTGTAATCAAAAAGCAATAACTGAAAAGTCACTCTCTTTGTAATATTATAAGTCAGAATTATACAGGTTTTACCAATATTATTACACTTCTTCTCCGAGCTGCCAACACTTGGTGTCTATATCTGTGGAACCAAATTAACTTTTCCCTAAATGGAAGAATGTGTGTGTGTGTGTGTGTGTGTGTGTACATATATATACATATATGTATACATATATGTACACATATACATACATGTATATATACATACATATATATATGTATATGTATACACACATATACATATATATGTGTATAGATACACACCCCTTTACGTGTTTAACATACACACACTTAAACACATAAATATTAGCGTGATTCTATCTTTGGAGTTTGCAATATAGCATAAAGGACGAGTAGACATGCACATTAAGATTACCTGTCACAGCAACTAGATGCAGCTGGGACCCAATCAGTCAAAGGAGGAACCTTGTCCACGGGGACGTGGGGAAATTCCAAATGAAGTCCGGTCTTCAGCATCACGAAAAACCAGAGCCAAACTCACACCAGCATCACAAAACTCCACTGGCCAAATGAATGAGTGAAACAGGTCACTCAGTCAAGCGCTGTAAGACAGCCAGGAGAGGGGGAGCTGTAGCAAACGGAAGTGCCCAGGCCCCCTGTGAAAGGAAAGGGCCACCCCTGTTGAGCTCCAGCTGCTTGCTGCCGTGCGATAGTGTTAGCCCAGGGTTACCAGCTCCTCAAATCTGGGGGAAAGCCAGATTTTCATAGAAACATTCTCATTTTTAAATATCAAAACAGATTCAAAAACAATTTTAAACTTCTGGTTAAACACTTGTGCAGCTGGGTTTAGCTCAGAAGCTGACAAGTTGCGACCTCATTCGTTCTAGAAACTTCCAGCATTTGCATCGTTGTGAGTTTGTGAGGACAGACACCTCCACTCTCCAACTTGTAGGCTAGTACAGCTGACAGAGGCTATAGAATATAATGAGGATCCTCGTCTTCCAAACAAGACTTTGCAACCCAGCTCAAACAAGGTGGTTATATGATTTGTCCACAGATGGAAAGGCCTTGGTGTCCTCACATACATTCTCCCTAGCCAGTGTCTACCCAGAAGCCCTGCCCTGCTATAATTTGAATCTACTTCTTCCCAATCCAATACGAATTGATGGGGGGACAGGCAGGTGATGGAAATCAATGTATAAATCACAATTGGTGTCTCCAGGGCTTACAGTTTGATTAAGGCCAATACAGAAAAAATTAAAATACTACTAATGGCCCAGGGCATCTACCAAATGATGAAGGTGGTATCTCAGAAATCGCCCAAGCGATCATGCATGAAATTTTATTCCCACGCATAGCCAAATGAAGTGTTGATGATAAAATAGCTGAACTTTTTAAACAGGAGAGGGGGCTATAGCCCCAGAGTTTTATTACCTCTCTTGCTTTAAATGGTAATCTTAAAAGTTGCATTGTGCTCTTCCTTTGTTTTGGCATAGATATATATATAGAGAGAGAAATACTATAAGGAGGTTTATTTCTTAGGAAATGCACTGAATAATGTATTTCTTTTACAGTGTAATATGGGGGTGGGGAAATGCAAAAGAAACGTGTATTTTTGCTAGTTGCCTATCTTCTAAGATAAATAAGCACAATATTGCAATGGATCCAATACTCCAGTTAGGTATTCTAGATTAGTATTTAAATTTGCTGTAGATTGTGTGTGTGCTAAGTAAAAGTTCCATGATTCACAATTTCGGTATTAACCCACGTTGTGAAAGCTGTGTTACTACTCAACAGATTATAATGGATGTGCGACACATAACACAAGCATTAACTAAATCGTTTGTAAAGCCAAATGTACCATGCAGAAGTCTTCATCCACTTTTATAGCAGACTACATTAAAACAAGCTAAATCATTCTGTCTGGGGAAAATCTAGTCTTGTTTGTACAAAGTGAAGGATGTTGCACAACAGGGCCTGTTTTGTTGGGGAAGGAGCAGGTGGTGTAGAGGAAGCACTCGTCTGTGGCTTTCAAAAACCCAAGTGAAGTCAGTGACCCATCCAGGTTAGACTCCAAAAGGAGCTGGCATATTGGTTTTCTTTAGAACCTTAGAGCTGGAAGAAGCCTTGGCAATAATCCAGTCTGTACATTTCAAACCCTGGGCGGGGGGGGGGGGGGTGGGTGCGGACGGGGAGGAAAGAAAAACCGTGTACTAAAAATGATTTAAAAATAAAAACCAAAAAAAATTTTTT
>NW_024412388.1:96742132-96767042 GCF_014898765.1 Herpailurus yagouaroundi
CGCGGTCTGGACCTGAGAATCTGAAAAAAGCTAGGCACCATCCCCAGACAAATGAATATACTAGTATGTAGAGTTTGGTTGATGGCTTCACAGGATCCAAAGACCCTGAAGCCATCCATGATCCACGTACTCTAGCTTAAGAACGCCTGATCTTGTCGTGCCCTCTCATTTTACAGGTGACTATCAAATCCCTCATCGCTCCTCTTAGTCCAGTGCTGTTGTGCTACATCGTTAGCAAGTGAGAGCTGTAGGCAGACAAAAGCACTTGAAAATCTTGTGACGTTCAAACAATATGGATGTTTGCATATGTTAAGTTTCTAGCATTTAAGCCAATTAATGATCATTTCAACAAACACTGGGTATGTCTTCCCGGAACAGCCTCACTGTCAGTAATGCTGCCCTGTCTTCCCCGGGTGGTCCGTCATGCCTTGGGTGGGGTTTCCTCCTCTCCCCTTTCTACACCTAGAGCATCCCTCCCTCCCACGGACAGTCCTGCAGGTCCTGCAGGTCTGTTTGGCTCTAGACCGTGTCTCTACCTTTCCTACCCTCTTGGAGGTGGCCTCTTCTCTGCATTTAGCAGTGGAGAGTATTCTGCCAGTCTTTGGGTCATTTTCTGGGTTATTTATACTGCTATGGGTGTTATCTAGGTGTATCTGTGGGACGAAGTGAGCCTTAGGACCGTCTTGCTCTGCCATGTTCCCCAGAAGTAGCAATGCTGCCTTGTCAATTAATTTATAAGCAGCTCTTCTGATGCTTGGTTTTTGAAACAGAACTTTAAATGTCTTGAAATGCTGGCTTCAAAATAGGATCTGTTCTCATAATTCTGAGTCCAAAGTAAGCAATGAGCATTGTTTCACGGGAGTAATTTTCATGTAATTGCTGTAAAGCCAGTTGACAAAAGTTAAGAGCACCCATCTGCTGCTTGCATATCAATGGCCAATTCATTGGTAAAAGCAAAGGAGAAAGAAGACTGGGCTGGCGGTTCCCAAACCTTACTGTAACCTGCGAAGCCTTCTAAGATAAGGACTCCTGAGGACTGGGCCTAGGGGCCTGCTAATGCAGGTGGTCTGAGGCTCGATCTTGAGAAACAGTGCCTCATTGCCCTTACCTGTTCTTTCACCAGAACTTTGCCTCTGACCTGAGGTGATGTCTTAAACTCCTGAATCTGGTTTGCCAGAATGTCAGTGATGTTCAGAGCCAAGAGTACTTACTTGGGTCCCAGCACTGTGTTACCGCCCATGTGCAGATGAGGTCGTTGAGAACCAGAGGTTGGTGTAAGGGCCCTTGGTGAGTGACAGCATGGATTAAGCCCCTGGTGCTTCCCACTTTCCACTACTTGTGTTTCCCACATGGGTATCTCCTGAGGTGCTTGTTGGCCAGGCCCAGGCCCCGCCCTGGGAATTCTGATTCAGTAATCCCAGGTGGGGCTCTAAGATGAGTGCCTGGGCTGATTCTAAGGCTGGACCAGGTGGAACCCTGTAAGACACCACACAGCTCTTCCCACTGGCCCTAACAACCCCCACCCCCAGGAGTGGATTCTCAGACCTAACCAACGCCAGGAGACCTTTCTCAGGTCAGATATGCTGAACAAAAAGCGTCTTTCTTGTTAATTCCCCTCAAGCAACCAATGTTTCTTAAATATTTAAGATGAGCCAGAAAGGTAGCTATTATGGAAAACACACGTTGAACTGTGTTCCCTGCCCTCAGGGTACTCCTCTTCTAGTTGGGCACAGCAAAACATTAACACGTGAAATGTTAACAGAGACAACTGAATTATGTAAGTGGGGTTTAAATGCCATATAGGGTTATTGAAGGTCATTCTGGCAAAGCGTTATGGTAGCACACAGAGCTCTTTGTGGGCAGATAAAAAGTTAACTAGAAAAGGAGCAAATGTCTTTTCTCCTCTCTCCAAAGCCCTGGTTTACCTAGGGTTCTGCAGTATCTCCCTGTGTTTGCATGATGCTTCAGTTGGCTTGTCTTAGTCTTAGGATGTGGTCAGAGACAGAGGCACTGGAAGTCCCCCAAGAACTGAGTCCTGTTTCAGGGAGACTGACAGACACCAGTGTGGTGTGCTTTCTGCAAAGCCTTGGGGCTGGTGTAAGAAGGAGCCCCCAGGGCACAGCATCTGCAAAACATTCCCAAGTAACTTGTAGGGAAAACCTAGGGAAAGGCAAATAGAGAAAGGACCTCCTTGCAAAAATCCTGCATTACCCACAAGTGTTCCCTCTTACCCTCAAAATCTCCATAAGCAAAAGAGAGAAATGAAAACCAAACTTTGAAAAGAGCCAAATGACCTGTGCCTGGGTGGCTCAGTCGGTTAAACGTCCCGACTTCGGCTCAGGTCATGATCTCACGGTTCGAGGGTTCGAGCCCTGCATCTGGCTCTGCGCTCAGAGCCTGGAGCCTACTTCTTATTCTGTATCTCTCTCTCTGTGTCTCTGCCCCCTCCGCAGCTCATGCTCTCTCTCTCTCTCTCTCTCCCTCTCGCAAAAATAAACATTTGAAAAAAAAATTTTTAAGTCAAATGAATCCTTCTGGGACACCTGCAAATGACTTCTTGCCTTGGAGGGATATAAAAGCAACTTCTCTTCTCCCCATAGCGTGAATGTTCGTGCTGCCATCACACCGGAGAGCACGCGGAGTATCATGTGGCTCTCTCTGCGCCGCTGTGAAATGGTTGCCTCTGAGAAATTACTGAGAAGGTTGGCCTTCTCCCCAGGGAATCAGTCCCCTACTTAATTTGCCAAGAGTCCAACTGACTAACTCAACATGGTAGCCACTCAGGTCCCCTTCAGAAATGAAGGATTTATTGCCTGAGCTGCAGGAAATGTCAGAAAAGAGCCCTAGGGTATAAACCCCTCAGGAATTGCCTGAACTGAAAGGCTTGACCAGGGTCAACTCTCCTGTAAGGGGCAGCTGCTGTCCAAAGACTGATTGGCATGGAGTATAAAGACCTGGCCCCCCATCCCAAATCTAGACCACTCTGCAGGGTCGTTCCCTAGTTCAAAACCCCTGTAGGGTTGTCTGAGCCCTTTATTGAGACTAACAGCTCAGCCTTCCCTCCCTTCTTCCTCCCCCCTCTCCCTCTCTTCCCTTCCTGTGCATCCCAAAGGTGTGTAACCACCCCCCACCCAGCCTCCATCTCAGACTCTCCTCTGTCCCTTTAGGTCACGATCAAGTAAGTCCTCCAAAGGAGGGCAGGCACGTTTTCTGAGTATTTTATTTGGTGCCAGGGCATCTCCTATGTTACCTGATTTAATTGAAGCAGGGATTCCTTCTTGACCCACAAGGTAATTAAGGCCGACTGAGGCCCAGTAAATTGCCTCCGGCCCTGCAGCAGAGCAGGGCTGAGATTCAACGACACAGGTGGGATTCAAACCTTCGCCTGTTTGGCCTTCAAGTCCACTCTCCTTCCACTGGCCACAGAACAGTCAAAACGGTAATAATAGGGGCTCCTGGGTGCTTTAGTCAGTTAAGCATCCGACTCTTGGTTTCGGCTCAGGTCACGATCTCACAAGATTCATGAGTTCCAGCCCAGAACCAGGCTCCGTGCTGATGGCATGGAGCCTGCTTGGGATTTTCTGTCTCCTTCTGTCTCTGCTTTTCCTCCTCTTGCACTGTCTCTGTCTCACTCAAAATAAATAAGTAAACTTAAAAAAACAAAACAAAACAATAATACATTTGGGGAGTTAAGAATACTAGCCTATTGTCAGTCACCCCCCTAAGTATGAATCCACTGCTTAGCCAGCTTTTGAGACTTTCAGTAGGAACGAGATCCTGAAGGAATGAGCGTTTTGGTGAAGAGAAAGCAGAGGGATGATTTGCCTACACACATGAAGTCCTCAAATGTTAGAGCTGGCAGGAAGCTTAGAGACCCTTGATGCTAGCTAGCTCTGTCATATTACAGAGGAGAACGAGGCCCAGAAAGGTCAGGTGAGTTGCTCAGGTTTCCAGGTCTAGTTGATGGCAGAGCCCAGACTGTAGTCAGGCCCCCCACTCTGAGCCTGCGCTGACTGCTCCTCCCTGAGCTGACCTGGAAGCAGGAATCCCTGGCCCAGCCCTGGCTGCTCCCTCCGGCACTCCCTCCTTCCTCTCACCTGCTTCTCCACAGTGTCTGGGCTTTGATCTTGTTCACCTGGGCTGCCCCATATTCCAAGCTTCATCCTCTGCCCACTGGCCTAGGGCTGCCTGCCATACCTGTTGCCACAGAAATCCCGTCCTCCTGCCCCTGAACCGGTTTGACAGCTGAGGTGAGGCCGGGAGTGGGGAGGATGGTAGAGCTTCTGTTCCCAGGCTGTGCTTCCATCTGTCCGGCATCAGTTCTGAGAAGCACTTGCTCACAAGGCATGTGCTCTCAGGTATGGACAAGAAGCCACTGAAGCCACAAGCATCTATCTCCTTGTACCTCCTGCCACGCCCGCTGGCAGAGGAGGGCAGCCGACTGCTGAGGGAGAGAGACGCCTCTTCCTCTAGGCCTCCTTCCCCACCTGAACTCAAAACCCACGGCTGGCTCTCCTGGGAAGGGCCTTTTGCGGGCTCAGAAGACTTGCCCATCTCCCTTCTCAGCCAGGCCCACTCTCCCACTCCCCCAGTGCAGCCAGCCCAGAGCAGAGCCTTCCAGGACCGTTGGGGCCTCAGAGCAGACAGGGTGTCCTCAGAGTGGCAGGGTGGTTTAGAGTGGTGACCACAGCATACAGGCCCCTTCTTCATCCCTAGCGTGTTTTCCCTCTCCTGAGTCTTGGTGAGTCAGCAGCACCGGGCCACACACAAGGCTCCCATTCAGGCCTCATGTTCCTTCTGCTCTCACTCCCTTCCTCTCTCTCTCATTCTCTATGTGGGCCTTATTCTCACCATGGGAAAGCTCTGCTCCCTGCCCTGTGCCTTCTCCTCTCCACCCCAACACCGGGTGCACTGCCCACCCCCCCAACACACACGCCCGCATTCCTTATCCCCACCTTCTGGGAGTTTGCAGTCCCTGCTGGATACAAACATAAAGAAGGGAGAACAAAATGTAAATGTCAAACTGTTAAGTCCTCAATCACATATTTTCAACCGGTGTTTGTTGCTGCTGGCTCTGTGCAGGCTCTGAGCTATGCTGATCACACACACACACACACACACACACACACACACACTTGCTGTGCGTGTCAGCCATTCATTCACCGTATGTTTATTAAGAACCAACTCCGTGTCAAGCCTCATGCTAAGGGCTGGAATTTACACTCCGATGAGGGAACGAATCTAGCAGATGGGACATCTCAGGGCAGGGCTCGGAAGCATGCAGCAGGTGTCCCCGAGAGAGCGGGAGATGGGGCCCAACCCGCCGGAGAAGTTCAGCACAGCAGGGAAATTTGTGGGTCCAGAGGCACACAGAAGGGAGAAGGATCCCGGTTTGTAATGCCAGGGGTGTGCGTACATTGTGTGCCTAAGATAAGGGGAGGCAAAGGCTTGACGGAGCAAGAAAGCAGCTCAGAACGAGAGCTTTGCCATTCTGGGGTAGCCTCTGACAAGTCGATCAACCTTTGCTAGCCTCCGGGTCAGCATCAATATAATGAAGATCTGAGCACCTCCCTCTTAGAGTTTTGTGAGAATTCGGTGCGATGAAGCAGGCAAGTGCCCGGCACACAGTGAGAGCCCGGCGGAAGACTCGCTGCCTTTATGGCGAGAGGCAGCGGGTGGAAGGGCGGCCCGCGGACTGCGTGTCTGGAAGGTAAGCTGGGTGGCTCCCACGCAAGGCTGCTCCGGGCGACGGGCAGCCCCGCCCTCGGTCCGAAAGCTGAATCGCTGGCGCCCCCTGGCGTTTCAGTCGCTGTGATTCTCGGGGCAAAGGCAGGGTCTACGGTCAGAAAGGGACCCGCCTGGGAGACGCTGCGCGAGCAGGGATACGTCCCCTCCCGGTGCTGGCGCTCAGCCGCCTCTCTGATGGGGACGTGCGCGACACACAGCGGCAGTCCCCCTCCCGGGGCACGCGTGGAAGCCCGAAGTGGTAAAATGGGAGAGAATAATGGAAGCCACCCTGACGGTTGTGAGCCTTGAATGAGCAAATCCAAGACTTCACACACTAGTCGGAGCAGAAGCAAACCCTCAGCAAGAAATAGCTGTTAGGATTATGTAGATCCTAGAACAGTGACTGGCACATAATAGGTGCTGGATAACTACTTGTTAAACAGGGGTCAGGATGACTCTATCAACATTTACTTATTCATCCATTCATCCATTTAATTATGCTTCCAAAATGTTTACTCCTCCTATACGGTCGATGCTATAAAAAACAAGTCCTTAATAAGGAGCCCAGTAAGTAAGCAAGAGCCAGCGATCGATGGAAGGAAAACAAAGACGTTTCATTCATTCAGACATCCTGCTAGGTACCACACTCGGATAGGCACTGGGATGAAGAAACCAGTCAAGTTACAGGACTTTAGGGGGGTCGAATGCTGGCGAGAGAGACAAACGTAAAGGAACGTGTTATGTGGACTATGATAAAAACAGGAAGAATTTAGACTCTCCTTGGTGAGCCACTGGGAGCCTGAATTGAGGCATCATGAGCAGAAGTAGATTGACCATGGAGCTAATGGTTTAAGCTTCAAGGACCATCGCTGGCATGGCACCTTTCCAACCCTGAAGGGCCCAAGGAATGTGTTCGTATGGTCATACGTTTTTATAAAATTTGCAAAAGTAAGATATCTTCACTGCAATCGGTTAAGACTGCTGTCTCTCTTCATTCTGACTTCTCCTATATCATACTTTCCCCTATACTGGGTAACCTTGGAATGGTGGCCACAAGCATTTTTGGAATTCAGCTAAGGGGGACTATTTTTGAGTGAAATACATTTATGTGGTTTGCAATCGCTCGCATGTATGGTTGAGTTTTTGCCATCCCAGTGTCGGAATGACTTCCAGAAATGCTCCCGTTAGTCACCATGCTGCCTTGCTTTGCATAACGACACGAAGAAGTAGCACCAAAGGTTGTATTGCTATTGACATATTCTATAGTACCTGGCACTGAAAGTAAAGTGAGAAGTGGGGTGGAAACAAGGTTTTAAATGAATGGAGCTAGAAGCTGGTCTCTAGAAATTCATCCAGTTATTCTGTGTGTAAAATCATAATGGGTAATTAATTTCTCATCAATCTCTAGTCAAAAGAAAAGTTTTCTCTTGCCAGGGAAATATTTAATAATGCAATGCACACAATTATAAATGCACCATAAATATGAAGATGTAATCAAAGAGTATGGAGTCAAAAGATATGTTTGGGTGTTTTTAAATGTTAAAGAGTCCTGCTTCTTTTTGTTTTAAGTTTATTTATTTATTTAGTAATCTCTATACCCAATGTGGGGCTCAAACTCATGACCCCAAGATCAAGAGTCACATGATATTCTGACTGAGCCAGCCAGGAGGGTGCTCTAAAAGTTCTGCTTCTGACCAAGATGGAAAAATGGGGAGTGGATTTAGTCTCTAACCTAAACCAACTAAACACTGAGCAAAACATATTGAACAACAATTTTCAAGACACTGGACTTTAGGCAAAAAAGGACTGAAAAAGGAAACAAAGTGAATCCTATGATTGTCCCAGCAGTGAGGGGTAGTCAAGGCATGGCCGGGCAATCTCCCTCAGTTGAGGTAAAGCTGGGAGTTGGGAGGGAAGAGTATTGGAGATAAGAAAGCTATAATGACAGACATCTCCAGAGATCTTCAGAGCTGCCCCCCACCCAGAATCTTCAACTGAATACTAATCAACACATGCATGTGAGGAAACCACCCCAAAGGAGAAGATAGAACAGTACTCAGAGCTCACATGACACTAGTAGTTTCTGTCCTCCGCAGCCAGACTGACAAAACTCATAATTCACAGAACATTGAATAGAGTGCCCAGAAGGTTTTTGTCTCTATGTGGGCCATAATTAACCCTAGACTTAAGTGCTGCTCTGCTCCCATCTGAAAAAAAAAAAAAAAAAAAAACTTTAAAAGCCAGGACTCCAGTGCAGCACATATACTAAAAGCAAGACTCAAAAGAATCAGACTATATCCCAGGGGCCTGGGTGGCTCAGTTGGTGTCCGACTCTCGATTTTGGCTCAGATCATGATCTCGGGGTTCATGAGTTGGACCCCTACATCGGGCTCTGTGCTGGCAGTGCACAGCCCACTTTAGATTCTCTCTCTCTCCCTCTCTCTGCCCCTCCCCCTCCTGGTGCACTTGTGCGCATGCACTCTAACACTCTCTCTCTCTCTCAAAATAAATAAATAAACTTAAAAAAAAATTGCATTGCAGAACAAAGCTTAAGAATTTGTATAGAAAATCAGGAGTGCCTAAGTGGCTCAGTCAGTTAAGCAGCCAACTCTTGACTTTGGCTCAGGTCATGATCTCACAGTTTGTGAGTTTGAGCCCCACATCAGTATTTTCATTTTCTCCCTCTCTCTCTTCCCTTCCCCCCCCCCAAAATAAATAAATACATTTCAAAAAAAAATAAGAATTTGTATAGAAAAATAAAAATTTGTATACCCAAAAGTTAAAATTTGCAATGTGTAGCATCCAGTAAAAAATTGAGAGGCATGCAAAGCAGCAGAAAAATATGGCCCATAATTAGTAGAAAAATCAATCAACTGAAAATTAGCCAAAAATGACACAATGCTAGAATTATTAGACAATTATATTAAAACAACTATGTTAGCTGCATTAAGTTTGTTAAAGATATTAAAGATATAGAAAAGATCCAAATCAAGCTTCTAGAAATTAAAGTCACACTATCTGAGATGAAAAAAAAAGTTGAATGGTATTAATAGCAGATTATACATTATAGAAGCAGCAATTGGTAAACTTGAAAAAATTAGCAATAAAAACCATCCATAGTGAAACATAAAAACAAGTTTTTTAACAATGAACAGAATACCATTTAAGACAAATTCAAGTACCTAATATAAGTTTAATTAGAGTTCCTGAAGGAAAACGAGCATAAAGTTTACTCTCAGTGAAAATAATTTTTTTGGAATGTGGCTATTGTAATTATCCATCAGATTCAATGTCTGATGCCACTGGTTGTGTATAATCATGTCCCAGCATTTGGTTTTGAAAAAAATAAATTCAGAATTTTTGAGTGGAAAAAAAAAAAAGATTCAGAAAAAACATCTGACAAAATTCAACATCCATTTCAGGTAAAAACTCAATAAACCAGGAATAGAAAGGAATTTCCTAAACCTGATAATGGACATCAAGAAGAAACCTACACCTTACATCAAATTTAATTATGAAAGACTAATGCTTTCCCCTAAGGTTAGGAATAAGGCAATAATACCCATGTTCTATAATGTTCTATTCAAACATTACATTGGAGGTACTAGCCAGTGCAGTAAAACAAGAAAAAGAAACAAAAGCTATCCAGATTGGAAAGGGAGATGTAAAACTGGCTTTATTTGCAGACATAATTTTCTAAGTATAAAATCTAATGGATTCTGTTTTTTTATTCACTTTTTTTTTAATTTTAAGTAATCTCCATGCGTAACATGGGACTCGAACTCACAACCCCAAGACCAAGAATCACATGCTCTACCAACTGAGGCAGCTAGGCATTCCTAATGGATTCTATTTTTTAAAAAAGAAAAAGAGGGGCACCTTGGGGGCTCAATTGGTTGGGCATCCAAGTTTTGATTTGGGCTCAGGTCATGATCCCAGAGTCATGGGATCAAGCCCCATAATGGGGCTCTGTCCTGAGCATTGAGCCTGCTTAGGATTCTCTCTCTCTCTCTCTCTCTCTCTCTCTCTCTCCCCCTCTCTCCCTCTTGCCTGCTCACATTGTCTCTTTCTAAAAAAAAAATACTAGAACTAATAAGTGAGTTTAGCAAGGTTGCAGAACAGAAGATATTCTTTATACTAGCAATGGAAATAGAAATTAACAATCAATACCACTTATAATAGCATCAAAATTTTAAAAAAATTTTTTTAACGTTTATTTATTTTTGAGACAGAGAGAGACAGAGCATGAATGGGGGAGGGTCAGAGAGAGGGAGACACAGAATCTGAAACAGGCTCCAGGCTCTGAGCTGTCAGCACAGAGCCCGACGCGGGGCTCGAACTCACGGACCGTGAGATCATGACCTGAGCCGAAGTCGGCCGCTTAACCAACTGAGCCACCCAGGCGCCCCTAGCATCAAAATTTTAAAATACTTAAAGATAAATTCAACAAAATATGTGCAAGACTTGTACTCTGAGAACTACAAAACATTGCTGAATCTGAAGAAGACTTAAATAAATGGAGAGATTTACTATATTCATGGATCAGAAGACAATATTGCTAAGATGTTAATTCTCCCCAAATTGCTCAGTCGATTCACAATGCAATCCCAATCAAAATCTCAACAGCCTTCTTTTATAGAAATAGATAATTCTAACTTTTTTTAAATGTGAAGAGCTTTATAGTCAAAATAACTTTGAACAATAAGAGCAAAATTGGAGAATGTCACTACTTGATTTTGAGACTTCTTATAAAGCTGCAGTAATTCAGATAGTGTGGTACTGGCATGAAATAAACAGATCAATGGAGCAGAAAAGAAAGTCTAGAAATAGACCCTCAAATATGTAATCAGGTGATTTTTTTTTTACAAAGATGTAAAAGCAATTCAGTGAAGTAAGGATAGTCTTTTCAACAAATGGTGCTGGAAAATTGGATATCTGTATGCAAAAACCAAACTTTGATCCATACTTCACACCGTATACAAAAATTAGCTCGAAATACTGAATACCTAAATGTAAAGCCTAAAACTATAAACTGTCTAGAAGAAAACACAAGAGAGGGGCACTTGTGTGGCTCAGTCAGTTAAGCATCCGACTCTTGATTTTGGCTCAGGTCATGATCTCACAGGTTTGTGGGATTGAGCCCCACGTCAGGCTCCCTGCTGACAGCATGGAGCCTGCTTGGGATTCTCTCTCCCTGTCTCTCTGCCCCTCCCCTGCTCATGTGCATGCATGTATACTCTCTCTCTCAAAATAAACTTTAAAAAAAAAAAGTAGAAGAAAACATAAGAGAAATTCTTTATGCCCTTGGGTTAGGCTAAGATTTCTTAATTTTTTTTAATTAATTAATTTATTTATTTTAAGAGAGAGCCCGAGAATGGGAGAGGGGCAGAGAGAGAGGGAGAGAGAGAGAATCCCAACAGGGATTAATGTGGGGCTCAAACTCATGAACCTTGAGATCATGACCTGAGCGGAAATCAAGAGTCTGAGCCACTCAGGCGCCCTAAGATTTCTTAATGTGATGCCAAAATCACTACCCATACAGAACAAATTGTTCCATACAGAAAAATTAAAAGCTTCTGCTTTTTGAATGACATTTTTAAGAGAATGGAAGAGGGGCACCTGTGTGGCTCAGTTGGTTAAGCGTCCAACTTCAGCTCAGGTCATGATCTCATGGTTCACAGGTTTGAGCCCCGCATTGGCTCCGTGCTGACAGCTCAGAGCCTGGAGCCTTCTTCCAATTCTGTGTCTCCCTCTTTCTCTGCCCCTCTCCCACTCGTGCTCTCAAGCATAAATAAATAAACGTTAAAAAATAAATAAAACGTTAAAAATAAATAAACGTTAAAAAATAAATAATTCTTTCTCTCAAAAATAAATAAACGTTAAAAAAAAAAAGAGAGAGAGAGACTGGAACAATAAGTCATTGACTAGGAAAATATGTTTTCAAGTCTACATGTCTAATAAAAGACTTATATCCAAAATCTATAAAGAATTCTCAAAACTCAGTAGTAAGAAAACACAACCCAATAAAAGTGTGGAAAATATTTGACTAGATACTTCAAAAAAGGAGATATACAAGAGGCTAATAAATAAATGAAAAAATCTGCACACTTATTTTTTTTAAGCTTATTTATTTATTTTGAGAGAGACAGAGACAATGCGAGTGGAGGAGGGGCAAAGAGCTAAGGAGACAGAGAATCACAAGCAGGTTCTGCACTGTGAGCACAAAGCCCAGTGCGGGGCTCAAACTCACAAAACCATGAGATCATGACCTGAGCCAAAACCAAGAATCGGATGCTTACCCGGCTGAGCCACCCAGGAACCCCTAAATCTGCACACTTAAAAGTCATGTATGAAGATGTTTTAGAAGGCCGTCATTGTGATAGCATGGGCTCAAGGTACTTAGATGTTCATCACTGGGAGAATGGCTAAGTAAAATATGATGACTCTTCATTATGGAATATAATGCAATGCTTAAAAGCAATGAACTACATGTCTATACAGCAACACGAATGATTTTTTTTTAACATAATAGGATAGAAATAAATAAAAACCAAAGAGGTCTAAGATTAGCTGTTCTCAGTAATTCACTTGCTTCATGGTAACAGGATTATACATCCCACTTATTGGATGAAACTTGCAGTGCTGATGTTCCCAACAGAAATACTTCTTCATCCCATTGTTAGGATTGGCTATGACTTGACAGATGCCAAGTCCAAGCTGAAGTTTTAAGAAGCATCACAATTTCTGCCAATTCTTTTGCCTTTTTCTTTTGCAAGAGAATAGCATGTCCGTCAAAAGGGTTCGTTCTTTCAGCCCAATCCTAGAGTGAGAATATGGAGGTGGAGAACTTCAATCTCCAACCCACAATTACTAACATGTAATGTGAGCAAGAAATAAATGTTGTCATAAGCCACTGAGATTTTTAAGATTGTTTGTTACATCTCCTAACTGACTAATACAAGGTCTTTATTGTGTTACAATCTACAAAAATTAAAAACAAGGAACACATACACAAACAACACATAAGGATACTCATATGTGCAAGGGCATATTCCAATCACACTAGAGTGGATGCCTATAAAACAGGGGAAGGGAACAGGAGTGGGGAATGGGATAAAAGGGGTAAAGAAACAAACAAAAAAGAACCTTTACACAGTTTGATGATGGTATTGTGATGTATTAAGAACTGAGGGGTAGTATCAACCCAACTCTGTGCATCTGAGGCCCAAGAGACAATAAGAGGCTCTGGAGCTGGGAGTAACTGTTGGAGGAAGGTCCCAGGGGGGTTGGGAGAGAAGGGAATCTAGAATGCAAGTAGCGAAGATCAGCCTTGGGATCACCAGCTTATTCTGAGAGAGATGCTGGAAAGAAGGCTTTCTAAGGGATTCTGTTCTCAAGGTAACCTGTAGCAAAGGTGTTCTGCCAAGTGTGAGTGAGGAAGGGGGCTTCAAGAGAGAAATAAGAGAATAATAAATTCCTTTGTTCTCAAAGAATTTATATTCTAGTGAAAAGACAATATTGACATTCTCCAAGCCTGATATGTTCATTTCCCCATTTTTGTATATCCAATCCTACCCATTTCTTAAGGCCAAGGTCAGAATCTACCTCTTTCAGAAAGACCTTCTGATCTCTAATACCCCTCCCCTAAATAAACCTAGAAATCACTCTTCCATATGCTGAATATCCATAGCACACATGTTAAGTTGCATTTGTTTTTCTTCCTCCCAGTAGACTGAAGGATCCTTAAGACCAGTATTATCTGGCAGGTAAACTGCCTTACACACAAAGGGTATTCAAAAACTGTCTGTAGAGTAAGTATAAATAGTAGTTAAAATGTCAGACAGCAAATTATATAAGTGATAAATCAATGAGCCAAATAACCAATGTGACAGAATTTCAGAAGAGGCCAAAACATTTTGAGCAGATCAAGAAAGGCTACATGGAGGGGCACCTGGGTGGCTCAGTCGGTTGGGTGTCCAACTTCAGCTCAGGTCATGGTCTCACAGTTTGTGAGTTTGAGCCCCGTGTCAGGCTCTGTGCTGACAGCTCAGAGCCTGGAGCTTGCTTCAGATTCTGTGCCTCCCTCTCTCTGACCCTCCCCTGCTTGTGCTCTGTCTCTCTCTGTCTCTCTCTCTCTCTCTCTCTCTGTCTCTGTCTCTCTCAAAAACAAATAACCATTTAAAAAAATCTTCAAAAAAAAAAAATAAAGGAAATGCTACATGAAGCAGAGCCTTGAAAGATGAATAAGACTCTGCTAACTAGGTAAACACAGGAAGAGTATTCCAGGCTAAGGGAAAAGTGTAAGCAAGGGTGAAGAGTTAGGAAGATATAGGAAGATATTTAAGTTAGACTCCTAACTCACATAGCATACCAAAAATAAATTCCATATTATTAGAGATTTAAGTGAAAGAACATAAGAGTATTGGAAAAAAAATTAGGAGATTAGTTTCATAATTATAGGAGTAGACAATACCTTCCTGTGTAAGATAGTAACCTTGAAGTCACAACATGTATTCCATAACATGTAAAGAAACTTTTATAAATCAATATGAAAAGAAACTCAAGACTTCTGATTTCTGGTCTGGCATGTAAGAAGCTTGGAAGCTGTCACTTGGTCCTAACAAGTAAAAAGTTGAACACATGGAAAAATCCACAAATCTTAAATCCATCAGAAAAGTGAGGTCACAGGGCAGACTAGTGCCCATGAAATTGGAGAGGCAGGTGAATACAGATAATCAGATAATACAGATAAGCAGACCTCCACAGGAAAACAGTGCCAGGGAAACCTAAATAGGTAAGCTTAGACTGTAATTGACAAATTGCTAGAGGTTGTCATTATGACAAGTCTGAGACTTAAAAACTCCAGGAGAATCCAGTGATAGGGGAACCCTCCCCCACCCTCCACACTTTTGTGAGTTTTACCTTCAAGAGCTTGACCTGATTCTCAGAGTGAATATTAGAGAAAGATCCCCTCCAGTTTCCAGCAGGGAGAATGAGAAAGTAATCACTTTGAAATACACCAGAGCGTTTTGTTCTTAAGGAAGCCTTCCCTAAGGAGAAACTATTTTACCAGAGCCTAAACTGCTGGTGTTTTCAGACCCTAACCAAACTGGGGAAAAGAAACTGAGGAAATGAAAAATTCTAGCCCACTCTACTTTTCCATGTGGAAGAAGGGAAATACCCCATTCCAACCCACTCTATCCATTCTTTCCCACCTAACCAGAAGAAGAAAACTATGAGAAACACTTGTAAAGTTCACAGTCTAGAGGAAAAGGCTCATTAAAAGACTGCAACCTGATCAGAGGACTCTCAAATGTTTCTCCATATCCCACAACTCACCACAACCTTACTGAAGGCTTATTTACAGAAATTCCTTTTACCTCATGTTCAGCTATTAAGAAAAAAATCACAACATAATAAAAGGGTAAGAAATACATTTTGAAGAGACAGAGATTCAAAGATTCATCCAAAACAGACTCAAGCATGGCAGAGATGTTGGCAGGGAATTTAAAACAACTAGGATTAATATGCCATGGGCTGAGGGGCACCTGAGTTTGTGAAGCGTCCAACTCTTGACTCTGGCTCAGGTCATGATCTCACAGTTCTGAGATGGAGCTCCACATCTGGCCCCGTGCTAGGCATGGAGCCTGCTTAACACTCTCTTTCTCTCCCCTCTGGCCCTCCTCCACCCTCAAAAAATATCCTAAAGGCTCTAATGGATAAACAGTAGGCAATAATAGATGGGCAATGTAAGTACCTAGGTATATAATCTTCCAACTGCATAAAATCAACCATACAGAAAACATCTTGAGAGAAGTCAGAGGAAGAAACCACCTTAGCGATTGAGGAGCAAAGATAAAAATTACATCTGACTTTTTTTTCAGAAACTATTCAAGCAAGAAGAGAACACAGTGAAATATTTAAAGTGTTGAAAGTAAAAAACCCACCAACATAAAATTCTCTACCCTGTGAAATTATCCTTCAAAAATGAAGGAGAAATGAAGACTGTCTCACATAAACAAAAATTGAGAGAATTTGTTGGCAGTAGACTTGCCTTCTAAAAGAAGTTCTTCTTAAGCCACCTGGGTGGCTCAGTTGGTTAAGCGTCCAACTTTGGCTCAGGTCATGATCTCATGATTCGTGGATTCAAGCCCCACGTCGGGCTCTGTGCTGACAGCTCAGAGCCCACTTCAGATCCTTCTCTTTCTGGCCCTCTTTCTGGCCCTCCCTGCTCTCTCTCTCTCTATAAAAAATAAAATAAACTTTAAAAATTTTAAAAATAAATAAAAGAAGTTCTTCTAAAAGAAATTCTTCAGAAAAGGGAAATGATATGAGTCAGAAACTCAGATCTACATAAAGAAGAGTATCAGAAAAGAAAATAGGTGAAAGTCAAAAATTTTTATTTTTCTTATACTTAATTGATCTAACAAAAGTTTGTTCAAAATAATAGCATTAATGTATTTCAGTATGTCTGCTTAAGTACATACATATGCTTATGTACGCTTAAATATAAGTGAAATGAATGACACAATGATGCAAAGGACAGGAGGGAAGAATGAGGATGATTGTGTTATTAAAAGATACTCATATTACCTGTGCAGCCAAATTGTGTTATTTGCAAGTGGACCTGGATTAGTTGTAAGTGTATATTGCAAACTCTAGGGCAACCATAAAAAAAGTATAATTGATATGCTAAGAAAGGACAGAGAATGGAATCATATAAAATGTTCAATTAAAACCACAAAAGGCAAGGGGTGCCTGGGTGGCTCAGTCAGTTAAGCGTCCGACTCTTGATTTCGGCTCAGGTCGTGATCTCATGGTTCGTGAGTTTGAGCCCCACATCGGGCTCCACACTGACAGCACGAGCCTCTCTGGGATTCTCTCTCTCCCTCTCTCTCTGCCCCTCCTCCACTCTCTCTGTATCTCAAAATAAATAAACTTAAAAAAATATTTTTAAATAAATAAATAAATAAAAATAAAACCACAAAAGGCATAAAAAGAGCAGAAGACAAAAATAAGAACAAAGAACAAGACAACGAATAGAATACAGAAACAAATATCCAATTATATCAATAGTCACTTTAAATGTCAGTGGTCTAAATACACCAATTAAAAGACAAAGATTGCCAAAGTGGATAATAAAAAAAGACCATCTGTATGTTGTCTACATGAAATCCATTTTAATTATAAAGACATAGATTAAAAGTAAATGGATAAAGGGGGTACCTGGGTGGCTCAGTTGGTTAAGCATCCGCCCTTGGCCCAGGTCATGATCTCACGGTTCATGGGTTCCCGCATCAGGCTATGAGCTGACAGCTTGGAGCCTGGAGCCTGCTTTGGATTCTGTCTCTCTCTCTCTCTCTCTCTCTCTCTCTGCCCCTCACCTGCTCATGCTCTGTCTCTCTCTATCCTAAAAACAAATAAACATTAAAAAAAAATGTAAATGGATAAAGAAAGCTATATCATGCTGACACTAATTTTAAAAACCAGAAGTTGCTACATTGATTTCAAACAGAGCAGACATCAAAGTAAGAAAAATTACCAGGGATAAAGAGAGGTATTACATAATAATAAAGGGGCCAACTTTCCAAGAAGACTTAGAAATCCTTAATATGTGTGTGCCTCACAACACAGCATCAAACACAGCATCAAACTACATCAGAAAAAATTGATAGAACTGCAAAGAGAAATAGATCTCAAATCACAGTTGGACATTTCAACACCAGACTATCAGAAATAGACAGATACAGCAAGCAGAAAATCAGTACGGACATAGTTTAATTCAACAGCAATATCAATCAATTGGTTATAATTGACATCTATTGACCACTTCATCCAACAACAGCAGAATATACATTCTTGTCAAGTTCACATGGGACATTCACCAAGACAGACTACATCCTTGGGCCATAAAACACACATCAAAAAAATTTTTAGGGGCACCTGGGTGGCTCAGTCGGTTAAGAATCCAACTCTTGATCTTGGCTCAGGTCATGATCTTACAGTTCGTGAAATCGAACTGCACATGGGCTCTACACAGACAGTGTAGAGCCTGCTTGGGATTCTCCCTCTCCTCTCTCTCTCTGCCCCTCACCAATCCCTCTCTTTCTCTCAAAATAAATAAATAAACTTTAAAAAAATTTATTTATTTTTGAGAGAGAGACAGAGCGTGGGCAAAGAAGGGGCAGAGAGAGAGTGAGACACAGAATCTGAAGCAGGCTCCAGGCTCTGCACTGTCAGCACAGAGCCCAACACAGGGCTTGAACTCATGACTGCAAGATTGTGACATGAGCTAGATCGGACACTTAACCAACTGAGCCACTCAGGTGCCCAAAATAAATTTTTTAAATATAAATCATGCCCGAAGCAGTTTTTTTTCTAGATATGTCTCTTGAGGCAAGGGAAACAAAATCAAAAATAAACTATTTGGACTACATCAAAATAAAAAGCTGCATAGTAAAGGAAACAATCAACAAAACTAAAAGGCAACCTACTTAATGGGAGAAGATATTTGCAAATGATATATCCAATAAAGGGTTAGTATCCAAAATACACAAAGAACTTACAAAACTCAGTTCCTAAAAAATGAATGATCCAATTAAAAATGGACGGAAGATATAAATAGACATTTCTCCAAATAAGACATCCAGATGGCCAATAGACATATAAAAAGATGTTCATCATCACTTATCATCAGGGAAATGTAAGTTGAAGCCAAAATATCATCTCACACCTGTTAGAATGGCTCTTATCAAAAAGACAAGAGATAGCAAGTGTTGGCAAGGACTAGGAGAAATAGGAACCCTCGTGCACTGTTGGTGGGAATGCAAACAGGTGCAACCACTGTAGAAAACAGTGGCGGTTCCTCAAAAAGTTAAAAATAGGACTACTCTATGACCCAGCAATCACACTACAGGGTATTTACCCAAAGAATACAAAAACACTAATTCAAAGAGATACCTGCACCCCTATGTTTATAAGCAATTTTATTTACAATGGCCAAGATACGGAAGCAGCGTCCGTATCTTGGAAGCAGTGTCCAGTGATTGATGAATGGATAAAGAAGATGTGGTATATATACAATGGAATATTATTCAGCCATAAAAAGGAATGAAATCTTGCCATTTGCAATGATGTGGAAAGAACTAGAGAGTATAAGGCTAGCCAAATCTGTCAGTCAGAGAAAGACAAATACCATATGATTTCAATCATATGTAGAATTTAGGAAACAAAACAAATTAACATAGGGTTAGAAAGAAAGAAAGAAAGAAAGAAAGAAAGAAAGAAAGAAAAAGAGGCAAACCAAGAAACAGACTCTTAACTGTGCAGATCACACTCCAAAGCCTCCCGGCGGGCAGGGGGGGGGGGGGGATGTGTTAAATAGATGATGGATATTAAGGAGGGCACTAGTGATGAGCACTGGGTGTTGTATATAAGTGATGAATCACTAAATGCTACACCTGAAACTAATATTATACTGTATATTAACAGACTGGAATTTAAATAAAAACTTGAAAAAAAATTTAAAAATAAACCTAAGTGTAGATGCAAAACAAAAACAAAAACAAAAACAAACAACAGAAAAAGCACAACCCTATGCCCACAAATCCTATAGCCTGGATGAAATGGACCAACTCCTTAAAAGATACAATCTGCCAAAATTTACATTCAAAAAATAGATGTTCTGAATGGCCTATATCTATTAAAGAAATTTAGTCAATGATTAATAACCATCCAACATAGTAAATACCAGGCTCTGATGGGTTCACTGGTGAATTATACCAAACACTTCAGGACAAAATTATATCAGCTCTCTATAATCTCTTCCAGAAGAAAGAAACAGAGGGAATACTTTCTAAATCATTCTATGAGGCCAGTATTACCCTAATACCAAAACCAGAGAAAGACAGTACAAGAAAACTACAGACCAGTATCTATCACGAACATGGATGCAAAAAACCGTAATGAAACTATCAAATCAACAATGTAGAAAAAGAATTACACACCATGACCAAGTGGGATTTATCCTAAGTATGTAATGTTGGTTTCACATTGATAAATCAATGAGTATAATATATCACATCAACAAGCTAAAGAAGAAAGATCACATGATCATATTGATAGATGCAGAAAAAACAGTTGTCAAAATCTAATACCCACTCATGATAAACAAGACTCTCAGAAAATGAAGACTTCACCAAGACATATTATCATAAAATGGTCAAAAACCAAAGACAATGAAAAACTTTTAAAAGAAGCAAGAAAAAAACAACTTGACTCATACAAGTGTATCCCAAAAAGGCTATCAGTGGATTTCTCAGCAGAAATCTTGCAGACTAAAAAAGAGTGGGATGATATGTTCAAAGTACTAAAAGAAAAAAAAAAACAAAAACTGCCAACCAAGAGTACTCTACCCAGCAAAGCTGTCCTTCAGAAATGAAGGAGATAAGACTTTCCTAGACAAACAAAATCCGGGGGAATTTATCACCTCTAGACTTGCCTTATAAGAAATGATAATAGAAGCTTTTAAGCTGAAATGAAAGAATGCTAATTAGTAACATGAAAAACATTGAAGTGTAAAACTCCCTGGCAGGGGCACCTGGTTGGCTCAGTCAGTTAAGTGTCTGACTCTCGATTTGCACTCACATCATGATCTCATGGGTTCATGAGTTTGAGCTCTGCTTTGAACACAGAGCCTGCTTAAGATTCTCTGTCTCCCTCTATCTCTGCCCCTACCCCACATATGTGCATGCACGCTCTCTTTCTCTCTCTCTCAAAATAAATAAATAAACATTAAAAAAAACCTCACTGGTAAAAGTAAGTATAGAGTCAAGTTCACAATACTCTATTGTCTATTGTAATGGTGGTATGTAAAGCAATTAACTCTAGTATAAAGGTTAAAAGGCATATTATTAATAACTGTAGCTAAAATAATTTTTTAATGGATACATGTAAATTGTGACATCAAAAACATGAAATGAGGGGCACCTGGGTGGCTCAGTCAGTTGGGCGTCTGACTTCGGCTCAGGTCATGATCTCTTAGTTCATGAGTTTGAGCCCCATGTCTGTGCTGACAGCTCAGAGCCTGGAGCCTGCTTCAGATTCTTTGTCTCCCTCTCTTATGCCCCTCCCCCACTCGCATTCTCTACCTCTCTCTGTCTCTCTCTCTCTGTCTCTCTCTCTCTCTGTCTCAAAAATAAATAAATATTAAAAGAAAAAAGCGTAAAATAAGGGAGCTATGAAAGGGTAGAATTTTTCTCTGTGATCAAAGTTATCAGTTTAAAATAGACTGTTAAAACTATAAGATGTTTCATGTAATCCTAGTAATAATGAAGCAAAACCTACAGCAGATACATAGAAGATCAAGATACAGAAAACAAAGCATACCAGTATAACTATAATATCACAGAGGAAGACATCAAGAGAGGATAAAATAAAGGAATGACAAATAGCCAGAAAACAATGAACAAGAAGTCAATAATAAGCCCTTACCTATCAATAATTACTTCAAGTGTAGGGGCGCCTGGGTGGCTCAGCTGGTTAAGCATCTGACTTCGGCTCAGGTCATGATCTCATAGTCTATGAGTTCGAGCCCCACATCAGGCTCTGTGCTGGCAGCTCAGAGCCTGGAGCCTGCTTCAGATTCTGTCTCCCTCTCTCTGCCCCTCCCCTGCTCACTCTGTGTCTGTCTGTCTGTCTGTCTCTCTCAAAAATAAATATACATTAAAAAAATTTAAAAAATTACTTTAAATGTAAATGGACAAATACTCAAATCAAAAGACAGAGTGGCTGAATGGATTTTTAAAAAACAAAAAAGACCCAACTATATGCTGCCTTCAAAAGATTTCAGCTTTAAATCTTTATATTGGCAGCAAGTAAAGGGATAGAATAAGATATTTTTGCAACTGGAAACCAAGAGAGAGTAAAGGTGGTTATACTTTTATCAGACAAGATAGACATTAAGTAAAAAACTAACAAGGCACAAAGAAGGTCATTATATAATGATAAAGGGATCGACTCATCAAGAGGCTATAACTATAAATATATATGCACCCAACATCAAAGTGCATAAATATATTAAACAAATATCAACAGATCTGAAAGCAGAAATAGACAGCAATGCAAGAATGGAAGGTGACTTCAATGCTCCACTTATGTTAGTGGATATATCATCCAAACAAAAAATTGATAAGGAAATATAAGACTTGAAGTACGGTTTAGACCAAATGGATCTAACAGACATATATATAACATCCCATCCAACAGCAGCAGAATGCTCATTCCTCTCAAGTGCACATAGAACATTCTCCAAGATAAATCATGTGTCAGGTCACAAAACAAGTCTTAACAAACTTAAAGTTGAAATCTTAACAAGGAACTTTGATCACAGTGGTATAGCACAAGAAGAAAACTGAAAAAGTCACAGATATGTCTAAATTAAATAACATGCTCCTGATCAGTCAATGGATCAAAGAAGAAATCAACAGGGAAATCAAAAAATATTAAGAGACAAAAGAACATTGAAACACAATATAACAATATGGGATGCAGCAAAAGCAGTTCTGAGAGGAAAGTTTGTCACAATAAATGCCTACATTAAGAAAAAAAGAAAGACCTGAAATAAACAACCTGACTTGACACCTGAAGAAACCAGAGGAAGAAGAGGGAGAAGAAGGAGGATGAGGACGAGGAGGAGGGGGAGGGAGGGGAGGAGGAGAAGAAGAAGAGGAAAAGAACTAAGCCCCAGGTTAGCAGAAATAAATGAAATAGAGATTACAAACACAATAGAAAAGGTCAGCAAAACTAGAAGTTTTTCTTTAAGATAAACAAAGTTGACAAATCTTTAGCTAGACTAATGGAAAAAGGAGAAAAGATTCAAACAAATAAAACTAGAAACAAAAGAGGAGACATTACAGGGGATACCATAGAAACACAAAGGATCAGAAGGGACAACTGTGAACAATTATATACCAAGAAATTGGATAACCTATAAATAATGGATAAATGCTTAGAAACATACAATCTACCAAGACTGAATCATGAAGAAACAGGAAATATGAATAGATCTATAACTAATAAGGAAGTTGAATCAGGAATCAAAAATCTCCCAACAAAGAAAAGTCCAGGACCAGATGGCTTTACTGGTGAATTGAACGAAACATTTAAAGAACTAAGGCCTTCTCAACTCTTCCAAAAAACTGATGAGGAAGAAACACTTCCAAATTCATTTTACAAGGTTATGATTACCCTGATACTAAAGCCAGACAAGGACACTGCATGGAAATTACAGGCCAATATTCCTGATGAACATAAATGCAAAAATCATCAACAAAATATCAGCAATCTGCATTCAAACAGCACAATAAAAGGATCATATCTCATGGTCAAGTGGGATGTATCCCTTTGTGGCAAGAATGGTTCAACAGGTGTGAATCAGTGTAATCTCATGATTACACTGGGATTAAGGGGAGGGAAACCACAGAGGAGTAGTGTCATTCTCATCCCATCATATCCAGGGTACATATTATCAACAGGACTTTTCGCTGTTGATGTTGACTGTGATCACCCAACTGAGGTTTGTCAGCTTTCTGCACTGTGAAGTTACTCCCCACCACCCCTGCCCTTTTCTGTTCTGTACTCTTGGAGGGAGGTCACAACCTGGAGCCCACACTGGAGGAGTAGCTACATAGATTATTTGGAATTCTTCTGCATGCGGTATTTGTCTCTCCTCCCCTTGTATTTATTTATTCATTTATTTATATCAGTAGGGATCCGTGCATGTTTATTTATACTTTAGGTTATAATCCAAAACGATTTTGTTGCTCCAATTGTCCAGCTTTGGCCACTGGGAGCACTCTCTGATGGCTCCTGTGTCTTCCTAGTCATTTTTCACACGGATGGCTATAACCTCCATAAATAAAAGGTCTGTGGGGTCCTTAATAATTTTTGAACGTAAAAGGGATCTGAGAACAAAGTTTGAGAACTGGAGCTCTAAAGGACCCTCCACTTGACCCCAACACCACGTGTGGGCGTGGCTCTGCAGGAAGGGTAGGGGCAGAGGCCACACTCGCGCACCCACGGGGACACAGACTTCCCCGTGCCACGCACTCCGTCCAAAGGTTTTCTCCCAGTCGGCAAACGCACGAGCGCCCACTCTGACAAAGCTCATCCTGCCGTGCCTTTCTAGAAAAGGCCACTGCGGGGCGCGCGGCCCACAGTGAGTCACGCACCAGCAAGTCGGGAAGGGACAGGCATGTTGGCGGACTCAGCGCTTTCCTCCGCAGAGCCGGGGCCCTGGCCCGGCCGGCCCATCGGTCTCACTCCCCTCCAGGCTCAGCCGGTTTGCCCTCCCGGGCCACCTAAGGCGTGCAGGTGTGACGGCCGCGGACAAGAGCGCTCCTGCGGCAGTGGCGGGGCGCGTGAGGAGAAGCCGCCGGGTTCCTCGTCCTCGCAAGGGCTCCCCAGTGCCCTCCACCTGCCGGTCCCTGCTGAAAGCGGCCGGACAGCTCCCGGGCCGCGGCCCCACTTCTGCCCTTTCCTCTGGGGCCCGGCTGGCTGGGCCCGGCCGACCCTTTCTTCAGCGAGCGCCAGGCAGACAGAGATAACCGGCTGCAGCTGGAGACCCGGCTAATTGATACAATAAGTTCTGTAATTGCCTCGAAAATAGGTAATGATTTGGCAGAGGGAATGCTTTGATCTTATCAGCCAAGACAGACCTCTCCAAATGAAACTTCAGAGGGACTGGAGGCCTTCAACTCAGAGTGTGAAACCCAGGGACCGTCTACTCCCCACCCCCAACCCGCCCTTGCCCCTATGTCCCCTGTGCCCTGCCTTACACTCCAGGCTTTCCAGGCTTTTCAAGAAGGAATGGAAGAAGCAGACTTTTCCTAGACTAAAATATAACATTCGCACATATGCCAGGGGTTACGTATGGAGAAGGAAGGGGTGGCTTCCAGCCCTAGGGACGCTGTAAAAAGGATTGGGTGGGTGGGGCAGACTGAGATTATGAGAACCCTGATTTGGCTCAAGCCTGATGAGGTTTCTTATAGAGTGAGGGCTGCTGATTTTGAGGTTTTCAGGAAGGAGGGGGTACCCAGAGGGAGAAGAACCTTAGTCTTGCTTTCTCCAAGAATCTGCACACACACACACACACACACACACACACACACACACACACACACAC